>NC_079344.1:18221655-18856839 GCF_029582105.1 Oenanthe melanoleuca
GACATTATTATTTTCCCTTTTGGAAGACAGACTCTATTTCATGAGGGTTAATAATCCTGCTAACTCTCTTTCCCTTAACTGTTCATTGCTGCTGATAAGGTTCCATGTGCTTTTGTCAGACTGTAGGCTTCTAGCTCATTTATAATTGGATACATCCTGTACCGAGTATCTCTAGAAGTGCTGATATGATATCCCAGATGGTAATATTCCCTCTTTTCTCTGCGTGTAATTTCACAAAAAGGCCCACTGACAGCTAGTGTTTAAAGGAAATTCGTGTAAGCAGACATGGTAGGTGATCTGATCTGCTTTGTATTAGGGATGGGTAAATCCATTCTGATGAGAAAGAAGCAAAGAAGAGTGAATCAGAGCCAGGGAGCAGCATCTGGGAGTCCTGGGCTTTATTCCCAGCACTGCCACTGATCTGTTACAGAACCATTAAACTGCTCCACCTCAGACTTCCTCATCTAAAATGGGCTTATTATTGACTGTACCTACCTGGTAGGTGTCTAGTGGGGATTAACTAATATTTGGAAACACTTTGAGAACCTCTGAGGGAAGGTACAATATAAATGCAAAGCAGCTGCACTGCTGCTCTATTAACTCTATTAACTGTTGACAGCCTGCTCTGCTCCCTTTGAACTGCCTGCCACAGATCTGAACCAACAGTGAAGGAAAAGAATGAAAGTGAGCAATAGTCCCAATCCAAAAGCCATCCAGAGAGGAGTCCCCACGACTTTTCCAAGGAGTGTGTCTCCCATCTGCATTGCTATTAGTACACAGAAGCAAACCTCTTCATGCAATGAGGGGCTGCTCAGCAAACCAGAAAGAGCTGAAGGCATTATCAGGACTAAACACATTAAATCCTTCTCCCATAACTTATTCAAACATTTTACATCTGCAAAGCTGAGCTGGGAATCTCAGGAGAAGGATCTCACTCTCTGTCCCATGGTACTCTCATCTGCATCTCTCAAAAATCTATTTGTGACCTTTTAGCTGGTTTCATTCCTGCAACCTGAGACCACTCTAAACCTCTGCAGGAAAAAAAGAACAAAAAACCCAGTGAGGACAATAGTTCTCAACCTTCAGACAGCAACTGGTCCCTTCCTTCTGCAAAATCATCCACATACCATCTACAAGAGCAACAAAGCATAGGACAGTAAGGCAATAATTTTTCAAAAGGCCTATAGGCTGTGCCTGCCCTGAGAAAGAATAGCAGACATTGGACTAGAAAAACTAAGGTATTTTAACCTCAAAGCCTCACATAAACATTAACCTCATCAGCCTGATCTCTAGGATGTGATATTATTCTTTCCATTCTGTAAAACAATCTAAAAGATTGAGGAGTCCCTCGCTCTGAAATCCACTCCAAGCAGCCTAAAGTGGTACTGCCCCTCTTCAGCCTCCTTTCCTCTCTCTCCACCCAAAGGTGTTTATCTTTCTCTTCAACTCACACACGTCCCAAAGTAAATTAGAAGGCCAGGGCACCAGGCAGGGCCAAAGGCTAGCACATGAATTTTACTGTGCTGTCTTCAGTCTCCCAGAAGCCCTTCCTGAGTTCTAATAAAGATATCTGAAACAAGATGCTAATGCTGGATTATCCAGGTAATCTGCCAGAGTTACTTCCCTGCTTTGCCTGGTTATAAATAATGAATTAGGCCTTTACTTATTATTTCTCCTGCCCTTTGGGGTCGCTGTGAGGCTGGGGAAGGAATACAAATTTAAGAATATTAGATCCATTTATTAATATCAATTTCTGCCAATCCTGCATGAGAGATGTCCCTCGCCCTGTGTGTGCTGCTGGTACTCTGAAGGGCTGGGATGTTAATGGCATGGATCTAATAGCTACGAACTGGCCCAGCCTTACTCACCATCCCCAGAAATTGAATTTTAAAAAGGCAGATGGGTGCTTCATAAGTGGAAACAGAATCATGTGCCAGTTTTCATTTCTTTTCCATTCCTGAGCACTGGTGAAATGAAGTCTCCCCACTGGCTTTGTCCACATAAGCCTGTCGTAACAATTTAGTCCCAGTCTTAAGAGCCCCTGTTATTCCCACACTGCATTTCTACAGCACCACCTTAACCCCTTCTCTGCTGTCTTCCTCTGCAGCACCCATTCGGCTGAACATAGCCACAGCAACCACACAGGCTTCCAGGGATCTTAAGGCTGAGAGAACAAGATCTGTCCCACAGCCTCTTCACTTTCTCCCTCTTGCCTCATCCCATCAGCTCTTTGGCATAAAGGTAATTAATTCCAGTTGTAACTATGAGTATGCCTGCAGCACTCACTGTGCTGGAAGTCCCAAGCTGAGCCTTACTCAGGGGACTGGGATTCATTTCATCTACATTCTGAGTGCTGGTAGACTCCTTAGTGCAGACAGCTTTTACCACCAGGCTCCTCAGCCTGCCCACAGGCAGCAAGAGCAACCAGCAGGAGCTACAACAATGTGCTCACAGGTGTCAGCATTTCCCCAAGAACCTAGACAAAATGCTGCCTCCTGCCTTCTATGCACCAATGTGGCCTCGTGGGTGCTCCTGGCAACCTCCAACTGTGCAGTTCATTTAATTACCTTAATGAGTCTCACAATAACTTCAATGGCCCCTCACTAAAGGGATCAGTCACCAGCCATCAGCTGAAGGGAGTAGAAGCCATGGAAGTGAGAGTATTAAGTTTCTATAACTTGAATATAGAGATGTTTTTGAGACCCCAGGACTGCTCAGAGCAGGGCTGGGCAGGACAGGGTGGGATCACTGCAGGAGTTCTCCTGCCAGGCAGTAACTGAGACTTCAGCAAGGCCCTCATCAGTCCTCACCTCTTTAGCACCAGGCTCAAAGACCAGACCAGGAGCCATCCCACTGTGCTTAAGGCACAGAGATCACTTCTGTGCTGAGGATTTTGGGACAATTCGAGTCTTCATTCGAGTCTTCAGGGTTTGCTCCAGTCAACTCTTGAACTCCAGACACATCCTCAATAAAGCCAGGTCAGGTTCAGTCACTGTCCCTGGATGAACAGGGACACCCTTGTGAATACCAATTTCCTCTGGAAGCCTCACCTGCATCTCCTTCCTGCAACATCCAAGGTTTGCCCAGTGAATGCAGCAGCACAAACCACCACACTCTCTCTTCAGACTCCAGATTGTGGTCATGTTGCAAAAATAATTGGAAATCTCAGCCAAAATACATAAGGAAAACAGATTTCGCAGTGCAGAGTTTTTCTAGGTTTCAAAATACTTCTGAAATCTTTGTAGAGTCAAGAAATGTGCTGGTTTCTTCCTTTTCTACTTTGATGTTGTTTCATCTACACCTTTGAAACATGGATCTTCTTTCTTTAGTATAAACAAAGCTCCTTAAAGCCCTCTTATGCTTAAAATGCACCTTTTCAGTGTCAGCCACAAAACAGAGAGTGTATGAATGAGGATTGTGAGCACAGCTGAAGGGAATAGGCCTGAGTGATAATGCCCAAGCAATGGGTAATTGTTATTGGAGGTGTTTCCCTGGAGCACATTTCATGGCCCTCAGCATCAGCAGAAGTTTCCCATCTGCTGGTGGAGCCTCTGGAAGTCAATGGCAGATATCAGTGACTCCTCTGCTACAGAGTGCAAGTGCTGGCTCCTGAGGAAAGACCAGGCTGCCACAGCACTTCAATTGGGAGCTGACATTCCCTTTTCTCCCTCGAAGCACAGAGCATTTGTTGCCCTTCTCTCTCAGGTGGCACACCTGGGTCCATTGGGGAATGCTGCTAATGGAATGGGAAGTGAGACTGAGAGTGAGCAGAAAAGGCAGATGGCTACAACTGAGGGATAAGTCAGATGCAGTTCTAAATTCTGCTGCCAAATGAAAGGCCAACCCCTTGGAGACTGGGGGATTTCAGCAATGGCCTCACTGTGAAGGTCACAACAGTGGGTATTGTCTCTTTTGCAGAGGAGCTGTCTGATCATCAGACCTGAGGCATAACCCCCTAGGACACGCTCACCACCCAGCCTGAAGGTTTCCTTGTAATGTGGATGTATATTGGATTTCAACCCCTTGAATCTGCTAGGAAATTGTTACCTTGCAGCCTTCAGAATCCCACAGTAAGTTTGGGAAGGAGCAAGGAGAAGTGTGGGAGACATGGAGGGCAGAACACTGTGCTGTTCATATCTTGTAGCCCAGAAAAAAGGAAAGTCTCCAGACAAGTTCTACATTTCAATGACAGCCAATACAAACATTTTAAACGTGGTGCTGGTCAGCCAGAGCTGGAAAAGAGTGAGAACATACACAAATGACTGCTGCTTTTGGGAGGTGAATTTTATATGAAATGGGGTGATCTCAGAGGCCTAAGGATGGTGTATTCAAAGAGCCAACCCCAGAAATGCAGGAACAAGCAGCTAGATGCTCATCCACTTGGGAAAACAGGAGCAGGCTGAGCCTTGCCATGTTTCTGAGGCAACTAAAAACAAAACAGGCAAAGGGAGAGAGATATTGAGAGAGAGGGGGAAGGAATTTCCTCATTGCACATTAGAAATACTACACTAAGGTTCAATTTGAAACCCACACACCACAGTGTTTGCTGTCATTCTTTGTGGATCACTTGATATCATCCCACCAGCCACAGCACCTGACATCAGCCTCTGTAGAGCAGTTTATAGCAATACCAGGCTTCCACCTTCTCCCAGTCTCAGAGAGAAGGATGTGAAACATCCCTGTTCAGTCCTGGTGGGATGGGCAGGGTGATTATGCCCCTAATATCACTCATCTGGAGACAGCTCTCACACAGAGGAAAATCCACACTTCAGCACTTTCCCAAAAGACATTTAACTGCATCTTGTGTGGTTAAACTCCTCCTAGAGTAACCACACCCAGCTCACAGCCATCCCTGTCACCTCAGGCTGGCTACACCAGCTGTTGGCATGCTCTGGAGAGCACTGCCAGTTCCCACCTCCCCGTGCCAGCTGAAGCTAGTGGGATGAGGGGCAGGATTTTCTCCTTCCTGTGCCCTTCAGCCACATCATTCATCTCCTGCCCAAAAGTGGGAGTAGTGCAAATTTTCAGGCATAGCTAGAGTTTATCAGTGGCTGCATATGGCTGATGGAGTGATCCTTGCAGTGTAAGGTCTCTGTTCACTTTTGTAATACTGTGTCACACACTCCTCCCCTGAGCAGAGGTCAGGTTTGAAACAAGGACAGAGGAAATGGAAGTTTAGATGCAGAGGATAAGACTGAGGCAGTAGAGATTAGAGCAGCCAGAGGAAAGCTGAAAGCCACACTGTGGCATCCCATTGCCTTCTATCTGCCAGACCTGGCTTTTAAACACCACTCCTGTGTGTCACTTTGTGCAGTGACTGCTCCACGAATTTATTTACCAAGGCAATCCAAGAAGAAAACAAAGAAAGAAAAAAAAACAAACTAGGAAGTTGCTCAGATTACAAGTCTGCACAATTAGAACCTTGATGTTTCTGGCACTGTAAGACAGAGGCACATTAATAAATAATACTTTGCTCTTTTACAGCACTTTTCCTCTAATGATCTCCAAGCAATTTACAAGTTTTTGCTAGCTGAGCTACACCAAACCCCTGCAAGGCAAGGAATAGATAAATGGAGTGCCTTTGCTCCCAGACAAAGTTAAGATCTCTGGGAGGGAAGCAATGTAATACACCAAAGCAGCACTGCCAAATGCATACAAGTACAAAAATAAGCCAAGTGCAGCATTTGTAACTGTTCAGCAATACCTCAAACACCAGCTCAAGCTGAGGCTTCACCATGCTGGGCACTACCTGACACACAGTAATGATATTCCTCAAGCCAAGGACACGAGACATGCAAAGCATGAAAGAAAGTGGGGTCAGGACAGATAGGAAACCACCTAAGAAATGTCTTGCATGCATTGCAGTGCTCTAATCAACACACAGCATGCCCTGGCTGCCTGGGGCTGGCACTCTGTTGCAGGAAGAATATTTTCTGAACACCTGAGCTCTCAGGATCTGGGATTCCCTTAGGAAGGAGCTAGGGCAGTGTCTTTGGCATGCAGGCCCAGGGCAGCAGATGGCAGCAGGGCTGGGTGGCAGCCAGCTGGCTGGGCTACATGGAGCTCTTTGGGCAGCTGACCAAGGCCTCCAGATCCCAGGGATGTCACCCAGGTGAGGACTGCAGAGCTGAGCAGATTCACATCTAACCAGAGGAGCCTGGAGCTGATGTGGATGTAGGCTTCAGTCCCTGTATCACTCTGGATTCCTTCCTTCCTTCCTTCCACTCTTTTATCCTTGTAAAGTGTGAGATCATCTCGTGCACTCTGAAAAAGAAAAGTTCTTCCTCCTGGGAGCAGAAAAAGCTGCTGGGTTAGGACAGGAGGACCCCAAAGGCTGGAGTGCCTTCAGGCCACAATTCCCTGACTGATCCCTGGGGGGCTCACACTAACACCATTATCTCCCTTAGCTCCTGGGAGCTGAAGAAACCTTCTCTGGCTGTTTTGCCCTTAAAGCTCAAGAGACTGACCTTTGCTTATTCTTTCCCAAGCTTGTTAGAGCCAGGTCCTAAGTGTGCAGACTAATGATGGCAAGGTTTAGGGCAGAGCAGGCTGTGCTGCAGTCAGAACAAAGCCTGCTGCTGGTCCCACATGAGGAGGTGTGCAAAAGCAGAGAGATCCTTGGGATGTTTTGCACAGGCTGGCTTCTCCAAGCCCAAAACTGCAGGGCAAGCACAGCAGAGGGGCACTGCACAACTGCTGGGTGGGCTTGCTGCTCACTCTCTGGCCTACTGCCAAAGCCAGCTGATTTACCACCCTGTCAAAAAGAGAAATTAGATGCCCTGCTTAGAGGTTTATATTTATTGGAATAGAAAAAAAACCTCAACAAAGAACCTACTCGGTGACTGCTAGAAATATGTGTAAACCAGTTAAACACACTTTATAAAACCTTACAACAATAATACACTTTTACTGAAACAATCACAGGAGCAATTTCACCTGTACTTACTGTCCAGTCATCTGAGCACAAACAGCCTTGAGATTTATGTGCGAGTGGAAACATAATTTCTATTATCTCCGACATTAAACTTGGCAATGGAAAATCCCATGCCTGGAGTGCAAAATCAATTTCAATAACCAGAATAGCAAGAAGTCAAAGGCAGGACTTGGAAAGGACATGAGTTTCTCAAATAGCTAGCCAGCTTTCTTTATAATGGGAATGCCACTGGGATGGGATTGGATGGGCAATTGGACATTCTGGCTAGATTGTCCCTCTCAGCATGAAATATTGCTGTAGTTACAAGAGGCAGGCTCTGGACCACAGCAGTGGCTCTCAAACTTTGTTTTTCCTGTCAAACCCCACACTTGGGGCATACAAGACAGGAGAGCAATGACTGCACTGCAGGATTTAAGACTGCTTTTCACTGTACCCAGGCCTGAAATACAGCTGTGTACAGCTGGTCCCAACTGCTGGCTCTGAGGCAGGACCAGGTGTGTCAGAACAAGATGTGCTCATTCCACAGGAGGTGATGTGTCCCTGTCCCAATCCTCACTGCAGCACAGGCATTGTGGGAGAGGTTTCCTGGATAACAGGTGAGGGATACAGGTGGAGTTGATCCTGCCTGTGAGAGGACAGGTGAATACCTGCAGGATCCATGCCAGGCCCATTGGCTGCAGTTCCAACACATTGCCTCAACACTGACACACAAACTTTGTGTCTCTTCCCCCTGTTGAGGTTTGAGGGTGACAGAGGGGAGTTGCTGTAAGTGTAACAACTCTGAATATTCCTTGTGCCAGCAAAGTACCAGCACCCCCTGTAAGGTCGCCCCAAATTGCCATATTCTGCTTTGGAGGCAAAATGCAGACAGCTTGCTGAGCCCTGAAGCTACAGATGCCCGGATCTGGGGTTTGCACCAGCTCAGAGGTGTGGCAGGAGCTCCAGAGAATCCTGAAGCCATCATGCCATTCCTGGAAGTATCAGCTGCAGATAGGAAAAGCTGCAAGCATGGGCTTAGAAGTGATGCCTTCACACACTTACATTTATGCATTCTCTTCACTGGGGGCTGCTTTACAGAAAGCTGCAGTGAGAGTGCAGCTGAACCAAGTGCTCAGATCCTCTATGCACCCCTGTGCAGACAGTGCTTCAGCTGCCCTCTCCCTCACTTCCTGTGCTTTCCAGGCAGTCATGGCAGATTTTAATCCATTGTTCCACCCTCTGGGAAGCAAGACTGGCTGGTACTAGGACACCTTTGCCCTGTGAAGGTAAATCTTTTGCCTGCACATTGCAAACACTGTAGGTTCCCCTCTGCAGTTAAACTCAAGATGCAAGTACAGAACCAGCATTTCAAGTTTATCAGAAAAGACACAGCATCTATAGACACAAAAACCTTCTAAAAGAGGCAGTAAAAAATTCAATGCCATCTTCAGTGCAAGGATATTCACAAGTCACAAAGAGCTGAGCCTCTGCCATGAACTACAATCAAGAAATGAACGCAAGGCATGAACTGCTCTCCCAGCTCCCCTCACTCATATCTGCATGATAACCAACAGCCAGTGCTGAGGAAAAGGAGAGAGGCTCCTGAGTGATCCTCCCTAATAGATTCGTCTTTTATCATGTTTTCATGACCTTTGTAAAAGGCAATTTAAATTCTAATTGTCCTGTGAGCACCACAGGAATCAATTAGTGACAAGAGATGTTAATTGTGCAGACTGGGAGGAGGCACTGCTGGGCTGCTCAGCTCCAACACGGGGTTAAGAGCCAGGGGAATGCTGGGATGGTTGGGGCTTTAATCAGTCCTCCCTTTCTAATAGTTTCCATGTTGTGCTGCAGTTGTCAAGGTCCATTAGTCTTCTGGAGCACTCAACGAAGCAGTGGCATCCCCTCCACTCCTGCACTCCCCAAGCACATGCACAAAGGATTGGAAGGAACTGAGAAAGTAAATCCTAAAACCTCACTTTCTTTTTGTTCTTGCTTCGTGTCTCTGCAGACCATGCATGGAAATCAGGTGTTGGGCACTGGAATTACAAAGCAAATGCTTAATGTTGGGGGGCTGTAAGGGAGGTGAGCCTGGTCCTGTCACCTAAAGATGCAGTTTGGGCTGTGTGTGAAAAGTAAACCCTCCTGGTGTTGTACTAGGGCACAGTGCTTCTCCATGCAGACCCTGGTACTGATCACACTGCCCCCTGAAATGCCAGACAAAGGGCAGGCTGGATGCCCAGCATTTAGACTACACAAGCACGGACGGGGAAGATTTGTCAGAGCCAGAATGAGAACATGCAGCTCAACAGCCCATCCTGGCACAGGTACCTCTCAGAAAAGAGGACTTGGCACAAGTAATCAGGAGCACCCTGAGGTACAGCATTTGTCACCTGCTTCTCCTCAGGAGAAAGCAGTGCTACCCTCACCTGTACCCCCTGGCTGGCACAGTCACCCAGTGGCTCACGAGTCCTCACATCTCAAGACATGCAGCATGACTTCACGCCAGGAAAGCTTGTGCTGTGCTGTCATGCTAAGTTTGGGATGGTTAAATCCCCCAGACATAATAACACAATCACTATTTTCTATTAAATCCCATCACAGGCCACTGTCACCACGTAAATTCCTCTACATTACCCACTTGGCCAGCCAGCTTGGGAGCGGCCTTGGGTAGGTGCTGTGCCTTAATTACTTCTGTTCTGCCTCAAACAAAGTAAATGCTCTTTCTTTTTCAGCAGATGTTCTTGGGAATGCTCTTCCCATGGACACAGATTGATTTGGTTTTTAATTATATTTTATTGTTTCAATGTGTCACATTCTCTAGCCTCTGGAACAAGTGTTGGGAACCATTTTCTAAGAAGCACTAAGCAATGGGAATGACCTGTATGACGCTCTATCCTAGCAATATTATTGTCATTTTTTAAACTGAGCTTTATTCCACCCAGAAGAAAGGAGAAGAGAGAAGACCTCAGAGTCTGTGAAAGTCTCAGTTCTGCTCCTTGGTGGTGGCATCATAACCTTCCCCTGATTTATGAGCGTGAAGCTAAGCATAGCTTTAGCTACCTGTAATTTGGAAACAGCTAACCTGCCTAGCAGGGATCCTAAATTTTTATTGCAAAGCCCACATGCAGGAAGGTTGCAGAGGGCAGCAAGGCTCGAGCACACTGGGAGGATACACGATGGAGGATGGCCTAGGTCAGAAAGGTTGCTTAGGGACCAAGAAAGCCAGAGGGAGCATGTGGTGTGGCCAGGCTTGATGTGCAAGCCAGAGAGGCAGGAAGGAGCCTGGAATTAGTGTCACACTGAAATTCTGAGACATATCCTCTGCAGGGGACCCAGAGCTTCACACCAGCACAGCAGACTCCTGTGGCGCAAATGGGAAAAGAACCTGGCAGGTGTGAAGTGCAATCCCCACGTGAGGTTCCTCCCTTCCCTTGCCAGAAAGTCCTTTCCAGCTGCCACATCCATTTGCCTGAGCAGTGGAACAAAGCTGGTTTCACTTCTGGCTTTGGACAGAATTAGCAATTTCTCTACTTACCCTCTGCCCAGCGCATCTACAGAGCCTTTGCTGAATTTCCATTAAAAGTAATAATGCATTTCGTTCTGCTTCACAAGGCCCATTGCTCACCTGCCTGTATCTCTTTCAGACTCTACTAGTTCTTCCTTTCTCTCACCAGAATAATCATTTTATGCTCTCATCTTTTCCTTCCATTATTTGGGTGATTGTGGACACGTTTTTATTGCTGAGATCTACAAAACAACTCAGCCAACCCTTACACAGCAGAGCTGTCCCTGCCCTAGCAGGGGGAAGCAGGAATTATGTGACTTGATCCCCACACCACCCCCGAGGCTCCTGAGGTGCAGCTGCTCAGTGTCACACCTGGGGCTACCTGAGCCCCACGAGGCAGAGCCCAGGGCTGGCAGGCACAGGCTCCTGGCACAGATGGGAGGGGTTTGTTCTGGTGCATCGCTTCTTCTGCAAGGCTCGATGCCCTCCCACAAAATCAGCAAACAGTGGACCAATCATTTCAAACCAAACAGGAAACGAGTGCCTTCTGAAGGGCCATGACAGAACGAAGTAAAACAGGCTCATCCATCACGAGATTCCCTGAGGCACCACTTGCCCGTGCCTGGGGACCAGCTGAGCAGTGAAACTCCCTCTGGAGGCTGCCAATGCCTTCCTCTGCTCTCTGAAAAGGATGGCAGAGGCAGGCTTGCTCCTTCCTTTCACTTTATTCATTCCCCAGCATCTGCATTGCGTGCTAGCACAGGCTGCACTATCCCTGAGCGTTCAGGGAGGGCGGGAGAGCTCCAGCCACAGCAGGGCCTCGGCAAAGGCTGCCTTCACAGCCAGGCACTCAGCACCACAGGGGAGCCTCGGGTGCAAGCTGCTCCTGGACAGCAGCTCATGTAAAGGGCTGCCAGAGGAAACCTTTTTCTTGGCGCAGCAACTTCTAACATTTCCATAAATCCAAGGAATTAGTCTGCATAATATCTAATCTGCTAATGACATGGATATTGTATATTCTACGTGCACATGCCATAGATATTAAAGACAGAGGTGTTAATACAAAGATGAAGTGTATCACACACACCTAATTACCAGCCCTTACTTCAGACAGAGCCAGTTTAGCTTCTGCCTTTATCTTCAGCATTCACTGAGTGTGCCTGAGGGGTCCCAATTTTCCTAATCCTAATCCTAAATGTAATCTTTAACCTTCCTTTTAACCCTCCAAAATTGCTGCCCTGAGTGCCTCCTGTGATGCTGTTACTTATTCACAGTTAAAGGCAGCATTATTTCAGGAGCCCATCTACCTCTTGCTCTCCTGATTCTCTCTATTCACAGGCAGCTTTGCTTCTTTGCTTTTTCTGTTCACCTGGAATAGGCTGTAATGGCTCCCCCATGGATCCTCACTACCCACCTGTCTCAGTCCAGGCAGGACAGCTGGAATCAGAGACCTTGCTGAGAGCAGGCACTGGTGGTTTTCATGAGCTGAACTGTGCCCAAGGCAGGTGCTAAAACTTCACCAGCTTTTGCTTTTTTTTCCTCCTCTGCTCCTGCAAGACTGGTCCTATACAAAAGGAGAGAGGCCCAAGCACAGGTACCTTCAAAACCACACCAGATCCCACACCTCAGCAACCAAACATTTCTTCAAGGAGACACTAAAAGGAAAGAAAGTGAAAAACAAGTAGCAGTTATGAGAACTGGGCTACAGAGAGAGGTCATCAAGAAAGAAATTTCATTTGCCAAGTAGGAATTTAAACTGATTGGCTTCTAGTAGTATGGAGTGAATGTTGACACTAATTTGACTTAAAAGACACTATTATTTTTCAAAGCTGTTTTCCCCAGCTGCCAGAAAATACAGCAATATCCAAAAGCTACAAGAAAGCACATCAAGTTTCACCAACAGAATTGCAGCCAAGTTCCCATGATGGCACCTGGCATTGACCACATCAGAACAAAGTCAAGCCACTGAGTCCAGCAGCAAAAATGCTTCTTGTTTATTTTACTTATTTTACCTTTGTAGCATCAGCCGTGCCTGTACCAAGTCCATATAGCCCTGAGGCTACATATATAACTCAGCCTCCTGCTGCCAGGAAAAAATAATAAAATAAAATAAAATAAAATAAAATAAAATAAAATAAAATAAAATAAAATAAAATAAAATAAAATAAAATAAAATAAAATAAAGTAAAATAAAATGTAGCTCTCTCAGCACCAGCTCTGACCGTTTGTGTCTGGGCAAGAACTGATGATGGAGCCTGGCACAAAGTCTTTGTCTGGCTCTAACACACTTGTTCCTGTGTGCCTTGCTGGGAAACATTAACATCCCTTCCAGAGCTCTGCTAGAAACTGCCCTTTTGTGATCACTACAGTCTGATGCAGAAGAGAAAGCCATTGTGTTCCCTCTATGCTGGGGTGTCTTATTTTTTTCCCAATCATAGAATTGTATAGGTTGGATAAGACCCCTGCAGTCATCAAGTCCTTTTGATGAAAGAATTTCCCTAATATCCAATCTAAACTCCCTTAGTGCATCCTGAAGCTGTTTCCTCTTGTCTTGTTGCTTGTCACCTGGGAGAAGAGACTGACCTCCACCTGGCCACACCTCCTCTCAGATTTATTGATGCAGGGATATTGTAGTAACTGTTCACTTGCTTTTCCCTGTTTCCTGAAACTGAGTTTTCCCAAGGAAAACATGACATTGTGGCCAGCAAACAGTAGCTGTGCATCATGGGACTTGTCTCAACTCTGTGTTACACAAGCTGATGGTCTAAAACAGCCTTTCCAAAGCTGAGATACCCAACTTTTTTCTGGAATCCAACCTGCAAGGAAATGAAAGCACAGGGAGTTGACATGACCACAAACAGCAGCTGGCTTTGAAGGTTCTTTTAGTTATATTTGCACAAATCTAAGAGCAGAGGAGCTTTCTGTGTTGCTGGTGATGGTACATCACTGATAACGTTCCTAGAACTGTCATTCTTTTGTCAGTTTGAGGATCCCACATTTAGCAGGCACCCCTGAGCTGGGGCACACAGGCTCCATGGGGAGGCACTGGGGTCTGTGTCCCAGGGCAGGAACAGACAGGCACCTCTGGGAGCCAGCCTGCAGCCCCGACACTGCACTGCCTCGGGCGGAGACCTGACAGAGCAGCCAGGGCTGCAGTTTAGGTGTCCTTTGTCCGTGGGGGGGGGGGCAGTGCACTGGCAGACTGAGAACATGGAAAAAATGGATATGAGCTGAAGCTAATGGGAGGAAAGAAGATTGTTTTAACAGCGGCAGCCACTGGGTGGTAGAGTCTGCCACCGAGAGAGGTGGCCAAGCAGGGGCTGCTGCCAGGGGCCACGGTGGCCCATGGAGAGTAGGAGCTACTAACTCAGGGGTGCCCTAAAAATCCTGGGGTCAGCTACACCCAAGGGTCCTGCCAGCCCTGCTCTCACAGGTCACATCCAATCAAAGCAGAAGCAGCGTGTCCTTGGTCCAAAGGAGGGCACAGGGTTACACTGAACCCCCCAGCTGAACTGAGGCAAGATGGATAACACAAAAATCAGCTCCAAGATCAATATTTCTATTCATTTACAAGCATAACAAGGTTAGAGAGGTGAGCAGAGTAAATAATTAACTCATTTACAGGATTTTGCTCTTTTTTTTCCAAACAGAGTCATTTTATTCTCCTGGGTGATTAGCTATGCAGTTGACATTAATCACAACTGCAGCAATTATTTGAAGTATTTGATTAATCAATCCAGAGGAAAAGGAGAGCTAGGCCAAACTAGCCTTGCTCACAGCCCTGCTGGTCAATCAGTCAATACACAGGTGCTGGCTCTCAGAAAGGTGACGTTTCCTGCAGGCTATAACGAGTCCTCTGGCTGGCTGGATGCAGCAGTAAGATGGATAGAACCCCTCAGATGGGGAAGATGCAGAGCATGATGCTTTCCAGCTGAATTAAAGAGTATTTATTAATGCTGGACTCGCTGAATTAGGAATCTAAGCTTGTGGCACTCCAGCTACTGAAACACAAATACAATCAAACGCTTGCCCAGACCTGATGGTACATGTGAAAAATACCATTACAGAGCTGTGTGTGTCAGCCAGCACTGGCAGGAGGCTGAAACTCCTAACTCTCCTTCTCATCTATAACCTGAGAAGCGATCTCAATTAAGGAATAACAAGAAGCATAGAAGGTGGCCTGAGCATTATTATTAAAATTAAAAGATCAGGTTGGAAAAGGTGTATACTTTATTTTTCTTGCTATTTTTCCTTCTAATAATCATTCCTGGAATTTCTGTTTACAACTTCTACTCCTGCCAGCAGTGATCTTCAAACTGAATTAGAAGAAACTCCAGACTAGGAAAGCCACTGAAATCAAGTTTCAGCACCTTTTTGACAATTCTCACACCTACTGACAGACAGCTGGTAATGTGCTATATTATAATACATTCTCATCTGGTTTTGCTCTGGATTAAGCTGCTGCTTTCAAAAATGCAAATGTTAACTCCCAGAACAAACTCTGGTTGATGAGTTTAAGCTTATGTGTAAACTGAAATGCAGCAGACTTCCATTACAAGAGCTCAACCATTTAAAAAGATGAAAATTACAAGATGGGGCACATTTTAAAAACAAATATTAGAACATTCAACCTGTATTTTATTGATTATGTTTCCCCATCTAACATTTCTACTGCTGCATATAAATGAAACTAATATTTCTTTAACACAAAAACTGTAAAGGATCAAAAATGTATTGGACTGCTGGAACTCCTGCCAGGAATTTGCCTCTCCTGTGTGCAAACAGGACACCAGACTGCCACACTCCCAAGGCTTTTACACACAAAGCCAGGAGGTTCCCACTCTGGCAGAGGACACGCTGCAGGCAGAGAGGCAGGGTAAGGAGAAGGCACTACATACATGCTTTTGGTAAGACCAACCACTCCAAGTTTTTTGTCTGCTCCTCAAGTAGCATATTTCTTACATCTGGCATGCAAAATACTGTAATAGTGAAGAACGTCCCATTTTGATTTAAATGAATGCATTTATTTCCAAAAGGGAGACCGTAAGTTAAACAAACACATTTCTCTCTTTGCACATGAAAGCATTGTTTTGTCACAGATGTACAGTATAATACATTTATTTTCTCAATTGTTTGTATTTGTAAGGCACTGCCAGTTATTTGGATGGGTTTGTAAGGATGAAGCAAATTGCTCTGTGGGGCTCTATTCAGGGAACATAATATTCCCACAAAAGCACCATAATTCTGCATGCAGCAACACAAACTGCCACGACACTGCAGCAGCTGGCAGGGTGGGTAGAGTTAGCATTATCAAAACCAGCACGACAACTCCACTCCAAAAGCCCCTTACATGCATAAATTAATGATGAATGTGCATTGATTAGCCCCCACCCAGACTCCAAGGAACCCTGCCTTCCTGCAATGCAATTTGGAAGCTCACCACAGTTGCTTTGTTCATCTGGGGAGCACTTCAGCTTGTCCTTGCCCAAAGCCCTGGAGCCCTGCTCAGGTGTGCACTGGGGCAGATCAGGGACTGTGACACAGCCCTGAACCATGGGGACAGCCAACAACACAGAATGGCACCAACACCGTGCCAGGGGGGGCATTTTGGGAGGTCTGCCACACAGAAAGCTGAGAGGAAGAACATGCTGCCAGGGATCAAGGCTGTGTTCCAGAAGCTGGATATAAATTCAGCTGCACCTATCCTTCTGACTGAATACCTCCCTTCTCCAGGCCTGCAGAATGGCAAAACAAGCTGGCACAGAAACACTTCATGAGATTATGTTTTTCATCACAACTACACCAAGCTGGAAATGTGCACAGGCCCAGTTGACATTGCTGCCCCCAAACTCTCAGGCTTCTCCAGCTATTTGCCAGCTTCCTCCACAGCTCTAACCAGTTCCCACTTGGCATACTCTGGCTTCCTGAAATTTGACCACAGAGGCCTTCATATCCATCTCCAAGTCCTTCTGGTTACACAAAAATGGGTTTTAAAAACCAAGAAAATATGTGTTCCAAATACAGGCTGACTAACCCACATTACTTAACTCAGGTTAAAGCAGGATTAAGACAGAGCAGGTTGGCCTGAAGCCTCAAGTAAAACAACGTGGGAATTCACATTTCAAGTCAACTTGTCTTGTTTGATATTGAATGAGTGCAAAGCTTTTAGCATGCATAGGTAAATAGGTTTGTACTGAGTATATAAGACAATAATAATGATATATAGTCACAGTGAATACCTAGATCCAGGAGGGAAACCTCCTGTTCTACTGCTACCTCTAAAATATCCCGTTCTCCTATGTCAGGTGACTTGACCTTTAACTAAAGGCACTTCCTTCCCTTTCTGACTAGTTTTGTGGATCATCTGTGGGGCTGCCTAAGCCAGGCTTCTCCTTGCACACTAATGACTCCTCTCTCAGCCTAGCAATGTGCTTTTGGGTGCTGCTTCTGTTACCATACACAAGCTCAGCTTGAGAGAACCCAGCACAGCCTAGTTTATATGAGCAGGTGCACTGAAATTGAGCAAGAAAGGAAAATCTGTGTCAGCAGAAAAATTAAGAGAGGAGCAGTGCAGAGAGCTTTAAAGAAACAATCACCCCTTGCTTTATACTCATTGTCTCCCTGCAGGTATGAAAGCTGGAAGTTTCATGAAGAGGTCCAATAGTAATTGAGACATTAACTTCGAGGTCCAGTCTCTACTGGAATCCTTTATCCAGAAGTTGTCTGGGATCCCATGGCCCTTCTAAGCCAATGTTTCCATCAGCTCTTTGTATACAGCATCATTAGCAGCTTGTAACAGCTCATGACCTCAGGAAATTTACTACTTAGAGCACTGACAGATAATAACAATGCAGACGGGAATTTGGGCAGAACAGAAATCTCAGCTTTCTAGACTTTTTTGCAGGATACTGTTAGTTTTGATCAGTCAGCTCTAATGTGGAAGCCAGGAAAGAGCTGACTCAGTGAACAAACTAAGTGGTGATTTTGCACAGCAACACAATGATGACAATGATGATGTTGTGGTAACTTGTGTACAGCTACTGTGCATCACTGGGAGAGAAGGAAGAGCCCTGCAATATATTGCTGTGATTGCTAATAGACCAGTAGCATTCCTGTTGTCAGAGCCCTAAGGGAGGCCTGGAACCATTGCTGGAGCTGGGAGGTGGCAGAAAAAGGCAGTGTCAGCTGAGTTCTCTAAGCTCTCTGCAAAGGTGAGTCAGACCATTATCCCTGTTTTGCACATCTCTGTGTGCTTGGCCCAAAGTGACTTACCCCAAATGAGCACCCCCCAACATGTCCAGCCTATGTTTTCCAGTTCCCAGCCCATCACTCATCAAGCTACAACAACAGATTCCTGGAAGGCTTCAGTCCCTGACCTCTGAAGTGGCAGTGACTAAATCCCATAAAGAGCACTAGAGCTGAGATGATTTCCCTGCTGCTGGCTGTTACCTAAGCAAATTCTAGAGAACACTGTTCTCACAAACAGGACAGGGAGGCTGTGCTGCTGCAGGGCCAGGATGTATCCATTGCATGGGTGGGTTGGTCCCTCTGCCAGCCACAGCAGAGAGAATAATTACACAGAAATAACTCTGATAGGAGCAAGCAGATTATCTGGGCATTTGCTAGCAAGCTGCATAAGGGTGTTGCAGAATCACAGAAGGGTTTGGGTTGGAATGGACCTCAAACACCAACTCATTCCAAGTCCCTGCCATGGGCAAGGACACCTTCCACTGGAGCAGGACAGTCCATGGCCTTGAACATAGCCAGGGATGGGGCATCCACAGCTTCACAGGGTCTGTAAGACCCCGGTGCCAGAGTCTCAGCATCCCTGCAGTCAAGAATCAGGTCAATTAATGGCATTCACTAAATTCAGCTACACTGGGCTAGTGGGGAGAGAGGGAGAAGAGGCAGCCACTGTGGCTGGATGGAAGCACAAGGACAAGTCAGACAGATTTACAAGGAGTTCGAAGTAGGAACTTCTCAGCATAAGGCAGCAGTTGCAACAAAATACACAAATATCACATGGCAATCAATACAGATCGAAAATTGTGCCAGCTTTACAAAGCACCTCCTTATTTCCAAGAGGATCATTAAGAAAAAAAAAAAAAAAAAAAAGAAAAAGAAAAAAAAAAAAGGTGCAACTATTGACTGCAGTTAACACAGCTGAAAGTGTGTTTTATGTCTGGAGCTGAAGTCACCGCATGATTTCATGTCTGAAGTGAGCGAATGGAAAAGCACACGTGGGGAAGATGGCTCGGGCTCGGGGCTCGCTGTTCCCCCGCTGCCCGCCAGGGGTCCCCCGCGCTCAGCCCCACCGCGGGGAATCCTGTCCTGCCGGGACGTTTGGTGTTCGTTCCATCCATCCATCCATCCATCCATCCATCCATCCATCCATCCATCCATCCATCCATCCATCCATCCATCCATCCATCCATCCATCCATCCATCCATCCATCCCAGAGCTCCCCGGACACCAGGCCACAGACACCTCCCAGCTGCTCAGCAGGCTGACACCCAGCAGGTAGTGACACATCTCCGGGGTTTTGTGCATGTAATCTCACACCAGCCATTCCCGGGCAGGCAGAACAGACAATGAATCCACGATTTGTCTGCGGGGTCACAACATCTGTACAGGCCTGAGACGTGTTGCCCTGGGCCAAGCACATCTCTGCTTCTACGAGGCTGCGAGCACGGGTGGGGTACCAGATTTCCCGGGATGGATTTGGGTCTTACAAACCCACAAGCGAGAATGCCAGTGGTTACAAAGCCTGGACTGTAAGTAACTGGTGGGTAATTATGGAGGGATGTGTCTGTGTGGCTCAGCTCCAACAACAACAGAGGGAAGAGCTCTGCCTATTGAGTCACCAGCAGCATTTCCTTCCAGCCCTTGGGTTTCCCGACAGGTCCCCTCTGAGTTACTCCCCAGACCCGCAGTGGCTGAGCTCATGGAAGCTGCTGAGCTCACAGCCCCAGGGAACAGGGCTCCAGGCCCCCACAGCGAGGAGAGCTTTCCTGGCCACCACGGTGCTTCAAGGACATGGTGCCTCACCAGCCTCTTTATTACAGCCACTGAACTGAATACCAACAACATCCCAGTTCCAGCCACCACAGAAGCTTCAGAGGTGCCCAAACAAGGGCTGCAGGAATCACATGAGAGCTTTAGTGCTCCATCCCTTTGGTTATCCCTGAGTCCCAAACTTCACAGCCCAAGAGTGCCTATATAGGAATGAAGTCAGCATTTCCTGTGCAGGAAAATAATTTGGCTAATGAGAGACTGTTAAATGAGAGGAAGAAGTTTCTTAATCAGAGACCAGATCCCATCAAAGATGGCAGAAGCGTGCCAGACCTTCATTATCACAATGGCAATGAATACACAGGCATTTTTATTTTACCTTCACAGTGTGCAAGGTTACCTGAATTCTTCTACACTTAGTCATTTTCTGCTATTTACTATATACTTTTCATTCACTTTCTAATTTGTCCTACTGCTTCCTTCTGGTTTTTTTCTTTTTCTAGTCCTCAGTTCCACATTTTAGGTTCTGTTTCTTCTGTTGTCCCCATCCCTTCCAACAGAGCTGAACAGTGAACATGTGCTGATCTCTCTGCTCCATGTAATTCCCCACTATAATTTTCACTCAGCAGATTTGTTAGTCCCATAAAACAGTCACTGAAAAGTTTCCAACAATAAGAAGGACTTGGGACTCTACAAACCTCATCTCACTGGCTCAGGTGCCAGACAACATGAACAAGCTAAAGCAACTGGTTTGATGGAGACCAGAGGGTATCTGCCAGGGTTCTGCAGTAAAACATCTGCTCTGCTGCCTGTGGGCTTTCCTGTGCTACTGCAGCAGCACCTTCACATCTCTACCAGAGCACAGTAATTCCCCAGGTCTGTAGGATGTCTGAAGACATTTCTGAAGACCATATAAGAGGAAGATGAAAAATTCAGCTTCAGAACTGCATGTATCTCTGAAACAATAAATGTTTTGAGTGATCAGCATTTCTAGGCAGTGAAACAAATGAGCGTTTCCATTCCCGGGGGAAGTGGGAAGCAAGCAAACTCCATTCCTCTGCTCTGTAGCGAACAGGAAATCAGAGTGATTGATGGCAGCAGTCGGGAAATGCACATTCAGCTTATATTTCCAATGTAAATGATTTGCCACCTCACCCCTCTGCTTCCTGTTCCTTCATGTAGCCCCCACACTCTGGCTGGTAGTGCAGTATGTGTGAATCAGGGAGGAAAAATGAAACAGGGCTTGTTAGACTGCTTCCCCCCACCCCAATTTAAATGGGAAAGATAATATACCAAATCAAAGGGGAAACAGCTGTTCAGGCCTGAGCTGGTTTTGCCCACAGACCCAGGATGGTGACACAGGGATGGACTGAGGAATCCTGCAGCGTTGTTGCCAGAGCCCATCAGTGCCAGGTGCACAAGACCCTGCTTACAGAAGATCTCCTTGCATTACAGAGGTCAAAGCAGAAGGCAGAGAGGCTTTTTAGGATGCTGCACAGCATCTGTGGGACCTGTGTGTTCGCAGGGATGCTGAGACACAGCGAAGGCAGGGCAAGAGAAGGAGCCGAGGAATGCGAACATCGCGGCGGGAGGCGTGTCCTGCTCTTTCCCAGGCAGCTCGCTGAGAGGTGCTTATTTTTCCAAAGCAGGCTCTGAGATCTTAAAGAACCAATGTTGTCGTGGTGCCCTAAACCAATGAGTATGTGACCTACCCGTTCCCACTCTGTCCCTTGACCTTTTCCCATAGCATTCTCCAAAAGCATCACATGAAAAATAGCCCTTCTCAGCTCTCTAGAGGCTTTGGAGACAGCATCAAAGCTATGTGCTTATAAACAATTCCAGCTAGGCCAAAATGCCATTCCAGCATCAGGGGTCCCAGGATTTCTAAGCCTGTCACAAGGAGCTGGAGGGAGAGGGGGCAGGGGAGAGGCAGCTTGTGCTGCCAAGGGACGGGGGAAGCAAGGGCCAGGCAGCTGGAGTGGGAGGTGAGCTCCAGGAGAGCCCTGTAGGCTGAGACAGGATCTGCACACACACCTGAGGCTACACAGGATCCTTTTGCCTTTTTGCTTATTACAAAAATAGCTCTCTTAGCACAGGCTGAAAGATTATTTACCTCATTGATCCTACAACCCAATCTTCTTTTCCCCCTTCTCTCACCTTGCTCATCCACTAACACTCCAGCATCCATTCTGGAGAGGAATTTACAGGCCAGGTGAAGACAGAGAACTCAGACTGCAGAGGGGCAGTCCCTGAGCATCAAGACTAGTTACCTGTTAACTCTTCAGGCTTTGAAGAGCAGCTGTCCAACAAATACCAACAGGAATTCCTGTCAGCTCCCTCTAGTGTCTCACACTATCCTTGGCTCACTCCTACCTTTTGCTGAGGCAACTTCAACTGTTCCCAGTTTTTGTGTTTCCTGATAGCTCCAGTTCTAACTGCCCTTGGCAACAGCTGCACACACTCCTTAAACACCTTCTAGAAAGCAAATGCCAAAGAAAATGTTCCATAATTGAGACATTGTCTCAACCATCATCCTATTCCTGTGATTTCCATTTTGCCTATATTTGTTCCTCCAAATATTAAGAGCTGCAAGGCACCCAACAAGGATCCTCTTAGTCAAACTTTTCAGTGAATGGCCCATACAGGTGCAAACCCACAACCTTGGTGTTATTAGCACCATGCTCTAACCAAGTGAGCTGATGATCTCAGGGGTTTTGTCTTCCTGCCACAGACTACAGGCAACGCCTTCAGCTGGGCAACCCAGAGCAAAGGCTGTTTGAGTACTAATTACAGCTCACTGTCCCTTGTCTCAGTGCACTACTTTTGGCCATGAAAAGGGAGACAAAAAAGAGGTAAGTTTTTGTAGCCATCTACCAGCACATGGCCACCTCACCCGAGTGCACCTGGAGCTTTGCCAGCCCAGTGTGGGTCACTCACTCCCAGTACAGCCCAGCAGCCAAGGAAAACCATTTCTGTGTCTGGGTGCGTGGACTGGCGCTGGTGGCAGCCAAGCAGGTTTGTGTTTGGGTCTCTCTTACGTGGCAATAGGGACACTGCCCTCTTGCAGGGCAATAATTTCAGGCCCAACAAGGAAACTGGATAATTACAGAGAAAAGCAGCAGGCACTTCAATCATTCCTACTGTGTCAGGTCTTTTAAAATGTCATTGAAAAGAAATGGTGGGATAATGAATGCTTTGACTCACTTTCAAAGCACCTGGCAGGATAGACAGGAGGAAGCAACAAGGTTAAGAGGGTTCCATCATCCTTCCTGGTTCCTGGGGACTGACCCTAGAGGGTGGGAGATCTGGGACAGGATGGTGTGATCATAGGATGGCATAAAAATAGCAACACAGTCATGTGAGTTCTACTGCTGTAGATGTCTCTAGTTTAAGAGCAAATAGTCTGACTTTATTCTGGTTGATCTTGTTCATTCTGTATTTTAGTTGTGGCCCTTCTTCACCATTTTCCCTTTTATACAGCATCAGAAAAGCATTAACTCATGACTTTGTTTCATTCCACAGACATAACTGCTTAAATATCCTTCCTGATGTTTTGACATATATCACTTGGACAGACATTTAGAAATTTAAACTGTGGAAAGTGTAGGACATTTTAAAGAATTAGAAAATATGTGGACAATTCTTCTGTTATTTTAGCAATATGAAGACTCAACACTTGTGTAAGTCAGCCAGCAAATGCAGGGAAATATGTGCTTACCTGGCACAAATATTAAACTGAACACACAGATTCTTAGAGCCACACATTTATTACACACCCTGCACACATACAGTAACCCCCACATTCACAAAAACACATTTACAGCACATAAGGCAGGCACAGATTATTTTCAGTGCAAAGCACCTTTTTCTATAGGCAACAGAGCACATGTACCAAGGGAGCACACATACACTGAGCATTCAGACAAAACATCCATTCATTCCATGTAACAGAGATTTATGTCCACTAAATGAAGAATTGCACCTGTATATCCATTTAGAATAAATTTGACATTAGCAAATGCACAATTGCTGTGAAAGGAAATCATACATCTGATGCACTCAAAAAACCACCCTTAATTGTTCAGCCCAGAAAACAGCAAAACAGAACAATCAGATGAAATGCCACAAACACAGGCACTGTTTGTCCACAGAATATGCACTGGAGAAAGCACACCACCATAAACAAACACAGTATTCCCAGGAGATTTCTCCAGACACTTATGTTGTGCTCAAATGCACACAGGCAGATCCTTAACCATACA
Organism: Oenanthe melanoleuca; assembly: GCF_029582105.1. Lineage (NCBI taxonomy): Eukaryota > Metazoa > Chordata > Aves > Passeriformes > Muscicapidae > Oenanthe > Oenanthe melanoleuca. Next base: position 18,245,352 of record NC_079344.1, read on the forward strand.
CTCACCTGCACAAATTTGTATCAGAAGAACAAAAGCCCATTGCACATAAAGAGGAGTCAAAAATGCACTTTAGAAATGAGGACTACACAAATACCCAGCTCATGCATATGAGTGTTATATATGTGCTCCAGAGAAAATAATTCCTAAGTCTCAAATGCAGGCTGCAGTTAATAATCCTAATGCACTTCACTGCATTTCACCCTGCAGTTCAGAGCACAGCACACAGAGCAGTGGGGCTGAGGCCACAGCTGGCCCCACACAAGTTCAATGCCCACAGTTCATGTGCAGAATTTCATCTTCTCCCAGAGTAAACACCTGCACTGCTTCTGTAACTCCCCAGAGCCATTTTGGAACTACATATGCTACTGTGTCTGAACTGCCCTGTTGCAGCCAAAATCCACTTAGAGATTCATTGGCAATTCTCCCATTTTTCTCCCATTTTCCCCCCATCTAGGAGACCCAAGAATTCGATTTTATGGAGGGTAAACTACTGCAACCCTCACATGGACATCTCAATTAATGCGCCCTCTTACCTTACTACCTCTACAGCTGCAGTGGAGGGCAGCTACTGGCTCCACTACAGCACCACTCACAACCTGAGCAACAAAGCAACTGCTGGAGGGGGAGGATAAAGGCATTTTATTCCCTTTTATTGCCCAGATAAGACCTCTGATAATTTTCCAGTCAGACTATCGAGTAGCTAAACAGAAACAAATGCACCTAATCAAACGCATCAGTGGGCAATGCCAGAGCAGGCAGCCAGGCATGACTCTGGCATAAATCAAAGGCAGGAGGCAGAACACTCTGCTGCCTGCCCCAGGCCTACAGCCAGCCTTCTGCCCCAGAGAGGGAAGCACACACCAAACCCTCCTGTCCCACAGCTCCTGTCCACTCCAGGCCAATGGGAAACCCCACTGACCCATGGGGAGACACACTCTGGCTTGCAGCTTGAACACCAGACTCAGCTTCAGCTGCTCCACATTCCAAACCTACCCCAGCCATGGACACACAAAGAAATTCTGTGGTAGGTGATTCATTTCTTCTGTTGCACATTGTTTAAAAGCACCAACCTAACCCCATCATAAAGGTTTAGAAACAGCAAGGCACATCCACAGCACATTTGCTTCTGCTTCCAGAAATGTGCATTTCTCTCTGCTGTGATGAAATCTAGACTTGCTTAGATACAGCTGTCCATGTTAAGTGAAACAAAATGCCTTCCACATCTCTCCTTTGGTCCTTTGTCAGGGAAATGGGAATCAGCCCTGCTCCCTTAGCTCTGCCAGAAGTTGCAGTCTCTCTAAATGCTGTAAACTTGCTCAGTACCCCACATGGAGAAGGATCCTGTCCTGCTATCACAGCCCAGCCTGATGGCACAGCCAGAGACAGACACAGCCTGGGCTCTGCCTTGTCCCTCCCAAACCAAGCAAAGGCTGTGGAAACCCACAAAAATGGGGAGTATCTTTTTCTCCAGGTGTTCTATGCGGTAAGCAGAACAAACCAAAAGAAAAACAAAACAAATCAGGGGAGACTAATGAATAAAAATAACAGACTCTTTGCTTTTCTCCTTGTAATTTCCCCACCCCAGACAGCTGTAATGTGGAAAGTATTGAAATTTAAATCACACCTCAGCCTAACCTCAGCTGACAGGCTGCCAATGCAATAATCTCAGCCTGGCTATCTTCTCTCAGGGAGAACGACAAACCAACTAAAGCAAAGTGATAAATTTTCAATTTTATTTTAAAATATACCAGATGGGAGATTTTATTGGAGTCATAAATATGTCAAAAGCAATGTTGGCATATGATTGGAGATTGCCCCCACCAAGGGAGCAGCTCTCCTTGTTTAGAAGTGCCATCAAATTCTTAATAAGAGGCTCCAGTTACACTGCAGCAAAAGAGTCCCTATATTAAGCCAATTGGATGTCGATTTGCCAGACGTCTTTTTTCTCTTCTCTGCCAGCTTCAGCTTCTTAAACAGGAGAAATGAGGGTGCTGAGGTCAGACCTAAGCATCACCAGTTTGAGTTTTCATTTTGTTGTTGGAAAATGGCTGAAAAGTATTTGATTTCTCACCAGTATTTGAAAACAGAATTTCATGTCAGTCAATGAAGCTTCCTTTGATTTCCTAGAATCCCAACCAGCAGGTGTCAACCAAGTTCAGCCTCAGATTTAAAGCAAATCGAATTCAAGCCCTTAATCCTAGCTATGGGTCAACCTCAAATTACGGAAATAGCACTTGGCCTCGGTCCCAAAATTTCATGTGAGCTAAAACCAGTTCTAAATCCCACCAGCCACTTCCAGAAATATGAGCTGCCTTTTGTAGCCTCTGCACCTCTCCTCCGTCTACCACTGGTGCTGTGACAGATCACAGCAGTCTAACAGGAAGAAGTCTCATATTTATGCCTTTTCATCATTTCAAAGGTTTTATGGACTGGCTCTACCAGCTTTGTCTCTGAGCATGATTCCCACCTTCCAGCTTACTCAGGAAATCCTCATATTCTTACACCAATAAATTCAAGTCAATCAACTCTAGCACCCCTTATTCTCATCACCACAGAATCCAGCTCACTGAAACTTTGACACTGAAAACTTAATGCAAAGCAAGTGAAAAATACCAATAATCTGTTATTTTATTGTTTTTTCATATAAATGCTTTGCAGATTTAATCTTTTAGCCACAAAACTGTAAAAAGGGAATAGAGAATTAGTGAGAGAGCCAACACATAAAACATTACAAAATAATATCCTGCAGTTATAGCCAATCTAAAAGTATCAGCACCACAGAGGGCAAGGCAAGAAGAAATTGTAAGCAAAAAGTGATATAATTTTGCATAGGTTAGAGGTCTATGGTCTTTTTAGATGTTACTTATTCCTCACAGTCAAAGAAGTGCTAGATGCTCTTTCAGTATTCTCTCTAACAGATTGATCATTTGCTGTAGAAGGCTTTTAAAAAACTTTGTGAACATAAAACACCATCAGGTACATTTATCACAAAATATCATCCTCCTACCCACAGCCTCCAGTCCTGGACATGCCATTCATTGGTCTTGAAGCAGCAGATGCATCAAGACAAGCTGAAGCTTTTAGCAGCTTTTTAATCTGAAGGAGCAGATTGAAATAGAAGAATCATACCCATCAGTCTTTAGGCTTAAAATATTTTGACTTAATGTACTACACAGCGAGGCTGGCATTCCTCTGGCTTCTGCAGTGTTTTCGATGGGGACTTGTACAATTCATCATTGATTGGCACAAGGTCAGGGAAATGTGGCGAAGTACAAAACAGCTGGGAAAGAATTCAGCTCGCATTGTAATGCTTTTGACAAAACAGAAACCCATGCTGTGGCTGTGAAAGAGGATGGCCTGGCTCTACTCTCCCACCCTCAGGAGGACTCACTAAGAAAGCAGAATTGGCCAATTCCAACCACATTTGAAACGATCATTTCCCAAGATTTTGTCTAACAAGCACTGATAACGATGGAAGAGTGTGGACAAAGCTGAATTCAGGAGTGCTGCTGCCTTCACAGGTTAAAAGGTCTGTGAGGCCATTTCTATCACAGAACCTGTGCAACTATTTGGGGCACTAATGCCTCTCAGGGTGCTCTAATGGGCTGATGCACAATAGCACAGGCAAGCTGTAAGTCCTCCAGGACAGAGACTACAGCTGACTGCACTGCTGTGCAATATTTAGCACAATTGAGCTTCAGCTCTAATAGCAGCCTCTAAGTGTTACTGTGCTACAACAATGGGCAGTGATAATTCAGATAATAAAAATAACATAATGTATCAGGAGTATCTATGGCATAATTACAAGGTTTATTCAAAGCACCTAATCAAATTGTTCAGCAACTTAGCATAAACACGGACATAAGAGGCAGATACTCCTAGATGAAGGAGCAAATTATGATTAGTGCAGGTATAATTGCCTTGGAACTCCCCACACTTTAAGTCAGGCCAAGGACTAACTAACAGCATGTTCAGGCAAGCACATATTTCTCCTGTTGGAACAAAAGCCCCAAACACTTGCTCAAGAGCAGTCTGAAAATGCAGGGATCTGTGAGTACTGCATCTCTGAGCCCAGAAGGACCCGACCTCAGGCAGCTTGGTTAGCTTCAGACTTACCTAACGTGTCTTTAGGGCATTCTCTACTCAAAACGGTGGACTAGTGAAGTCTATTTAATTATCTGAATAAACTTTATTGTTTAATAAATCACTTAATAAAGAAGTGAACTCATTTAGGTATTGACTGGTTAACCTACCTAGCAAACAAGTAATATTCAGGCAGCTAGGAAGGTTACTTCTCCAGATTCCTCAGTTCCCAGTCCTTCTAGTAATGGGCAAACCTGCTGTCTCACTAGAAAGTTGTCCCATTAAATCATTGCAGCACACAGTAACTACAAGGGTCTCAGAAGTTTTTACTGTACTCTCACATTTGGCAGCCACATGATGTCAGTCCATAGAGAAGACCTTAATATAATCTCAAGAATATAAAATGCTGACATCCAACATCACAGGATCCTATCTAGAACAAGATACCCTCCTTTCCAACACACCTCTGAACACCCTCCAGTGCTGTCAGATGTCACACACACTCCCTTGTGCTCCTGCTATGTGTCTGTCCACCTTCAGGAAAAATCCAAGCATCGATTCACATGTAAAGCAGGAGGCCTGAAAACACACAGCCACCTTTAAATGAAGCAGCAGCACCAGGAAAAACCCACAGGGTAGGATAATCAACATAAAACCCCTCTGCAACCAGGTCAGCTCCCATAGTCCTGCCAGGACCCCTCCTTTTTGTTTCCCTGATCCTCTTCACCAGGACCTGGACACGTGAGCAGATACAGGCTTCCCTCTGATGCAGCAGCTACCTTATAAACTATGTAACAAATTAAAATGGCTTTATGACAGTGATAACACCATCATCTGTAGTGTTCATGGGTTAATAAATTGTGCCCATGAATGAATATGTGCTGACTCACTAACTAAGCTGCAAACGAGAGCTGTTTGTCTCCTCTGCAGTACCCTGAAAAGCAGTGTCCCTCCTCTGCCAGGGAATTCATTTTCCCTGCTTTGGACAGGGGAGAGGGAGGGAATTACTTCCTTTTGCTGGCTTTCAGCATTAGTAAAGCCCTGGAGGTTATTTAAATGGGAACTTCAAAGGAGGTGTATGATGGGCTGTTTACTGCTGGAGGAGGCTCATTTTACACTCAGATTTAAAAGCCTCTCTGACTCAGAGGCAAACAGCATCACTTACAGGCTTCCAGCCTCTCAGATACAACCAGCTCATGTGCAGGGGGCCAACAGGAATGGGACAGAGAAAGGATTCTTTTTTTCTGGATGTTGGACTGGGAGGATTTTCAGGCTCGGTGGGGAGTGATGAGGAATGATTCTCCATGAATAGAGCCTAAATGCTCCAAATTGGGACTAAGAGGCTGTTTGGTCTTTAGGACAGTAAGGGAAGGGAATTATGAAAAGTGGTTGTGAAGCACACAGACAGTTATAGAGGGAAGAAAATCAGAGATTCTCATGTACTGAGCTTCCTGCACACTTACCCACCATGTCTTGAGGCTACTGTGTATAAGCTCAATTGGCTCCCTCCATCACTCTTCCTGGGGATCAGGCAATGACTTACCTTGGGAAGCCTTATTAAGCAAATTCACCAATACAGAAGGAAGATTAAAAGAAAAAACCCTGCTCCTGGCACTTGGAGTGGAAGCTGCATTTGTGATGTGTCTTTGTTCTCCTAAGCACTGATTTCTCAGTCTGACATTAAGGGTGGATTTGGAAGGGAGATGAGGTTTAGAGATAAAGTAATTCCCCCACCACCAGATTAGATCCAGGCAGCACAATGAGCAGTCCATGTCATATCAAGGCAGCTTAACTGCACCCTTTCACAGTTCCACTTAGCTCTGGCCACTGAGAACCTACCACACACGTGAAATTTAATTGCTTCATTTTAATCATGTTTGTAAGCGTGGAGTTTGGGGTTTTATTCCTGGAAGCAGAGAAAATCTCCTCACCTCCATCTGTTTAAGCAACCAAGCACATGGAAGAAGCAGGCAAGATCAAAGAAACCATCTCCCTGGAGAACTTGTAAGCAGAATTTGTAAATACAGGAGCTTCTGCAGTTGGGCATATGGACTTGCCCCTAAAACTCATGCTGGTCAAACCACAGAACTATGAATTTTCAACTACATCTATGATTTTTTTTTTTTTTTTTCCTGTGGGCATAACTAAAATGGAACCTTCAGAGAAAAAGCCATTTTGACAAATTTTCTGACACATTCTCCCTAATACTGCCTACAGCAGGAAGCAGCAAGATTAGCATGGTAGAAATATCACCTTGTGGGAGAAATAAGCTCCAGGTAATGCCAGCACTTACATATGGTTGACTATAACTGCTCCAAGCATATTTCAACTTCTGTCTCCATCAGGCTGGGAAATTATTGCATCTATATTCATCTGATACAAAGAAAGTGGGCCCTTGGAAGGATTTTTTTTCTCCTCTGAAAAATAAAAAAAGGTTGCTTTAATTAGAACCTACCAGCTAAAAGCCTGTTTTTGGAGCAATTGCATCAATTTTGTTCCATTAGCCACTACAGGAAATGACTTGATATGTAGTTGAAAAAAGAAAGTAAATGAGAACAGAACAACAAAACCCACAGCCTAGAAGCAATCAAGCGCCCAAGAGTATTGCAGGGGTTGAGGAATGCATCCCCTTATTTATGTATTTCACTTCTTTTCCCTTGATGGCAATGCACAGGAAAGCAGAGGAGTGCCAGCCATGGAAAATGGGCTCAGAAGGTCATGAACCACAGGTGCATTTCTGCAAGCACTGGAGAAATCCATCCATCCCAGCTGATCCCTGCAGCTCCCAAGCAGCCACTCCAAATGCCCCACAGGTATGTGACAGATGTGTTTGCTCTCTGCCAACTTCACCAAGAACTTTTTGTATGAGAGCACTGCCTGGACTGCTTTAGTCTCTTGAGGCAAAACTGCATTATCTGTTCCACCTGCACCTCCACCAATTACAGACAATGTATTCAGGGGTGCATAGATCAAACTTCTGCTCAAGTTTTAGATTATTCAGGCTTGCATGTGACAATGGCTGTGTCTTCAAAGTGTTCTGAAAGAAACTAGCTGGAGGGCACGGACATGTTAAACAAGGGACTGTTTTTGCAAAAACTTTCTGCCAGTTTATTCAGACAGATGGGAAGGCTGTCCTCTGTGAAAGGCCCTGTTCTAGGAGCTCAGAGATGAAAAACAAAATGTAAATTCAACAAGTGAATATTCATAAGATGAAAACTTCACAAGACTATTTTATATTTAGAAGCCTTTGCTTGAAAACATACCTCCCAACACCAGACATTTAAACTAATGAACCATCCAGACTGACACTACCCCTGAACCTTCTCATCACACCAGCTCAGCAAATTACATCTCTTGGGAGATCTGGAGTTGACAGGAACCCTTCCCTCTAGGGCAGCAACCTAGCCAGCTCTAGATCTACCAGTGAAGCCCAAATCTGATCTGTTCTCTTCTTCAAACATCAGGCTGGGCTAATAAAGCAAGATTTCTTCAGCTAAGGCAGCTCTCAGTGCTCTTCCCTCCCCAGTCAAACCCCTTGGGTCAGCCTGTCATTTGTTCTAAAAAAAAAAAACAAAACAAAAAAACCAAAAACCAGTAGAAACACATTTCACACTGACTCAAGTGAGGAACAAGACTGAAAATCCAGAGAAATGAAGTAGTCCATGAAGAGAAAACATAGATTGTGGAGACTGGTCAATTTAGGACCAAATTTTAGGACAAATTTTTTGCAATGGTTATTATTTACTATGCACAGTCTTGTCTGTAGACATCAAACCCAGACAGGGCTTATTAGTATGCTAAATAGCCACCTTTTAAACTGATACAGTTCAATTATGTAAGACTATATGGCCACTGACTTTTATATTGGATCATTTTATTAACATATCCATGCCAAAAATAAGAATTTGGACATAAATATATGTCTAGGCAGACTACACCATTGTGGTTAAAGATGGGGGAAATCACACTTCCATTATACTGATAATTTCTGGTGAGGTGAACAAGCCCAGGCAGGAGGTTATTTCTGCCTCCTGCACTCAGTCTTGTCATTCATTTTCTCTTATCCACTATTCTTTCCTGATACATTTTCTGACTACTCTGTCATGCAAACAAAAACAGGGCTGTTTTCAGAAAGCTACACAAGACCTTTGCCACCTCCTTGTATAGATACCAGTTCCACTTGTGTTCTTAAAGGTCAGAGCTTGAGAAAGAATAATGAAAGTAAGATTCAACTGCAAGATTTGCACTCTTTCAGGCAGTACAGCTCAAGCAGAAAAAAAGGTATCAGAAGTCTACTACAAATAATAATTAAAAAGCCAACAAGACATTACTATTTCCAACCTCAAATCCTCTTAATTATATCCAAACCTATCAGTGGAGGAAGATGAATTAACAGAACAAAGCCTATAGATTTCTATTCAGGTCACAGTGGTAGTTCCTGGACACACAGGCTAAGACACAGCCCCTATTTCAGGCAGCTCTGTCTAAATGGATGATGTTTAATCTTTCCATTTGCACAATGAAGAGCTGAAGCAAACCAAAACCAGCCCACTGTCCAAGAACTCTGTCTCTATCAGTTCTTTTAACATCATCATCATCACTGAAGTGAGTATCTTTCACTAATTTGTTAACTGGAGCATGAGCAGAAATAGAATGTCACACACAGAGAGCCTGGAAAACAAATCCAGACCCTCTGGCTCCAGGCTCAGTCCTCTCACCCCACCCTGAGAACCCCTTCATTGCATTTGCCCATGCTAGTGAAATACTGGATTCAGAGAAATTGCTAGTGGAGAACTTGGGAATCCAACTGAAATTTCCTATCATAAAGAAAAAGTAGCAGCATTGACAGAAAGTAGCAGAAGTGTTTCTTTAAGTGACAGGACTGACATTTTGGTGATGTGAAGCCCTCTCACTGCTAGGATTTTCAAGTGCTGATATTTTATCATCAAATTGGAACCCAGCTAGTAAGTATCAATAACATGAGAAGCTCAGCAGAGAAACAGTGACCCCATTATATGTGAAAGAGCACTGCTATTTTAGCTGAAGAAACATATGCTTTGTCAGCCTGGTAATACATTGCAGGAGTTCCTCTGAGATTTTCCTTAGGAAGAACCCCCACGCAGATTCCTCTGTGAAGCTGCAGGATTACAGACACTGGATGAGGCTAGGAAAAGCTGGAGACACAGCTTCAGCTTCCATATGGACTGATAATCCATAACCACATATACAACTGCTGAAGACTGCAGATGAAATCCTGGCTCCAGCAAAGTCAATAATTAAATCTTCAATAATTTCATGAGGGCCAAAAACTTTCTACTGAAGCTTTGGCTTTAGAAAGCAGTTGATCTAATTGTGAAGTGTTTCCTACTAGATAAATATGTCAAAACCACACAACAACAAACTGAACTGAGACAAACCAATCTGATATTTCTTATTAGTTCAGGCCAAAGCTGTGCTTCAGGAGAGTTTGAAGAAGTTACTGCAGCCTGTTCTCCAAAACACCAGGCACAAGTGACATTGTGTCTCACACTACACACATACTGCCCAGTAATTTAACATCCAAATGCTTTTCAATGTTCATTAAACTGTTGTCTGTGCTTTTATCACATAGGAGTTGGAAGACCACCTGTAAGAGGACTGAACAATTGAGCTTTGTGTCCTAAGGCATCAATGATGATCTACACCATCCTCCCTCACAAAACAGCCCCATGTGACAGAAGTCTTTATAAAAAGTCTGTCATTCTGCACAGTTTGTCCACTTTAAGATGATTTTTTATCTTTGTCTTTGATTTTTTCCCCTTTGTTCTGTTAGTTCTTCAGTATTAGAGGAAGCCATTTCTTTAACATTATTAATGTCTTGGACTGTAATTCACTTTAGGTTCTGCTGCAGTATCACTGAACTCAACTACCAAACAGCCTCATTTGTAAATTCAGAATCCATTATTCTTATGCTTGCCTGTACTGCCAAGAACATTTGACACAGACTTGGGAACAGATGCAGTGCCTATGGATCTGTTCCCTCAAAGAAGGAAGATAACCCCCAAACTCAAAGCAGGAATACCAGGAAAATACATGCAAGAGATGTGATGAAGAAAACAGAAACACCAGAATAGGGAAAGTGTGTCCAGACATCATTGCCAAGCTCAGCAGGTATGGTACAGAGCATACCTTCACTTCATCTGGCTTCAAATTGCTCCTTTTGCAGGCAATAAAATTACTGCAGAAATCCCAGGGAATAAACCGAGTTAACACCCCATTAAATACAACAGACTTCCAGCCCAAGGTAAGGACGTGCCCAGATTAAGCTACCCCTGCACAAACTGGCCCATGGGTAACATACATCACTTCTGCTGACTTATGGTCTGAAAGAAAGAAGGAAAAGAAAAAGCTGAGATGAATTTCTACAAGGTAAGAAAGGATTTGTTCTTTGAAGCATGCTTAAACAGCACAATGTATTCTTCCATAAACATTCTTTCTACAGCTGAATGCACACCCCAAGGGAGAAAGCCTGGAATTTGTTATTTTACATATTTTCATTTATCAGTAACGTGATCTTGCCCCTCATCCCTCTCTCCCAGATTAAGCAGCCTTGATTTTATCCCTTCAGCTTGTTTTGTCAGTGTCTGGCTCAGAAACTGGTACCAGAGAGAAGAGCACTGTTGCTGGGTTGATTTGTTGCCCCCTCTGCTCAAAAGACAAGCTAATTTAAAATACTCATTTCCATAATTTTGCCTTTTCTAAAGACTTCAATTGCTGTACCTGTGAGCCCCTTCTAAATCCACTGGAGAGTGACATTACAGTAACATTCATAAAAAAGACTTTATTAAAAAAAAAAAAAAAAAAATCTTTCTTGGTGGAGCCATCTAAGTAAATTTTAGCTGGTTTTAAGCTGAAACAGCTCAGCACAAAGGAAGAGGGCAAGAAAGGGAAAGAAAGGCAGGACAGGAAAACATACAGATAAGGGCAACAGCATGAAGCCAGGAGTTATATTTTGATTGTCATGTATTTACTGACAGCCCTAGGTGCTGAAAAGGAGATAATTCTCTACAGTCTGTGCTCCCACATCAATTCAGTGTGCAGTTTCACGAAATTGGGAGCCAAAATGCAAGCAGGGTACCTCCAGAAAGGAGCTCCTACTTCTCTTCCTCTCCTCTCCAATCCTCTTGCTCATTTCACAAAAACCTGGGTGCTTGCCAGACTTCTACAGGAGCTCAGCCAGTTCACAAAATGCAGAAAACTTTCTGCAACAACCAAAAGCTGTGCAGGTTTTTAGTATTTTGATGCACTAGTGAAGCTGAGGGCTGGGCAGGGGTGCTCCTGGCTGGAGTAAGACCATAGAGAAGCAGCTCCCACCTTGCTGTACACCTGAGAGCTGGTGGGGCTGATGAGGTGTGAAGCTGCTGCAGGCTTCCAGAACAAAAACCAGCTCTGCAAAGACACGGTGCTGTGTAAATACCAACAGCTGCAAAGCTTCCATTCCATGCATTTCTGTATTCACAGCTCCTGCGAGCTCCAAGTCAGCCGTGCTGATTTTGCCAACCAGAAATCTTTATCACAGCCAGTCCTTGCTGTCAGAACGATGACCTCAAAGACAAGCTAACTCAGGTCATGTTTTCTATGCTGCTCTCCTTGTAACACAGGAATACTTGCTGAACCACTTCCTCCCTGACCAGCTCTCAAACAGTGGTAGGAAAAGAATAATGTATCTGCATGAAACAAAGATATGAATCTATTAAAAAAAAAACAGACACCAAAACCCTAAGAAACTGCCATCTACTTAGAACAAAACCAGGGAACTGACTTAAATTTTCACATGCAGAAGCTCTGGCCTCACTGCCAGTCTTTCTCACTCTCATTCTGAGATACCAGGATGGATCATCAGAGGGCACTGCTCCCCCCAGGAGGAAAATGTTTAAGTGGATAAAGATTTCAGATATCTGGAAATGTACATTTACTGCATAACTGTGAAGTCCTGAAAGTAGGGTGCAGCTGGAATTTAATTTTCACATTTGCTACTTTTCCTCCTCAAAAGCACTTCAAGAATGTGTGGAATTTGCAGGTCTGAATTCAAACTTACTGAGGCTGAAAACTCGACCATTTCTGTATTGGCAGTAAGTGAACATTAACCTCAAGAATAAAGGCAAATTCTATTCTTGTATCCTCCTCTTCTGTCCTTACCCTACAAAGTCCCTTCACAGATTTTTAATGGGGTGAAGACAGAAGGCAATTCTTGCCACCTTCATCACAAAAGGAAAAAAAAAAAGGATTGTAAACAGAATTGGCCCACGTGCATTTACATATGCCTGAGCCACTCATCATTAATGCCATTAAGTAAAAGGAAATTTAGACCCTTCCTCCTGCACACTGAGCTCACACATGTGCCTGAAAGTCACATAGCACTGTACAGCAATTACTCCTCCTACAGGAGCAGATGCTTTGCTAGGATAGAAGTGATTTAAGAGAACTGAAATCTCTGGATGACAGTGTCAACACTCTCCATAACCAATTGTTAAACACAAGGAATGTAGCCTGTGTTCTGCTGCATGTACAACATTCATCCTAGATTAATTTTCCAGAGCTTTTCACTCTCCTGGACTCAGCCATCCTGCTGACCTGCACTTTGATAAACTTCCTGCTAATCTGCCCCCAGCTCAAACAATTTACTTCTCTTCCTCCAATATTCAATACACAAAACCAGCATATGCAGGAATTTGAAGTGTTACTGAGGAAAAGAAACTTCCTCTGAGAAGCATCAAAATACTGATACAGTTGTTAACACCCATTTTGAAGGGTGAGGGGTTGAAGCAGTGCATTCAGAGGCTCAAATTTCAGCTGGGGATTTCTTTGCAAGTGTCTTGGGCTTAAGCAGTATTTCAAATAAATTAGATGAGGGAATTCTCTCTTGATTAACACTAGAACAGATTTAATAAAACTAGAACTGCAGATATGAGATAGAAAGAGAAATCCCACAGGGCTATTGCTTCAAAACAAAAACTAGAACTCTCTCTCTCTGACTTCCAGCCAGTCAGGTATTCAGTGGATGTAACATTGTTCCACTCAATTCAAGGAAACCAGATGGTATCTAGCAGCCAAGGATTTGGACAGGCAGAACTCTTTTTCATTAAGTTTTTAGAAACCAAATTTCTAAGCAAAAAGATCACATGGACTTCAATGCACAGACATATTTCTAGGGAAAAGTGAGAATGCCTTTTGCCTTCCAGAGCATGCATGACCATTCAGTAAACAGAATATTTAATAACTTTAGTAGAGGAGCCATTTCATCAACAGGAAGAGACAGCAGAGACCCTTACAATTACTTTACATCTTAGAATAACTTGCCTTTTGAAATCTTCAGACACACAAACCATTAATGTTTGCACAGTAAATAGCAAAAGGCCCCAAACCTCCACAGCATAAGAATTACAGGTTAATTAATAAAACCCATAAATCTGTTTGTGTACAAGCTATGCCTTGTGTTGCATAATGGATGTGGATACTTCACCACACACTGAAATGGTACAGTTCATACAAAATTCAGAGGTTTTGCAATTAAGATAGCAAATAATAACTATATTTTTAAAAAAGTTAAAGTTTAAAAAACCTCAATATTATCAGCAATGAAGGAGAAAGAAGCAGCAAAACTCTTCAGGGTTCACAAGCAGAAAGATTCTATGGTAAAAGTAAAGGAGAGGCATCAATGTACTGAATGACTCTGAAGGATTCAACTGAAATGAAGCGGAAGGTTCAAAAGACCCAATTTCAGATTCCAAATGAATTCACATTCCACATTATCAACAGGAACCTGGCTGAGCAAAGAGGAAGTGATCTCTTCCTGTTAAGAGCCCAAAGGCCTCAGATCCCCCCAGACTTCCCTTAGATGGTAATTAATCATCAGCCCAATTGCCCAGCTGCAGAGTAAACAGGGGGAACAAACAGGAACAAACAGAGGAAGTATTACACTGCACTGTCTCAAATTGAGCATGATTTACCATCTGCTCCTGGTGCCACAACCAGGAGCACAGGTCACAAAGGAATGAGGTTTTGCTCTTGTTATGAACTCACTGCTGTTTTGCTCTTATTCTTTCCTCAGGGTGTGCACCTGTCTTGCTGCTCCTGTGTCCAGTTCTAAACCACCCAGTGGCACATGGCAGCTAATTCTCCTTCTACTTTTAGGATCTTTACCATTACACAATTAGTGTTTTTAAAAAAATCTCCAAAGTATTCTAAATCTCAATATAGTCTGTCCCACAAAGAAGACAGTACCAACCCTACTGTTATAGACAGACCAGGCATTCATCTGGCAACCAAAATAATGAGATGTGACCACAAAAGTAACATAAAGACTTGGCTGCTCACAGCACTGTGGCCTCAGAAAGAGCATCAGTAGAGGTAGAAGTCATCCAAACTCCTCCACAGAGCACCTACATCACGTACAAACATCAGGAGGCTACAAGTTTGCTCCATTCTCAGCCAGCAGGTAGGTAAAGAGAGGATAAAAATCTAGTACAGGAAAAGAAAATCAAGTGAGGAGCAGCAGTTAGGATAGAGAAGGTTCTTAAAGAAAATTACTATGATGGTGGAAAATTAGGGAGGATTAAGGAAGACAAGGATGTAACCAAAGGGCTGAGTGAAAGACATGATATTTTTAATTAGTCAAGCTGGGGAAGGGCCCTGAAAACCATTAGCTAGAACCAAAGATTCTGAAGCTGTCACCACCATAAGTAATAACCTAAATTTCTTTAGCTTTTTCAGAGGAAGACACTTTAGGATGGAAAGGTGGAAGAGGCACATTTCCATTCAAAGGTTAACGTTGCCAAAATCTCTGATGAGAGATCAATGTAGTAATAGCTCTTTCATGAAAATGCAGTTAAAATTGAATCAGAATGGATTCAACGTTGAACAATTTTAATGAAGCAGTGTCAAACAAGCACATCAACATCTTAAAAACCAAGGAGCTCGAAAGTTTAATTACAAAAACATTGTACAGAAAACTTGGCATTTAAACAATTCCAAACACGTTAATCCAGCAAATGGATTCTGCTTTCATATATTTCTCTTAACATTTCTTTAAGTGACAAAAGCATTTTATTCTGCTCTTCTCCTTGACACCCACTTCATTTTTTTTTAATCAGTCAACACTGAAAACTGTAAACTGAAGTGACACTCTGAAAACACTGGAAAGACAAAATCCATTTTTATAGGGTTAATCAACATAAATAAGAAGCTTCTTAATGAGACAAAACATCATCTGTCGCACCATCAGTGAGCAAGAACTGTTTTCCCCCAGATGCTTCAAGATGGATAATCCACCCCGCCTCCTTCCTTGTGGGAAAATGCAGGAGGTTTGTCAGCCCCCAGCTAATAATATCACCTTGAATTTCCTATCCCACAACACTTGCAACACTTCTCAGCAGAGATGGATGAGCAGGATCCACGAGCAGATTTCTGTAAGCAGGGCAAGCCCAAAGCCATCTGACCTTACTGATGAATTGGATATAATACAGCCTGGAACTGCATCCTACATTACATGGAATTTCTGGAGTCTTTATGGAATACAACTCCAGGTATTAAGTAGGATGCCACAGACAGAACTTCAGGATTTTGTAAATCAGATTTGGCTGTGCAGCGCATTTTGGCCACTTCAACAGAGTCAAACATCACCATTTCTAAAAAACCAAGACACATATAGGAGATGAAGGTGTAGGTGCTTCTTCTGGAGGCATTAGCAACCCCTAGGATTTACAACATTACAGAACCCATGGCAGCATCAGCTGGTCTCATCCACGCTAAGGAGAGTGGAAGTCAATGCAGCAAACTGAGGTTCCTTTTTGTGAAGTCTTGAAAGCAGAACAGGTAACAAGAGAGAGGAGTTTCCCCCCTGAAGGAAGACTTGATTTCCTTGGAAATCCTTGCTACTTGGCTACAGCAATAACCCCAGAAGTAAGCTGAGACCTGGCATACAAGTGTTGACCCGAAGATTGCTCCAGGCCAGCATGAAGTCCATGTGCACAATGCAGGAAAAGAAAAAAACTGCAACACACTCCAGTAATGAAAGCAACCTCCAATTCATAACAGAGAATTCTAACACGTCTTAAGCAGGAGCAAAGAGATTGTCATGTGGGAGCAAGAGCATTTCAACCACCCCCATAAAGCCCAGAGATGCCCAACAAGTGCTGAGCCAAGGTCAGAATGAACAATTTGACAGGAAGCAAAGAGCAGTGAAAGTTTTGCATACGGCAGTGCAGACAGTGGGTGCCCCAGCTCTGCCAGGAGGTGTGGTGTGGCTCAGCAAGATCAGACTCAAACATGCAGAGCTTTATTCAGTGCAAGGGAAAGGCCATTTAGGTCAGCTGGAACATAAAATGCTGAATGCTATGGGCTCTGTGGGCAGTACTTGAACTGAACAAAAGGTGAGAGCAAAAAACAAGCTGTGATGCTGAGTTCTGTAGGCTGCTATGTGGATCTAGTTACTAATAACCTTTTCTGCCCTAATAATTCATGCAAAAATGTATGTGCTGCTTCCAGACACATTGCTTCCCAGCACAGCAATTTCAGGGCAGGAAAGGAAAAAAAATGCAATCCCCGTGCCCATTTCTCTTTTTATAGAAAACTGCTTTACCCATGAGATCATTCTTCCAAAAACAAGGAAATAACATTAAATTAGACTGAACAAAGTATCAGAGGAAGGGTAAGCTTTGTGGGTTTAGTCTAAACCAAAGAATCCCATTTTCTCTGCTGAGGAGAACTAATGTTTCACTTTCTATCTCAATTTCCACTGACCTTTGTGATAGTAAAATGCTCCAGCAAAGGTTTTCAAGAGATAACAGGAGACCTCCACAGAAGAGCAGGATGCAATGTGCAAGCGAGGTGCTTGAAGAAAGGAGATAGAGGAAGTCTGTCTCATAGTAGAATCAAGTGACAAAGCATCAACCACAGCCAGTCTCTAGCAGGGAGCAAACTCACATTGTAGGAATTGCAGGCTAACAAAAAAAACCCAAAAAACAAAACTGCTTAATTCTGCTTAAGAAAAGCTCCTATAAACATAGCAGGAGGCATGGGACAAGACAGTGCACCAAGGAAAACTCCCTGTTAGAAGAGAGAACACCAGCACTGCTATCCAGTACTGCAAGAATCAGGGAACAAGATCAAAAGAAGAGAACTAAAGTGAAGGAAGGTAACCCCACAGGATAAACACGAAAACAAAATAAAAGACACTAGAAGACATTAGGCAATAGAACACATCCAAGTTATTACTACAACGTATACGCTGACTCCATTTCACAAGGTGAGATTTCATCTCCACAGTCAGCCAGTCCACAGAACGCAGGCACCCTCACACCCAGCAAAATCCATAAAAAATGTCGATTGCACAAAAGTTGCATGCTCTTAAATGTTCACACAGAGGACAGTTCAAACGTTTAGTGGGCGGTGTCCGTGGCTTCTCAAGATCTCTGAATGCATTGATCTGTTTGTCTCCCTGACAGAACACACAGGCAGGACCCAAACCTGCCATCCTGCCTCCCACCCCAGGCTTTCCCTCATGGCTTCTTATTCCACACTGGCCAAAAAAATTTTGTAAAGCTTCCCCGGGTCACGAGACCTGCAGATGAAACAGAAAAATAAGGGTTAGAAGGCTCCAATCTGCCAAAACTAAACAGGTACTGCAGAGTGGGGTTTTGGAGGTCTGATCTGAAAACAATGTTCAGTACAGTAAAGCAGCCTCTAGAGGCACAACCAAACTGAGCTGCTGTTTCCATCCAGTGCTAAAGAACAAAACCCTTCCTCTTCTTCCCATACACTGTTTACACAAAGAACTTTTTACCATGCAGCACAGAAAAACCAAAATATTCACCAGTATGGTCCAACAGTCCCTGAACACAATGTACTAAGCCACCAAACCCACCTCAGATCTGTGAAAGAGGTGTTTTCAGGAGCATCATGGCAGAGCTTTCTGTGGTATTGATTTGTGATGTGTCTCAACCTCAAAAAGACCACTTGGTTGACAGATTACATTCAGAATTAATCTACTTCATATGCACATTAACAAAGGGACACTGATGACGGCAGTTTGGTGATGCAGTTTATCATGTGCCAGCTGAATCTTTTATCCAAAGCTTCCTTGCTTTCTAGGGAATCTCTACCATTTTCAAGGTTTGCATCCAACAAAACCCAACCTTCTTCCTTCCCAAATTTATCTCAAAATATAATCATCGCCAAGTGAAAGTCAGTGTAATTAACAGTGCCATTAATTATTTGATCATTATATTCAGTTACATGCAGTAAGTAGAACAGCACTTACTGCATTATCCAGTGAAACTATGTGATTAATAATCACATTTTTAATTGCCTCATGCTGTTTTGCTGCTGAAAAGAGGGAAGGCATTGGTAGCAAAAGGACAGAAGGGAAAGGAGTACTATTTTTCAAATAGAGGTTAGAAGGAAGAATGTTAAAGCAATAATTACTTTTTCTAAATTAATTACAGCCAAAACCAGCTAATCCAAGAAAATTGTATCTGTATGTTTAGGTACACAGAATTTGTCCATCCTTCAGGAAAGATGAAGCCACCTGGCAAGAGAATGAAAGTCTAGATTTTAGTGGCTTTGAGATATGATTATTCTAGCAAGGTACTTAAAGGACAAATATCCATTTTTGGGCCTGGCATAGCCTCCTAATAACTGATGGATGAGAAACTGCTTTCCCTCTTAGTCCTTCTGTAAAACCTCCCCTCCCAGTTCTCTTTCTGAGCCTGAGAACTAATTGAAAACAATGTACAAAAAGGAGGAGGTTGATGAGCTGCTGAAAAATCCCAGACCTGGATCAACAAGCTGTTCCCTTCACAAATAGCAGCAGTAAAGGCACTTCTTTATTCTGCTGGGAGCTCAGTCATCTCTCAGAACTACAGTCCGTTCCATCTGGCTACCCTCTGGAAGGACAATGATCTCCCAGCTAAAGCCACACTATAATGGGAAATGTGTAATTAACTGTTCTACACAGCACCACAAAAGGTCAGAATCAGAAAGGATGAAAAGCCTGTCTTCATATTTGCAGATGGCACAAGGCAGGTTTATTTGCATTTCTAAACACTATTCAAGACATGTACAGTAGATCTCTACATAATAAATGCCTAAAGAATGAAGGTATGTACTTTGTTAAAATAGAAATAGGCAAATTCCTCATGGCTGCCTAGTGCTGTGCATCATGGGGAAGTGGGGGAGTGAGAGGTGTGGGAAATGCAAAGCAGTACAGTAATGCAGAAAGACTGGTATTTAGTTGTTTGTTAATTTGTTTTTCTACTCTGTTCTCTATTACAGTTTTCTAAGCTGTTAAACAGAAGCAGAAATACAAAATCATGAGCTCAATAATAATCTATGCATAAGCCACATAAACATTAGTCTCAGCAAATTCTATGTACAGCTTAAACCATACCTCAGTGTTCCATTTGCATCTAAACTTTCCTGATTAGAACAACTTGACTACAGGTGCTACAGAGCAGAGGCAGGGTATTTTCAGTTTATAAGAGAATTGAGTTCACCTCTAACCTCTTGAGACAAACAGAATTTCCCCATGGCCATCAGTTTCTACAATTACTGCTGAAATCCTCAGATTTACTTCACTCAAGAAAGGAACCTTCTTCTAAATTAGTCACCCTGTTACCATTCTGTCAGAACTCTTACTCACCTTATACAAATACATAAAGATCTTGGAGCTAAAGGGAATTTCAGAGCCCTTTAATGCCGTGGAACACCTTCAACCCAATTTGACTTTCATTAAGACAACCTGCTCCTGCAGCTTTGAGGAAGAAACCTTTTTGAATGTACAATGTGGTGATCAGCACAGGAATCAGCAGCAGGAAAGGTGCCAGAGGCACGGAGCAGGCACCAAGAGCAGCCTGGGAGAGAGCACTTACCCCGTCACTAACGCTCCAGCCTGTTCACCACGTCCCGCACCGTGGCGATGAGGTTCTCGTTCTCCTGTGGGTTGGCCAGGATAATACTGTGCAGTCTGTTCATGTAGGAATCAATGGTTTCCATCGTGGGGGTTTCCCCACTGCCTACAGTGAGCACAGTGAAATGAGCCACAAGGTATTTTGATGACCACAGCAATTCTAAAGAGTTAACACTATGCTAAGGATAACTTGTGCCAACAAACAAACTGCTATAGGAGATTTTGCTATGCATCACCTCTTGTGACAGATTCTGCTAAACAATGTCCTCCTAACTCCACAAATTGAGCAGTTCCAAGAATATCAGGACTAATGAAGCATGGATCTCTTTGATTTGGGTCTCATAGCTGATTATAACAAACTCTTTCCACTGGGCATGCATAGAATCTAAGTGGGTTCCCTGGCAGCTGACAATACAGACACAGCCTTTATTTTAATCAAGAAACTTGCAAGTCCTGTCTACTCTATTCAGCAACATTTTCATAAAACGAGTCAAGGAGAGCCAGGACTGAATGTGTGTGTCTCACTTTATCAGGAAGAGTAAGAGCAATAAGAAAATAAATGCCTGCCAGCTAGGATGGTAACTGCACCACAGGAGAAAGGTGTCTACAACCAAAAGAACTGTTACTGGGTTCCTGTTCTGTTTGTTGTTCATTTTGTAGTTGCTGTTGTTTTGTTTGCCTTGTTATATATATATATATATATAATATATATATATATATATATATGTATCAGTAAAAAACTGCTATTCCTACCCCCATATCTTTGCCTGACAATGCCTTAATTTCAAAATTATAATAAATTAGAGGGAGGGGAGTTTCTTAGCAGATACCTGTCTTTTCAAACCAAGACAGATTTTGGCGCCCAATGTGGGGCTCAAACCCGTGACCCTGAGATTAAGAGTCTCATGTTCTACCAGCTGAGTTAGCCAGGCTGTCATGTTGAAATAAAGCACTGACTCTACATTTTCCCCCACATGCATTTTAGTATTTCCTTATCCCATGCAACAGAAGCTCAGAAACACCAAGAAGCACAAGAGCAGCCCACGTGTTCTCAGCTGGCAGCGCACAGGCAGGAGCAGCCCAAGCCGCTGCTCTCACCTGGCAGCGGGACCGCGGCGAAGCTGCTGGTGAGCGCCTGCCGCAGGGTGTCCAGGTGCTGCTGCAGCACCGTGTTGCGGCTGCGCTCCTGGATCACGTCCACCTCCAGCTTCTCCACGGCCGTGCGCATGCTCTCCACGTGCTTCTGCAGCGCGGCGTTCCTCTCCTCAAACTCCATGTTGGACTTGCGCAGCTGCCGCAGCTCCGCCTCGCGCGCTGTGAACATCGACCCGCCCCAGAGAGTCACAGCACTGCTCAAAACATCGCTGGGATGGCAGGCAATGAGGGACAATGCTCTAGAGTGCTCAGCTGCTAACTACTAATGGTGCAGCTGTGGTTTATAGAGAAAAAGTATCACATCGTGGAGTGACAACAGCACCTACAGCAGCACTTTTAAACAGAGATCACTCCTAGAGAGAGAAATGTTAAACATCCAAAGCATCAGAAGGGAAGCGAATGGGGGAAATGATCAGGGAGAACATCCAAAGCATCAGAATGAAAGTGAATGGGGGAATTCATCAGGGAGGAAGACTGCAAGACCAATTCCAAATGCAATCAGAATGACAAAGTTCAGCAGCAGTGCTAAGAATCCTACAAATAAGACACCAGTTGCAAAACTATTCTATATCTATTGACGATGAGAAGTGTCTGAATATAAACTCTGTTCAGTCAAGAAAGTCTTCAGGAAATCTGGCAAAAAAATACTTGACTCTTGAGACACACAGATATGAAAACCAAACAGAGTAATAGAAAATATATCAGTGTAACCTTCCCCATATGGGGGGAAATAAAATACTGCTAACCAGCCTGAATCACCATCAAGATACATCTTAGATATTTCTTAGTCCTATCAAAGAGTAGACACAGCTTGGACTGACTGGAATAAACATCAGAAACATTCTCAAAAAAGGCTAATTTGGGAAGACAATGCCAGGAAAACGTGCTTTTCAGCCCTTGATACAGAGGTATGGTAATAGCAGAAACTAAACCTAAGTATAGTTTATAAACTATAAACTTTATAGACTTAGTATAGTAAACTATACCTATGTATAGTTTACTTGAGCTGAGATGGGAGAGTGCAAGGACTCTTCAGCTGGACAGCATATGGCATTTGGAAAAACAAGGAGGAAAAGGTCCTGCAAAAGTGAAACTTACCTTTACTATGATTCAGGAACTCTTCTGTGAAGATTGGAATATCAAAGACAGATCTCTCCTTTGTATCTGCTTCTTTCTACAACAGAAAGAGTAATAACACAGCTAAACAGTTTGTTTTCAGGAATTCATTTAACTGTTTTGATCATGAGAATAAAAGGCCAAGGAGACCAAAACCTGAGGCAGCTAAAAGCTGTATGGATTAAAGACATTTCCAGCTGATACCAAGAAAGGTCAATGGATATGTCTTAGATTTTCAAGACATAGGTTTAATCAAACATCATCATGCTAAACAACTTGGTAAAATACACTCCTTTACTCTAATGGAATTATACAGGAGAATTATTCAGTTTTAAAAACTATCTGAATGCATTTCTATTTTCCACCATCAACCAACTGACACTTTCTGAAATAATCTTTACAGGAAAATCAACAAAGAGAGAGTGAGCAAAATGCACAGTAAATTTTGTGGCTCTTGGCCTTTCACCACCTAAGCAAAAAACACTTTCAAATCAGGAGATGCTCTACAACTTCATCAAAAAACTGTACAAAACGTGATCCAACTCAAGGCAAATACCTCCTTCTATAACATACTTCAGTCACCATTTCTAAATCCACAGGAATTAATGCTTGTTTTAGCACCTTTGTCCTGTTATGGACAAAGTCAATGCAAATTTGGTTTGATAAACTGCAGCAACTACAAACAACCTGTAACCTAACACAAACAAAGTTAAGCAAGAAAGAGTGTGGAAAACAGAAGCATTTCCCAGCTCCCAAACACCATGGCTGATAATGTGGCACAAACTCATCAGCCAGAATTGCAGTGTTACATGTGTCCTCTGGCAGACAACCTCCATGTCTGCCAGCTGAGAAGGGAATTCTGGCTCCTGAGTTCACAGCATCACAGAGGTGTCTGCCACACAGAGGGGCACGTGGTGTGACCTGAATGCCATCTGACAGCCAACCAAGACAGATAAGGCTAGATGGAACTACAGCTACTCTGTCTTCCCTAAGGGGTCAGCCTGCCCTTTGATTGCTTTTAAAGATAAGCTGGCTTTTATTGTCTGGCACAATTACACTTGAGGAGCTCTGCATTTACTGAGTGAGAACTCAAACCTCACTTGGCCTGAATTGACTGGAGACACATGAGAAACAGGCAAGACTGGAGGGAAAGAAAACTCTTCCCAGCTCTATGAGGCACAGTAGGATTTATCTGGGGTCCATCACCACACCTGTTTTTCACTGAAGTTTTTTGTCCATGCTGCTACAGGGCAAATGTCTCAAGAGTATATTTAGAAAGAGAAGTCATACACAAAAGTGTGAATAATGCATTCATTTTGTCTGAGCACTGCCTAGATCGCTGAGAATTAATTTCACCCCAAAATCTAGAATCTCAGTATTAATGTACACTAAGAAATGTTGGCAGTTATGAAGCTTGGTTAGAACACTTACAGAACATCCATCTTAAACATTCTAATTCATGCTCACTGTTAGTACACTGAGTGCCAAGAGCCACTGGCTTGGATCATCACTGGCTGCTACAGAATAGATGGTGGAGGAGAGAGTATTGCAAAGAGAAATAGTATTCTCTTTGCAGCCCTAGGACACAGGTTCTTCAGGCACAAACCAAAAGATATTAAGGCTTTAGATGTAACTGTCCAGCTTCCAAACGGCAAGAAATTCTACTAAGCAGAAGAGTGATCATTAAAACCATCAGCGCTCTCCCATTACAAAATACATTACCCAGCACATAAAAGATCCTCTTGAGAACCCTGAAGTACTTAAGCCACTCTAAGGTTCACTGAAGATTAAAATCCTAAGGCTTTGATTACCTCCCATTGAAAAGGACCCAGTTTGTTCACTTCATGTATCATTTAGTCATCCCTCAAACCAAAAGAGAATCAAAATTGTTTCTATCATCTGCCTTAGAGATGCTTCAAGAGTCAACAGTCTCACCTGGTTATTAAAACTGAGTTTGAACTTTGAAGATTCAGCAATTAATTAGACTTGAAGCTCTTAGAGACTTGGTGAAGTATTGTAATGAGATAGCTGAGATTTTGGGGGTTCAAGCTCACCTTTCCTGCCACAGTCAGGGTGCAGACAGTGGAAAGAACAGATATAATAAATGTACTACTCCATTAAATGTTCTCAGAGTAGATACCACAAGGCAACCCCAGCTCTCCTCAACCTGTGTGCACAAACCTTTGAAAGCTTTCCAGTAACAAGTGGAACTGAGTGCATGATGCCAGACGTGCTTGGAATCAAACAGCTTGAGGAAATACACAATAACAGAACAACAGAGAACAACTATCCAGGGGGTTAGTCACTGCTGATGACAACAGTTCTAGTGTACATTGCTATATGTCAAATTTATAAAACTACAATTTGAAGGAAATGTTCTGTTCCATGCCTATAGCTGAGCTCAGGGGACAGTGTGTGCATGTTTTTCAAGGCAATATCTATAAAAAGTTCTCTCTCAACCTTTAGTTTTTTATTTTATTATAATTAGAATTTCAATTGCCCATCATGAAACTCTAAATTAGAGGTCAACTCTATATACAATGTTTAAAATAACTTCAACACTGACTCACAGAAACTACATCATAAACATGTAAGTGGAGCAAGAGAAAAAAAAATATTTCATTGACTTTATTTTCTTATAATCTCTCAAGAAATAATTTCATCAGCTTTACCTCCTAATCACAAAAGTCAGTGTGGACAGGAGAAAGCAGCTAGATGACAAAAAGCTTTAGCCTCACTTCCAGTAACAACTTGAACAGACAATTCTAAAAGCAATCTAAATTTTTCTGCTTATTCCCCACCTATACAGGGTTATAATACTTGACAGCCCTGCACAAAAGATGTGAAAACACATCAGGTGATAAGCACGTGGGATTTTATAAATATAAAGGTGAAAAACACCAAGAAGTCAAAGGCACAGCTCAGAGTGGAATGTCTGATTGACAAGTTGATGTTCAGCTGTATCTGATGAACCTTAAACGTCCCACAGAGTGAGAAGTCATTTTTAAGTGCATTTATCATGTGAAAAATCAGCAATGATAGCTTGAATTGGAAGGGTAAGACTCCAAATTTGTCATTTGCCACCTGTATATCTTAAATGTTATGTAACGGTCACAGTCAACCAAAAGTTGAAGCCTTCAGTTTTTGTACAATTAAAGATAAAATTGGACTCAGTGACTGTAGAATCAGAAAACTTGAGGACTGTGTACTTCTAATAGATAATCTCACTGCAAGCACTTCCTTTAGGAGTTAATAAAAGGCATATAAAAAACATGCTTTCAATACATTTTCCTGAAAGTGAACCTTACTTTCCTTCAAGACCAGTAGATGCCTCTCAGCAGTGCTCAGCCTTGTCACTATTGTAATGAACACATTGAAGCCAACTGGATTGCTTCCCCAAGGCAAGAAACCTCACAAAGAAAAACAGATCTTTCAGAAAGCCCTATTGCTTACAAGTGAAGAGGCTGTGTATAAGCAAGATTTTTTTCAGTGCTCTTTGTCTGCAATTCATTGGTAACCATGAAAGAAGCTCTGTGGCCCTAGGTAATACAACTGGAGAAAGCTGCAGCATTCCAAGGAGAGGGAAACCACAATCAGCCAGAACACACTAGATTTGTGATAAGATGCTCATGCTGCAGTTGATGAGCTCTGTCTCCAGACATTATCAATCTTTTCCAATATTTATAAACAGAGGGCAAGGGAAGGAAGAAGGAGGTTTAAGCCAGAGATTTTCCAATTATTTCGTTGCTTTACCCACCTCCTCCTCAAGGAAGGCACAAGCATTTGTGCTACTGCAAAAGATCAGTACCTGAAAACAACACCTAAAGGTGCTAACTTGGCAGGTGTACTGAGGTCTCACACTATTTTTAAGTTCTTAACATGGCATTACAAAACAGACTTATATTTTAAGTGTACCCTTATGCTCCATTTCATCTATCATTTGTACCTGCACAAGACAGCAAATTTAATTTTGTTATACCAATGAGTGTCAGAATACTCAGTCATTTCTAACTTTTCAAAACCTTCATTAGGAAGTGAAAGAACTCACACTTAAGTTCTGATAAACTGGGTTTTGACTTCACAAAGTTTTTTTTCACCTGAAAGTCTACCCACTGATGTAAATGTAGAATTAAGAAGTTTACCTCATGATCATGAGCTGGCTGTCTTGCTCCATCTGAAAAAGAAAACAAACAAGAAGTCTCTCAAAATAAACAAAGTTTAAGAAAACAAGAACCAAAAAATTAAGGCAGTTACACAACCCTAATTACACAACAATGAGAGACAGCATTGTGCAGCTCTCCTACAAAGTCACAGAGAAGCTGGGTCTAACTTGGATGCTCTTAAAGCATATCTTCCAATACAGTTAAATTCAGGTAAGTCTAATTCCCTTTACACACAACTGAGGTAAATAACATAGAAAGAACACATTCACTTTTTAACCAGCCTTTAAATCCAAGCCTCTAAAGGAGTGTCAGGCCACAGACTGGCTGGGAATCTTCTATTGTTCTAGCTAGGCATATACTTGTGTCCCATTCAATACCTTGTCTGTGGGATTTGCCTTTTTGTCTGTCCTGTGCTTTCCTGCTGAAGACTTTGTAGGCTTCAGTCTTCTGGTACTGCTCCAGCTCCCGCATGTAACGCTCCTTGTCTCTGTCTGCTTCATCCAGGTAGCGCTGAAACAAAAAAGTCCAAGAGTTTCAGGGAGTTTCCTCCCCTTCAGGAGGAAGGGAAGGAAAACAACTTGTCAGGTGAAGTGCTGATCAATTCCACCTACACAAACAGGAGAAGAGTGAAGGAACAATGAGGTGCAGAGACATAAGATCTCTGGATAAAATTACTGTACTCTGGTGTCCCATTTTCTCTCTCTTTTTTATAATAACTACTCTGGTAATTCTTTTTTTTTGCTAGGTCTAGGAGTAACTGGCTACTAAGCCACTCAACTGAATGTTACCTACACATTACACTTCAGAATTCCTTTTCTGTGTCCAGGATGAAGTGCTGCTGAACAACAACATCTTATCAGATGATGCTTTATGGTTCAGACACCTAACAGTGGAGCTCCAAATACACTTTTGTTTTCATGCTCCACAGACAAAAAGCACCACCACACACTTGTTACATCTGAGAGGTGAACAAAACATCATGGCTATTGCAAAGAGCAGCTAAAGATAAAACATCCTGGTTTAAATTGATATAATCTCTCTGCATTTTGGCTAATAGAAACCTTTTTTAAATTCATATAATCTCCCTGCATTTTGGCTAAGAGAAATCTTTTTTTAATTAGCCTGAGGGTATTTCACATCTGCATGACAGAATGAGCTTAGCTGGAGAATTCTTTAGGGGAGTTGATGAACTGAAAAACATTTAATGAATGGTCACAATGCTTACTAATGAAAGGAAAAACTTGCCTTCCCAATTTTTTCTCCAAATGAGTTTAAAATACAAAAAATGTAAGAATTAAATCAGTGAATGTTAGTCACCTGGTATTTTCTTTAAGTCATCATGACAATACATATGAGTAATGATTTCCAACACAGTTTTGACCCTGCTGATGACAGTGATAACATTCTGGATTGGGTGCAAATTTGGTCATTCTGGGTTGGCATTGCTTTTGAACATGTTATTGGTCTCTAAGATATTAATTCTTTTTTCCATCTCCAGCAATGTGCTGCTGAAAGGGCTCAGCAGTCTTCCCTTGACCTGCTGTGAGTTAGAAACTTACAGCTTTACTCAAGGACAGATTCCTCAGGGATTTAAAAAGCAGCATACAGAATAGAGATTTGAACTCAATTTCCTTTTCCCTAGGTTAAAAATCTGCCTGAGACATGATAAGAATACATGAAAGTGCAGGGTACAGAGGGGCAGATGTCTTTTCCCCTTCTCTCCCAGTAGACATTTTCATCACCACAAGACATCCTCTCCATGGATGTGAATTTCCAGCCTTACACAGGAGCAATCCTGACTTTTCTCTAAGCAACATCATTCTCATTATCCCTGCTACCAAATCAACTGCTTTGCCTTACTATATATTTCACATTATTGTTAAATCATAGTGCCTATGCACCATTTTATAGCATCTCTGTAAATTGTATTCTACAAGCTTAGTAAAAAGCAACAGAAGGAAATCTTGTTTTTTTATCTCATTTTTGTTACACCCTTGAAGTATTTTTCAGAGTTCAAATATGAAGATTAAATTCATATGAGAGCATTTAGTTGCATTGTGATTTAAAAACTGCTTTGCAGTAATCTCAAAGTGGCAATCAGGTGTTAGACACCCATTAGCAATTGATTCATTAACAAGGCCCACTCCAGAGGGCCCTAAAACCAGCCCAAACATGGCCTTGAGCTTCATTCACTTATCAGATAGTGCAGAAGGCCACAGAACCCCCAGACAGGAGACACCCCATGCCAAGACTTTGGCCTTCCAGGTCTTGGATGTATCTGAGTTGGTACAGCAGCGTTACATCCAGATGGAGCACAGGAAGTGTGGGATGTCTCATCAGACAATCCTCCCATTCTGGATGTGTTCTTGCACTACCTAGGGATACAGTTCTCCTCAAGTCACCCCTGGAGGAGATGCTGTGGGCCTGCCAGGGTCCATCACGTGAACCTGTGCCCCTCATTTTGAAACCTCCTCCTAAACACAATTTGAACCAAGAGCCTGTCCTGCTCCTCAATGAACAGCATTCCCACATAACAGCAATCCCATGCAGCAAGGACAAGAATGCAGTGGTACCCGTTTCTCCTCGGGAGGCAGCTTGCTCCACTCGTTGCCCAGCATCCTGGTGATCTCCGGGAAAGGCACTTCGGGCCTCTTGGCCCTCAGCTGCTCCCTGCGCTCGTTCATGAACCGCACGTACCCGGTCAGGGGCGATTTGGGGGCATTGCTGTCCCGCAGGGGCTTCTTCCTCTTTCTGCCTTTGGCCCAGCCTCCTCGCTTGGTTCTTTGCTGCTGCAAAATGAAAACAGAAAACAATTCAGTCTGAGTGAAAATAACCACCCCTGGAAGGAATACACAGCTCCATCAGGAGCACATGGCTCGATTCTCTCCATGGATGCAGGTTTCAAACCCTACTTTAGTGCTATCCTGACTTTTGTCCAAACAAAGCCAAACAAGTCTCATTGTGAGAAGTAGGTTACAGATTCTCCTAGTCCACAAGGACAACAGAATAACATTGGCATCAACTTCTGATTGTCAAATCACAGGGACTGATAATCTACAACATGATCATCTCAAAACTAAAGCATTTGCAAATATTTTTTTATTACTTGTTTGCTTGGTTTCAGTTATTCTCACCCTCACATACCCTCCCCTGCAAGTCATTTACTTCAATAGGTTTTCTGGAGAGATTTTGTGTATTAGTTAATAATTGATAACTAGTTATTCTGCACCTTCCAGATCTTTGTCCTTCATGCACAATGTGCCCAAAATGTGGGTGTAAAGACAGTATACAGGCTTTTCTACTCTCATCTGTTCAGTAGATTGTCTTTCCCACTAATCACCTCCAGTGGAGCAGCAAACAAACTCTAAAGGAGGGAATACTGTAAGATGTGTATGGGGCACACTGTGAGTTCACAGGAATAACACCATTATCACTCATCCTCTTGGCTTCAAACTATTTCCACAGCAATCTCTGGACAACACTATTTTCTAATGCTATGTACATACAACTATATCCAGTACTTCTAATCTTTCCCCAGACCAACATGTTCCTGCCATCGTGTTACTTTTTGTTTCCCTCCTGGAATTTTGTTACTTAATTAAAAAATTACCTCAGAGCTGAAAACCAACTACAAGGAGGAATATCAAACACATCTATCAAAAAAAAAAACAAACAACAAAACCCCAACAGAAAACCCCAAAACCACTTCCTAGTCCAACTTCAGGTCCTTCATGATTTAGTCACCAGAAATCAGGGCTGGATGGTACATAAGGTATAGTCTACAGTAGTAAAAACATAATGGTTTTAAAGACATCATACTACTAGAACAGTACAATGCTCTCACTTTGCTGGCTCTCAAGAGAGAAAATCAGTTGTGGCAGCTGAACATTCAGTCCTATGCAGCAGCAGCTCGTGGGCCCCTCTGGCTAAGCTGAGGCCCAAGGGCTGCTCTCTTCACATTCCAAGTGCCAGCTGTGCAGCCATGCAACACGGGAGAAAATCAGGGAATCAGAAGATGAAAATGGCAAATGGATAAAAATTTATGATCTTATTAAAAAAATAAATCTCAGCAGGTAAGACAACGTAATGACAAAATTCCATGCCTTTGCTTCATTGAAAAGTTACTATGGTTTCATCTCACCTCCTCCTCAGGCTTCTGCTCAGTGGTTTCAGCAGCATTAGAAGACTCATTTTGCTGCTGCTGAGGCTGTGACAAGTCTTCCACCAAATCTGGGTTATTCACAGGCTGTGAAGTTCCACCACTGAATGAACTATCCGAATTAGCTAATCTGAAAAACCACAGAAGTGGAGAACAAAAAATTTAATCATCATTCCAAAATCACTTCCTCCCTAATCTTCTAAAACATGCAAAAATGTTGCAAATATATTCACTCTCACACTAGCAAGAAAAAATGGGATTTAAAAGTGATTTCTGAAGAACTGTCTGTTCCATCCAAGCAACCACTATAACTACCACAGTTCCTATGGACTTTCAGACCTAGCTTGATTTTTACAGTAGTATTTTGTTTCATTTTTAGTGAAGCATTTGATTACACAAAGAACTTGAAGGCAAGTGTACATTTGGATCAGAAACCAGACAGCGTGAATCTACCCTTCCTCAAAAGTACCAGAAGGAATTTGAAATTAAAAGTTTCATCATCAAACAAGATACACTTTTCTTGTGTTTAATATATGTCTCCACAAATACATTTAGAGGTCTGGGATTGTGTATGAGCTTGGATTGAACTTCATTCCACACAATCTTCTGTGCATACATGTGGGTATTTAAACACAAATATGACTAGGTCCCAACAGGCTCCAGAATGGCCATTGTTTAATTTTGCTGGAAGAGCTGTATCAATCTACCTTACTCCAAAAAATGGCAAGAAAAGAAGAGCAAGCGTGCAGAAATACTTCTGAAGGTAGACTGACAGAAAGAGCACATATTTTGGGGCACCAACCCCCTGGACATTCTCAGCACTGTGTTCAGTAGGAAAATTAATATAAGATTTTTGGACTCAGATTCTAAACCCTTCTTGAGGCTAAAGAATACTTGGCCTTACCCAGTTACATTCATGAAAATTCCTTTAACAGCAGGGAACGCTTCAAGTCTCCTTTGCTCATTTATTCCAGTTTAAAGCTATTCATGTCTACGGCAAATTTTAAATTCAAAATAACCGTTCCTATTGATGTAGAATACAGCTATAAAAATTTGATACATATTAAAGAATTGTTATTTGAATGCCCATGGGAATATCTGTCTTCAGAGAGAACAGAATATTTTCATTACTCACTACAATCAGCAATTGTGACATAATTACTGGTAAAAACAAAAGGGCTGGAGAGATCCATGGCTGACTTTGAGACACCAGATTGAGCTCATATTACTGACAATTAGAGAGGGAGCAAGGGAACAAAGCAGATACCCTCCCCTAAGTTAATTATATTTGGTATGTGTCAAAAAGAATAGGAACAACACAGCTCTAGATTCACTGCTAGGGTTTGAAGAGTATTTCAGTTTTCCTCTCCATGCCCCCTTAGCAGGGAAGCTCTTTAAACTACACCTACAGGAAAAACTTCATGTGATGCAGCTATTTGCAGCAAATATTGATGAAAGCTCAGCCAAAACATTAATACCTATTAAACACAAGCCTCATTTAAACATGGACCTAATTTGGCACCAACAAGTTTGAAGCCCCAGATAAGTAAATCGAAATTCAGACCCATTTGAAGTGCAAGTGTTCACATGCATTTTTACAGAGCTTTACCTGACTGCAAAGTCTGATTTTTGCTGTTTGGTGCTTTGCAAAACAGAAAAGAAGCCTCAATTATCAAAACACAGCAAAAATTCCATGTATTCTCAAAAGAAATCTTCTCTTGGCATTGTGATTTTAAGAGGCCATTGTTGCAGTTTGTAAAAGCAGAGTTGGACTGAAAAATGAGATATCAATTTCAGAAATCATTGATGAACAGTGTATCTTTAATTGAAATCATTTACTTAGCAGGGACCACTATGGCCAACAGATACTTCCTCCCTCTCTGTCCCCTTGATGTCACTTGTCCTAAGACTGAAACCCTAGGGATTTACCTTTTAAAGCTAAGAGATACTAAGGAACAGTTTGTGACCACCTCCATCAGTTCAGCAGAGCTCTGGTTTCTCCTAAACAGAGTCCTGTGATCTTCTATCAAGGTCAAGAGAACGTTGCAAGATGGAATTCTGTGGGGTTTATTTCTCTTTTTAAAAATTCCTTAGAATGCCCTGCTCCCACTGAAACAGTTTCCCTGACAAAAGCAGAGATAATATCTAACAGCTGAAGGTGAAAAAGGAGTGGCTTACCCAGATACATTAATTTCACTACCTTCCTTAGATCCATCCTCATCTGTAAAAAGTGGAGGAAGATTGGAGCCAGCTACCAAGTTCTCCATACCTCTGGGGGAAAAAAATAAAGGTAAAAAAGGTTAAGTTAACTATGTCAATGCTTCTCTTCAGCAGCACTTCAAACATCATACACACCAGGAGTTTTTTACCCCATGGAACACTTGGCCAGCCACAGCTGAGTGGCTTCAGGACAGATGTGTTTAGGGGCAGAGAACAAAGGCCTTAAGTGACACTTCAGTTCTGAGTTTCCATTTTAACTGAGCCCTGTGCCAGTGCTACAGTGTTGCTGGAAATCCCTGCAGTTCTATTTTATCCCTCAAGACAAACCTTCATTCACCATGCTCAGCACACAGGGAGGCAGATCCTGCTCTTCCAGTCCACCTGCCTGATTATTCTTCATGGCGCATCCTTCACCAAAGGTTTGTGTTAATCCCAGAAGAAAACTGGAACCCCCCTGAAGTTTCAAATTAAGATTGTACTAATAATTCCTTGTCCAGATTTTCACAATTAATCTATGTGTGCAGATGAGAACACAGCTATTTAAAGTATTTTACCTCCAATCCCACAGAACAGTTGCTGAAGCAAGTGGTTTAAGGACTGTGTATTTCTCATTGAATACTAACTGCCCCCAAATTAGAAGCAGTACCATTTGTAACCTTGTGGCCTGTCACAGGAATTTAATGTGAGAGATGAAATTCAAAGTCTAATTAATTACCCCCTTCCTTACCAAAATAAAACCTGTGGCACTTAAGTGAAAAAACCCAAACAAAACCAAAAAGCCTTAACAAACTCACTCTACAGTTATGATTTGCCAGTTCAGGCCATTTTGAAAGGCCATCCTACTTAAATTCCTGTTCCTTCAGTTTCAGAGCCACCCTCGATGAGCAGCTCAATTACTGCTGTCCCAGTACACCTCAACTCAATTACTGCAATCCCTTTCATCCAGTACACTTGGGCTTTGGGCCTGGAGGAGAGCTATCACCCTGAACTGCTTTCCACTCACCACTGAAATCCAAGTGATCTGAGAATAAAATCCTGCCCTATGTTCTGAATATTAGATGTGTTTTCCCACACCCCAGCCCAGTTCCAAAGGTAGATGTTTTCTACAGACAAAGGTCAATGCTTCTTGCACCTTATAGATTTTGCAGATCTCTATCACAAGTACAACATGAATGACACTCACCCTTTCCTCTCCTGCTTTTCCAGCTGCTGAGATCCTTACACCACCCGAGGGATCCCATCATCCTGACTCTTTATCTTGGAAATAATTAAAGCTAAGCAGACTGCTCCTAGATGGTACACACACTAATCTCTAGCAGAGGAATACCTTTACTTATGTACAGGAAAGGCTCATCCAGGAGTGAAAGAACTGAATTCCTGCTCTGCCATCACAAATCAGGGACTGTGTACAGTTTTGGGGGTACAGCTGGAGACTGACCAGCAAAGGGCTTGTAAGATACTCAGGGATCTAAAGCACCTGGCCTGACAAGAGATGGGGAGGGAATCTGCTCAGCCTGGCAGAGAGGGCCAAAGGCCAATCTGACAAGCCTAAACCTACTGGCTGGAAGTGGCAGAGATGACAGAACCAAATCCTCCCCAGTTACATTGGCTTTGCAGGGTCAGGCTGGACACCAGGAAGTGTTCCCAGAGAGATGGAGTCTACCCTGGCAGATTTTAAATGCTAAAAGCTGTAACTGACCTCAACCAGTGTTGGCAATAGTCTTGCTCAGAGTGGGAGGCTGGACTGAAATGACCTCTCTCCAGATGTCCCTTCAAAGCAACATCTGCAGTTCTAACTCCACATTATTGGTTTTTTTCAAACACCAGCATCTTTGACAAGAAAAGAAAGACAACTCTAATATAATGCTGTTAGAAAAAAGTAGTGAGATACTCTGGTGAAATAAATAGGATGTTAATTCCTTAAAGAAGGCAGCACAAATAATACTTCCTCACACATGGATAAGAATCTACATACATAGAAAAGAAACTATATAAAGGCTGGGACTTTATGTATCACAAGAAGTCTGAAAATCCAACTGATTTGAGAATTATGCCCTTTTCTGCCCAGGAAGCCTTTTAAGCACAGCTTCTAAACATACAACGTAAATTCATGCAGTTATCCTCTAAGAGGGAAATTAAGTTCTGCTTCATGTTACACAATATTCATCCTAAATTATGATTTTCAAAAAAGGAAGCCTAAGCAATTATGCCCACTGTGACCTTCACACCAAGTCCTGATCTGTCTGCTCACATCTGGCCCAAGCTCACTTTCAAACTGCAGGGAGGCAGCTGGACACCAACCTTAACAACATCTAAACAAAACACAAACACAGGCAGCCAGGCGAACATACACTTTTTTTATTTAACCCATATGTTTTAGATAGTAACTCTTTCAGATAATGCTGACCCACATCCTAAAGACAAAGTAACATCAGTGAATTTACAATGACTGCTAATCAGTTCCAGAGAGCAAGAAAACAAAACAGCTCCCCTAAAACTGAGAGCAGATGGGACCTACACAAGTCTTTCAGCCCCATTTCTCAGGGATATCCCTTCCATAACTCTGCTCCAAAATCACTACCCACTTGATTTCAACACACTGCAGAGCTCCATGTTTATTGAAACACATTTAACTGAATTCAAGGCAACAGAAACAATGCACACTTAGTTTTCTAATGGCTCCCACATATACCCTATTTTTATTTTTTAACTATGTCTACCAAAATACAAAAACAAAACTGAAGCTGCTGTTAAACTCTAAACCCTGCCAGCCCTACAGGGAAGCAGGGAAGCCTCTCCTCCCAATAACCAATTCAAACTGGAGCAGCTCTGAGTTCACTGTACTGCTACACAACTGGCTGTGCTGGCTCAAGAAAGCAACTGGCTAAGCAGGAATAGAGAGACTGATTTATTCATTAACAGCAGTATTTGATAAGGTTTCAAAGGTTCAACTAACACATACACTAGCATTAGTTAAACCTCTATATGAGCCTAGAAAAAGTCCTGCATTATCCAAAATGCAACTTAATTTAGCTTTTCCTTTCCCTCTCCTCCCTGATCAATCATGACTTCATGATACAAAAAGTGGACAAGTATTTTGTAGGCTTAAGTTTCAGTTTTTCAGCTGGACATTTTGGTTGCATGCTGCAGAGATTATACTTGTACAAAACTGTACAGAGTGTACCAACATGGTCTGACAGAATTACTCAGGAAATTAAAGTAAAACTTTTACAGCATAAAGATCTAAGTACTACTACACTCTTCAAGGATCAAACAGTGGGTAATTAAACACCATTCAAAACCAGAATATAGTTTAAATAAACTTCCTTAATTTCTTCTCACATTACCTTTTGTAGGCCATGATACGTAATTATTATTCCAGCAGTAAAGATAAAGTAGCTGAGTTACATTTTGCATAGACTGAAAGCTACCATATGATCAAATTTCTAATCACATTTGTGCAGCAGAGAGGAAAACTCAAAAGCAGGTAGCTTTTAAATCAGAGTGAGAACAAATCCATGGCTGGAGCTAGACAGAATGACTCACTTCTCCACAACATTACCGTGGCTGCACTGTTCACAGCACTACTATAGGGCAGCACATGTAAGGACATGACAAAGTTCAAGGTAACATTATAAATACATATTATTTATTACGGTTAAGAATATTTAAATATGAAGTCAGCATCAGAAATCCAACTTACAGGCTGATTATACAACACTGCAGGAGTTCCAATTACCTCATCACCAGCTCTAGTTTTAGAAACGTTACTGCTGAGTGGAGAATTTTTCTCCTCAAGTCTCTCATCCCCCTTGCCAGAGTAAATAAGTCAAATTTTACCAGGCTAACAGATTACCAAAAAAAAAAAAACAAACCAAAATCTGCTACATCACAGAGGAGTCACAGTATTTCTTATCTCAGCATCAGAATCCAAGCACTTCAGAATGCAAACAATCTAAATTCAGATGATTTACTGAGAGAAAAACCCCCAGGACCACTTCCTCTGCCTTTCCAGATGGAGCCAGACCATCAGAAACAAAACTGAAGTAAGTCCATCTCCTATTAAAACCACAATGCTTTTGGAGCTGGCAGAGGAAGTTCAGATTCCCTCTGACTGAGCCTTTTCTTCCATCAAGCTGGAGCAGAAGCATTTTATCCAACATACTTCACTGCAAAAAATCAGATTTAACTTTTTCCTGACAAGCAACTCATTAGAAAAAGGTTTTTGTGACTAGGAAAATTGCAAACTCAACCTATGGGGCGAAGGTTTTTCTGTCAAACCAGAAAATATATACCAGAGAATAGCCAACTGCTTTTATTTTTACTTCTTGCCAGTAAAAGCAAAAAAACACTATAGACCAAAAGAGAGACTTGCAGGAAAAAAAAATCCTGAGTTCCACTGCATTTCCAAGTAACTTAAGGAAAAAATGAAAAGAGGTAAAGTTTAGGTTTAAGCTTAGTTTAATTGGGTCCTTGCAGCAAACACTAACAAAGCTATTCATACTCTGGCCTTAGAAACAGGTGTCAAACATCTGCAAATGTGTTCTAAAAACACAAGTGTTCAATTATGCAACCTACTCTTATTTACATAAAGCTATAGGATGAGCTACATACAAGACATCTCTCATATACATATATGTGTGTCAAATCCTGCTGCTCTCTACAATGAAAGCCACAGGAAAGGAATATACTCAACTCTCCAGACAAAGGCAAGAACAGCCCCACATTGATTTTCTCTCTTCAAATACACAAGTGAAATTTTGCATTACCAATAAACCAGCTTTTTAGATCACTTCAGGGAAAACAAAAGCCCACAATGAGATGCAAAATAATTGTGCTATAGATCCCTGGATAGCTAAAACCAGTAACTGTGGTTACCTCTGGTATCCAGAGGGAAGGCTTTGCTATCTGGCCCTTCACTGCAGGTATTGCTTCCCTATGGATTAGGACAGTTCATTTTAATCTGAATTAATTTTGTTCATGACAACATCAATTGCCATTTAAACTAACACCATTAACAAATACAATTCTGCAGAATTAATTGAATTCTCATACTACAGACCTCACATGTGAAAACCATCCAGATCACAAAAAATAAGTCTCAAAATAAAACTTGGGAATTTTTCATTAATTACTTTACCTAAATTAAGTCCAGTAGGGATGGGACGAGGTTTTGTAATCTGCCCGTCTTCTGAAACGTCTTCTGAATTTCCAGTGACCACAGGCAATTTAGTCTACTTCTTCACCTGCTTTGCCATTCAAGAATTTCTCTGGGATCTGAGGAGCTTGTATGTCACAGGACAAAGTTCCCAATAGCACCACAATACCCCACAGCCAGCATAAGTGTCACAAAGGGCTCCTGGAGCACAGACATTTCTCAAACCACAGCACCCACAAATCACCTCAGCAGACCCCAGTGACTTCTCCAGCAGCGAGCAGATGGTTACTTCCCTTCCAAACTGGAGTAACATTCCTCTGATCATTTATGTCTCCAAGACTCAATCATTCACTGTTTGTGCAATGCAAACACAAAAGTGCCATGAGCAAAGCAGTTTATTAAAAAATGTAAATTAACAGACTGAAGTTTTTCATGGTGTTTACCCAGTTCAAACATTTACCAGCATCACACAAGTGAAACAAGAAACAGTATTAATTAATGCTTGAGGAGTACTCTGATTTAAAATGCCAAACAAGTATTCTCAACTAGAGATAACTGAATGTCAAGGAACCCTAATTGTGACTGGCCAGTGAAATGCAAAGTCACTTATTTGAAGATAAAATAATTGAAGACTGCATACACCTGATGAGATTGAAAGGTTGTTTTACAGCTATTTTAGCACTTTTGCTCTTGCTCAAAGCTTTATTCATCACAGAAGTTGTCAAGAATTTGAGCATACACTCCAAGCTCACTTACATTCTGTGAGAGGAAGCTCTGGCTGCTGCCACAGAGGAATACAGACTGGAATTTTTCATGCACATACCCACCAGAACAAGTCTTTAGGGCTGTTTTACAGAATATGGGGTCGAATACTTTGGACGTGAGAATACACTGAGGAAGAGATTGAGTATATACTTAAAAGAATGACTCACCACAGGCATCATGACCCAACACAAAAGCATCTACTCTGACCTCCAAAGCCACAAAGACAGCATGGAACTGGATATTTTAAATGCACTGATATGGCTACAGGGACAAAGGTTAGAGGAAATGAAGTGTGGGAAGAGTCAGTGATTCTCACACAAAACAAGCAATTCATTCTGTCTGTCTTCAGAAGATCCATCTTTAGAAAAAAATACTGTCAGCTTCCATACATTTTTGTGCTACATTTTCTTGCTGTTGCTGTGCATTATTCCAACATAAAACAAGTGAGTTTGAACACTCAAACCCATCATGTAGAAGATATCACAATTTTTAGATAGCCTTAGTTGTGCAAAATAGCAGGTATGTAAACCTGAATAACAAAACTGCTATCAGCAAATCCTTTCTAATAGCAAGAATAGTGAAAAACTGGGTAAGGCTGCTTGTTTCTAAGCTAGCCTTAAAACTCTCTGGTAATAGTTTAATATCTATTAGAAATTTAAGTTTGGAGGTACATTGCATGAAGTGTACCAAAATCCCTTTTCAGCCAAGGCTCTTCTTGCAGTCCCACATGCTACCATTGGCATCACAGGATGAAAGTTGTAAAGGCCTTGGAAACACACTGATGGAAACAGTAATAAGGAAAGTGAGCACAAAAGAGCAGACAAGAGGTTCATGTAAGTATCAATGCATCAGTGGGCACTGCTTACAAAACCTTGTCTGGATTCCTGAACAAAGAAGGAACAGAAAAGACTCTCCAGGAACAGCAGACAGCTCCTTTGACCACTGTTAACAAGATTTGAAAGCTGAGTTCACAGACAAAATGTGTTAAAATGAATACGAGAGGAAAAGACTACAGCAATTTAAAAAAATCAGGGAAATTTAAGAATAAGAACTTTATGCTCTAAACTAGGCACATACCAGGATACCCCTCTCAGCACCAAAGGGAGAGCCCACAGAAATTTTAAAATCATACAAAACCCAGGTGCTTCCATGGCACCATAAAAGAATTAACTTAAATCAACAGCATCATGCAGATGAGTCAGAATAAAGCTTTCCCTATACCCATCTTCATCTAAAAACAAGAGGAAATGGCAATATTTAGCATCATGAATGGAAAAGAAGGGGAAAAAAACAACAAAAGCATAAACCCACCAGAGTGGTCTGGCTCCTCTCCAGTGTCAAGCAATACCAGAGAGGCATGTGAGGGATGGGAATATGCAGGCAGAGGGCACATTTTTGGAACACCTGTTGCACATGTAATGAAAATAGTTCATTTGGGAGCTGAAGTAGGATTGAGAAGAAAGTGTGAAATGCATGCCAGTAGTGTGCCTAAATATCCTACCTTAGTGCTTGGGAACAAGAGTAAAACATTTGCAATATTAAACCTGACCCTCAAACCATCCCCAGCAGCTCAAAGGAACTGCTCTGAGGACAGTGGTGAACTTCCTCCTGCATCCTCTCCTTTGTGCCTCTCCTGTCATTTCACAGGCAAGGAGGCAAAAGAAGTGAAGGGAAAAAGCTTAAGAGCACAGCATCACTGCCTAGGGCTTGGAGCCAAACAGCAAAGAACACCCTGGGAAAAGAAAAGCACGTCCAAGACTTCATCTGCTCTCCCAACTTCCCTCTTCCACAGCTGCTCTTCATATGCAGGAAAGAAGAAACTGCAGGTGGGAAACATGCACAAGCTTTGAAAAACAAGAGTTGATCTATGCACTCAATAAATTCAGTCCTGAAAGAGAATGTAAATCTTTTCAAACAGGTTGATGATTGAACAGACATGAGGATGAAGGTCTCACACAACACAATGTCTTCAAGCACTTGCACTTGGAAAGATTCCTAATTTATATTTAGTTACAAGTGTTCTGAAAGATATCTGGCATTCAGGTTTTACCATATTTAGCAGACAGCAGATTTATACTGCTTTTACATTTCATTTGCAAGATTTCATTTCTATATATATTTGTTAAGTAAACATGGTTCCTCTGAGCTAAAGCAGAAATATTCCCCCAATACCCCTATATATGGGTAGAGGTGCACAGCTGGTTTAAAGATGATAAAGGAAATACCTTAAAGCTAAGAATACAACCAAGCTTCAGAAACAAACTTTGAAGCACTACCAATCTTAACCTTTTTTTGGACATCTCCAACTAATTGTTAGTCTTTGCTTGGTTTCTGAGATCTCAAGTTGCTCTGAGACTCTGACCTGAATACACATCATGCAATCCTTACTGCAAAGAGAAATAAGAACTGAAATCTTTGTGATCCTTGCAAAAGGTCGGCAACACTCTGCTTTACACAGCATTAAACATGGGAAAATGGAAAAACATTTCAATTTTCAAAAGGGCTACAGCACAGATTTCACCTCAGTATAGTATCATAACCTGAAGTTCACTGCCTTGAGCAGGAACAGACAAAGCCAACTGGTGGAAAACAAGAGTTCAGGCACCACTGTCTTTTTTGATTTGTAGAGCCTAAACACTTTACAAGAGAAGTGCAAGCACAAAAAAGTTACTTTCTTCGATTACCTTTTGTACTCTGTTAGAAACACAGATTAAAGAGGATCAAATACCACATGTGATGTGTGGTTAACACATCAAAAAAAAGTTAACTCAAGGGCTTTCTGAGTTAGACAACTGCCTTCTCAGTCACCAGGACTCCATTTTCATTTAAAAAGACTCCTCCAAAAAAGCACTAGTTTATATTCTGCTCCTCCCTGCATCTCCTAAAACAAAGGCAAAAGTCATATTGCTTTTTAAACATTATATTTTTAAAAGTAAAAAGTCTTTAGGTTTTATGAAAATTTCAATCATTTTGGACCTTATAGATGTCCCAAGATAAAACATTTTTTACGGTAATGGAAGCTTGTTTTTCCTGGTCTTTAGCAGTCTCCCAAAACAGCTAATTCCCACCATAGAACAGTTTCCTGACCTCTAGAAAGGGTCATCTATGTATAACTCCAGACAAAATATGGCCATAGCATTCCAAAGCTCCGTGGTAAGATTACCAAAAAGAATCCAGCAGGTTCAGTTCCCATCATCCCAGAGCTGAGCTTTGTTTTTCAGGACAGAACAGACACTTAGAAGAAAGTTTTGAGTAAAGCCTGACCCAGTTGCTGTGAGCAGCACACGCTGACCCTTCAGCAGGGGGGACACCCCAAAACACAAGTCACCAGTCCCACTGCTGCCTGATCAGGAACAGCAAGGAGCAAACCTCAGAGCAGGTTGCACTGTGTAAATAAAGACTCCTGGGAGAAGACACTGCACCAATCTCTACTTAACACCTCCCATCCATCCACAGCACAGAAAGCTCAGGTCTTGGAGTTTAGCATGTAGGAAACAAGCAGCTTATTATTTGAACCTGTGTCAAGTAACCAAGCTGAAGAGGAGACTCTGGTTGAAATTTCAGTTTGTAAAAATTGTGGCTTTTGACAACTGAAGTGTATTTCATTTACATCTAACAGTTCAATTAACAAGAAGCAAAAGCATTCATTCACTTCACAATGAAATTTTCTTCTACTCAAGTATCCATGTCTTAATCAGCATGAACTCGTTTGTATTCCTATTTAAAATGCCTTTCTGACATCACCCAATGGTTACACAATTTATACATAAATACCTCCTAATCATACAAAAAAAAAAGGAATTCT
The DNA here is from genome assembly GCF_029582105.1 of Oenanthe melanoleuca. Classification (NCBI taxonomy): domain Eukaryota; kingdom Metazoa; phylum Chordata; class Aves; order Passeriformes; family Muscicapidae; genus Oenanthe; species Oenanthe melanoleuca. Next base: position 18,287,922 of record NC_079344.1, read on the forward strand.
GAAGATCCCAACTAGTTTTTCTTATTAAGAAAAGCACATGTCTAGTCACCAGCTTCTTGGTTGCCTGCCCCTGCGGGCTGTAGGGGTAAAAAGGAAACAATGTGATAAAGGTCCACATTTGCTGCTATAGGGGATTAAACCTACTCCCAGAAATCAAGAGGTACATCTCTGGCATCATTCACATTTAATGATTCCATGTTTAGACTAGAAGTGGCTTCTAAAGGTCCTTTGATCCCAACACCTACCAAGGTTCATCTTTATGGCAGATGCCATGTTACACTGGTTCAAATCCTGAACAACACTGACTTAAATCATCAAATGCTCTCAACTGCTTCAGTTTTTTTGCTAGGAAGGTTACCAAGAGGTGAAGAAATGAGCACTGCTTACTCTGTCTTACAGACAGTGATGGATGGAAGACAGGACAGAAGCAGTTGAAACAGCCCTTACAGTGGCCACAGGAACAAAGTGTATCTGACAACAGCTCCCCCAGTCCTGACAAAGCTGGAGGGACAGGAGAATAAAAGAACACTGGAACAGAGAGAGTTTTCACTTTATTAATCTATTAACCAGAAAATCTATCAAGAACAACCTTAGCAAGGAATCCAGGAACTTCCATTAGTGAAGCTAGAGCTGGACTTCCAATACTGCCCCTAATCAAAGACTTCCTCACCTTTGAATTGAGCTCAGATTTACTCTCAACTCTGAGTACAATAAGCAGCAATTACCTCAACTCAAACCATTTCAACAAACTGCAAAAAACAATGACGAGGTGCCATTCCCAAGAGGAGTCCTGTGTTAGGCTCACTTCACAGAACCCAATTTCAAGTAGGTTTAATTCAGTAGCAGCAGCTTTAAGCAGGTTCTTTTTCTTCAAATGGAGAGCTTAGCTCAGGGCTGCTGTTTGCCACTCCACTAACCAGTCCATGTGTCCAATCTGTCCTTCAAGTAGAGGGCACAGCAAAATGAACTGCACACACTTTCACAAGATTATAGGGACAGATGACTGAGGTACCCAGAAGATACTGTAACATCGAGTCCTTCACCGCATAAGAGCAAAGGAAGTTCTCATTTCTAGCCTGACAGAGGATATATTGTTATCTGCATGACAAAAGGGCTTTAAATCTTAAAATAAATAGTCAGCACTATATGAAAAATTGAAGAGACATTCTGTGCCAAAGCTGGATTATGAATCACCAACTAACACTCCTGCCACCAGCAGCATGAAACCATCTTTGCAGTGATACCCAAGCCCTACCTGAATAACCACTGCAGTGGTTAACACATTGCAAGCCCCCTCTACATTCAACACCAAAAAGCAACTGATTTGTCAACTGTTTCACTGATTTGACACCTCTCTATTCTTTCAATAAATTGCCATTCGAATTCTTGTCTAGTTCTGGCTATGCTGTCATGCCTCTTTGCATTTAATTTGTTTTGAACACTAAATCATTTAGCAGTCACAAGTCACAACAAATGCCAGGAAACTCCTTTATCTGATCTGCAAAACCTCCAATTACTCAAATTTCTGTATTTTTAATTGCAATGGTATAGAAATACATCCACAGAGCTGAGATGCTACCAAGCAGTTCAGAAGCAGAGACACTCAAGTCTCAAAACTACAAATATGACAGACACATTTCCTATTACAGATTGACAAGTGATTTGAGTAAAATTTATCTGCAGGTCAGACCTTTTCTAAGTTAACTTCCAGGGAATTTATTGATGTATTACCACAATCCTGACTCAACACTTGCCCAGAGTCTTTTTCTGATCAGTCACTGATCTACATTGGCACATGCTGGAAGGAAACACCCAACTATGCAGCAGAGTTAGAGACCAGAAGGTCCCTACATTTATACAGCATTACTCAAATCTCTCCATAAAAAATCAGTTACAGGCACTGAGCTGACAAAAATTACTGATCTCAGACTTGAGAAAAAGGAATTGTGTATCAATAAAGAAAAAAACAAAGCAACTTTTCTAATGTAATTCCAGAAGTCTATAATATAAAGACACTAAGATAAAAGCTGAAGGCTATATTTTGTTTTTAAAGTATCCAGCCTTCAGTATGCATTTGAAATATGTCTTCCCACTCTTCCTCACTTTAAAAATGTAAACCCTTTGTATGTTATTTGAATATCAGTACTTTTCCAAGTAACAGCAATGTGAGAACAAAAACTCAAGGAATGTGCTGAAAAGTTCCTTGTGATCAGTTATTATTATTTTCTGCATGCCTTGCAAACCCCTCCTGATAATGTCTGTTCTGTAATTCCCTTGAGAAATACTCTGTTGAAATGACTTTGGGACAGAATGCATGTTTTTATAAGTGGCAATAAAATCATATAAATAACTTGCCTAAAAAAATCCAAAGACGTAAAGTGTATTTCTATAGCGAAAATGCAAGTAAGCCATCTGTAACAGAGTTCAGTTTTTCATGCTTGCAATGAACTTCAAGTTCTTTAAGGTTAAAATAATATTAACAGAAAAGATTTCTCAAGTAATAAAAGTATCTTTGATATTTGGAAAATGTTCACATCACTACACATTCAAAACAATTCACATGAAGTCTCACAGTCTAAGTTTAACACACAGTTAATCATTCTATAGCTTTTTATATCCAAATGTAAACAGAAGAGCAATCAAATCTTATGTCAAGACAAAGACAACTTGGGTCAGTTTAATACAACTACCTGCAAAGTTTTTGTACTTTCCAAAAATTTCCTGCTTATTTCTTTATTAAAAAAGCTGCAGCACAGGCCCAGGCCAGAGGGGATAACTGTGATCACTGTGACCTATTTAACATTTAACTGGGCACTACCCTCTGCTAAAAACCAGAAACACAGAGGATTTTAAACCTTCACCATGGTCACCCAGGCTCGTTTTTAAAGTAAGAAGCATCACTACAGCAGCTGTCCCACGTGGCACTTATGCACACAGTAATTTGGACAACTTCTTACTGCAGCAGTCACGTAGATTTTGTTATGATTTCACAGGTTAGACCCTATAAGCTAAGAGCCTGTGTCAAACTCTGATTAGGTTGTTATTTGATAAATGTATCATTTCAAAAAGTTAAATAAAGCTGCACCTGCATGTATTTTAGGAGTTAAAATCTGCCTTAAATTCCTGTTTAAAGTGATCTTTTTCCAGCAAGCCTTTCTGAATTCTGAAGTAGCTGTAGCAGTGCCAGTGCCAGCTGCAGGAGACATGTTACACCTTGCCTGCTAAGATCTCCCTGTACTCTTATTTAGACCTAAGGCTTAGCTGCTCAAGCTTCACTAAATGCTCATGTTCCCAAGCTGAATTATCCAGTCACCTCCAACACCTCTTCATGTCAATGCTTCCAAGGAGGCTTTCCCAGCCAACCCCATCCAGAGTTATACTTGTTTTAACGTGACCAAATACCAAGTCTGGTTTGCTTGAGTACATCCTTTAAAAACAGAAAGCTGAACCAGGTTAGTCAACCACAACTACTAAAAAAGCACTTGTCACATTACCTCTCCACAAATAACCAGGAAGTTTTAAATTGATGGCATTTTGTTCAAAACCATCAAATTCCAGCAAGCAGAATGAATCATGCACTATTTGTTACTTGAAATTGACATTTTAAAAGCAGGGATCAAACTAATATGATTCAGAAGCTTTTCTCTCACTTTCTTTTTCCTACATTCAGAGCTTTAAGAAAAAAATAATTGTGCTTCTACATGTCAAGTAAAAGTTTGGTGTTAGTGAAAAATTTACAGAATCCACACAATTTATACACTGCTATCAACTGACACAGAATGGGAAACTGACAAAATAGTGGTGGCATAAGTTAAACTGGAAGAGGCCTGAAAATTGTATTTCAGCTCTGCATATTTGGATACAACCTAGATTTAAGGGTAGCTTACAGAGTATGACCTTGCTGCTGCAAAGAGAGGAAGGTCTTGCACTCTCCTCCTTTCTCAGCTGGTTACAGCAATCTCCACAGCTTACTGGACATTTTATAGAGCTACTCAACTCCCTGACTCTTCCCTTTGGGAGAATCCCAGGAAAGCAAGGAGGCTCAGTATCTTCCACTAGACACCTTGAGAGGAAGGGCTCAAAGAAATACCAGAGCTTATAAAAAAAAGAATGTGCATAGCAACTCCTACTGCCACGTGTAGTAAACTCAGTTAAGCTTTAGGAGCCACCTCCAAATCACCCAAGATAACTTTTTGGAGTCATTCTGTCAGCAGTAGGCTGTAGTTTTCACAAGACATCAAGAGAAGCATCCAGAAAGGTCCTTCACGCCTGCATGAAGACAAGCCAGGTGCTGGAAGGTGCAGACACCAGCTGTCCACTGCCTAAGGCTATGGTTCCACTGCAGCCTAAGCCTGTTGAGCTACCAGCCACTCCTAGAGCATCATCTTTCAGCCTGGCACCTGTTCCCTGGACAAATCACACAGTGGCTCAGCGTGCTGAAGAAACAGAAGAGCATTTCATTCATTTACCAAATTAGTTTATGCCAAATGAAAGGGTGAAATGGCTCAGCAAAGGATCCAACAAGCAGCTGGCAGAAGAAAAAACAATGTGAGTAACACAGCCAGGAGTTAGTGATGTATATGGCTGTAACTCCACAGGCTGCCATTCAGCTCTCCCTAAAATTCTACTGCTGCCAGAAATGAAGAACATTCGAAGCTATTCCAGCAACAGAGGGCCCCAAAATAGTCTTAAGTGGGACAAATATAATTACTGGAAAAAATTAGGATTATATCATAAACTGACATGACTTTTTTTTTTTCCCCCCTTTCCAATCTAAAGCAAAACATTTATTCTCCTGATGAAAGATGAGATTCTTCCCCATAAGTCTGGAAAAATAACTTCAATTCTACAATTCTGATTCATTTCTTCTTATTATTTATTATACTGGCTTGTCATATCTTACATGAATTGCAGCAATTTCTTATCTTAAGCTCAGGAAAGAGTAGCTGGAGTCTATTCTGTCATATTTCCTACATATTGAAACAGTGAGGATTTAGTCAAATATTGGTTATCTCAATTTCATTTCAGCAGCAGCATGAGTCATATGCAATAGCAGCTATAACACACTGCAGTAAATGCACCCCAAGCCAGCACTCTGCTCTAAAAATTCTAGTAGGCTACCTATAATAGTTACTGACTAGATGTCAGGGCTGAAAAAAAATGCATTCCAATATGCCTATACTTCAGGACTTTTGGAGACTCTGAAGATTTGCTCCTCTGCTCTAGAAATCCCACAGAACTTGTGATTATTGAGATATTCCAACAAGATGTTTGTATATTTGAAGACATGGTAGCTTTAAATGGAATATCCTACTTCAGTAAGTCTTTTTTATCCTTTAGGTATCAGAAGGTGTCTTTGTCAATGTCCTGGGTAAGTGAAAATTCAAACAAGGCAGACTATTCTTAAAGTAAGATGGAGACAACTGGGGCATAAGAGCAGCAGCATACCCAGGGCAAATGTTTAGGATACAAGTAAGGAAACAAAACCCCTAAAACTCCACTGTACTCCAAACATTCTTCTCTCACCTCCACATACCATTATCCTGCACTGGGAACATCCTCCTGGCTCCCCAGTTTTCCTGGCAGAAATGTCATGTTAGCAAACTCCAGATTCCAAAGTGTGAGAGAGGATTCACAGTTTAGTGTTTCCAGTCCTTCGCTCAGTGTTGATCTGTTTTCTCCCCTGTACAGTCTCATGCTATTACCAGAACTTGTTTTGCCACAGCTCTCTCAACTATGGAGACTGACACAATCCACACATTGTAAGGCACAGCACATTCTCAATACTGGTGTGGGACACTAATTCTGTTACATCAGAATTAAACCTTTGACAAACATATAATTATGGCCCGGACATCAGCCTGAGATTACTTAGCCTATTCTTAGATGAAGTCCATTCTGTCAAAATCTCTTTCATTTCCATTACTAAATGTTTTGTCAATTACTAGATTTCAGCAAACAATATTCCAAAATTAAGAGGAAACACAGCACCTTATGTCCAAGGCTTCAAAACAGCAGCCGAGGGAATTCCAAGAGGAACAAGAGGTTCCAAGAGGTTACTTATTTCTTAAGTAACAAACACAAAAATTCACAAAATCCCCACTAATTAATGCCATACCATACACTTGAAATAAAAGGAACTACAGAGTAGATACAGCTAAGTCAGACCTGCTTCAAGCACCATTTGGTTAAGGCTGGCTGAGAACCCCTCCAAACAAAGCCTGACAAGTTCTACAGATGACATTTTGAAGGGCAGTTAAAAACTGTTGAATTTCTTTTGGCTGCAAACAATCCCTCAGAAACCACCGTATAATTAAAGCTAGGAATTTATCATCTTTTCATATTTGAAGACAATAAAAAAACAAAAGTAGACTTTTCCCCAGCTAATTCACTAAATTGCCGGGAAATCCTCTGTGTTTTGCACTTGTTAGGGGAAGAAAAAAAAAAAACTGAAAAAAGGATCCAGAAATAAATCCTGTCAGTCTTAAGCCTCTTGAAGTCAACTAATAACCAACACTTTGACTATCCTCATTCTCTTATGCACTTCACACATTTTTATTGTCAGCAACAAAGTTTCTGCCACTCAATGTTGTGGCTAAACCAAAAGGCATGTTCCAATGGCTTAGATTTACCTTCCTTTTTATGTGAAGAAACAGTATAAACAATCCAAGCCATAAGAATTTCAGAAACAGTAAAATATGAGGTTTACTTTACAATTCACTGTACGCCAGGTAAGATGTATGGTCCAAAAGACTGAAATCAGTCAGCCAAAGTCAGCTCCTGCCACAGCCTCCTGCAAAATAGTGCAGGATTATTTGTTTCTAGGATTCAAATAATTAGTAAGACTTTTTGAAAGACACTTTTTGAAACACAGCACAGCCTCCTTTTAATATATTTACTGTTAAAACACTCAGGCCAATGATGTTCCTAATGTTTCTGAAAGACATGTTTTTTCCCCAAGTACATCAGAACTTGCAAAAGTAAGGACAAGGAAAAAGGAAGCTATCCTAATAAATTTAGAACTTGGAAGAAATTCAGGTATTCCACAGTTAGGTGGTTTTATTTCCCTGCAACACAGAATGAAGATTTCTCCCAAATAAAGAGAATAACTTGAAAGTAGCTGCAGCTGCAATTCATCAAAAGCTGTCCTTGTCAAACTGGTATCAAGCAGACCTTCAGAAATCAAATTTCAGTCTCAGCTTTGCCCCTAACAGCTACGAACAATGCAAGTTATTCCTTTAACAAGAATTACTCCTCTGTGGGATTAATGTGCATTCAAATAGCTTTACCATATACATCCCAACAATCCTATTATGCAAGAGATTAAAACAGACCAGTCTGGTAATAAAATGCTTATCACCAGACCTGTCCCACTGGCAGTGCATGCACAAACTCAGATCTGGCTATTTTGCCCTCAGAATTCAAGGCCCAGCCACAGAATCCCAGAATATGCTGATTTGGAAGGGACCCACAAAGACCATGGAGTCCAACTCCCAGTAAAAACTCACAGCTGCCATCAGAGCCAAAACCTGTGCTGCTGATGCCACTGGGAAAGAAGAAGCCCCTCCTGGAGTCAGACAACAAGCCAACATTGGCCAACACTGCAGATCCTGCTCATGGAGCCTGACACACCCAGTAAAGATTTAGCTACCACTTGACTGTGTATTTCAAATAGCCATCAGCTAGCCTTACCTGCTTTCATAAACTAACTCCCTGAAAAATGCAGTGGTTCTGAAAACAAACTACACTTAGTAATTCATACCTCATGAACACTTAGTGTTGAAGTGTTTTTATTGATCACTCTTCTTGTCTTAAAAACAGCAGAAGTTTAACAGCTCCCATGAACAAAAGAAAAATTCACCCTCTCTTTTTAAGGGAAATCATGGAAGTAAAAAACCAAAAAAGCTAGAAGAAATGCAGAAATTAACTTCATTTGGGGACTACCAAGCCAATCCACTATAGATTAAAACAGCATTGTATTAAAGGTACATGAACAACTAAGGGAAAAAAAAAGAAGACAACTTTTCTGTATTCACATACTGCCCTCAAAATTGTAAAGGCATGTTCCCTTGAGTCACCCATCTTTCCCACAGATGACCACCAAGAGTGTCCCCATTATTTTAAGTGCAGCCTCTTCACCTGTATTCTAACAATTCCTCACAGCACATGTCACAACACTAAAAAAAACAACCAAGCACAGCTCTGTGTACACTGCAGCAATGGTGAGCAGGAATACTTAAATTTTTCACCCACGGCCTGGAGAGGGCAGGAAGTACAGCAAGAATTCAGAAACTTGCATGAGCCTGTAAGCTTGAGAAAAATCTCACTGAAGAACTGGTGCTAAAACACTTCCTATTTAATGGAGGAGAAGCAATTAGCATGGAAAGCTGCGGCATGTGAGGAGATACAGCTTGCTAATGGGGCAACTTGGATACTGAGTGACCCTTTATTTAACTACCCGGGGAACAGGCACACCAACAAAGGTTACAAAGTTAACCCCAGCACATCATGCACAGTTTTCTCCATTCCCATGCTCTGACACTTAGAGTGACATCGTGATGTGACACAAGCAAAACCGCAGCTCACAGTCAGTGCTGGCATCCAGCAGTGCGGCAGCTCAGGGAAATCAGCACCTCTCCCTTCTTGGGGCAGTCCTGGCCATCCATACACTGCAAGCCTGAGCTTGGCCCTGCAAGAGCAGAAGGTGGAAAACAGTGAGAATCTCTCTCCTTGTGCTTGCTTCATTGCAAAGCACCAGAAATTGTTACAGTCCCCTTCTAACAGTCAAGCACACAGGAGCCAAACCTCAGGAACAAAACTAAAGGAACATCATTCTCTTTTCCCTTTCTGAGCCACAAAAGGTTATCACCACATACACTCTGTGTGCCCTACCAAAGGCAACCAAAGGAACAAAAATTCCACTTATAACCAAAACAGTGTGGTCAGGTCACACAATCTCATTTCTCTGATTTGAAAACTGCTGGGATCCTATATAAAAGTTAACTTGGGATTTTAAACACTATTCCAAATACTCTGTTTTAGACATGATTTCTAAGCCAAACTTCTCAACTTCTATTTCAAGACATGCCAGATTTCTAAGGACAGGCAAAAAAATTATCACTTATCCCTCAATTTTCTGAGCTCTGAAGTTACAGTACTTGCCACCAAGTGATATAGTTCTAGAAATACTGAATAACTCATCCCTTCTAACAGGCACATTATACAGGTGAGAGAAAAGCCAAGAGAACCATCACTTCACTATCTTCAAATAGGTTGTGCCCCTACACATGTGGACAGGATTAAAAAAGAAAACCTATGAAAAATAAATTATTTGTTTTCATCAGCAGCTTGCTTATATTCTTAAGAAGTTAACAATGATTACTTCAGAATAGCACACACATGCTACAAAAGCAGTCAAGGGGGTCACATGCAAGGCAAATAAAAAATCTACATGTTTTGCAGCTTTAAGAAATCATGTTTTAAAACACTGTTTCATTTTTGTCTTATTCTCTCTCAATTTCTATGTCTGAGTATGTTTTACAATGTATGTATTCGTACAGTACTACCTGTATATAATAGATAACTCAATAAACTTACATACATGAGAGATACAGTATGAAAAGTGTTCTTTATTGACAGGAATGGGCAGCCAAAAAAGTTGGAGGCCACTACTCTAGAGAGCAGCTCTTTTATTTATTCTTGCCCTGCCCTTCCTCCTTCTCACCCTGGTTTTCCAGAGGACTGGAATGAATGGCGCCTCGCAAGGCACATGGCCCCGCTGTCTCCAAGCCCAGCGTCGGGGCTTCTTTTTGCCACCTCGAGACAAGAGACATCGCTCCCCAGGAAGGGGGAACTGAACGTGGAAACCTGGACAGAGGTACCAGAAAACCACGCTATGATAAATCACCTGCTTGACAAGGGAACGTTAAGTGGACCTACAGAAAGGACAAATAAACAGAACTAAGGAGCCATGAAATATCGCTTTGGGGGAACCGTGAAACGATATATAATGGAGAACACCGAAAGCCAAACACTTAGACCCTCATCCGGCTCTTTCCCCTCACCCCCCGTGAGCTGCAGCGGCGCCCCCAGCCCCCCTCACGGGCGGGCCACAGCACCCAGAGCCGCCCGGCGGCCCCTTGCCCGCGGGGGCCGAGGAGGGGCGGAGGGCCCAGGGCCGTCCCTACTGACCTGCCGGCGGCGGCTCCCGCGCAGGGCCGGGGTCGCCGGGGGTGGCCGCGTCCCCTCAGCCAGGTCCCCTCAGCCCGCGCAGCCGCCGCGCCTCCCGCACGCGCACGTCCACCTTACAGCCCCGCCCGCTCGGATCCCTCCGCTCCCGCCTCAGCGCGGCCCGCTCCCATTCCCCGGAGGAGCCCGTCGGGAGAAGGCCCCGCAGAGCCGGGAGCACTCCCGGCCCAGCTTCCGCTGTCCCACTCCCCTCAGGGGCCAGCGCGGGGCTGCAGCTCAAACCGCGCAGCGGGACTACTTCGCCACCGCAGGCGGAAGCACACAGTTTGCTGACGAGCGCGCGTGAACTGAAGGCACGCTTTTAAAGGGCCGCGCGCGGTGCACGCCGGGAGCTGTAGTCTTCTCGCGGCAGTTCCCCTGGCCGCCCAAGGGCCTCGCACCGCCCGGCGGTGCCGCCACGCCCCCTCCCCGCCCGCAGCCAATGGGCGACCGAGGGGCGGGGCTCCCCGCCGCGGTGCGCGCGCGGGGGGCGGCGCCCGGAGTTGGTTGTTTCGCGCGGGCGCGGCGGTCGCAGCCCCGTCCCGGGAGCCGCGTCCTCGGCGGGGCCCGGCGGGAACGGGAGCCCGAGCCCGCACGGAGCCTGCTGGGCGGGAGGCGCCGCGGGGCCGGAGAGCCCCTGCCAGGTGAGCGGCGGGAGGGGGTGCCGGCTCCTCTCGCTCTGGGGGGGTGCCGGCCCCTCGTGCCGTGAGGGGAGGCCGGGGGGCGGCGGCGGTCAGCTTTCCTCAGCGGAGCCGCGGGCGGGGGCAGCGAGCAGGGCTCCGGGGGCGGGGGGAGCCGGCGGGGCGCAGCCGCCGCCTGCCCGTCACTCCCTCCCCTCGGGTCCCGCGGCTCCCCGCGGTCCCGGTCGCGGCGGCGCCCGCAGAGCCCGTCTGGCGCCGCAGCCGCGCCGGGGCCCCCGGGGGCGGCGCGGGGCTCCGGGCGCTCCGTCAGCCCCGGGCGCTCCCCGGGCGCTGCTCGAGCCCGCGGCGCGCCTGGAGCGGCCGGCTCGGTCCCGCGCCCTGCTGGGAGCTCCTGCCGCCGCGCTGACACCTTCGAGGAATTTCCCGGGATAAAGCGCTGTGGGTGCCAGGTGGATGCTGTTCCTGCCGGGGCTCTCCCCCTGCTCTGTTATTACTGCGAATTAGTGACTTGGAAGGCTTTACGTGTTAGCGTGTACGTGTGTAGCTGCATTCAGTCCTCTCCGTCCTTTCTCTCGAAGGTTACTTCGGACTTCTAGGTGGGTCGGACTGTTGGGTAGTTTTTACTGCGGGTGAAGTTGAGGCTGGGCTGGGATTTGCGCTGGGACAGCAAGTGAAACGATGCGAACACTTTGCAGTGCTCTGTTACTTGTGGAGCGGCTGATGCCTGATGCAGAATGGCCAGGCTGCTCCGAGGTGGGCACAGGGGCACGGGTTAACGTCATCTGGTGGATCTCTGACCTCGAATTTAATAGGGGTTCGTTCTCAGGGAACACAGTTTCTGTTTGCTTTAGGTCTACTTTTGTAGAGTTCATTCTTCTTTAATCGCTTCATAAGTGCCTCCAAAGTTTTTCCCTTTACTCGCTGTGGCTTAAAGGCTGTCTGATGTCTGCTAAAACACTTTATTCCCGGATATTTACGGAAAAAATAATATACGGAGATATATGGGCAGGAAGGCAAGAATACACAGTTGTTTTAGGAACCAAGACTTTATGGCATTCCAATAATTAGGTTCTATAATTAGAAAGTTTACTTTAACTTGTTTAAAGTTGCCAGCTGAACAACCACCTTTGTGACAAACTGGCTGTACTTCCTTCTGTGTGACTTTTGTTTGACTTACAACCCACTCTAGACAGTCTGAATGCAGGGGAGTAGCAAGAGCAGCAAGTCCTTGTTGAGAGTTTGGTTGTTTGGACTCGTTAGATCTTTTAATCTAGTTTCATACTGGCTTAAAAGGCTGTGTCTGTACAGTAGGTAAGATGCTTTATCCAGATGAAGCATCTTCCTGGCAGAGTTACTGCTCAGTGTGTTTTCAGGAAAACTTCATTTTGTTCTCTAAAATACAGAACTATGCAAGAAGGAACTACTGATTTTTCCATGAGTAACTTTCCATGATTAATCTTATGTATTCATTTCTTGATGACTTTACCTTATTGTTAGGATATCCCATGTAGATAACTTAATTCACAGACTTCCTAAGTTACCTTTTTGGACAGATCTCTTTGGCTCAAGTGCACCTTCCTCACCTCGACAGCAGGTAGGGTGTGATTCCTGAGCCTCACAGGAGGTACCAGCTGCAGAACAGGGAGCCAGCAGACTTTGCTGCCTGGCCTGCCTGCAGGTAGGGGCTTTCACCCAGCTGCAGTTCATAATGGATGCAATGTTTGCATTTTCTTCTACTTTAGAGCATACAGTTGGCTTGAAGCAGCAGTATTTCCTATGAATCTCCAAGTCTTATGGTGGTTTTGTTGAAAGAGAGAGCAAAGAGACAATATACCATTTCAACTTCTTGGGTAATTTGTGTTTCTGACTTTTCAGCTCTTTAGAAAATCCATTTCCAGGCTTGTTTACTACCATAAGTATTCTTTCCTGTTTACTTTCTAAGTAAAGGAATTGGTTGGAATCAGTCATTTAAAGAAAAATATGTTGATGATTCCCCCCCCCAATGGAATAGTAACATATTAGGATAACTATTGTAATCTGTTGATTAGGGTCACAGACATTGACAATTACTGCTAACCTTCTGTATCATGCTCGGAAAAATATGTATGTGAAAAGCTTACTCTAAGTTAACAAGTTGTAACTTTTTTCCTTACCTTGTTTCTGCATTTACACTCCCGTGTGTCTCCTTTCCTGTTCCCTTTTCCTGTTCAGTCTTTGCTCTTAGGCTCCTTTTCCTTCTGGCAGCCCCTCATCCCGGTTTGGGATTAGCTCTCCCATCCCTTTGCCTTTTTCTTGGAGGGGATGTGCGGCTTTCCTCCCTGTCACTGCTGCTCTTATTCTGGTCGCTTTCTGGTGAGATTGGGTTTCAAGCGGTGTTAACAGTCCTTTCTCTTTTTTTTTTTTTTTTTTTTTTTTTTTTTTTCCTCGTGTGTATGAGGCCGCTGGAGCCTCTCTTGCGCAGCCCCTGTGCAGAGAGCCCCAAAGGTCTACCCGGGATTGCCCGGCGGGGTGAGCGCTGTCCCTGGCAGCTCCACGCTGCTCCCACTTCCCGTGCTGCTGCTGCAGCTCCAGAGGAATCAGTCCTGCCCAGGAATCCTGCCCCGGAATCCTGCCCAGCTGCTCCCTCCCGTGCAGGCGCTGTGTCAGAGCTGACATTCGGGTACGGCAGCCCATTGAAATGCAAATTCCCCGGCTGTGACGAGGAGATGGTGCTGGAGAGCACGGACGAGGTTGTGGAGTACCTTGGTGTGAAAGGAAACACCTGACAGGGAGACTAAAAATGTAACTTTATCTTTCTGCTGTTAACACCTCCAGATGTTTTTAACCTACTTTGAGTACAAAAATAATTAATCTGTAGAACATGTTTTAGCTTAGTAGTTGAAGCAAAGTTCAGAGAGAGAATGTCAAGTTATTTGCAGCCATATGTAGAATTTACTGGCTGTTAGTCGAAAAACACTAGTGAGGGAAATTCCACTCTCTGTGTATGTAAAGTACCGTGGATTTTGGAGAAGATGTGTAGCCCTAGGCCCATGGGAAAAGGTTTTGGATTCTCCATGCTGATACCTGGAGGGATGGATAGGGCACATTCTGTGAGTGCGTTACTTTTGACAGGGACCTTGTCCGCAGATCTTTTGGTGACGTTGCCAGCATTCCCACCTTCCTGTGCTCCCACACACAGCCCTGTGTAACGACCAGGAGCTGCACTGGGATTTACTTTGGCCTAAGGCTGAAATACTTCCATTGTTTCACATGGATCAGCACAATAATGCAGAATTTCCATTACCATATAGTTTTAAATCTAGAGTGGAAAAATACAGGCTGCAGACTGGAGTAAGAGTTTCTAGTTGACTTTCACTGTTTTAAAGAAGGGTAAAGTGGAGCAAGTCAACAGTGTACATTTAGGAGAATGTGACAGCTTTGGAATTTCTGTGACAGCAGTGACAAGGATAAATGACTTGGTTTTACTTGGTAACAATTCTAACTAGTTGTCCAGTATTTGAGCTGCAATTTCCATAAGTTGTGGTTCAGCGCTGTGTGCTCTGTGTTTGATAATTTCTGCTTCTGATTTAGCAAATGTGTAAGAAATCTTCAGTTTTCCTTTTGCCAGAGATAGATAAGTAGCTGAGTGACTCAAGCAATTTCTTTCCCCACATCTCTTTAAATGGACTGAGTTGATTTGAGATTGCCTGATAGTGCAAAATGTGGATAGAGGAAAACTACACAGTGGGTGTAACTCTGAGGTCACCTCCTTTGAACAGAATTTCTTTTGGGACCCCATCAGCTATTACAAAAGTTACCATGTTCACTCACCAAGTTACAAAATGGTTTTATCACAAATGTTTTTGGTTTTGTCTGTTCAGATGACAACAAGAGCAACAGGATTTCAGAACCCCTGGGATCCTCATTCATCGTTTATCTCCTCCTAGTAATCACATATTGCTGTGCAGGTTGAGGACAAACCCAGTTTTAAACCATGCCACTTAGAGAAGTGTTTTTAATCAATCTGTAATGGATTTCCATTTTTAAGTCTTTGATTCTGGGGAAATGAGGGGGGGAAGTATTTTTATCCATATGAGGTGCAAAAAAATATAAATATTATCTGGGAAAAGCATTTTAAGATCTTTGCATTTGTGGACTTTATCCCATATTTTCCTTAAGAGTAATATTACAGTTAAAAAGCCTTATATGTGCCTAAACATAAATGCTGAAAAATGCTCAACTGTCTTAAAGCAGTCACTGTTGACTGCAGGAGACATTTTTAGCAAAGTTTTTGAAATCACAGTAAACAAACGGATAAAAATCATGCCAGGCTAAACATTGTAGGCTTCTAGCAATCCTTGTTTTAGTAACATCTTGTCTGAGATGCCAGTTCAGTGTGGTGCTAAAAAGTAAGATCAGTGACTTGATAAAGTTAGTGCTATTTCAGAAAATACTGCTACTAGCAGAGAATTTGCCAGAGCAACATTATTGGTGTTCAGGCAGATTTGGGTTATTGTATTGTTGGCTAGAGGGTCTGTAGGAAGCTGTTTAGTGTTCACAGTTTGACCTTCCATGTTTTTGTAAAACTGATCTCAATCCTAGAATGTTCCCTCTTGGATGCATGCCTGTATTTACACAGGCCTCTCCACAGAGCTCCCCAGAGGAGGAAGACAGTCTGGAGTACAGGAGATGTAAATTCTGCATGTATATATTTACATCCAGTCTTCCAGCTCCGAGGGTCTTACTGTCAGAAAAGCCTTCAAACACATTTAAAAGACATTTAAATCTTACACTGTAAACATGAACAGATATAGACATCCTTCCACACTGACTTCATGTGTATTCCCTCTTAGCATAAAGTCTCTTGTACATATCACAGATGCTCTAATTGTTGTCTCAGCTGCCAAATTTCCTTTCAGTGAGTCTCATTGTTCTGCTTTTGTACTTGTTGGTGTCCTTTCTGGGGGCTTTTGTGGTGCAGCAAGAAAAAGGAAGAACAGTTTTAAAAATGTGTCATCCTCCCCCAAACTGGCCAGGAAGCACGTGTGACTGAAGGTGATAGAGACACTTCCAATTTCAGTGCCTCTGGAGCTGAAGCTGTCCTTGGGTAACTGTTAAGTCTTTTAGCACCTTTTTTCCCCCCCTCAGTTTTGCATTTCTCTGTACTTTGTTTTAGCCCCAAATAGTCTTCTGCAGAGTGCCCTTTTAGCCTGTTTGGCTAAAAAATCCTGTAAAATCACTGATGCCCTCTGTAAAGGCTCAAAATTACATCAGCATTGCCTTAATAAAGTTTGAAGTTTAATGCAAATATATACAAGCTCAGAGAGAATAAATATTGGTCCAGGAGTTTTCCACGGGGGAGTAAGTCCTGTTGTGTAATTGTTTTTCCATTTGCTTTAAACCTTGCTAATTGTCCTTCTGGGCCTTCCTCATCAGGATTGGGTGGTTTTCCTTAAAAACAGGTTGCACAATATTCCCCAGTCTGAGACTTTTAAGTCTGTAACTATATGGTTAAGGAGTATGACTCCTGCCACTTGGAATGATCTTTGGAGGAGATGGTTTATTTAATGACTTTTGTTCTGTAAACTGTAGACGTTCTGAGTTTGTAGAAGCAGGGAGACAGCTCCTAGTAAAGATGTAGAGTGGGGGGCACATGAAAGCTGCCAGTGTGAACATTTACACATGCTGGGATTGTGCAACAGCTTGTGGTATGTTGTAGTCAGTGGAAGAATTCACTGAACTTGGTGTTAAACACACATCCAACGCAAAAATGCTGACTATTTTAGAGCTTTAGAGATGTAAAATTCTATTTTCATACTGTGACTTTTTAACTTTTTTTAATTTGGAATATCAGATTATTAGCAACAACAAGTCTCAGACCTGCTCTGCTGCTAATGAAGCTGTCAGTAACATATCTTTCAATTGTAACAACAAAAAATCAAAAGTGTTATTGCAGAGACAGAGCCAGACTTAAGGACAGTATTTTTGGCTAAGAGAACATTGCTGGGGAAGCACAGAAAACGAAGGCGTGTTAGGGCAAAGCTCTCTGTGCCTCTGAATTTTGCCTGGTAAGTATTTTGTGTGCAGCAAAGGCAGCAGCATCCCTGTGAGAGAAAATGTCAGCAGAAACAGAGCTCAGAGCTTGCCCTGTATTTCATTAACCCTGGAGCTGTGCCGTTCCCTAATTGGCATCTTGCTCCAAGAACCTGTTGGCAGGCAGGCTGCTGGGTCGTGCTTCCTTGCAGGTTAACCCCCTTATCTTCCCAGAGCAGCAGCAAATCTGGTTCTTGTAGTCGAGTTGTTCAGTAACAGGTGCATCAGGAGGAGTGTTTCACCCTGGTACACAGAGTACCTGTTTTCAGCAGCTGATAGAGAGACACTGTTAGTTACAGTTGCCATGAAAAACCTCCCGCGACAGCGTGAAGGTGAGATTGCACTGGGGTTTAGATGGAGATTCCTCAACCTCACTGGAGCTTTAGTGATGGTGAGTTCTTTGTGTTCTGCATAATTCTCTGCTGTTCTGCTTGTTGGAGTGTGGGAAGTGTTTGTTTGTTGTTTTCAAAGAGAGAAGCTGAACCAGGTTCCATTCTGGTGAGTATTGCCATCAGCATCACAAGGGGATTCAGTAAATACATTCTTTACGTACACAATTACAAATCATACTGGATTACATAATGTTGGAAACAGCAAGAGGTGCTGCATAAAAAAGGTGCCCAGTTCTCACCCCTCATCTTTTTTTTTCCACAAGGCTGTAATTTTTCTCTGCAGTACATAATAGTGATAACATTGCAGGCTTTTTTCCTACTGTGTCCTTTGCAAATTAGCTTCATCGCTTATGGTTGTACATTATCTTTGTTTATCAGTGTAAATCAACAGTGCTGTTCCTGAACGATGGAGATAGCAACAGACAGACCTTTTGAAGGCAAATCTGCAGAGTGAGAAGCAGTGTTGTACAGAAACATGGTGGAAAAGATAACCAGCACAGGTTATCAGGGTGTTCTGCTCAGTCCCCCCAGAGGGGATGGTGGAAATGGTGTGGAATAATGGTGTTTTCTAAAATATTCCTGCACAACTGCTGGGGCAGCTGGAAGGTTCATGCATGCACCAATAACTCTTAGGAGAAATAACAGTAAACAGGTGACATTGCAAGGCCACAGCATTTAAATAAGTGGGAATTAGATTTAATACATCAAACGTTATATAATTGGGTTTTCCCCCTGGAGTTCAGTTTCTGCAGTTCTTTGCATATTAAATATTGGTCTGTCTACATAGAAAGCTAACTTGGGGTGCTTTCATTAAAAAGTATTTAAGCACCCAACCAGAATGAGATCTGTAGAACAAAGGAGGAAATAGGAGTCCATATAATGAATATTGTTGTCTTCAGCAGCAGACACAGTTTGCTGAGGGGGTGATAAGTTCAGTCAATACTCATAAAATTGTATTGCATGGATAGCACATTGAATTTCTTTGTGTTCTGCTGACTGAAAGAGTTGGTGTACATTTTCAGTCAAGTAATCACAATACAAGTTTGAAAATATATTGGAAAACTAAGCAACCAGTACTCAGTTCATAGCTGCAGTGATTGTGTTGGATGCAAATATCTAAACTGTGGATAAAAAAATCACTGAACAAGTGAAATTGAAAATCACTATCAGTTTCTAAACCAGGATAAGCTGTGCTTTTCCAAGAGTGATAGCATTGTCATCTGTATAGACACTGCAGAGGAGCACAGTCCCATCCTCAGTCCTGCAGCAGAGGGATGTGGCTTCTTGGGTTTCTCTTGCTGATCATAAGTGACTTGCTTGTCCATTCAAATTGGTGTTTCAATTAAAATGGGAACAGTTATAATGTAAAAACTTTGTTTCTTTCCTACTGTGAATATAAGGCAAGAGCTGGGTTGTTTTGTTGGGGTTTTTGTGTAATTTTTTTTTGCTTTCACCTGCCATTTTACAAATGTCTGTAACTTAGGGTATTTTAAAATCCACAGATTTCAGCTACTTGTATTGAATTGACTTTGCTGCATGGGTCACTGTTTCTTTTCCATCACTATTTTTCCATGACTTCTTGGAATAATTGTTTTGCAGGCAAGGTAAATTTGTATCAGACATACAAATGTTCATTGGATGGGGTAAAATATCCTCCCCAGCTGTATAATCTGCTACGAGATTCTGAAAAGTGACAGCCAGAGGACAGCTCAAAGCTGTACACAATGTGCACATACAGGGAACATGGTCTCTTCAGCCTCTCTAAGATGTGTTGGAGTAAATATGTTGTTTTGAAAGGGTTTTTTTAATATTTTTCAGATGAGCAACTCTCTTGAGCTTTGTGCTTTTTATTACATAACATTTAAGATTAAGTTCTGAGCATAACAAGTTTTTATTTTGCATTCATAAAGTATTTGTTGCTTGTAGCCATGTAAAAATGGATACATTTCCCTTAATTCTAGCTCTGTAACTTTGGGAGCATTAATACTGCAGTGTTTTGAGCAGAAAGTATTTTCTTCAATCTAATAGAATTTAAAATCATTAGAATTTGCTCAGTATAAAATGATGACTTTCTGAAGAAACATTGGCACAAACTGTGGATGCTGTTAGGTTTTGGAACTTGTATTGAAATTACTCATTTTCTCTGCTTTATTTCTTCTTTCACCTCATAATTGAAGGCTGGAGGACAAAGCAAACTTGGGGCTGAAGGACCTGCTTTGGAATCTGACAAAAAGGCAGTCAGTTAGAATAGAGAGTATGTCTTTTGGGTGGAGAGAAGTGCCTGAAGTGAAGAAACAGTTTTAGGTGCTGTGGCCTATTTTGTTGTTTTGCTTTGCAGACCAGTCAGTTCTGGCATTTCCATGTACAAACTTCTGTGATTTCATATCTTGTGTGTAAATGAGTTAATAGTTTCATAGGAAACAGTTAATGACTAATCCATTTTAGTATTTATGAAATTTAAACTATAAAATTTCTGTCAATAGTTCAAGAGGACTTTCTATAAGTATCTTTGGCCACGAAGATTTGGACAAATGTGATCATTCTACATTATGTTGCTCTTGAATCTTCAGCTTAGAAAATATTTATATCTCAAAATCAACTTCTTAGTGATCTTGGGGAAAAAGATGTTGTACAAACTTTCATTCAAAGAGGAGACATTTTTTGTTTTCATCCTGAGAATGGTGTGTGTCTTTGTTCAGATTTGTGTGGATGAGGAGAGATATATATATATATATATATATATATATATATGTGTGTGTGTGTGTATATATATATGCGTATATCTTACATATATATTTGTTTGAAGTGACTATTAATGCTGCCTTAGGAAGTAGTGTTGAATCTTCTGCTCTATTCATGTTTTGGGAAGAGTCCATTTTTATCTTCAGAGTTGTACAATAGAAGGTAGGGCTGATTTAAAAACATTTTGCTCTCTGGAGAGTGTGACTGAAGTGCTCATCTTTCCAGAAATTTGCTGGGACTTTGGTTTGCTAAAGTATTTTTGCCTTTAAAGTGCTGCTTGAGGAGACTTTTAATCAGCATCCCAGCTGCCTGTGTGTTGGAAGCAGAGAGGCAGCAGAGTGAAATGGCTTTTTAAGTCAATCCTATCAAAACCCAGAACTCCATAATTTCCTGATTTTACAAATAAGAGAACTAAAAGCTTGGCCTGCCTGAAGTCAATTATTCTAGTGTTTAAAAGAGGACCCAGAGCACTCTCATGGTCTTACTCACTTTGCTAACCCAGCCTTTTGAGAAGAGCCATGGTAAATATTTATTTAGTTGCCATAATAGAGTATGGGAATGTCTTCTAACCTCAGCAGCAAGGCTGCTGCTTCTAAAAGCTTCAAGTCTTTAGTTAGAATGTTAAAGATTTATGGCTTTACATCACAAATTGTATTTCCAAAGGCTTATCCTGGGACTGCTGTATTTTGTTTTTGTAACTCTGTTGTATTGTCATCTTTCTTGAATAACTTGCTGTCAGAGCACATGCCAGGTCATGTGTTACAGTCAGTTCAGAGCAAGCACACATTTTACCAGTTAAATATTTCTCTCTGGGAGCTGCAAGAGCTGCCTTGCATATCAGAAGCTTGCAGTCCAACCTGCTGATGAGTATTTGCTTTGCTTATGGCCAAATACTTAATGTGTGATTTGGGAGTCATATTTGGAATTAATTTCTATATTGTTCAGCAATGGGAAACACTTGGGAGCTGGGATGATGCTTGGTTGGTTGCTCAGTTTTCAGATTATTTAATCTAGGTGCTCTTCTCCCATCTAAAAATTGAAATTTTGGATTAAACCAGATTTTTTACTATTTTTAGAGCATGGAAGATCCTGCCTTTAAACTCCAAGCCAGAGACTGAATAAATACTTGTAAGTCAGGAAGCCTCATTTTTACAGTTTTCCTCGTTGACCTCAGGATCATGTTTTCTATCATTTATGACAAGAGAGAAAGCAGTCTGCTTGCAAAACAGTAAAATGCATTCAAGTCTCTTTGTATTGTCAGGCCATGACAAAAGCTTAATACAATGAGAATGACTGGCAGAATGACATTCACTCTCCATTTTTTAGCTCTTCTGTAAAATATACTGAAACCTGAAATGGGGCATAGTGGTCTCAACAAAATGCAGACAGTGACAAAAACTTGGACAATGCAAACATTCTCAGGTGTAGAGCTGAATCAATTGGGATGAGCAACTGAAAAGGCAAATTGGAAATACTGTTAAGATGTCTGAAACATTTAGTAGCAATGGCCTGCGTTAAAATATTTTTTTGCAATTAATTGGTGCTTTCTGTAATTTCTTTTGCACAGCAGTTTTCATGTGTGCACCACAGTCTTATCTTGAAGCAAGAAAATGAGGCTCTTTCTGAGCTGGCTACTGCTTTATTGCAGAGATTTATTCCTTAATCTTCATTGGAGATTTTGAAGTACTGGCTGGTTTTTAGCAGGCTGATTTAGTTCTTGTTTGATTTGAGAATATACAAAATAGGACTGCTGTAATTAAAGCTTTTGGCAAGTCCTGCATTATTTGTGCAGTAGCATTGTACTGAGGACACGATGCATTTTAGGGAGGGGAAATCAGAACAATGTGCTGATTTGCTTGTGTGGGCTAATATGACTCATTTAGAATGAACTCCTTTAAAAGTCTTTTTTTAGGAAAAACTGACAGGCTAACTTCAGGTTTCAAATCAGTTTTAATCTGGAAGTCTCTCTTCGATCGGCAAGGCCCTAGCAATTCTCCATGGTTGGGGTCAGCAGTTTACAAACACTGCCTGGACCAATGATCTGTGAAATCAATCTTTGAGTCTTCCTGCTGCTGCCTTTGAACAGTTTCATTGATGGCAAAGTAGAAATGACTCACGCTTTGGGATGTGATTATAAAAGTTCTAAAGCTTAAAACGTACTGAAGACAAAATGTTGATGCTTGGAAAGTTTGTTTACCCTTGGAATGAGAGAGGATGTTTGGTCCTGACATTTTCTGGAGGTGTGTCACAAGATCCTGAATTATTTTGGTGATGTGTTGCTGTTGCATAAATATATTTGAGATATTCTGCTCACCTTTCAAACTGAAACTCTGGTATGAATGAGTTAGCTGGCTGGCTGTTTGCACATTAAAGCTAACATTTTGTGGATTCAGATCCTTAACAGCTTTTATTCTGTGAATGAATAAGATGGATTAATTTATATACAGCACTTGCTAGTCAGAGAGAAGTCAGTAGGTTCAAAGCCCAGTGAAGCAGTGGCTATAGATGCCCCACAATCTGCTCCTCTTTTTGAAGACAGCTCTTTAAAGCTGAACTGTCATGGTTCTTCCACCTGGAGCTCAGTACCTCTGTTAATCAAACATGCTTTCTGTTGGTGCTTCAAGCATCAACAGATATGACAACTGGCTTGTTGTCCCACCCAGTGCCGAGTGATATTTCATATTAAGTCATTTTTTTTCCCAAAGCAATTGTTTTGAGTGAAGCTCCTTGCATTCTGACTCCAATTAGCATGCTTCACCCTGGCGGTGGATTCAGATATCCCTAATATGAATTCACAACTTTGATTCATCTCTCATCTTTTGCACTTCTGTATTTTCTTTATTCTTTCTTTCAGCACAGCATATCTGTAAAATACTGTGTGCTCTGGCTTGTAGGATTCACCTCAGTGCAAGTGAAAACAAAAGTGTTGCAAAAAGCATAGTTCTGTCTGTGCTGAAAAATTTCTGGAACCTGTGGCAAAATCTGGTTTTGTTGGCTTTTGCCAGAGGAACAAAGGGATGCTTTCAGGTCTGGGGAGCCTCGCAGGGAGCTCAGGCTGTGGAGCTGTGTGAGAGAGAACAAGAGCAGCTGTTGGAAGTGTCCCAGCGCTCGGGCTGTGGCCATACAAGGAGCCCTCGGTACAAAGCCGGGCTGCTTGATCGTGTGTTCCATGTGTGCTAAAGTTCATGGGGCTCTTTGTCTGTGTCAGCCTCGGTGCTCTCACCCCTGAGATGCCTGCAAGCATCTCTGTGTTATTAGAGTGGTAGAAAGGAAGTGGAAAAGAGCGAAAACAGACTTACTGAATATTTCAGCGTGTCTTTGCCAAATCACATTTTGGGATTCATTTCTATTTTAAATACTACAGTGGCTGCCAAAGCTGGCAAACTGTGATCCCCTTTGGAAGGGGGAGGAGACTTCATTGCTTCCCTGCCAGAGGAGGAACATCACTTCATTTTCCTGTTGCTTTGTTTTTCTTTTAAAGAAAAATAAATTCTGTGAGAGAAAAGTAGAAAAGCCATTTTTCAAAGCTTTTTCAGAAATTTTACAAAACAATGGGTTTGATTTACACTTTACATGTGGTTTCCTGTCTTCTCTGACATTATTTGCATATCTTTAAGAAGTAGCTTGGTTTAACTTTATTTTATAGGACTGTGTCCTTTCCTCAGCTAATGCTGGTAGGGGTGTTGTTTCCTTGATTATTTCTATGTGCACATAAGCAAGAAGTGATCAAATTTAATCACCAAGCAATTGGCCAGATTTGCATAGAGAAAAACTGTTTAGAATCACCAAGAAAACAGGCTGAACATAGAATAATATCTGTGCTTAAATAACTAAATCCCAGAGTTTAGGAAAATAAGATGACTGAACAGCAATTAAAAAAAAAAAAAAAAGAAAAAAGAAAAACCAGAGCCAAAAAATATCTGGGTTTTCTTCCTGCCTTTGTCATGCCTCACTTGTAGCCTTGGAAACTGAGACAAAGAGGTTAAGAAACTTGCTCATTCTTAAAATGGAGATAAGATACAGTGTATACAGCTTATTTTAGTCTCACTTATTCCTCTGCAAAGTGCTGTAAGTGAACAGTGCTGGATTTATAACAGCATATATCTGTACTGTGAGCGTGTGTATTTAGGACCTGAGCCAATGAAGCCACGTTTGGTTGTGTTTCCTGTGCATACCTGTTAGTGACCTCTTGTTTGAATCTGTCAGTCTTTGCAGGTTATTCCATCCCCTGTCTGGAGGGTGCTGGATTTTGGTGAAACCAGGCAGTTCTGAGCAGGATGCCTGGGCCCAGCGTTTGGGCACAGTGCAGGTTGGCTCCAGGCTTTTCAAACAGACTCCTCTTTTCCCTCCAGGTATCTAAACCAGGGATTCAAGATCGTGGGATCAAAACATTGGAAAGGGTTCTTGGCAAATTGATCAACTGTGAAATAGTTACAAGCTCTTATTTTTTAAATCTGAGTGGCACTTTTTAGTTAAGGTCTGTTCCAGGGGCTTTTGTTTTATAGGCTCTCTGGACATTCACATGCTGTTTATATTAATGCAGCTCATTTGTAGGCAGTGCAGACACTTTTAGGAATTGTAAGACTGTGCAGACATTTAATGGCTGAGGATAAATTGCACAGCTGTGGACACTATTTATACTCTCCTGTATAGAAAAGAGTCTGTATCATGAAATAAGCATAGCTCAATGTTGTGAGTAATTTTTCACGTTTTTTTAATCTTGGAGAGGGCTTGCCAGCTCTTGGGCTTGCATGTTAGTGTTAGCATGTCCATATCCTAAGAGGATAAAGTTCATGCTTTACCCATTAAGAAAATAGATATTGAAGAAAAGAGAGAGAAGGTAAAATGTTTAAAAATCTTGGTAAGGAATTCTAGAAACACTGCATAAAATTTCTGGCCTGAGAGGAGCAGTTCCTAAATATGCAAAGGGAAACTAAATATGATTGCCATCTATCAAGTCATGATTATTTTCAAAGTGAACAGTAACTCATGCAACAAGTTAGCTTACAGGTTAAGGATCTGAAACCTCTGCAAAGCACACATCCCTTCCTAAAGAAAGAAATGTCCAAGCCCACAGCTTTCAGTAAAAGAGCAATTTAAAGCAAGTTCCAACTTATTAAAATCTGTAAGGAGAAATAATTATAACTTTAATAATTAGATCTCAACCAAGGAACACAAAGAGCAAGTTGTTTGTTCCTTGTAGATGTGTTAATGATGGGGATCCTTAGAAGTCAACTTTAAAGGACAAAAGGACAAACACAATTATAGGATGTGTAAAATGGAAATTAGGCACTGAGACAGAATCTGAATTGCTTCAAAGATAAGAGGCTAGGATAAATTAAGAACTAGTAGATACCATCTTTGAAATACTGGAATCTAATATCTTTGACAATTACTTTGAAAAAAGTTTGCTGAAAGAAACTGCAGACACTGTATAGTTCTGGGCTCCTAGTTTTTATATCTTGCACATGGACTGTGGCTAATTTCAAGTTGTCCCCATATTTTATATCTGCAAGGTTCCATAAAATGGTTCTGCCATGTAAAATACCTCTGAGCTGCTTCCACATCCTCCAGAGATTTAGTTGCAGCACTGTAGTTTGTTCCCTTTTCTCCCTTAATGCTCTAAAATCCACAGGCTTGTTCTGTCTCAGATTGCTGTCTGTTATGGGAACCAGGGGATAGGGTTAGTGGGTGAATTATGAAGTAATTTGATCAAGGGCTCAGGAGATAGGATCTTTCCTCTCTTTTCTTCCCTTGTAATGTCAACACTGTGGTTTTTAGAAAATAATAACTTGCACGTATGCCCTGAAATTCCAACTTTGGCTCTGACTTGTCCTAAGCTGTTACCGCTTTGTTGGGGTCGATCTGATTTGACAGCTCTTGTCCCTCTAAGAAACTAATTTCCAAATTATGTGTTACGAAAGTTTGATCAAAAGATAAAGCTTGAACTAATAAGATGAATAAGTTACTGACATCAAAGAGAAAATGGAATGGGGCAGAGCTGAGAGCCTGGAACACTGATGTTCCCAAAATATTTCTTGTGGATGAGTTCTGCTGACCACTGTGTGTCTCATTGCCACTACTGTTTCTGAAAAGGAGGCCAAAAAAATCACATTTGGTTAACAAAGATTTTTTCTGAATATTTTGTACATTGATAATTTTATTTTTGATTCAGAAACTTCTGAAGTCCTTAGACCTGCCAGCCATGCTCCTGTTCAACACTATTGAAGCAAACTGATAAATTCTTTCTAGGTGAGGTTGGGATCCTTGAAGGGGACATTGTCCCTCACCTGTCAGTCATCCCTCAGTACAGGTTACTGCCCCTGCTGCCTGCACAGTGCAGGACAGAGCTGCAATATTCTTACTTGATTTTGGTACAGAGTGAGGCAGATTTGTTAGAGATTTAAACACCTTAAATCTAAGTTGTTTTCCTTTGCACTGCAGTGAGCTTGCACATGCATTCTCCATATCCTTGCTGAGCAACAGCAGCTTGATAAATCACTCCATCTGACAAGAGTGAGTTTTTACTTCTTGACTGGTACCTTCAGCCCACTCACAAGTGAGGTGGGTTTTTTTCCATTCTTCAGATATCTGATTATGTGAGAGAAGAATATATGGATGCAGTGGTAAAATCTGTCAACCCCCTCCCAAAGACAGAAGTTGTTGGGCTGAGGGAGCAGCAGCTGGCTGTGCCCCCTGGGGACAGAACTCTGCTGAGTGACCCCAGAAAGGACCTCCGGGCCTCGTCCCTGCAGTCCTTTGGGAAGAATCACTTCAGCATGGTGCCTCATTTGAATGAGACTTTCTGGAGAGATTTCTCTGCCACTCTTCGATGTGTTTATGCATGTGTGTCTCTTTCTTTGCATATTTAGTCTTTTCCATTCTGTGCATTTTAGTCCAAGGATGCGTGTTCAGGGAGATCAGGGCGGATTGCTGGCTGGCTCTGCAGCCTGCTGGGGCCCTGCTGTGGAAAACCTGCATCCCCCAGATCCTTCTTAAATTGCACAGTGCTAAGTGATTTGTGATTCCAGGCTGAAAAGCCCTACTGCTACTTTAGACTTCTTGAAAGTGAGACAAACTCGTGTTTTTCTTATTGCTGCCATGTTAGAGAGCAGTGTATGGCCTGTGCTGCAAATGTAGCTCGTGACTTCACAGCAGCAGCTCTTTAAGCCTCAGTGTCCTTCAGACACAGGTAACTGTGGCAGGTCTCAGTGCAGGAGCAGTGCTTCTGCTTCCTGCCATCACTGAGGAGAGAAGATGCACCGGTGCCACAGCACAAGGTAATTAATTTCCCTTTAGATTGCTTTTATTGCTTAAATTGTCGGCATTGCCCTGGTGACTCTGCACAAATACATCACCAGAATATTGCAGCTGTACTTGTGAGGCTCTGTGTTACCACATTGCAGTCTGGGCAGCTCTGGCATGCAGACTCTTTCATGATGTGCTCCTTTTTCTTGATTTACTTGCTCTGAAGCAGTAAGTGGGAATATTTGTTTCAGACTTGTTGGTTTTTAAAACATGGGAGGTTTTTATTGAATGTATAGAAAGTTGCTCACGTTGTGAAAAGACTGTAATACCAAGTGTTCAATGACTGGAAGCCTGCACTGAGTGAGAGAATTTAATAAAACTTGGAACTTGGAGCTAGCAAAGGAAGGGATATCACCTCATACTACACTGGTTTCCCAACTTTAAGGAAGTTGGGTGTGATGAAGCACCAGTTAAATGCAGACTGCAGCCTAATTTCAAATGCAGCCATAGGCTGGGCAGTCAGACTTCTACATTCTGAAAGCTCTTCAGCAAAGGTTTTACAGATCAGTTAGCTTGTAAGAATACCTGATCAGTCTCTCTTGAGGAAAAAATAACTTAGATGTGTTTGGGAGAAAATAAGTTCTCCATAAAAATATTTTTTCATAACCTTTTTTTAAATTAAGGAAAATAGAAGTATAAAGTGGTATTTCTTTTAAATGGGAATTTTTCAAGGTATTTGAATTAAGAAGGGATATCACTAGTTGCATTAGAGTGTAATTAAACACTTATGATACTGCAAAATCATACTGTCCATTTGCCTGATAAAGCCAAGCATTTTTTTGGTGTCCCTCTTGTTTCTGTTCTGAGATTTGGGGTCGGGGTAAATGAATGACTCTCATGTGTCCAAGCTCTTAAGCTCTGTTTCACCCTCTTCCTGTTGTGCAATCTGTTTTCCCAGGAATTTTTCAGTCACAGTGGAGCAATGCATTTACTCCCTGAATTTGGGTTAGCCAGGACTCTTGGGGTATTTCGTGACTCCCTTCTGGAGTGTGATCATGTACAGTCCATCACTATTTCTTGGAATCCCTCATATCCAAGGTAAAAGGCAGTGGAAGGATCAGATTGAAGAACACATCATGGGGAAAAAAACATATTTTTCTCTAGAAGGATTGTGTAGGCGTTTAATACCATCTGAACTTGATGATGTTCATAGGGAAAAATGTAAAAGCTGCATATCTGAAGGAATGGGATCTATAATTGGATTATTACACTAATATTTGCCATTAGGCTGCCAGACTGGCTAAATCTAGCTCAGGAGCCAAGCCCTTCACCATGGCTTGATAATCCCACTGAGGTGGATTTCACCTGGGAATGAAAACCCTGCTGAAGTCCAACCAGTCTTTTTATCCGTGTCTAGAAGTAATAAATTATGTTGGGAGTTAGATTAAGAAGAGCTTCAGTGCATTATAGTCTGAAGAATCCATAAAAGTCAATGTTGCAAGATGGCAGTAAAACTTCCACATTGCCTTCATGCTGAGCTCCTGCAAGCAAATGCCAAATCCAAGAGGAGGAGGATTGTTTTTATGGCATGTGACTGTTGCCATGAGATTCTTGGTTGCCATCAGAAAGGTAATTTTGCTAAATGGCTGTGATCAGCTACCAGTTGAGACATAGAAAAGTGCTGCATTAAAATAGCATTCTGTCAGATCCTGTGCACCCCTCATCTTTTATCCCAAAGAGCTGTTTGGCTCCCCAGAGCTCAGAAGCAAGAAGCAAGGCTAGAGCTCGTCATGCTTGGATAATGCAATTCAGAAGAGCCTAAACACAGCAAATCAAAATCTGTGAAGTGATGCATGGCTTCACGCTTCTGTAATTTTGAAAAAGTACATATAGATTTCCATTCTTCCATTGCAAAGAGCCCTTGAAGTATGTCAAGTATTTATAGCTTTGGATGTCTCACTTGTACATGGGAGAGTTAATGACTCACACCTTTCCCAAACAATTGAAGTGCTTCCTGAGTAGCAGAGAAAACATTCCCTCCTCTGCTCCACTACTGATTCACATTCTGATTCACATTTGTTTGTTGTCGTGTGGCAAACACCATTTGGCATGTTTACTCCTAGGTCTTAATTACCCTGCAGCAGTACTTTGCTCTTTATAGGACTTATTTCCTTTCCCTCTCTCAACTGTAGCATGAAACAGCACCTAAATTAATCCAAAAATAATGGCTTGGTTCTTCCTCCTATCTTCCCATCTCTGCTCAGCTGCCTCTGCTTCTTCCCCTGCCACCAGCACCTGTGGGCCCTCCACTGAACTAGAGTGAACTTGTTAAAGCAGCAGGGAGTTACTCCAGTGGAAAAAAGAGAGCTTTAGCACTATGTTTGCAGTTCCAGCTGGCTCAGAGATGGGCTCATAAACATCAGGACCAGCACACAGGAGGGAGCCATGCAGGCACCAGGTATGTGGAAAAGGCAGAGGGACCTGTGCAATAGCTCTGTATTTAACACAGTGGAATTAAATTCTTCATTCTGCTTAGCCATAACTTTTGTTAAAGATTCATGTTGCTTTTTGTCCTTAAAAGAGCTTATCCTGAGGCATGTGAGAAGGAAACAAAGCATGCTCTGGGGCCAGAAGAGAAGGGAATGGCTCTGGGATCCCTTCCTGTGCAATTTTTAGTGGTTGCCCAAGCCCTCAGATCAGGGCAGCGTTTTGGCAGATGTTTGGCACAGAACATTTTAAAGAGCTGCTTGCACCTCCTGTCCTGTCTCTTGGTTACCGTCTGTACTCACCTTGCTGTGTCCAGAAATGGATCCCAGAAAAAATGGGCATGAGGCAAGTGCTTATTCAGCTGAGTTTGTTTGCCCAGTGAGTTCAACCTGTGGCCGTGCAGAAGGATGTGAGCATCACCAGGAATGAGTTATGTCAGACTTCTTTGTTTCCAGCCCCTTGGCCATATTGCATTCCATCTGCTCAGCACAAATCTGTTGCTCTCATTTGTGCAGAAAACAACTTCATAGGAAAGCAGGCCATGGAAGCCTTGTGGGCTTGGCACCTGGATTGGGGAGGTGCCTGTGGAGCAGCAGAGCTGCACAACAGCAGCAGCAAGATTTGGGAGAGCTGGGTGGGGAGATGACAGTGTTCAGAGTGGAGTTTGTCACAGAAGAAAATCGTCATTGCCCATACTCTCACACTGTGTACATTTTTGATGCTTTCATTGGAAAAGGTCTGAGGTATAGCCAGTAACTGATTGTTGAAAAATGCAATTAAACACTTATGGGCCAAACACAGCCTATAGGATGTGCTTAAAATAAAGTTATTTGGGCTTTGTGAGGCAGCATGCTTTGAATTTTCAGTCCTGTGGACTGTTGTAAAGGCTATCTGTGCTTTGCAGAAGAATCTCTAGCAGCCAGATCAGATCTCTCCAAGATGGTCCTCTTTGCATGGGCTGTTACTCAATCACCCTTCATTCTCCTCATTCCTCTGCCCTTTATGCCTCTGCCTGCTTTTCTTGCTCACTCTTACATGCTTGATTGCATTTATATTTCCCTCAATGTATCTCTGCTATTTAAATGTACCAGTGGTACTTGTTCTCCCATTCCAAACAACACAGATTTCTTTTCCTTTTTGATATTTTGTTCATTATATTATATCCTTTATAAAAAAGAATTATATCATTTTTTGATAATTTTTTGCTGTTGACCGATTACCTTGCTGTGTTGTTTCTGCTTCATTCATTGCACAAGTTAAATATTTTAACAGGTAATCAATACTACAGAGAGTTGAGCAAAGCAATTTAGCAAAAACACTGGTAGGAAACGAGCAATTGTCCTCTGCCCAAATAAACTAATATATAAACCCAAAGTTTCCCCTCCACATCCCACACAAATGTCGATCTTCACACACAAATAAAAATATTTGAATTGTTATGAGATTCCTGTGGGTTCTTTAAATGAAATTATTTTCTCTTGCTATCCCAGGTTTTATAAAAATAATCATTAGAAATCCAAAATGTTTTCCCTGAGCTATTCTCTGACCAGACCACACAGATTGCAGTTTGTTGTGAGGACAGGGCAGGCTTGTGCTGTAATGGAGATTTTAGGGAAGTTCTGGAGTGAAGGCATCCAGGACCAGATGGATTAGGAGAATCACAACTGGAAGCTTTCTTTCTGTCATCCTTCTCTGCAGCATTTGAAAAAGAAATTGAACTAATAGCCCTCATACCTCAAAACTGTGCCTTCAGGGAGCCATTATGTTCACTCCTCTTTGCACAGAGGATAAATTTATTTTATAATCAAGTGTTGTTAATGCACAGAAGAACATCTGCTTTTTAATGCTGGAAAATGAGCAGAATTTGTCTTCTGAGTATATTGCAAGTGGTGCTGCAGTTCTGGAAAAATCATTTTTGTTCTGGTTTTGGGAGTTTAAAATAATTCAAAATTTTAGGAGTTTCATCTTCATTGAATTAGGAATACAACAGAAAAGATTTATTAATTTTTAGAAATTTAGCTGCTTCTTGGGGTACCTTTGACTTGTTCTCCTCTGCTGTCCACAAAAAAAAAACATGAAACATGTCAAACTGTAATCCCTGTCTTGAAAACCACTCTTTCTCCCAGGCTGCCTTGTCCATCAGATGATTTTGATTATTTTTGTAGCCTTGGTAATGGTTGATTGTAACAAGTCAGGCTGTAACTTGTTGCAGTATTGGTTGGCCTTGCATTATTAATGAAAAGCAGAATAAAAAGCCTGTCTGCTTTACCACCAGGTTCTCATAAAAGGAGTTTTGTCTCCAGAACATTTTGGCAGGATTATTTAGTGATTTCATTCTGATGTGTCAAATACATTCACATTTTAACAGATAAATTTGGCTAGGACTGCAAATATTTGTTTATATAATGTATTGCAGCAGTTGTATTTTGGTAACTTGCTATTCTTTTTCTTCCCTTCCTTGGTTCTTAGACATAAATAGAAATGGGTTGTTCTTTATGAAGATATTGAGAAATTCAGTTTCCACCTGCCTCCAGGTGCTAAATTGTCCTTTTCCAACAAGTTCAGCTTAGTTAGTATGGAAGCTGGACTTAGTGAATCCCTAATGACTCAGTCCAAGCTCAGAGCCACATAAATAAATTCCAGTCTGGAATCCTGTGTCTGGTAGTGCCTGCATCCTTTTTGTCAGTGGCTCAGGGAAAAAGGGACTCTGCCCAAAAGATCTCTGCCCAAAAGAAGAAAGTTTCTTAAGGGACCAACTGCTAGTTTTTGGGCTTTGTTCAGAGAACTAATCAAATTGAGTCTTCAAAATTGAAAGCCAGCTATTAATGTGGGTTCAAGAGACAAGCTATTGCCAGTCTAAGAAAATTACTTACATTTTTCTAGTCAGAGTGGAAAAACAAAACAAAGCTGAAGTGACCAGTTTAAGATAGTGTGAGGATTTTTTCTTGTTACTTTTACTCTGTTAAAAGGGAGGGAGGAACTAATGAGGTAATTCTGTCAGAACTTTTTGATTATGAGATCTGCCAATTAACCAATTATTCTTCTGCAGATTGATTGCAAGAATTATTCCAAGATTTCACAAGAATTTGGGGTATGTTTTTAATCACCACCTTATTTAGAATATAATCAATGTCACCTTGGACCAAACTGCCTAATGAACTTGATGGTGTTTGGTAGCCACATGCCAAATGTAGATAAATATTTCATAGTTATGGATCAGTTCTCCAATCCACTCTACAGTAATGGATCTGCTGTCTGCTCAGCTGGAGCTTTTATGCTGCTGATTATCCTTTGGGGACTTAAAGGAAAATGGAAGCACTTTAGGTCAGTGGAAAATTTTCAGTGTCAGGGTGGAAAGATTAGATTTATGATGGAAATACAAGTCTGGTCATGTTTGGAAAAGGTGGAGAAACATTTTTTAAGTGAAAAGTCAGTTTTATGACCAAAATAATTCACAGAACTCCATTAATTGTCCTGAGCTACTTTATACTGTTTTTCTCTTTTTTTTCTCCAAAGGAGTTGAAATACATTTTATTGAGCCTGTTAACTTTGGATTGTTTTGTGTGATGGTATCACTTTTTGTAAGCATTTTGTGTAAGCTAAAAAAAAAGCTGTGGAATATCTAATTTCTTTGAAAAAATGTTTTTACTTCTCTCAGTTTGGGGCAGAAAACAAATTCTTGGAAAGCTGGGGGTTTTTTAACCATCTCTGAGTAGAGGAGAGAGCTGAGTTTCCAACACACTTTCCTTGTGGCTCTCATTTTCCTGTCCTAGTCTGCTCCATCACCACCATCCCCTAGTCACATCCAGTGCATTCCTCAGTGGTCACCCTTTTGGTGACCCCTGCCAAGGACAGATTTTGAATTGTCAAGCCTTCCTCAGCAGTCTTTGTTTACTGGATTTGGGGTACTTCCCCCCACCAAAATGTGCAGATTTTAAGACACAGTAGTTCTAACACTCCTTTTATTTGGCTGGCAGTTGTTAAGGGAGGACACACAGCAATAAACTTCATTTTATCAGAATAGCAATATGGACATGCTATTTATAGGAAATTAGTCCAGTGGAATATAAGTGTTAGAGTTTATTGAGAGTGTTATTATATCATGCCCAACTCAAGTTTTTACCCAAGAATTGCCACAATTATAGAAGAGCATTTCTCTAAATGTATCTCTATGATCAAAAACAGCTTACCAAAAAAAATTAAAAAAAAAATGCAATGACCTGATAGGAAATGAGAGTTGCCTCTGGTATATAATCTTGAACTGAAGTAATATAAAAGCATGAAGCTGAAGTTTTCTAGAGTGGGGGATTAGTTTGCAGGCAGTTTAGGGAGCACATCTTTCAGGCTGATTACACAACCCACAGCACTTTCATCAGCTCCAGCTGCCAGAGGAGTGCAGGGAGAGTCCCTTCGACCAAAAGTGCAGATTTTTATCTTCTTACACAGATTGTAAATCCCTACCTTAAGGTAATGTGCAGATGGACTCAGAGTGGCTCAGCTGCTTCCTTACACTTTCAAGAGAAAAACAAAGCTCCAGAAGCTTTGCTTTAAATGGAGTTGTGTAGGGAGTAATCGATGGTTTTGTGAGTAAACTAACTACTGAATAAATTTGGGTGTTTTGGGGCAGAATACCTTGCAAACATGTCTTGTACCTTAGCAAAGTAAAAAGGCTTCTTCATAAAGTCTGGTACACTGCTGTATTCTTACTGCATCAGTTTTGCCCAGTTTTTAGCTTCAGATTAAAAGTTTGGGGCAGATGTCTAGACTTGTAAGATGCTGGAATCAGAGGTGTCAGTCTGACACAGCAAGCTGAAATGTGATGGATTAAATTGTGTTTTTGTTTTCAAGCCTCCTTTTTTTTCTATTTAACCTAAAATAATGATACCTTTAGATCTAGTCTGTCATTCCAGATACTTCACTTCCATTTCAGTTGATTTTTCCAGGTTCATTTTGGAGGATGTATCTTTGAGAGCATGGGGAGGGAGGTGACAAGATGCTGGTGATGGTGGCACCACTCCAAGGGCTGTGAGCTGTTTCCTGCTTTGTAAATTTTCAGGACCAGTTTTTAAAAATTGCTTTGGGTTTCTGTTCCTGTTTCCTTAGGGAAGCACTGCTGAGGCTGGACTGGCACAGAGTGCTTTTTGGCTCAGCTCTTTTCACTGCTTGGCATTTCCTCGTGCCAAGGCGTGCTCCAGGCTCAGCATTCACTTGCTGCATGGAATAACTGAGCTGATAAAGGCTCTGAGCACTTGCTGCAGCAGGCAGGGGCAGGGCTGTGTGCTGATTGCTGAGTGCCTGATAAAAAAATGGTTGAGATTATGTGCCTTTGTTTCTCAGTTCCTTACTTCTTGTTCCCTGTGTAATGAACTTGTCTAATTTCCATGTGTGAAACAGTGTCTTGTCCTGCTGAATGTCAGTCTGTTTTTCACTGGGGATTACTGCAAAGATGTTTTTAAAATGTTTAGCTTACAACAGGTAATTAATCTTTTCTTAGTAATACCGTTTGTATTCTCCAGCCCCTTTGAGAAAAGGTATCTCATGGGTCTTGAGTGGATGATAAAGCAGTGATAATGAATAGTTTGCTCTTATGGACCTAATTGAGAAATAAATTTTGCCCTCTGACATGAAGTACATTTTATCCTGTAGTAGTTGCTCTTCAAGATGATTTATTTTTTCCTTGCCTGAGACAGACTTTTGGTGAAAAGTGCCCTGTGGACCATGTCCATGTACAATCTGCATTGCCATCAGCTGCCATCCTCCTCATCCAGCCAGTCACACTTGAGGGAGCTCATTTGAGATAATGTCTAATGCAGAGAATCTCCAGCCTGTGCTCAGCTTGGAGCTTGAACACAGTAATTACACACATTTTAGCCTCTAGTGAGCATCTGCACTAGGAAAGGAACAGATCAAAACTGAAGAGAGCAGGCAAATCGAAAGTGAGCATCCTTCTTGGGTAAAATACTTTTGAAATGTTGATATTGCAGGAGTGATCATTTAGGTGATTGTTTGAGCACTGATAGTTTGAACCCTTGGGAGGGGTGTGTGGCTGGGGGCTGTGCAGGAAGCTGGGGAGGCACTGTGCTTTTCCTTCCTCCAAAAATACCAGTCCAGAATTTCCCTGGGAGCCTGTGCAAATTACATATCCACAGAGAAATAAGTGACTGCTGCATGCAGGGATGGGGATTTCAACAAAGCATTAGTAGCTTATTAAAAATCTCCTCTGCAGAGGGTAGAAGTATTATGTTTCAGGAAGGCTTTTAGGTTGTTGGCTGCTGCAGTGCTGCTTGTTCTTACCCTGAAAGTCCAAAGAAAATGATGCTGAGTTATGACAGTGTAGCCCAGATTTTTTAAGGATGCCCTGCTTAAGGGAATATTCATAGGGCTTAATAATGTATTATTCAGCTTTAAGGTTTATTTGTGGAGATTTGAATTCAGGAAATGGCATTGTTATGCAAGAACTGGAGCAGCTAAAAGGAAAGGAGATTAATATGCTAAGATTTGGGAGGGGAAGCTGTGGTTGGAGGATTATGTTAGCTCAGGCACTGATTTTCATATTTAACTATGAAACTTTCTCCAAAACTTATTTTTCTTCAGAGCTGAAGTGAGATTCAGGATCAAAAATATGTTACTGATGCATACAAGCTGAAGATGTTTCTAATCTTTGTGCAGAACTTTTCCCACTGATTGAGGAGATCTGGGTATGCTTCACTGTTGGCATTTCTTTCCAGGGACTCATTAAAATGAATGCACAAGTAGCATCAGATCATTTTTATTCAACTATGTTATTAACAAAATGGAAAGTTGGAGTGATTAAGCCATGAAACTGTAACTATCCCTTGGGAACAGCTCAACAATTGTGTTTCAGAATGTTTCCTATTTGAATTCAGTGCTTACTTCAACAGAGGAGAGACTGGCATTTGCAGAGGAGTTTACATTGTTATGTTAAAACTGAGAATTTAACATCAGGTTTTTTTTTATGAACTTGGTGTTTATTTTATATATTTCATTTTGTTGCTGTGTGCAGTATCTGCAGATATAAAAGCTAGAAAATTTCAAAGTTCTGTAAGGTCTCATGCCATAAATTGTCACAAGTTACCATTCAAAATTCCAGTATAAAAAATTTGGTATCTCACATATCACTTTCTCTTACTACTGAGAAAAGCTAGCACTGCAGCTTCAATGTTATGTTAGTTTTTCATGGGGAGGGAAAATGTCTTTGAACAGAGGAATAAAGGAGTAAGATTTGAGAAAATTAATCTATAGCAATGAAGTAACTCAAGATCCTCAGGGAATGCATACCTTGTCCTGTTAAAAAAAAAATAAAAATTAAATCTCTGCAGTTTCAGAAAGGAAAATAAAGTTGGTCAATAACTTAATGAAGTATCTAATAAAACGTTAGTATTGAAAGCTCCTGACCTGAAGGGCAGTGAAAGAGTAGTTTGTCCATGTAATCTTTCTTACCTGTTTATAGGAAAACTTGGGGCTCTTCAGGCAGAACTTGTGCTGTATTTATTGTGTGTGCACCTTGTAAATTCATGTGTCCATGCTGGAACTTTCAGGGCAAGAAATGTGCAGTGGGAACCTTATTTCAGCTGGACTGAAATGGGGGATTCTGGCACCCTCAGCTGGGCAGGTCCTGGAGGGGCTGAAAGTGCTTTGTAATTTATCCAGCAGCATCTCAGCAGCTCCCAACCACCAGAGCTGTCAAGCTGAGCATTTGTGTGTGGTCTGCAGGCAAAATGTTCTGACCTGTAATGAATGAGAAAGTTGTTCTAAAACTTTTAGTGCCTGAGGAGAGGAGTGTGTGTGAAAAATAAGGCTCCCAACTGCAGAAATCCCTGCTGAGCAGTGTGCAGGCTGGGCAGGGCAAGGTGAGATACTCTGGTGCATAATTACATCCCTTCTCAATAAGTATACATGGAATGTGCATTTCCTGACTGCATTTACCACAAAATCCCTGCTGTTTATGGCCCATCACTGTGTTAGGAAATGCCTCACAGGACCGTGTTGCCTTAAGATTTTAAATTCAAAACTTTATGATGGGATGTGCAAATAAAATTTACTGAGGACTGAGACTTTGAGGTGGAAACATCAAAACTTTGGGAGATACTGATTTTAAAAATTCTGGGTAACATTCTTATGAGCAAATATGAGTTTCTAAAGTGTTAACATAGATAATCTCTCCTACTTGCAGGTAGCAGATCTTTAAAGGTCTGTGACAAAAATCAAATGAAGAAAGGTAATACATCTTAGTACCCTAATTTAAAAAGAAAAAAAAGATTTCTGGCTAAACCTTTGGTAATTGTCATTCCAGGGAAAGCATCAATAATTTTTGCTTGTTCAAACTTCACTGCCATTAAAGAATAGTTCTTGGTTTGCTGCTGTTCCTCCTTTAGAAGTGTTTGTTGCTTTTGGCAGGTGAGAAAGCTCAGGATGATTTGGTTTTTTTGGAGGAGCTGGAGCTGTTTGAGAAGATAGGAATTTCTGTTTAGAATGGAAAACTAATCCTAATGGTCTCTTTGGAGACAGAATGGTCTTTCAAAAGTTCTTTTACTTCTGTATGTTAGAAAAGCACTTTTCTGTGGAAGAAAGGCATGTTGGGACTCAAATATGGCACCACTGAACATGTGTCCAGATAAATGACACCAGGTACTGGTTTTAGTTTTGATTTAAAGTAGCCTTGGGGATGTTCCTGTTCACCATGCAGTGTTATTCTGGCAGCACTTGCTTTTCTTACAATATTTTTACTTCATCCACTCAGGCTCACTCAGTGCCCATCTCAGGGGGTGTGAAGGGTTGACAGCTGAGCAGTCAGGAATTCTGTCAGGAGACTGCCCCAGTTCCCCTGCAGATCATCCAGAGCTGGAGCTTTTCCTTTTACAACAGGGATAATGTTTATTTAGCCAGAACTGTGTGGGTCAGGGAGTGCTATTTATAGGCTGAGACATTGTTATGTTGGTCTGACAAGTGTATACACACAAATTTTTATTTTGATGTATTTAAGTTTTTATACATAATTAACTTGATGTAAGCTCATGAAAACCAGAAGGAAAACTGTTTTTAACATGCCACATTTTATTTTCCTTCCATGAACGTATGCTGCTAATATTTAATCTTCAGCATGTCCCAGATCATGCACTGAAATAATAATTTTGCCCTATCAGATAACCTTTCTTCTAAGATGGGGATTTTTTTTATTGCCTGGAATAAGCATTAAGGATACCCTCTACTTGCAAAAGGAAGTTTGAAAAGATGCTACCTTTTCTTTCACCTTTGTGTTCTGTTTCAAAGGGATATGCAATATGAAACCTCAGTAAAAACTCTTTACAGGAAGATAATGATTATTCTTTTAATAACTTCTATCAGCACTATTCATGGAATGTATAGTTACCCATTCCTTGTTTTTATTAATTCATGGTTCTGTGCTGTTTTTCCTCCTTGTAGTCCCAAAATGTTACCAAACAGTTGAACACTGCCATGGCACTATGGAAAATCCTTCAGGGGAAGGTGTTGGTGTGGAGAGGGAGAGCTTTGGGAAAGAACAAGAGTCAGATTTGGCTTTGACAGCAGGCAGCCCAGGGCTGTGCTTCACTGCTTGGGATAGAAGCTGCTGTGAGTAAAGGGGCATTTTATAAAAAGGAAATTGTAATTAGGGAAATAGCACGTTCCTTAATTGCTGCCATTTCAGAATGATGGACAGAAAAATGGTGCTTTGGTAAAATGTCCTAGTTTTTGAAGGAATGGGATAGGCATGGGCTTTAGGAAGCACATCTGGTTTTTAAGGGTTTTTAGCCTATATCATGTAACCTATATTGCATGTTGATTTTGTAGGTGTAAGGGAGAGTTCACTTGGCATGTGGAGAGGGAAGGGAAGATACAGCAGCTCATATGCAACGTCTGGGAAAAAAATCCCTGTTCAAAACCCACATGATCTGTGTAAATGGAGTGAGAAACAAGGTGGAGCACCTAAAGCCTCCCAGCTCCTGTTCCTACACCTGCTTAGCAGAGCCAGGGAAGAGCACAGGACTCCTCCTTTCCCACAGAGCATGACTGGCTGTTCCAGCCAGCTCCTCCAGCATTTAGATTATCTCCTTTAGGAGGACTTCAAAGCAGGCACAGGAATATGGTAACTGAGTGTGGGATCTGATACAAGAGGAGATGCAACTGGAGAGCTTCCCTTTGGAGGCAAACCCTCGTGGCTGCTGGGTGCTTGTGCAGAGAGAAGAGCAGTTTTATAGCAGTGAGGTGTGTATTTGTAGCAGGAGACACCACGAAAACCAAGCCATTAATGTTGGGGTTGTTCCTGTTGGTTTTCAGACATGAACTGCAGATCTGGCTGTCACAAGTAGACCAAAGTGCATCATCATAATTCCTTCCCACCCACTCCTACCAGTCCCTGTAATGAATACTTGGTGGAATATGGATCACCTGCTTGGCCAGGTACAGAACTGAGTGTTTAGTCCCAGGACAAGACCCTGGGCTGGCTTTTCCCTGCTCCTGGTTCTGTGTTGTGCTGCCAAAGCAACTGTTTGATGTTGGATGTGAATTGTCTCTGGGCACACTTGACATTTGTAGAGGGCTGGTATTTATTCTGTGCAGAACCAGACTAGACTGGTTTTGTCTACTTAAAATAGCAAATTTGAAGATTTTTAGCATTTGCCATATTGAATAATTTTCAAACCTTTTCAATCTCATTTTCAGCAGTGCAAGTTTCTTAAGGCTCCTGATGTGTCTCTAATAATACAGGCTTTTAGAGATCTATGGTTCTTTGGCTGCCAGCTTACTCCACAGAAGAACATTTGGAGAGTATTTATTGACTGATACATCCTAATGGCTTCTGAAACACTTTATCTTGGTTTGGTCTGGAAATCTGAGTAGACATCACATTCTTCTTGTTTGCCTTTTGGGATAAGGTTAATGAGACTTGTAAATTATTAAAGGCTATGCTCTCATCTTCCAGGCCTGATTTCTCTGGATAGGTGCTGTATGCTAGAACTGCTCATTAGCAGGTGGACTGATGGCTGCCTGGATGTATTATTGATAGTTTAGTGGGAATTTCCCTGTCTGGAAAAGGGTGGAAGGCTGATAGAAACGCTTTGCATAGAAAGGTGATGTTAAAATATTTGACACTTAGTGCATTTATTTCTGAAGGTGTGTTTGGCCTCATGCCATGGGTACCCAGCATGCAAAGTTCTCCTGGGAAGCAGATGGAATCCTGTCTTGCAGCTCTCTTGCTGTTCTTACAGACCCATGAGATTTTTGTTATAACTTTGATATAATCTGGAGTATATTCTTGTAAAAGCAATACAG
The DNA here is from genome assembly GCF_029582105.1 of Oenanthe melanoleuca. NCBI lineage: Eukaryota > Metazoa > Chordata > Aves > Passeriformes > Muscicapidae > Oenanthe > Oenanthe melanoleuca. The sequence continues at coordinate 18,329,041 of NC_079344.1, forward strand.
GTTTATTTAGTGTGTCTTCATAAATATATTGCCATTTCTGCTACTGTTTTACCACTCAAAAATGGGCTGTTAAACAAAGCTAAAGCAATGAAGCAGAAAAGATTCCTGGAGTTGAGTGTGGCTACTGTGGTATCCTACCTATTATCAAAACCAACTTCCAAGTGTTACTGCCAGCCATCAGGCAGGGAAAACAGGCATTATCCTGCCTGAACTCATAATCCTTGAAGTTTGAATCTGCTCTTAAAGATCTAGTGAGACAAAATTTCATTGCTATGTATCCCATTAAGAAAATATATTACCAGTATATGTAGGATAACTTTTCTGCTAATGTACAGGTTTAAAATGTTTTAGGGACATCAATCAATACCTTAAAATGAAACCCAAAGCTCAGAATGCCCATTTCCTTTAAGACATGGCTCGTTCAGAATGATTAATAACTCTTAGTGGTACACCTCCACTTAGGCCTGTCTAAATCTGGATTGCCACAACTTTATCTTGTGCCATGTCCTCCATCACTCCCACTCGCTCTGGCTCCAGTGGTGGCACTGGCCTGCTTTCCAGCTTGGTCACATCCAGGATCTGCTCTGGGTGGGATTAGGCAAGCACAGCAAAGGGCAGAGGCCAGTGGCAAGGGCAGGGCAGTGCCAGCCCAGATTTAGATTGATTTAAAGGCTTGTAGATCCCACACCCTTTTGAAGCATCGCTTGTTTGGAATATATTTTCTTCAAGTTTCCACTGAGCCTGGAAGTTTCTAGTTGAAATGGATTTTAGATTAAGCAGAGAATTTGCTAAACAATAGGAGAGAGAGAAATGGCAGTGTGTGTCATAAGCATGGGACCTTCCCCCAGTGTCTGCTCAGAACTGCTGAGATCCCGAGGATTAGCTCACAGAAGAGCTGGACTTTCCAGCATGCAATCACCACTATGTCCATTGTGCTTTCAGTTTGCTGGAATAAAGGAATCAGATCAGTCATCAAAACTTAGGGTTAGCATCAAACTCGGTAGTTTATGACCACTTTTTTGGACAGCACAGCTTAGGTGGTGTGCAAAATGCTGCTATTTATTCAGTGTTTTTTGGTTTGATGTGTTGGCAGAGTGGCTGTAAGTGCCTAATGGATGTGGGGCATTCGGGTCAGTCTGTCTCAATGATAAATGTGTATTTATCATTGTGCAGCTCAGCAGTCAGAAGTGTTCTGCAAAGCTGCCAGATTGTCATGATGTCCAAATGTCTCACTAGAGTCCCTTTAATGGCCAACTTTGGATGAGATTGTGAAGGGTTTCTGTCTGAATTTATTGCTAGATCATTTCCTAAGCCTAAGTGACTTGTACCTGTGGGCTGTGGCCACAGCCTTTTTGAGAAGCAGGGAATTATGGAAATGCTTGGCTGCTGAGCTAATGGGCATTTGAGGACTCAGAAGGGCTTCCTTACAGCCTGGCTGTCCCATCACCCTTCCTGGGGGACTGCAGCCATCCCTGGAAACTGGGAAATGCTTCCCTTTGCAGGCTGCTGGTGTGAAACAGCCTGGATGGGGCAATGCCAGGGTGGAGCTCAGCTCCAGCACTTTGGCATCCCTCAGAGCATTCTTGCAAACACCAAAGTGTATTGTCTCCAAAAATACAAAATACTTAATTCCATACCCATCCCTATCTTCTTCCAAAGCCACGTTTAATTGTAAATGAAGGCGTTTTCTTGAATTCTGGTGTTTAGCCAAGTTGATATTTCTTTGCATGGATTTTTGGAATGATACCATTCAGTACTGGCATTATTGACAAAAGAGATATTTCTTTCTGTACATTTGGGAGGATAATGTGGCCAAACTTGGAATTACAAAGCCTAGAATGGTTTTGGGTATTGAGGAGTAAATCATTAGTTTGGGCAACTCTGTATGGCATTGTTCTGAAGACTGATATCAAATAGTGTATTTGCATTGGCAAAGTGAAGTGTGTTTAAATTTTTTATGGAACTTAGAATTTGTGTGACTCGTGGGATGATTAAAAGATATAATTTCAAGATTTAACCACTTAAATGCTGCTAATCTGAATCTGTTCCTTACTTGTCGTTGCCAAATCCCTCCCTCATCTTTAGTTCGACATCACTTTCTCCCATCTCTTAACGTTTCTGTGGCTTATCTCAGGTGTAGAGCAGAAAGCAAATTAAAGCTGGGATTGCATCTGTGGTGGTACTGCAGCCCAGTAAAGCTTGACTTGGGTTTTTTTCCTGGTCATTCCTTTCCTCTCTGCACTGTCTCCTGTGCCGTGCCAGCACATGTTGGTGAACCCAACCAGGGAAGTGATTCAGCTGGAGAAAGAAAATCCTGCCAAAAAACCAGCTGCCAGCATAACCCATGTGATCTGAGGTGGTTGGGCTGGCATTGGGACAAACAGCTGGGGGAGAATAGGTACGAGTTGTTTAAGTTTGTTCTCCTGCTGAAAAAGTTATAATGGAGCACAATCTAAAATTTAAGGTTTTGCCTAAAAGTGATATATAAATGAGACACACACAACCTAAGAGACAACAAACACCATCAGGGTCTCTTTTTTCAGATCTCTGTGTTGCCTTAGCCCAGGTCAGGTCCTTACTAAGACAAACTAAATCAAAGCATACTCCTATGGCTGATGCTGCTGAAGCTCAGGCAAATCACTTGATTGCTGAAGTTCCAGGCAATGAGGTTTTTCTGGTGCAGTTTTTGGGAGCCAGGTTTGCAGTTGCAGCCTCTTTGAGGAGCACTCTAGAAGGTGGTACTTGAACTGCAGGTGCTGGTCCCACACCAGCAGCTTCTGTGTCCATGTACACATTGCTCCACTGACTCAGCTTTGGGTCTGTCAGGGCAAATGAGGAAGATGAGGGTTCCTCCCTCGTGGATCAGGTATTCCACTTGGTTTTCCATTTGTTTTTCTCTAGTGCTAGAGTCATCACCAGGCACTTGTTGGGATGTGTATCACTGTGTGGCTTCAGTGATCCAGATGGAGTAGAGCAGTGGGAGAGCATCCTCAGAGTCTCTAAGGACATCATCCAGTGCAGATCCTGAGCTCTCTTCCTCCCCACCCAAGCAGTGCTGCCACCTCAGGTGTGTGCAGCCCATTCCATGCAGGAATTTAGGATCAGACCCTGGCAAGGGTGCAGAGTTCCTGCTGGGTGAGCAGTGGGTGGGCATGGAAGAGGAAGCAGAATGGGGTGGCTGCCAGCAGGGACAGGGAAAGGAGTAAACCCTGCCTTTCATCTGTCAGGACAGCCTGTGGGACTTCACTGAGTGCCACAGCTGAGATAGGTCCCATCAATGCCTTCACTGCTCTGTGTGTGCCAGCTCTCAGCTCTTACCCCAGAAGCACAAGCTACAGCACTACCTGAGCTTGTGCACAGCTCAGAATTCCAAAAGGAAAAATGACACTCCCTTTAGCTTACAAACCCAAGCTTAAGGACATCTTGCTAAAAATAGGAGGACCCTGGTGCATGTACTGGATGGTTTTGGTGCTTGATTTTTGTGGTGAATCATGAAGCTGTAGTTGAAGTGTAACTTCTGAAACTCACAAATAAGCATTTGCAGTGAGCAGTGAGGTACAGACACTGCTGCTGGCTAGGTGGCTTTGTCACAGTGCTCAGGCAAGCATATTGTGATAGCATTTGCCATCATGCTGCTATCATCTGCCTCTCTTCCATCTCACATGCAAGAAAAAATGTTTATTAATTTCCAACCATTTTCCATTGTCTTCTGTTCTGTTGGTTTCCTACAAGAGGTTCTCAAACTGCAGTCAGCAAAAATACATTTCTCTATAGCTCCCTACTGAACAACTTCTTTTTGGCTGTGGAGTTGCAGTGTGTGTGGCAGCCTGCATGGAAGCTGCCAGGCTGCACAGGACCTTGTTAGATCACTTCAAATACAGGCTTTAGGAAGCAATCCTATCCAGGTCATGCTCCCTCTCAGCCCTCTGGCATGGAGGAAAGTGCTGACAAGTGTGATGCTTTCATTCACAGAGCTATCTGGTACAGGGAAAAACTTCAGCTCAAAATGCAGACGCAGAATTTTAACTCCTAAGTGCCACCTTCCTCAAAGGGCAGGGAATAATCTGTTTGATTCCCTTATATGAGGAAAATAACCTAAAAATTCCTTAAATTATAAAGAGGATTTACTTTAGTATACATATCTAAATATTTTTACTTGTTATATAGTTATTTTCACATAGTATACATGCTTTTCTGTGCATAGAAAGTTTGTGCAGTGCTCCAAATTCTGTGTGGAAAGAGGTCTGAGCCTAAAAGGGAATAAAGGCAATGACTCTCTGAGCTCTACTTGGGCTCCCAGGATGCTAATGTCTGTGTCAGAGGAGATAAAGTGATGGGAGACTGCATGAAACCCATCAGAGCTGTTAAGCTGTAGCAATGCAAAGCTGCTGGTATTTTAAATAATGGTTAAAATAAATTCCTGTCGGTTAGTGCTCGGCTATTTGAAATTCCCCTAGGTTTAAATAAAAAGGGAGAAGGAATTTTAACCAGCTCATTTGATAGAAAAATGACCTGCAGATGGGGTTTGAGAGAATAATAGGCAGCAGATTACAGTGAGGAAATCACAGCAGAGCATCAGACTTTGATGGGTTTATGCAGAGTGGGCAGTGGGGAGATGGCAAGAATTCCCACTGCAAACCAGCACAGCACTCATTTAATTTCCACTGCCTGTAGCTCTTCATGGCAGCATCAAGTTTGTGAAGTCAAATATGCTGAAAAGTTTTTAAATATCACAGGTGTTACGTGATATGCAAATATCAGTGAGTTTTCTCCTGTTTATGTGCCTATTTTCAAGTAGAGTCATTTGTGAAAAACCTCACGTTTCTTCCAGTCTTGACCTGCTATGATGGAAGGCAAACACCCCTTCCCTAGTTCCCCATGTCCTGAATGTATTTAGTAAATATTAGATTTGATCAACACTTAAGATAATGTACTGAAAATATAAACATAGTTGTTTTTTTTCTTCAAACCATCATAACTCTGCAAATTGGAATGATTTTATAAAGAGGGCAAAAATTTTACACCTGCCAAAATTCAATTAGAAGGTGATTTTCTAAGTAGGAAAGCTCTTATATATGTGCACAGAATAGCACTGGAATATGTTTTTTTTTTCCCTTTCCTCTGCCTTACTCTTGGGAAAATCTAAAATACACTTGGTGTAACTTAACAACAAAAAAATTGAGATTGCTGTGGCAGACTACAAAAATTTAAATATTCTCATGAATGATACCTGGAGGGATTATTTGTTAAATAATGGAAGCCAACATTTTTAATGCAATTCATGAGCATTTAGGAAAACATTTATGATCTGAAAAAATAGACTGTAAAATTCCTGTGTGGGCTTCTGCAGCCCAGGGATGCAGGAGCATGGGAAGTTGACCTTACCTGACCTCAGCTGGGTGCTCCTTTAGTCAGGAAGTGTTGCCAGGAGCTGTCTCCTGCTGTGCCCCCCTGTTCTGGTCCAGTGTCCATGTACAGCCAGGTAGTGGTGGGAAGGTGAGAAAAGCAACTTTACCTGTAACAGCAGCTCCAAAGTGCTTCTGTGGGACCTGAGGGGAGCCTGACCTGGCTGCTAGATCACAATGCTGCTCCAGTGTTTCAAGAATATTTTGAACTTTTGGAAGTGAGCGATAAAGATCCCAGTTGGTTTTTAATGCTGGGAAAAAAAAAAAAAATTTGAGTTCCAGGTATTACTCCTACAGCATTCAAAGTGTATGATGACCAGTAATTATTTTTCAGCCTCCTTTACCACCACCCACTGTCTAGTTCTTTGCAATGTTTCATTGCCTTTATTTCTATTCTTTCAATATATTCATACAATTAGAATACAGCAGCTCATTAGTGCCTGCCTCTAGCACGGGTGCCCCTTTCTAGATGAGCTAGGAAGTTACAAACAACAATGAAATGCTCATTTGAAGGGGAAACAGAGCACACTGAAATTATTTCAGCTCTGTAAAGCATGAAGGCACAGAAAAATAAGCTGATTTCTGCTACAAATCTTATTGTTTGTTCCCTATTTCATATCTTTTAATAATGCTTGAACAGTTCTGCTTGCAAACATGTACAATCACAGTGAATCTTCTTTTATTTCCTATATTTTTTCCCTAAATAAATTTTCTCTACCTTCAAACACGTCTCTTTGTTCTCACTGCTCTAGAATTCTTTCATCCTCTTCTCAAAAGCTTCTGAATATGACACACAGACTCACTTGAAAAGAATGCAGAAGAGGAATGCAGGGTGGGGAGCTGGAGGTATGGAGCAGCACACGAGTACAGACAACAGGACACTTCCACTGCAACACAGGCTGAGGGGGCCTGTAAGAGAAATCCCAAATTCATTATGGCATAGGAAAAAGTAAATAGAGGTGATAAAGGAACCAAGTTTCTTATCTGTTTTCATTTTCTGACAAGAACCTGGCAGCTCAAAACAAATGCACAAAGCTGAGAAGCTGTGGAATGTCCTTCCACAGGATGTTGTGGATATGGGATTGTAAATGGGTTCAAAAGGTAATTGGACAAATTTATGAAGGAAAATTCCATGCAAGAGAATGAAATCCAGAGAAATAAGACAGTTCTTTCCCAGGAAGTCTGTAAGCTGCAAATGGGGATGGGAGTTTGGAGTTTGAGTTTGGAGAAGCCGGTGCTGTTGGTGCCTCCGTGCTCTGGGCTGGAGCCAGAGCAGCCTAAGGGACCTGCTGCATTTGGGGCTGACCTGCCAGGCTGCTGCCATCCTGTAACCACTTCTGTCCTCTCTGGGGCTCTCCTTGGGCTATCCATGATCCTTTTGATCTTCTTCTCAGCATTTTTGATATTTGGCCCTTTGCTAAATCTGCAGTTTGTTACCTCTGCTGTTTCAAATGTCAGCAGCTGAATTGCATCCTCCCTTCAAGTCCATAATTTATCCTGCACAGATGGAACATTCCTGCTTTTCCATGGAACTTGATTCCTCCATCCTGAAATTTGTGTCTAGGAGTAAAATGTTTGCAAAAGTAACTTGCTGCTTCAGCTTTGGAATTTGGAAAGCCAGTCTGGAATATTATTCTGAACTAACATATAAAATCATTTTCCAGAGGAGCATTGCAGAGATTGCTCTGTAGCTCTGGTAACTGTGTTATTGAAGTGTGACACTCACTGAGGTCACCTCACCCTGGGCAGTTGCTTTAGCACACTGAACCGTGTTCCTTTGGCCCTGTCTCTGCACCAGCCTGGCAAATCCTGTTCCCCAGCAGTTCTTACCTGTGATCAAAGATTCCACCCTTACTGCTAGCTGCTGTTTCTCCTTTATGCATTCCCTGTTTGTCAGCTGTTGGCTTTCAGCTGTGGATGTTCTCAAGTGTCACCATTTGCATTACTCTTCTGATAGCCCTTTACTACCCTCTTTAGATTTTGCCTCATTTTTCTTCAACTGCAGGTTTCAAACAGCCACTTTCCTCTGGCAAGTGAGTTTAGAATCAAAGCTTCTCAGAGTGTCCCTTTCCATGACAATACTTATCAATGCAAGTGCATAACTCTTACAATGATCTTGATTCTAAATTATAGTATCTTTTTTTTTTTTCTTTCTTTTTTTTTTTCTTTTTTAGCAAATGCCCTGCCCTTGTAGAGATGAGGCTGCAGCAAGGTCTCTTCTGTGTCTAATGACAAGCCAGAACCAGAGCAATACTTGCAGGGTATTGTCCTCTGTCCTTGCCTGTTTCCCATTGCTCAGCACCAATTGTTTCCAGTTGCAGCTGTTTTATGCAGCTGCCAAAACCACTAATGCCCAACCTGTCTCCAGGAAGAAAGAGTTTGAAGAAATAATCTCCCTTTTCCTGAGTGTTTTGAAGGATGGCAGTGCTTTGGGTTATGATGTAGTTACCCAGTGGTGCAGTGGGTAAGTGCTTGGTGCTGAGCAGTGCAATGCTATGTATGCAGCTCAGGCAAGAGAATTTCACATAACTGGGGAAAAAAATCTGGAAGCACTCAACACTTGCTGAATTTTGTGCTATTTAAATGCATACTCTGTATCTTAATACTTCAGAAATATTAAGTGCTACTTGAAGTTCCCTATTACAACTCTAGTTGTTTTCCATCAGTATTTTTAAACTGCAGTCAGAGCGAGGGAAAATGCCTTAAGTGCTTGAGGGAGGGCAATAGCTCAGGCAGGAATCACAGAGGTTCTTTCCCATGCCCTCAGGCCTGTGCAGGGAGCACTGCTGTCACCCAGTGCTGATTGCCTTAAGGAGGCTTTTCAGCAAATAGTCCTGGTTCTGTTCAACTTGTCAGTGTTCGCTCAGGTTTTATATTCAGCACACTGTATGTTCTGGCCCATCTTAAACTCTTATTCCTGGCCCTTTCACTGAGCTCCATCTCTGACCTTCTCTCTCACCTTCACTTGTTGCCTGTTTTTGCCTTCTGGCTATTTCAACCAATTCAGTTCACTTTCTGATGTAGTTTCTTCCTTTAGATTTACATAGTATATGAGTGCCTTGCTTATTGCAAGGTCAAATGGTGCTTCACTGAGAAGTCAAAATGTGTGGATTGGCTCTTGTCACAAGCTTAATTTAACCATCATTTATGTTCCTGGAAGTATTCCATTTTCGATCCATTTCATTTATCTTAATACCTGCTTTTAAGCAAAACTTTGACAAATGACAGCAATATGGGAAGATATTTTAGCACAGTCTTTTGAAAATCACTTTCCTAATATGTGAATTCTCGTCCAGACCAGACTTAAAATAATAGCGTTACAAAATGTCAAACCCGATAAAACTATTAAAAAAAGAGCAGGAACTTTGACTAATGGCCCATGTATATGGCTTAACATTTAAGTAAAGATTGCATTTCTGACTTGAGCGATGAGAAGAATTCAGCTAAAGCATTTCTCTCCAGCTTCCTGCTGAAGTGAGTTTTCTTTGTCTGGCTGTAGCTGTGGGAAGAGCTCAGTGCCACACATCTCTGGAATTTTCCAGCTTTGTCTGGGATGCTGTTCCTGCCCTGCCTGTGGCCACCAGCCCTCTGGGCTCCAGTTTGTTCATGCTGAGCTGGCTTCCTGGGCTGAATCCTTGTGTTTTGGGAGGGGTGGTGTTTGACAGGCCAGGGGGATGGCAGGGTCAGTCTGACAGAGCCTTGCAGATCACTGCTCCTGACTGAGATACAGAATTGAGGGTCAGGGCTGGTTCCTCTGCCTCGGACCAGGACAGAAGCTGTGGGTGCATCCCCAGGACAGGGGTGCAGTGACCATCCCCAGCCCTTTGGAAGTGCTGTGCCCAGGGGTTAGTGCAGGGCTGCCATTCGTCCTGCTGGCTTTATCCTGGGGCAGAATTCTGCCTGTGTGATGCCTGAAGCTGCTCAGCAGGCTCTCAGCAGCCTCTGCTCTCAGGAGCTTCACGCTGGAGGAGCAGGTTGCAGGGGGAGAATGCCCTGCACACGTGCAATGTGCCACTTTTTCCTGTAGCCCCAGTTCAGTGAGATTTGCTGATAAGCTCTGCCCTACATCTACATCGGGTGTTTGCTCCTGTGGGGGGAGTATTTGAGGCTGGCAGGCACAGTTTTCATGTTAGAATTGTTTGGATGCAGGCCTGCACTTGGAGGCCATGCATCCACTGCCATTTCACAGCTTTATTTGTTGAATGGAAACCAGGGAATTGGCATCACATATTCAAGAGCAAGAAAAATGCCATTAACAGCAGGGTGTAATTTTTTTTTATGGTCCCAAGCCTTCTTTTGTTTGCAATTTTAGCTTAATATATTCATGATACCTAGAAACAGGGGTATGCATTGAGATGGGGGTTTGAAATTGCTTTTGTGGTTGTTTCTGACTTATATAAATGTATATATTCTGTAAAGACCAAAAGTGACTGGAAAAGAGGATTTGGAAGAGTTCATTCATCAAAATGATATTTTTTTTGCAATACATTGGAAGGGGGAGGAAGAGAAATTTCAAGCTCATTCTCTCAGACTTTGGTTTTGTTCAGCTTTCTTGCTTTCACAAGATGTCTTATTTTTACCAAAATTTCTAATAAGCCACTGGAGTGAAGTATGTGCTAACAAAAGTAATGTTAAGTGTTTCAATAAAAATCTCTCCTGCTAGTTGATCACAGAAGCATATAAACTCTGTGGTTATTCCATTGTTTCTCCTGAGAGATTCCAGGACATTTTTCAAGAGCAGATCTACTTTTTTTTTATACTATTCATTGAAATATATGGATTTCTTTAAATATTTTCAGGTCTGTGTTTTTAATTTTTTATTTGCATATAAAATTTATAAAGTTAGATTATGATAATGCTGTTCCCAGTGTTTCTGAAAATACTTTTAAAGTCTGCCTTGCATGATCTGTCAACTCAAATTATTACATTTGCATCCTTTTTTCTAGAGCCTGTGCAATTAAAACCACTTAAATTGAGTTTTATGATAAAGTTCAAGGGAGAAGATAAGCCACTTTGTTCATGGCAGTTTTGAAATCCTGCTTAATACTTTTATTTACACTCAAAGATGTTCTATTTGGATTGAAAGGAAAGTGTGGGAAGAAAATGCTAAATCCCAGTGCAGAAGTCTTGTCAGAATGCTTGAGAAACTTGAAATGGTCTTGTTTAGTTAAAAAGGAATTAGGAATTTGCTTGGGGAAGGCGTGGGCTGGAGGATGTACAAAACAGAATCAGAAGGTCAGGGGAGATGGGAGCAGGGCTGGGATGTGACTGAGAGCTACAGGCAGTTCAGTGCACACCTGGACAAAGTTATTTCCAGCATGAGGAGATTTGAAAACATCCAGTTCATGTCAGATTCTTCAAATTTGCACATGTACAAACATTATTTGGTGGCAGTTGAATATTGTCTGTAGTTACTTGTTACCTTTTACATAGCAGCAACATAAGAAAGAAATAAATTTTTTGTATTAATCTAAACTGGAAGGTAGGAGGGGTGTTCCTCGAGGATTTTGTGTTCATACTTGATGTGAATTTTCTTTATTAAAAATGTTTTATGAGAAGATTTGGAGAAATGTGGAAGAGAATTCTCTGTTAATCCCCAAAAGTGAAGGCTGTGCCATTCTTCTGCAACGAGGTGAATGCTTCTGCAGAAAAAATTTGGAGAAGAAAAATACCCAACCCAATGAAAGGCCCAGGATTTGTGCCATTTTCCATCAGTGCTGACGTGCCCTGTGCTGCAGCAGGAGCTGTCCCATCAGCAGGGACAGCTTGGTGGCAGCAGGGCTATCTGGACACTCCAGGGAACAAAGATCTTGTGGGAGGCTTACAGAGAAAGGTGGGAACTTCAGCAGCACCATGCACATGCTAGTGGAGGGGATTGCAAAGCATGTTCTAGTCAAAAACTCAAAATATTTGTATCATGTCTAGAGAAAAAAATTCCAACTCTACTACTTCACTTCAAGATTACTCCTTCCCTTAGCACTCCCCCCACTTATCTTTTGCCAAGAGCCCCTGTCAATATTTCTGTGCATTTCTCTTGTTCCTGTCAGTAATAATGGTGAGCCTGAAACTCTTCTGCAGTGGCAACTTGCAGTACTTCAGTAAATTGTGGCTTTTGCCAGATAAATCGAGTTGGTAACATTTTTATTGATCTCCAAAACCCTTATTTATCTCTCTTTTAAAAAAAAAAAAAAAAAAAAAGAAATATACATATATATATATATATTCCAGCTTCCATTCTTCTTTCCCTTCAATCTGTAAAGAACAGCATATGATGTGGTTTCTGTGTTGATTTTCAAGATAATTTTTAGTCTGTCAAAGGCCTTCTGTCTCAACAACTTTGAAACAAAGATTTTTTTGAATAGACGAGAGTGCAGCTGCCAGATGAACCAACACAAGGAGCTGGAAGGGGAGGAAGGATCTTGCAGATGGTTCTAATAAAACTGGGCAAACAGCAAACAGGGGCGGGGGAGAGTGGGCTGAAATGCAAATTGCAATCCCAGTGCAAGTTTTGGGGTTTGTTTGTGAGAGAAAGTTGCATAAAGAGTCCTTTGAGGGTTTGGGACTGGGGGCAGTTTATTGTTGCTCTCAATTTTCCTTCTCCCTGTGTCCATGCTGCTACCTGTGTGGTTGTGCCAAGAGCCCTCCTGGAAAGCCGCATTCAGCTGCTCATAGAGCCTTTGTGAATGTGAAATACCAATAACAGTCTAGGTTTGCAGTAGTTGTTGAGAGAAGAAATTGTGCTTTTTTGGAGCACCGAGCAGTAAAAATGGAGCAGAGGCTTGTGTTGCTTCATTGTTGCTGCCTGCTATCCCACAGCCAAAATTGATTTTTGGCCAAGCCTTGATAATCCCTGTGCTTGAAGTTTGTGCTGCATGATTCATTCATAAGGATGGTGGGTGACTAGTTGTAATTTCTGTCCTTTCTGCTAATTTTATCCTCTTCTTAGATGTTATTGGGCCTGTTACATTAGGCCAACAATTAATGAATAAAAATTGCAGTAGGAGAGATGCAGCTGAGGGCTTGGATAGCCTCTGATGGCCTCAAATTCCATCACCGCTTCTTGACATGATAATTTGGGGTTCTTTGGTGCTTCTTCAGGCCAGGAAATCTTATTCACACCTCATTTCCAAAGCCAAAACAATTAAGTCTTTATTTTTTTTCTTCCTCTTACTAATCTTTCCCATCTTCAATGAAAGGAAGAGTGTTTGAGAGCACACAGGCTTTCAGCTCACACGGCAGCCCTTGGGGATGTGCCTTCATCTCGCTGTGTCAAAAGCTTTTCAAATCAGTAGTTGTGGAGTAGCAAATCCTTCAAACGCATGAGTAACAGATACTTGTTTTATTTAAGAGTCCTTAAGCATGAGCAAGTCATTAAGCACTTCCTTTCTCCCCATGAATCAGTTCTATTTTAAACAGTCATCATGTATTTAATATTTTTTAGAAGTATCAGAAGTTTTGACTTTTAAACTTTTTGGAGTCTCTTGTGTACCTCCATGAATTTGTATTAAAAACACATCTGTCAAGGGCTGCACATTCCCTGCACTGCTGCATTCCCTTTTTTGTCTCCTTCAGGAGTGGATATATTCTGTGTGCAGCACTTCTTTGTCAAGGAGACAGTTTGGAAGTGATGAAGTTATTACTCTGAAAGCAGAGCACATCTCTCCATTGCTGCTCAGTGGCTGGGTGATGCCACCTCACAATGTCACCACCTGAGTGGCCTCCCAGGAGCTCAGCAGCAGCCCCCAAAACGTCCCTCATGCTGCCAGGGCTGGCAATTCCTGCAGTGTGCTCTGTGCCAGGGGACAAAGCTGAATGCACTGGGGGCTGTGGAATTCCACTGGAGGGGATCCCATGGTCCATTGGAATGCTTTGGGTGTGGATACTGACCCTGTGATGCTGTCATTGCTCTGCTGAGTCAGTCCATTTGGACAGAATCTCTTTCCCCTCTCCTTACTGTATCATGCAAAAAGGATAACAAACATAAATATTTATAATTAGTATTTTTGCAGGGATTTGTGTCCAAGATACAACATGCTGAGACATTAAATAGAACAAGTGTTGCCAGAATCATACCAGCTTGGCAAATCTGACAGCCAGCTGAAGGCAGGGACGAGGTTTTGTGATAAAATCAGCCTGTGGACTGAATTTTAGCATCACCAGTTGTTCCCAGCTCGGGAAGAGTTCACTTGCAATCAACATGAATAGGAAAATCCTTTCCCAAATGCTTCTTTTGTTTCCTTGTGGATTTGTTCCTTGTTTTCCTCCTTACACAGTCAGTCAGAATTCAGCTGAGGGGTTGGAAGCAGCCTTGCTGTTCCTGATCTTGGGAGGAGGTGCCCCTTTACCCTCAGGCTGGGGAGCTGCTGAGAGCAGAGATTGCAGGGATGGTTTGTGATTCACTGCTGGAGCATCCCTGCCCTTTGTGCTCCAGGACAGCAGAGGGACCGAGTCACTGCAGCTCTTTCCATCCCGAGCTTCTCCTGCCCCAGCCTCTGCAGAAATCCAGGGGAGAATGGAGAGGGGCTCATCTGCAGCCTCATTGTCTCCATCTGTCTGAATTGCCTCTTTGGAGCAGCACTAAAAGGATTGCACATCATCTTCATCAATTAGCTTCAAATGCTTTAAATTAATCTGTAGTGCCAAAGTGAATATGAAGTGGCTTGAGTCCTTTCTTTGTGAGTGGTAGATTGTGGTTTTAAGTGCCTGTGCTGCTTGTGAGCACAATGACAACTGTATCTGTGATCTCTGTGCCACCTGTTGCCTTAGCTACCATTTAATGTGCAATGTGCTGATGTTGGAGATAAAATGTTTTCTGTGGTACCTATAAAACACCTCAGTGATCCTGATGAGCCACAGGAACACCAGATTTATATCCAGCTGTGGCAGTGATCCCTGCTATCTCCAGCTGTGCCAGAGCTGTTGGAGTGCAGCTCCACAAGCCAAGGCAAAGGGCAAGGAGAGCCCTTTGTACTGCTGGGCAAAGTCTGCAGAATTTTAGAACAGAAGTACAAACACCTGCATGCAGCTAAAATTTAAAAATGTGTGTAACTGTTGATTTCTTATTGTATAGACACAGTTCTGGCAATGTTTCCTGGTCTGGTGTTCCCTATAGAGATGTGCCCAAAGGTGCTCACAATTTCGGAACAAAATTACAGGCTGGTGGGCACTAAAGGAGGAGAAATCCATCCCCCCTCCTCCCCTGGCCAGCTCCTTGAACTGCAGCATCCTGCCTGAATCCACAAAGTTCCCAGTCTCTTGTTCTTCTAGCCAGAAAGAAATACATTTTGGAAGGGGTTAAAATTTTGCACAAACACATCTCTCTGTGCAGAGACTTTAAATAATCTTTCAGTGCAGCCATTCCAGGCCATGAAGTGTTGGCTGATTTTTCTTCAGGGCTATATTCTCTATTTCAAAGAACTTGACAATATACAAAGAAAAATTTTGCTGCTGTGTGAGATTCTCAAAACTAGGAAGGATTGTGGTGTTCCCTCAACATCAGCTCAGTTCTCATTCCTTTTCTTCTCCTGCATCCTGTTTCTGGTTAATCCCATCTGCAAAAGCAAATTGGTTGATAACACTCAGATTGGTTGGGTTAGGAGAAGATTCAGTCTTCTCCATCCAGAGTTAAGCTTTTGACTCATCTCTAATATCTCTGTTTAGACAATGAGCCACAAGTTGAAGGCTGATTTAGTGGCTGTTCCCCTACCTGCCTTCAGTGGAGGGTACTCACCCTGTTCATTAAGTCCATTTTCAAGCAGCCATTTGTGTTTTCTCTTAGGATGGTTCTTATTCATCTCACTTGTAGCTACTCTTCCTTTCAAATGTCCTAAAAAGTCCTTTTGTGATGATAATGTTGTCAAGGTCCTGGTTGTGCTGCTTAGCCTGTGCCCTCAGCAGGCTGTGTTTGCTTTGCACAGAAGTTTAAGTGCTCTGCTCCTTGTTATATGTGGCTTCCTTATACAAATAATTTGTGTTTGCTTTCTTTCTGCCAACTTTGTCACCCACAAACCTGTTCACACTTGAAGTCACAAGAAGCAGAATATTAGAGGTGGGAAAAAACCAACCCCACAAACAAAACCCCAGAAGAACTGGACAGTGCTGTCTTCCTGAAAACCTCCCAAGAGCTCTGCTCCTTTGCCCAGGAAAAGTCCTTCATCCTCCCAGTAGGTTCTAGAGGCTGTTCCTCAGCCTGGGCCTCCATCTCCTCCTCATTGCAAAGCTGCAGCATGGCTCTTGGGCAGGAGAATTAAAGCAGCAGTGTGCTGCTGGGGCATGGAAGAGAAATGGGAACATCAAGGACCAAAGTCTGGGTGCCAGCCATGCAGGCAGAATTCAAGTGTCTTTTTACACAGCTCCTGTTATATGTCAGATGGCAGGAGGTCACTCAAGGAATTATTTACAATAAATCAGATTTGAAATTTGTTTAAAATAATCTTCTTGTCTGTCTTTCACAGAAAATGTTGCTGCCCTGACCTGCTGTCATGAGGAGAAGGGGATGAAGCAAATTTGTCCAGAGAAGTCAGAAATTTTGAAATTTTCAGCAGGATTTGCCAGTGCCTGCAGGAGGTTTTGCCAAGCCAGCCATTGACATGAGAATGGATTCAATGCCTCAGACTTAAGTGGTAACTCATTTTTCTGTCTCATTTTTCTTATTTCCAATGCAGTACCATAGGATCATTTGGATAATAGATGATGTTGTTTTACTACTACCAGAGTTTCAATAGAGGAATCTTACAAGAGCCAATTGTGATTTTGTGAGCTTCATTCATTAGCAAAACGTTGGAAGTTTGTTGCTTGTTCAGTTGGAAGTTGGTGCTTTGTTCAGTAGTTGAAATTTCTTCCTGTGGGTTCTTCCCATGTCTCCATCATTGAAAAACAGAAAGATTTTGCTGTTTCTCCATTACTGTCTCCCTACCCCATGCCCAGCAAACTGCAGTTTGGAACAGGTTGCAGAAGCAGCTCTGTCCCTGGTTTTTGTTATATTTTAAGTACTTTGTGTGACTCCTGGAACATGTGAAAAGACACACTTATATGGCACACTAAGAAATTTGTTCTTTTCTGCTGATGTTCAGTATTTCTTCAAAAATCTTTTTCCATTTTCTTCTTTTCTTTGCTCTTCTTATTTGCTTATCTTTTTCTCTACCATTCATAGCTGGGTATTAAACATCTGAAATACTTCTATGCCTGTCTTCCTAAGGTCAGTTTACTAGTCAGGAATAGAAAACTGTGCTACTTTTTCAAGTAAAATTGGGAGCAGAAAGAGCCCCAGCTCTGTCTTGCTGTCCCATTTTGGGCTTTGTACCTTTGTAATGATGTAGAACTGGCCACTAAAAACAGCAGCTTTTAGAAGGGTAGAGGGGAATTACCACATCTTTAACACCACACCAAGATGATGTTTCCATGTCTTTTGAGCAAGAGAGTGAACAGAGGTGTTTGTGCTCTCCTCAGAGCCTCCCTAAACCCCAGCACAATCGAATCTGCCTTAGTTTGAAGACTGTAATGTAACTGCATATATCAAAAATGACATCTCCCCACGTTTCTTTCATTTGTCATGAATAAAACAAAGGGAATCTGTTATGTGCTGTGGTTTTGTTTGAAATGCTTCTTTCTTATTCTACCCTCTGTTTTCTAGAGGAAGAGTGAACAGATCTGACAGTAGTTCTATGTGAGTGATGGTAGAAAAATTAGACCTGCATTTCTGAACCTCACAAATATACCTGTTCTTATTTACCAGCCCAGGTGAAGTATTCATTCCACCCCTGTGTTAGAACTTCAGTGGGAGAACAGTCAGTGCCCCAGAAGGATTCTGTCCTAATTTCTGTGAGGTTAAGGGTGGGATTTCAGAAAATGGTCAGCACTAATATAGCAGTTCTGTCTGAAATCCACACTGAGGCTCCTTGTGTGAGAGCACAGTCAGGCCAGCACTTAGGAGCCTCCCAACCAAGAGCTGAGAGCTCAGCCAGTGCATCAGGTGCTCAGGAGGCTGCCAGGTTCTTCCCTCACTGAGTTGCCATCTTTAGGAGTTTGGTTTGTTGCCAGAGTCATTTCTATACTGTGTCAGTGTCTTCTGCTGCATTGGCAGGAAGGGAGGGCTTGCAGATTCCATCTGTCTGCAGTGGTGACAAGTGAAGCTCAAAAAGAACTTAAAAGAAAAGTGTTTTCCTTCTTTCAAGTTTTCAGATTTCCTATGCTCTTCTTAATGCCTTTTCTCTGTTGTTCCCTTAGCCCTGCAGTCCTTTCTCTTTGAAGGTGTGCACAGATCCTTGGATCTGATTCACTCACGTGTCTAATGGGAACAAGAACAAGACAGTTCTAGCTCTCATGTCTGTTCTGCAAGAGTTTTGGAGCTGGAGCACTTCAGTGGGGTGTTTGGTTTCTGTAGGGCACTTTAGAGCCAGAAATAGGAGCAGCACAAGTTACAAAGCAGTCCTAGTCACAAGCTCTTGCCCATTCTTACTGAGGAAAATGCACCCCCTTGGCTTGTCTGTATGCAGGAGGTCAGGAAAGGATAAAAACAGGTTGTAACCACCATTGTTAGAGGAGGCAAACTGGAAGGTGATGTTTTGTCTGTTCCCTTGTACATCCCTGCCTGGCAGACCAACTTCTTCATGCATCCAGCCTTTGACAAAACAGCACCAGCTGTGAATCTGCCAGGGACAAGGACCTCAGCTGAGGAAGTAGGTTCCCATAATTGTTCCTGCCTTCAAATTACTGTTATTTAGCTGATAAAAGTGACAATCGGAGGCCCAGGAACAGGGAGAACAATGCTATGGGATGGATTCCTCTGCTGGCACAGGAAGAGGTGTTTGTAGATGAGGGAGGTGCAGGGTGGGATGAGGCCTGGGAAGAGGCAGGGGTTGCTCTGGGCAGATAGATCTCCTTCCTGCTGGCCTAGGTGGAAACTGATTGAGTGCACATATTCTTTCTGTCTCTGAGAACAGCTGGAGGATGTTGCCTGGGAGGTGCTCTTGGCTCGAGGATTTTAAATGGGAGGGTTTTCTCTCAGCTTGAGAACACATTTTTTCCGCTTGACTCACTGACTGAAATCTGAATGAGTGATAAAATTTCTAAAAGTAATGTTGAATTGGTTGGAATAATAAAAAGTGCATTTATCACCAGGAAGGAAGAGAAAATAAGGGGAAAGATTCAATGAAGAGGAAGTCACCACCTTCCCAGTAACAATGGGAGGCTGTGGGCAGCTCACACACCTCAGCCTGCTGGCTCTGCAGGCACTCAGCAAGCTGCCATCACAGAGGATTCTTCTGAGACCCCTCCCAGGCTCCTGTCCCACACACAGGACCCACACACATTCCATGGGATGCTTTCCATTGAAAGGCTGCACCAGGAACGTGTTTGCAGAGATTCCCCCCATCCAGAGCACGAGGCTGTGTGTGCATGAAGGGAGACTGCCCAGTGACTCCTGCAGAGCCCCTTTTTTTCCAGGAATAACACCAGCCTTTGTTGCTTCTCTTTGGCTTGGCACATGGAACAAGGAAGGAGCAGAAAATGCTGGCACTGAGGGGGAGCTCATTGAGGTCCATGTGAACTGGAGATAAAGCGAGGTATCTGCAGGGGCAGGCAGGGGCTACAGGCTTAGATGGATTAATAGGATAATAGCCATAATAACAGCTTTAAATGATCTTACACTTCTGCAGTGCACTTCCTTTGTGCATTCCTGAACAGTTTTGCTGGCCCCACGTGCTGTATCAGTTTCTGAAGCACTGGGCACAGACCAGAGCTGGGTGTGCTCCCCGTGCAGAACAGGCACTGCTTCCCTCTCAGGGAAAACCAGGGAACACACAATCACAGGTGTACAAAAGAAAGATGCCAAATTGAGGATATTTATCTCAAAAGAAGCTGAAGATACTGAAGTCAGGATGTGTTTGAGTTGGGAGTTAAGGAAAAAAGACTTTTTTCCTTCCAGAGACACAGCTTGTTCATTTGTCAGGTTCAACCAGGCTTTTCCAGCTGAGGTTTTAATGTCTGAAGGCTGATTCAAGATGGAAACATTGACAGACTAAGCAACAATAACTTAATAACATTTATTCCATGTCCCTGTATGCACTTCTTTCCAGAGGGCAGTTGAGATTTTTCATGCTTGCCATAGTCTCTCTTTTTGCTTAGACTTATCTTTGAAATGTGCCCATCACAGGTGTGTTAAAAATTCTGTCCTTGGCAGTTTAGCTGATAGAAGGCAGCTGATGCTGTGTTTGCTGATTTCATGCTGCTGTGAGGGCTGGAAATTTCAAACAAACAGGACAAAATGGAAAAATCACCTTGTAAGTGTGTGGGGCTCCTGCTCTTCATTTTGGCCATGCTCCTGTGAGTTCCATCCAAGCAGTTCTGCTGTGCTGGGGTCTTGTGGCTGCTTTTGTGATGGGATGGCAGATTGCTCATTGCAGGAGCAGAGAATTTTCAGTGGCAGATTGCTCATTGCAGGAGGAGGGAATTTTCAGTGCTTGGGAGCTGAGAGGCCTTGCTCATGGTGAGGTCTTTTCCTTTGCTCAATATTTGTAACAAATTCAGTTTCCCTGAATTTCCATCATGTGAAACTTATGTATTTTACTCTGTCATTTCTTTTATCAGCTGCTCAGTTGGTGATAATTACATTGTATTTTTCATGCTGGGTCCTTTCATTTTTCTCTAGTCTATTATTATGTAATGTGGCCTTGGCAAGAAACACATTCCCATTCTTCCAAACAAAAAAAAAAAATTCCCAAAGCAAAAAAAAAAACAAACCTGCATAGAGTTCAGATCCTGCTAATTAAGAAAACTATGAACTTCTAGGTGAAAAAGATAATTAACACCAGGTTTGAGCCAGCTGCAAGCAATAGTCATTTCCCTGGGATGCAGGTAGTGCCACTGCCCCCAGTTTCTGGGCACTGTTGGC
This sequence comes from Oenanthe melanoleuca, assembly GCF_029582105.1. Lineage (NCBI taxonomy): Eukaryota > Metazoa > Chordata > Aves > Passeriformes > Muscicapidae > Oenanthe > Oenanthe melanoleuca. The sequence goes on from NC_079344.1 coordinate 18,349,336, forward strand.
TTCCCTTGGGTCAGCACCCACCTCATCCAGGGAGTTGCTGCAGCAACACTTCTTCTGCCCCCTTTAACACAAAATAATTGGAGCTTTGGAGGCTTCTCAGAATCAAAAGGTTTCTTCAATTTATCCAGAAGTAACATTTCCTCTCAAAAGTCCATTTCCCTGGAGTTGGACTAGGTGACCTCCAGAGGCCCCTTCAACCCTAATGGTTCTGTGATTCCTTAACTGTCCCCAGGATAAGTGGGAAAATGCACTCAGAGCCAGCTGCTGATGGTGCACAGTCTTTCTTCCTTTGTTCTTCCAAAGAGGAGTTCTTTCAGCCCAATCATCACTATCTTCAACATGAACATTAGCATATCTATATTTTAAGCAGAAATACTTCACAGGCAAAGAGGAAGGGCTTTAAAGAGACTTCAAAATATTTCCAAAAATACCTGCCTTGCTTTCTTTTCAGCCTTGTCTTATGTATCATTCTCTATATGAGTTAACCTACTTTTTTTGCTAAGCTTTTATTTTTGTTCTGTTGCTTTCCATTTCTGGTGATATAAATTCTGTGTATTCTCTTGGGGAAAACTGCAGGTTACACTTTAACTGGCACTGTGGTGGCAGTGCTTTGTGATTTACATTACAGTGGCATTCCAAAGATATTTCACAAAATTCAGACTTTTCCTTCTGAAGGTAGGCCATGTGCAAACATAACTGGGATTGTTTCCTTTTCCATTACTAGATAAGAAGGTTTGAGGACAAATAAAATACAAAACTAAAAGAATCCCCAGTCCAGATTCTTTAGATTCCTGCCTCCCCACCCAGATTTTTGGAGAGCACTGCAGGCTGCTGAGATGGATGTTGGTTATCTGCTGTATAGCCCTACCCAAGATCTAACAATTTCTGATTAATTTTGTTTCTCTTTTACTGTGCTGTATTGCTGTTCTTATGAATCTCTTTACCAGGTTAAAGTATTTCCAATTTTTCACAGTGATTTCTTGAATTAGTAACTAGGAATAAAAGTACCACTTGATGACAAGTAGTGACACCTTGTTTTCTCCTATCAGTGCAGCTATAAAGCAGTCAGAGGGATTGAATCTGTCCCAAAACCTGTCTTCAGGGAAAGCACTGCTGAAAATGGAACTAAGACAGACAACTTTCTCTTGTTGGAACTGACTTCCTCTTTCAGTTATTTTGCTGAAAGCACAGTTCATGTACCTCACAATCTAAACATGTATTTTTCCATGCAGGAGGAGGAGTGCATCAGCAGTTCTGATGTCTTACAGACATTTCAGACTTCTTGAGCACTGTCTCTGCTGTCCCCTCCTGTAATAGTTCCAGGTATATGCACTGGCAGTCCAATCAGGATATTTGATTTTCAGCACAGAACTGTTTGCTTTCATCCATATAAAGCTTACTGAGTAGGATACACAAACCCACCAATTTCAAGATGCCATCCTATGAGAAATAAACAGGTATTACTCCAGTAATGCCCACTGGAACAGTTGGGGTGTATTTTATTACATCAGTGTTGTAGTTTCAGTGTATTTAGGTTTAAGGCTTTAAGTGAGTGAATTTATAGGTATTAAATGGATCAAAATTTATGAATTTGCCTTGTTAATGTTAGACATTTCTGCTGCAACTAAAGAAAAATGGCACCAAGCTCACTGAAGGAAAAATAGTCCTTGCCTGACTATGACTCTGTGTTACTGATTTTCAAGAGTTTAGCTGATAATATCCATCAAGCTTGATGTTGGTGATGGATACAAAAATTAACCTTGAATATCTGAGTGGTAGTGACATACTTGAGTCTTGCATCAGTCAGTATTCAGTTAATTATCTAAGTATCAGTGCAAAGAGAGCAGGCTCCAGCTGGCTGTAATTAGGGCTGGATTGTTCCATGCCTTCAAGACAATTTTTACATTCATGGGATCTGCAGCTTTCTGTTGTCCTCATTTCCTGCAACATAAAAGCACTTGTGTGTCAAAGAATGAAAGGGGGCAGAGAGTGAGAGAGACTGTGAGGATAAATCTCATTAACATCCCTGACAGTCTGACTGAGAAATAGGCATTACAAGATCTAAATAATTTTTAAAAAAATAAAAATGGAAAACAACCCCCAGGGCCATAGACAGGAAGTGTTATTTAGTTAACTGGAAGACAAGGTGGATCTTTAGAAAGCACAGTGGGTTCTATAAAAGCTGAAATCTGCTCTGCACATTTTGGTCTTAGTAAGAGGCCACCAGCCTGTGCAGGAAGAAGTTGGATGGCACAGGAGGAGTGTGTGTGCCAGAGCAGTGGATGAGGTGCCATGGATCACAGCCCTCTCTGCAATTCAGGCTCTGGGTTTTGCCCTTGTGCTGCTGAGTTACCAGCACTGGCTCCCAGGGATGTCCTGGCTTGGGGAGACACTCCTCAGCTCCCTTCAGCTCTCAGGCCACCATCACCTGTGCAGCCTCTTGTTACCAGCCTCCATTTCAACTCATGAGCAACACTGGCAAGTTTTCAAATTATTCCTCTGTTTAGGGAAGAAACAGCCTTTGCTGTAGTTTGTGTGTAAAATTAGTTGTTGGTATTTCAGTGGGATCCAGTGTGAAGGTCTGTGCCAGGAACTGGGTGGGGAAAGGGCAGTGAGTGAGTGTGTGCCCAAGAAGTTCAGAACAGGATCTGTTCAGGCCATGGTGCTGCACAAAACCTGCTGGAGCCTCCCCTGAGCTTCCTGGGGAGCAGAGGGAGACAGAGGTCAAACAGGGTCCCTGCTGCTCATGGCCTCAGCCTTGTTCCTTTGGCTCAGTGCTGGTGCTCACTGCTCCCTGACCTGCCAGAAATCCACCCTTGCTCTCCACCCACAGGTGCTGCAGTTTGAAAGATGGGGCTGTTCAGAGGTGTCAGGAGAAGTGATGAGGGTACATGAGCATGGCCATCTAATTTTAGCTTACAAATGTCTTACAAGCATAAAGACCTAAAGGAAGTTAACAAAGCCAGAAGTTGATAGGAAAAGGTGTTCAAGTTAATTTCCTTCTTTATTTAGTGTAAATTAAATCTTACCATAGGCAGTAATAGTTGCATGTGCATGTGTGTTTCTGTCCAGGTTGGCTCTATTCAGACAGGTATCCCCAGCAGTGGCTGTGCAGATACCTGAGCTGCATTTAGCAAATGCTTTCCCATGTGGTCATACAACTGAAGTACTGAGCTGTGTCTGAGCCATCATCCTGCAGTGTCCTGGCACTGGGTGAACACAGACAATCTGTGTGTCAGAGCACTTCAGTGGGGCAAGGCTGAAGTGTGGAATGTACACCCTAGAAATTAATTTTATTTTGTATGCCGAAATAAACTTCTGTAAATTTTCTTTTGTGCACTTGATTATTAATAGAGAATTAATGTTTAGCTGCTTTGACAAGAATGCTTTACTTACTGACCTGCTTCTGTGAAAGTTTACATTCTCTGAGTGTAGAATTGAGAATCACAATCTGTTTATTGACTGGAATGAAGTCTCTCAATCCTCAGTATCTCACTAATTTCCTTGAAACTTTCCTATGGCAGCTGTGCAAAAGCAGCTGGGCAGATCAGAAACTGATATGCAGTGTGTATGCACAGACCTGCTTTAGCTCTGGCCATAGAGCAGTCCCTTAGCCATGGTTTGATGTTAGTCATTCAGCCTAGTGAGCAGCTGTGAGCAAGGGCACTTGGTGAGCTGTTCTCTCCCATGACACAATCAGAGAATTGTGAAGGCTGAGAAAGACCCTCATGTGTCCAACCATGAACCCAGCACTGCCAGCTCCACCGCTGAGCCGTGCTCCCAGGTGCCACATCCACATGGCTTTAATCCCCCTAGGGATGGGGACTCTACCACTGCCCTGGGCAGCCTCTGCCAGGGCTGGACCACCCACCCAGGGAACAAATTTTCCTTAATATCCAACCTAAACCTCCCCAGTACTCCATGTTGTTCTTGTTGTGAGGGCCCAACTCTGCCCCCAGGATTTGAGGTGTGCCTCAGCAGTGCCCAGCACAGACAGAGGTCACTGCTGGTCCAGCCCAGGTGCCAGCAGCCTTCCTGCCCACCTGGCACACCTGGGCTCATGTTCAGCTTTCTGCTGGGGAGCTTTCCAGTCCCTCTGCCCCAGCCTGCAGCACTGCAGGGAGTTGTGAGCCAAGGACAGGGCCCAGCTCTTCCCCCTGTTGAATCTTGACAATTGGCCTTGGCACATGGATCTGTCCTGGTCCCTCTGCAGAGCCCTCCTGCCCTCCAGCAGATGAACTCTCCCTCCCCACTTAGCATTGTGTGAGACCTGGCTGAGGGTGCCCTGGGTCCCCTCAGGCCAGCCCTTCTCCTTCCCTGCAGCCTGGGTTAGCACTTAGCCAAGGAAAGAGAGGTACAGGGGAAGAGCCAAATCCTCTCCTCCCCACAGAAGTTCCCATTGCTCAGTTTTGATTTCCAGCAGGGGCCTTTGCTGCAGGGCCCCATAAGCAGCAGTGTTGGGAGCACAGCTGTGCAGTGGCTCTGAGGTTAAACAAAGGAGCAATGGGACTGTGACAGGTTCCATGGTGTTTGCAGGACACACAGCCACAGTCTCCATTTTCATGTCTGTATTGCAGTGGTTTCCAGAAAAACTAAAGATATGTTTTCCAGGAAATTAAGAGAATTCAGTTATGATGACAAAATGTTAAAGGTACAACTTGCAACAAAATTCAGGAGCTCTTCAGAAGCTCCTCCACTCTGTTTTGTAGTTCAGGAGGTGCTGCAGCCCAGGGACCCTGCGTTCCCAACTGCCTCACCTCCTCCAGAAGTTCAAGCCTGTGTCTACATTGCAACTTCAGCATAAGGGATAATGGTTCCTAATTGTTGAGTAGCACATTGAGTGCAGTAAGTGCTGACCTCTCTCTGCAGCACTGTGCACAGAAGGAATGGCTTTCGTGTTGGAGCCCAATTGGAGTAGCTGTAATGCTTCATGCATCATTTTAATGGCACTCTCAAAAAGCCTGGTATCTCACTATGTCATTATCTCAGACTCTGCAGTTGTTGTTTCTTATTTAAATGTCCTATCTCACTTGAGATTTAATGTAATTAGAACCAGCCTGTGGAAAAATCTTTTTCTATTATGTCTTAGCTATTGTTCCAGTCAAGATGGTAAAGCAAATCAAACAGGATATAATGAAAATGATAAAACCATTTGCAAGAGGCAGTTTTCCTGAGGGAAGCAAAAGGCAGCACCACTTTTCATTTTGCCTTGTAATTCTAAACATGGCATGGGTCTGGAGTGACTCCACAGAGACTTGTCCAATACACCTGGGAGCAGAGACAGGTACAGCTGGCAGGAATCTGCCTTGGCTGCTCCAGCAGGGAACCAGAAGCACCACAGCAATGATCTTCCACTGTTACTGCTGCTGTCCCAGCCTCTCACCAGCACTGGCTCTGCTTGCCAGCCAAGGTGTGTGTGGAGCAGCTGGGCCTGCAGTAATGAACATCTTAGATTGTTCTTTTTTCCTCAAGCTGCAGCATCCTGGCTGGGGAGGTGCATGCAGAGTGTGGTGTGTGCAAAGGCACTGGTACCACAGCCTATGTGACACACGGAAGGATAGGGAAAAGTGTCCAAGGCTGCCTTGGTCTGGCTTGGAGGCCACATCACAGCCAGGCACTGCTGTCTCTGCTGGTGATTTCTGAGCACTTCAGGTGTTACTGCTCCACATCTCTTTGCTTTTCTGTTAGGTTTAGAATTTGATGGCGAAGCTGTTTTGCAATATCTTTTCTCTTTTGTGCACAGCCACTTGTGAACAGGCTTTTGTATTGTCAGCATGCATTACAGCAATCTATATTAATTCTCAGCAGTATTGATAAACTTTAGGGCTGAGAGGTTTGATGAAGGGCTGTTTGCCATGGACAGAGCTGACAGGCAGTGCTTGCACGGGATGCTGACAGGCTCCCAGCCCTGCTGTCTGAGTTGCCAGCTGTGAGGGGGTGGATGGGTGTGCAGTGGCACAAAGCCTCTCCAGCCCTGCTTGGCTGCTGCTCTGGTGTTGGGTTTACCTGGGACAATGGGCTTTGGAGTCAGAGTGCAGCCAGCTGAGTCTGTCTTCACATAAATGTCAGAAGCAACACATCAGGCTTGTTTTTCAAAAACCAGTGATGTAAAAATTCAAAGGATCAAAATGCAAGTAGTTCAAATGATCAAAGAAATCATTAGGTTAATGCCTGCAAACTATTGTGTAACTTCAGATGTAATGAAAAAAAGAAAACCAACCTGTAAAAATTCTCCTTTTTTGTAAGTTTCTGGTTTTGGTGCTGACTAATTTATAGATCACCTGTGCACAAGTTTGCCTCTTCTGTTACCTTGATCTCTTTGGAACTGATGAAACAATCGTTTCTTCCTCTCCCCTTCTCTCCCTGTTCCTTTCTTGTAAAGAAATGATTAAATACTCAGAGTACAAATGCTGCACATGAATATTTATAAGAACTTTTATAACATTTAGCAAGGCAATGCTTCATGGCTGTCTCTTTCTGAATGCACATAAAAAAGTACCAGGCTTTCTTCGAAGCTGCACTGAGTCCTTATTTGCTACTGGGTTGGCAGGAGCAGGAGGCTCCTCAGGGCTGCAGTCATAGATGATGACAAAACACAGAGATCATTAGGGTGTTTCCTGCTTTTCTGTTAAAGCACTTGGCTTGTGTTTAATATCTCATAAGAACACGTTTTTGATGCATCATTTACATTTAAGTTCAGCAAATTGCTAGATAGAAATCTTGTTACTGGCATTGGATAAATACCTGATTCCTGTGTTGATGCTTTGGTCTCGGAAGGAACAGAGTTAAATATCTTCTGCTTGGAATAGTAACACTGTGGGACAGTTGAGTGGCCCTGGAGCACACTCTGCAGAGCACTTGGAGGGTCCTCCTGTTAATGCACAAGTGTTTCAGCCTCCACTTCTCTCCATATTGTCTCTCTGGAGCAGGGCATCCTGTGCATACCTAATTGCCTGTGTAATGCCTCAGAGTGTTGTCACACACCCACTTCTAAAAAGCAAATGGAAACTAGTAGCTCTTAATAGCAGATTTATCCCCTTGACATCCTGAAAGAATTCAGATCAGATTAAGCACAAGAGGAGAAAGAAGAAAGGCTTTAGGAATAAGCAAAAGGGAGAGGGAGTTAGAGTTGTGATTTGTTAAAGCTGAAGACAATTTTAGAACTGGGTTTGGAAGTTCCTTGATCATAATCCTATTATAACCTCTCCCCTTCTCCCTTATAAAATAATTGCCATAAATTGCATGTTCTCATGTCCACAACGTTACTGTATGAATGGAAGGCTTGCAGTGTTTGTTAAAAGCTGGAGTGCTTCTGGATTGGAAATTACCTGTAGTGTATTTTTAAAGAAGGCACCATTTATGTGACTTTAACCCCTGGACTACTACTGTACTTAATTTTCAGTGATTTTGATCTCCTTCCCCGATGTTTTGGGCACAGTAATTATTAGAATTATTTTCATAATTAACAAAGGACAATTGAAGGAGACTATCAACAAACAGTTTGGTTTACATTTCAGTTAAAGCTGACACTTGTGGTGTCACGTTTCTCAATAGAAATTACAATAATAATATTGAAAGACAATAATGCTCCCAGTTGTGCTTTACTTGTGCAAAACTTTTGAACCTGATGCATGACCTCTGAGCATGTCAGTCAGAACTTGGTTACCTCTGTAAGAAAAGTGTGTACTCACCTGAGAACTCTTGGAGTGTGTTTAGCAGCAGGCATAATGCAGGGCCTTGGAAGACAATCCCATCTTTGCATCTACAAGGAAACAAAGGTATTGTTCACCATGGTGTGGAGCAGCTCAGCAAATCCACTCAAACAGATTAAAAACACTCTAGTCCTTGGACAATAATAGCTACAAGAGTTTTCAAGTCACATTTTTCATAGGGAAGATTGAAATTGGACTTAAAAAAAAAATTAGTATGACAGCTCTTCCTAATTTATTTCTTTGCACTGAATTTTTAGTAAAAATGAAGTGTGCAGCAGGGAATGCATAGGCATAGCAAGTGGTAGAATTCCAGGGACCTTTGGAGATTTTCGTTTGTTCCTGGCATATTAAAGGTTTGTGGAGATGTGATGCAGAATTTATTTTATTACTTCTACAGAGCCTCAAACTGAAATGTGTGAGACAAACCCCTTGACTCAGGTAGGGAAGCTGCTGCTAGAGCCTGGTGCCTTACTGAACCCAGTGACTGCAGACACCCCATGCTGCCCTGGAGGGGTGAGGGACCTGCTGCTCCTCCTGTAGCTCAGGCTTTCAGCAGCAGGCAGCCATCTCATCCTCTCTGTGAAGTCCCTCTGCCCTTTCTCCTTCTTCCTCCAAGTGTAGCAAGTAGTTCAAAGAGTACAGTGGCTGAGGAGTGAAAATGGAATTTTTCCAAATGCTGTTCCTTGTAAAATGTAATCCATCGCCCACACATCCCAGGGCAGTGATTGAAGATCTCATCACATTTGTCTTACTTGGGATTTAAGCAAAATCATCTGCTGAGCATTTCAGTCTATCCATGTGCATTACAATCCATCCAGGCTCCCTGAAAAGAAAAATGGGAAAACAGGACATGGTTAATGTAGTGGCCTTTATATGGAGAGAACAGATTTAACATTAGGGATAGAGGCTCCAGTCTTTCTCCTGACTCCACAGAGCTAATTAGCATTATGAGCCCAGCCTGTTGGATTATCTGAGCCTTGGAAGAGCTCTGGGCTGGAGCAGCAGTGCAGGGAGTGGGGCTGCCTGGGCACTGTGTCCAGGCAGGGCAGGGCAGGGGCTCCTCTGGAACCCACCCAAACCTTGGTACAGCCACAGGGGAACAAAACTTGTGCAGAACTGCTCCTTACAACCACTGTCTCTCTCCACTTTACTCCTTGCTCTTCCTGTTCCTTCAGTACCATATGGAAGTAAGGAAATTACTTTGCTCTCTAAAGAAAGAAAGGAGAAACAAGTATTTGTATGTACAAAAATGTTTGTATTTACATGTATTTCAAAGACCTGCACAGCACAGAGCAGATCTGCTTCAGTTTCTCAGCTCTGCTGTATGAAGCAACCAAGAGGCCAATCCTACAGCTGTATCAGGCAGCTGATAAATCTCCTATTATTGAACTTTACCAGTTTTGATTTTTCTTTTTTTTTTTTTTTTTTTTTGTTTTACATACAGCATTCTGGCATCCAAACAAGTCTTCTGCCTTTATTGAGTTTGACATACTGCAATTTCCCCCAAAATTAAGGCTTTGGGATCCCTGTTCATATACCAGGTTTCAACAAAAGGCTTTATTAAACAGCTGACTTTAAAAGCTGAGTGATTGTCAGATGAGAAATGATTTATTCTTCAAACAGCCATAGAAGATGAAGTTAGTACTGACTCATTTTCTGGTTATGCCAAAAAATATTTCTGCAAATCACTGAAATCCAAAAAATTTAGCATTTAATCTTTTTTCAGATTACTGAGACTGGTTTTTCTGTCAAATAACTGCTGGGTACTATTGCAAACAGAAGCCTTGCTTTTTAAAACAGCTTTAAAATACAACACAAATTCATTGTATTTGAAAAACCATGTTTCCTGTCTTCCTTGTGCCTCTGTATATCTTCTTTGGAGATGCTGGATTTTAGTGAGGTATAAATAGATAACTTGGATAACAAATGCTAAATTAACATTTAAATCTAGTGCATTTTCATTTCATTTTTCTATGTTATTACTGAGAAACCAAAATGGTGAAAATGCAGTGGATGTTCTGTGGGTTAGGCCTGGCTGTAGGTGACAGGTCTGAAACTGGTTGTAGGTAGGAGGCTGTTACTGAGCAGAATGCTCTGTATTAATCTTTGTCCTAAAATTAGTCAGGATTTTTTGTGAGCAATCTGAAAGGAAATGTAAATAGGGAGAGATTTGAAAGCAGATATATGCACTGGCTATACTGGGAAATAAAAAGATGGAGGAAAAACATTTTATTTATTATGTACTGTAAACTGGGAATAAAAGATTTTAGGTCTGATTGCAGTGAGAGAAGTGAAGCTGCTCAAAAGCTTGTGGAAGGTATGAGCACATCATTACCATGAGTTCTGGCTGGCAGTCTGGACTGCAAAGGAGAGTGCCTGGACTGCAGGTGTGGAGGGATGTGCTCCAGCAGGGGAAGGGTTTGCTGTGCTTCAGGAGTGAAGGGTTTGCTGTGCTCCAGCAGGGGAAGGGTTTGCTGTGCTTCAGGAGTGAAGGGTTTGCTGTGCTCCAGCAGGGGAAGGGTTTGCTGTGCTCCAGCAGGGCAAGGGTTTGCTGTGCTCCAGCAGGGGAAGGGTTTGCTGTGCTCCAGCAGGGGAAGGGTTTGCTGTGCTCCAGCAGGGGAAGGGTTTGCTGTGCTCCAGCAGGGGAAGGGTTTGCTGTGCTTCAGGAGTGAAGGGTTTGCTGTGCTCCAGCAGGGGAAGGGTTTGCTGTGCTTCAGGAGTGAAGGGTTTGCTGTGCTCCAGCAGGGGAAGGGTTTGCTGTGCTCCAGCAGGGGAAGGGTTTGCTGTGCTCCAGCAGGGGAAGGGTTTGCTGTGCTCCAGCAGGGGAAGGGTTTGCTGTGCTCCAGCAGGGGAAGGGTTTGCTGTGCTCCAGCAGGGCGAGGGTTTGCTGTGTTCTGTTTGTCCCCAGTGTGAAGCTCCAGAAACCCTGCATTGTCTTTGGAGAGCAACAGCCCAAGGTTGCTGCTAACAATTCACAAATGGCACTCGTGGTTAAAAGTTTGGGCAACTTGGTTTCCAGAGAAGGCTGGAGAGCTCCATTTATTCACATTTGAGTTTGAAAATAGCAAAGTAGAGCCAGAAGTACTGAAGTAGGGGGCAAAAGCGATGAGTAAGGCGGCGCTGATGGCTGTCACGGTTTCCATGGCAATCCCTTGGCCACCGGCTGGGATCCCATCCCTGTTTATGTAACCAGCACAGAACATATGCCACCACCACTAATTAAGCCAAGGTTGAGCCCAGAACCTGGGAATCTGCCATGGCTCTTTTCCCTGTACGAGCTGCGAGGTGAAGCACTGCAGGGAGCGTGGGGTCTCCTCTGTGGCCATGGGGGGCTGGCAGGAACTTCCCTCCGTGCCCAGAGCGCTGCTGAAGCAGCAGCAGGGAGCCACAGCTGAGTTCCTGAGTGGTTGCTCATGCAGTGGGGTGTGCTGGTGTCTCCTGCCCAGTTCCCAGAGGCTGAGCCCAGGAGCTCGGCAGGGAGCAGTGGGCAGAGTTTTGCTGGTGTTGTGCACCTTGATGCTGCTGCCCTGGCTGTTGTCTCAGGCTGGTTCTTATTGCAAACAATTTACTTCCAAACGCCACAGTGTTGCACATGGCAGGAATAAACTTCCCTCCAGACCCTCCAGGAGAGCAGGTAATAGCAGCCTTTCCCATTTTGTTGGGAATGGCAGTGACTAAAGGTAATTGCCCTGGGCTTGGTGTGGTTCCTGGTGTGGGCTTGTAGCAGCCCTGTTTGCTAATAAAGTATTCTGTCATAAAAGCCTCGTTTGAAAGGCAAGGAATTCAGATGAGTGTGGTTCTGCATTCACCTTCAGACCCCTGTGGACTGATATTGAGTCATCTCAGCAGTACAAGAGCAGAAAATTCACACTGTGTTTTTTCTGGCTACAAAAAGCTTTGCACTCTCAGGCTTCTGTCAAGCACAAGTAGCAAAATTTATGTTTCACAATCAGCTCCTTTAGGAAAACATTTCTATCTGTAAAGAACTAAAGGAAGAGAATTGAATGTTGGTGGTGATTTTCTTTCTTTTTCCTTTGCTAGAGCTCGTTTGCTGTGCTTCAGCTTTGTTGTTTCCTGCCGTGTCCTGATCCAAGAGTGAGCCTGGCTGGGCTGCAAGCTCTGCATTCCCAGGTATGATCAGCAGCCTCTTAATTAGCAGGGGTGTGCTAATTAGCTGGGCAGGGGTGTGCCAGGCTGGGCTGCAGCCCTGGGCTCAGTGATAAGCCACCTCTGGTTTTTGGGTGGCCGGATGCAGCTGCTGCTCCTGCTGCCCCAGAGCTCATGGGCAATGAGGGCAGGGTTTTCCTGCCTGGAGCAGCAAGTGGTTCCTGCTTCCCCTTGCTCCTCTTACAGCACTGGCTAAAAATTGCAGTGGTTTACACACTTGATAGGTTTAAACATCTGTCTGTGAAAATGCAGGGTATTTCTTCTCTCATCAGATTCCCCAGCTGCAAAAACCAGTCATTGACTGTAAAGATAAAAGCTAGCACAGGATTTCTGTTGCATTTCCTTTCTGATTCTGTCCTTGATTATATTTAATGATGCCTTCACTGCATAGTTTTCCATGTGTGGATTATTTTAAAGCATGCAATCAGATTTTGGGAACTAAAATAAATTACTGGGGTTTTGTTGGGGTTTTTTCTTGCCCTACATCTTGTCTCTTTTGGGAGCCTAGAAAAGCTGATTAGTGAATGTGAGAGGCCCTGGGTTTGGGTTTTGGTCCTTTTCTGTCCCTATGAAGGGAAAAGGCTGCACAGAGCCCCCACGATGTGCCTGGAACACTGGGCTGTTGTGGGCTGGCAGGCACAACACTTAATCATCAGAATAAGGAAAAAATCAATTCTTACTATGTATGCTAAAAGCATCCAATTCCACTACCTCCTAATTCCTTTTCTGAATTTCATCTATGCTGGTGCTTTTTATCCCTAATAACATTCTTATCAGTGGTGGCTTTCCATTTTATGGGGATGGATTTTAGGCAAAGCATAAGCAGAATACGCAAAGAAATTATCTGTTGTAAACTTCAACACTAGTAAACATTAATATCTTTAACCTTTTGACTTGGAGCTCGTCACTCATTTCATTGCTCTGGCTTACGACTGCAGATTAAAATTTCTTACATTCATCTTGCCTGCTGAAGTAGCTTATTGGGATGAATAAATGACACCCTAATTAGAAGAGTAGCCTGAGTGAGAGTAAGCTGCTGGAACCAGCTTTGATGGTCAAAAAATTACCTGTAGCTAGTTTCTCAAGATTATCAAAGAGGCCCTCACATTAGAATGTCTGTCTTTGATCATAGATGTGAGGAATGAGGCAAAATGAGTGCACCAAGCAGATGGCAGTGGGAGGAGATGGTTGCTGTGGAATGGGAAACTGGAGGAGTTTTTACAGAGATTCAGGCCCTTTCCAGGCATTGCTCTACCACACAGTGAATGAGATAGCAATATAGGGCTTATTTTTATTTATATTTTCCACCCTAAACTAGTAATGTGTGTGTCTTCAAAAGTTAAATGGATTAGGTTATTTTTAGAGAAAAATCCTTCTTCTGTCATTCCTTTCCTCTGTAACTTTATCCTGGTTTTTCTGTCCCATGGTGTGGCAAGCTTCAAACAGTACAAATTTTCAGTAATATCTTTCCACCTGGCTTCCTTACCTTGCTAATCACTGATTGCCTCTGCCTGAGCTGGGCATTGCTGGGATTTGTGCAGATGCCTGCAGGAGCTCTTGGTGTGCCACAGTCCCTTGGCCAGGTGCCTGACAGCCTGAGGCCCCTGCTGCCCAAATCAAACACCAAGTCAAAGGTAGAAATGAAGACAAGGGATGGCCCAGGACTGAGTTGCAGGGCTGGGACAGGAGTGCAAGAGTGTGGGAGGAGGAGAGAAAGGCCTGGCCTTAGCAGTGGGAGATGATGGGATATGAGTGTTCCTGCACCATGGGTTCTTTTGCTGTGTCAGACTAAAACCACTGCAAGCCAAGAGCAGGATCTGCTGAGAGGAGGAGCAGTCAGGCCCAGCCTGCAGCAGAGCCTGCTCTTCACCCTGCCAGACTTCTCCAAGGGACAGCAGGGGAACAATGTGCTAATGAACAAATCCTCTTCCCCAGTCAAATGCTTAATGCTGCTTTTAAACACTGAAACTGGGAGCTTTGGGTTTACCCCACCTCATACCACTGGCAGTGCTCATCCCATGTAGAAATGTCTGGTTGTTCCTCTGAACCCATTGACCCCTTCATCTCAGTGCCAGCTTGTTTCAGGAAGTGTTTTATGTGGAATATTTTTCTTTTTGGAGATGTAAATATGCTGCATTTAGCTTTTTTTTTTATTCTTTTTTTTTTTTTTTTTTTTTTTTTTTGAGATAGACACTACATGGGAGCACCCAGTCTGTCTTCTTTATGTGACGGATCATTTAATATACTATTATATTATTTTATTTGTCTCAATTCTGAACTAAACTATCCTAATCTTTTTGTTTCACTGAAGGGATGAAAAGCTTTCCATATTAAAATATTTTTGTGGCTGTTTTATGCAGCATTTCTTCCTGAGATGTCATAAATAGAACTGAGTACAATAGTCAGTAAATCATGTCATTGATTTTCTCACACAGAAAGCGTGTAATCTGCTGGTTGCCTGGTGTTTGCTGTGACACCATTTGCATGCCCTGCCATTAGGAATTGTAGAGAGCTTCTGAAAAGCTTAAAATAAAATTGTGCTGTTTCTCTTTTGCCCATTGGTTCATTGTTTGGTAGGAAGAGCAGGTTTCCTTTCCAGAAGTCACGATCAAGAGCGGGTCCCTTCACCCTGTGCTCTACTGATGCCTGGCTCTGATAAGGGACTGTGGAATTTTGCACAGCTCAGCCACCTGGTTCCTGAATTTCTCCACAATTCTTGGCTCTGCACAGTCCAGCCCTGCTGTGCTGCTGCTCGTAATTTATCAGTTATTTTTAATGCCTCATTTTTTTTTATAATGGCTCATCGTGATTTATTTTTAAGCTTAATCCTGCCAAGTCTTTATTTAATGACTCCTAAGGCTCCCAGGGGGGACTGGGACCACTGGAGGGTGCCCACTGTGCTGCAGCCTGGAAGTTGTAGCTGATCTTCCTCTGACACCTCAGTGTGTCTTTGGTTACTACTTAGTCAGTTCTTCCCCATCCTTTCCCGTGCTATGTTGTATTTTGCTGTCCACAAGTTATTTGCTGAACTGAAATGGGGTTTTTGGGGGGGCTTGGGGGGGTTGGCACCTGTGAATTTTGCTACATCAGCTGTTCAGCACTCAGATCTTTGGAGCCAGGAGTACAAGGGAGAGAGGTTTCTGCAAACACGAGCTGGAGAATTGCTGGACTCCACAATCCAGGGATGATCCACCCTGTTTTCCTTCTCAGGCTGTGCTCAGCAGGAGGATTACCACAAATGTCCCTGGGTTTCTGGCTGTAAAAGCACAATGTTCCTCAGGTGTTGCTTTTTTTTGTTTGTTGTAAGCACAGTCTGGAGAGGTTTAGTGAAGTTCATTCTTCTCCAGGAGAGTTTGTATGTGCTTAAACGAAAGGAAAAAAGATCAAGGGCAGAATTTCAAGTGAGCCCAGGAAGGGTAAATCAAAGATAATTAGATTGGTCAAGATACAGTCATACAGGTGCATTTTTAGTATGCTGTGAAGGGCTTAATTCTCATAGTTTCCCTTAAATAGAGTTGGGAGAAACTGAAACACACTGGAATTGAGGATACTTTTTTGAAATTGTAATTACTGTGGTTTTTTTCCTGTCAGCTGATATGCTTAACCAAAATTTGCTGCTAGATCTTACAATGTAGTACAACCATTTTCAGAAAGCAAACAATTTATAGTTTGGCTTACCTCACTTTTTTAAAAATAGAAAATAAAAATCAATTTTCCATTAATAGATAAAAAGTGTTCCTAAAGAATATACTGTGCAGCCTTGTCTGAGTGATCATCATTATAAGAATTTATATATGTGTAAATGGACCAAATTAATTTAAATGTTATTAATGCTAAGTGATGATTTCTTTTTCCAAAAGAAAAAAAAATCTCCAGTTAAGAATGTCAAAAATTCTTATTTTTTGGCCTCATAGGAGTTCCTATTCAAATACCTGCCTTGGATGGCTTGTGCCTCAGCACCAAAGGGCAGAGCTTGGCCTCATTCCAGCTCTGTGTGTTCCCAGGTGATGATGCAGAATCTATTCAGAGTACCTGGGCACATCCTGAGGATATTCCTTGCCTTTTCCTTGCTCTGTGGCATTATCTCTTTGGGTTAGGTAAATTGTACAGAAATGCCTGTTTTCTTCTGAAGCATCACAGATTGTCTAGCCCTGGGCAAGTTTTTGCTCTAGTTTATTGGTTATTTCTATCATGTTTTATCCTTGCAAGTTTTAGGCAGAGGAAAAAACCTCCATGTTTAAGGTTTTCCTTCACTTACTGAGTATTATGAAATATTTATGTTATTTGAGCTCTTTTTAAAGGAGAGAAGATGCAGTGTGAGATAGGAAAAAACCCCGATCTGCAGCAAGATAAAACTTTTCTTTTTTAACAAAAGTGGTAATGCCCAGCATTTATGGAAATGCCCATCTGTGCTCTCTGTCAGAGTCAGAGCTCTGGCTTGGTACTGCAGTGAGCTGGTATTTAGCAAATATCCTTCACTTTGGGAATAAAGCTGTGCCAGTCCATAGTGCTTTGTGCCATTCTTTAGTTCCATGGCTTTTCCTGGCATAGCCTGAGTGAAGTGAGTGCTTGACACTCTCTGGGAGCATTTCCACAGCCCACTGCCACCCAAACAGGTCCTGCCTGAGTTTGGGCTTTTGAAACAGTCTCTTAAAACGTTTATGATTACATTAAAATTTAAAAGAAACAGAAATCAGATCCTGGCAAAGAACAACCATCACTTTTTCCGTGCTGTGTGAGACTTGCACCATCGTTTGTGATGATCAGTGAGTGTCCAGATGCCTGTAAGTGCTTCAGACAAACCACAAAGCCGTGGTGGTTTTGTGGCCTTTGGGCACTCCCCTATAGGAAGCCCAGGTTGAATTCCCACTGCTGATTTTTTCAGTCTGAGGACAGGCCTGGCAGTGGTGAGAGGTTTGTGGTTGTGCAGCAG
Source organism: Oenanthe melanoleuca (assembly GCF_029582105.1). NCBI lineage: Eukaryota > Metazoa > Chordata > Aves > Passeriformes > Muscicapidae > Oenanthe > Oenanthe melanoleuca. The sequence goes on from NC_079344.1 coordinate 18,366,148, forward strand.
CCCTGGCTGGACTGGTGCCGAAGAAGGCTGATCAATGCAGTTTATTCTGCAGCATAAAAATTGCAGCCCCATTGTCAGGGACAGCAGCACTGATGGTAAATGGATTTTCCCTGGAGGAGGACAAACCCAAGGAATCCTGTGCTAGGATGGGGTGATCCCAGAGGAGACCAGAAGGTGCTGGTTGCAGCTCAGGAAAATCCCAGCCTTTCAGTGAGGGCAGATTTTTGCAGCACACAGCATTGCAAACACTTGTCTAATAGGTGCATTCATTTTCACATGCTGTTCATTGAGCAGGCCTGATTAATTAGTGCATGTCACCATCTGGTACTTACCAAGACTATTCATTTTTAAAATGTTGAAATTGTAGGGAATGTTGCACACCAATTAAGTTCTTTTTAATTGGATTATTTTAGTATAAAGTATTACTGGAGAAGGCCTTCATTGTGATTCAGCCAGCATGCATCCAAAGGAGACCTGCCAGCCTGAAATTACCTAGAACAAAGGCAAAATGCCTGAAATGCATGCTTATTGCTACCTTCATGCACTCAGCAAAGATGATGTCAACAAATAAAAGAGCCACAGAGACATTTCTGCATTGCTGTGCAAGCTTCCTGACACGAGGGTATCTCAGCTGATCCCTGCTTCATCTTTGCACTGCAACTCCTAATTTGTCATCTTCTCCCTCTGACCTGAAAACTGAAATATGCTTTTGCCTTCCTGACTGCTTGATACCAACTCAACAGGGCCAGGCTGAGCCCTCCTGTGCAGAGCCGTGTACCTGCTGGAATGAGGAGCATTAGTCTCGTATACACAAAGAATGGTTTGGCCTTTAAGGCTGATAAATTATCTGTGCTGACTCAACCATTCAGTGAATGAAGTATCACGATCTGCTGTTGGGAGCAGAAGTTGTCTGTCTGTACTTGCTCCTGACACTGACTCACTGGGTGAATTTTAGTTCCTTAACGTCACTGCACTGCAGTGGTTCCCTGTATAAATTGTGAATAGTTCTGTTTATCAACTTACATAAAAGGCTCTGAGATACAGAGATGAAATGCAGCCTGTTGATGTTATGTATTTGCTATTAATACTTTCTTTACAGTCTGATGCTGTTCTGTCAGTAACATCCTGTCATTGCCTTGATTTTGCGTAGATTGAGCGTCTTCAAGTAAGTTTTGTCATCTGAACTACTCATTTCAGAAGAGCCAGGAGCTGTGCAGGGTGCACATTCCTGTTCCTTAGCAGGTACATGGAGTGTCAGTGGAAGCAGGGAAGAAAAGACACCTGGTCACCTGCAGCTGGAGAGATCTGAGGTGTCACTGCCTGGATCTCTCGTTGCCCTGCTTTGGAGATAGTGTAGGAATCCAGCAAGGAACAATGTCAGGGTGATTTTTTCCTTGTATTTATGTGCATTTTCAGTCCCTTCAATGGCCTCTGCTGCCCCCTGCCAAGCTGCAGCTGCTGGTGACAGCCATGGGAGCAACAGCCTACTGAAAGATTTCATTTCTCTTATCACTGCTAATCACTCTCACCATAATTACCACACATAATAGGGAATCTGTAGTTGAAAAAGCAATTCTTTTTAAAGGAGAGGAAAGCAGCAGAAAGATTGCTTTTAGTTGTTCAGCAAGGAAAAAACTGACTTTTTTTTTAGAATGCAAATGCTCGCTTCAACATATAAAGGTCACTGTGGATTTAATTTGAAATAGCGTAGGAGTGCTTCTGATTTCAAAGTACAAAAGTAGCACAGTGTTGGAATTGTTTTGGTTGTTTTCTTAAGATCCATTTCCTCTAGTTGGAAGGTGGCTGTTTCCTCTGTGGTGCAGCTGCAGCAGTGTCAGGGCCTGTGACAGGAACTGCTCGTCCTGCTGTGCCCGAGCCAGTTGCAAACCCAGCTGGGGTTCACAGAGCTGGGCACTCAGTGGCTCCTCTGTTCCAGGCTGTCACAAATCATCCTGGGGGTCAAGGCCGTGTTCAAACTACTTCCGTTGGCTGTTGGAGACCCAAAGAGCTGAAATATCCACACAGGACTTATGTATATTCCGTGTCCAGGTTCCACGTGTGCATTTCCACAATCACCAGGTGTGTGATTGTTCAGGTGAACTGCTGCAGGCAGCACTGCTGGTACATGGGGGGTGTTCTGGGATAAAGCACAGAGCTGGAGCTGTTACTGCCTCTGGAGAGCTGTGCTTCTGCTGAGTTTCCTGCAGTTCCCGTTCTCAGGTTGAATGTAACCCTCCACTGGCTTAGAGGAAGTGTCAGCATCAGTGCCAGAGCAAAGGAGAGTGACCAGTGTGCTGTGACACAGGCAGAGGTAACACATCAGGATGTAGCCACGGGCAGGTGGGCACTGCAGAGCCTTCCCAGTGCTCCCCTGTTGCCAGCAGGAATGCTTAGCCTGGCACACCATAAAGCTGCTGCCTTGTGAAGGGATTCTAGAGCAATTACGCCATTTCAGAGAAATAAAATCACACGAGTAAATCTTAAAACCCACATGCAAGCACTAACCCTTTTGTTTAAATTGGTTGTTCAAAGCTTTTATGTGATGGAGAAATATATTTTCCAAGAAAGCATTTAGTTTAGATTCCCATTAGTAACTTCACTGCTTTTATTTGTTAAACACGTGAAAAGAGGGACCTAACCAGAGTATCAAATTCTTGTGCATGCTCTCTCTCTGGTTTTAGGAGAACTATTTCTTAATGTAATTTTTCTGCTTACAGTATATGGCTTTGCAAGGTGTTGAAGCAACAAAACTTGAGAGAGATTAAGAAACATTCAAAAGCATTTTACTCTGTATATGTAAAATAAAGTCTAAAAGTTTGGGTAGATCTCAGTCTGGCAGAGTTTCTATCTCTTAGGTCATACAGAGAAAGCTTTTGGCCGTGGCTTTTTTGGCAAAAAGCTTTGTCTGGAAACATATTTAGTCAGCATATGAAATGTGATAGCCCTGGTAGCACGGCTGTGTCTGCAGGCACTAATAGAGTTAGGCTCCAGCCCCATCTGCTGTTGGATCGGGATTGCTCTGTTGGTTTGCCAGCACAGGACAGCCCTTGCCAAAACACAGAGCAGGACGTGAGGAGACTGACAAAGCCCTCCTGGTGTCAGCTCTCCCCTAATGATGCTGTTTGCACTCTGATGAAAGGCAGTGGTGCCCCTGCTGAATTCCAGCACAGCCTCTGTGCTGCTGGGCTCCCAGCACGGGCTCTGTGGGAGCTGCAGCTGAACCTGCAGGGTGCCAGCAGTGCCCTCTCAGTGCACCTGGGTGAGCAGCAAGGATGTTTGCACCCCAAGGCCTGCAAGAATAGAACAGGATTGATTTCCAGGGCCTGTGTTTACAGAAGGAGCGTGGACATAGAAATCCCTTCACCTCAGTAAAACGTCTCGCATAATTTGAGTTATGCAACAGTGACGAAGAGAACAGACTTGTGGATTTGGCTCAGAAGGCTTAAAATCTTCAGGCATTAATTCATGAAACTCTCAAATCCTGGATACTCTGGTTACTATAAAACACAGCAGATTCGTGTTTGATTTTTACTTAAGGCTGATAGTTTCAGGAAATAAAAAGATTCACTTTGAAAGAGATTTTCAGTTCTTCTTCAGTTGTTATTTCTGGAGGGGTTAGGTAGAAAAGCTACATGGGAAACAAATCAGGGACTAAAAATCCTTAGCTTAGTTTTGAGGATATCAGAATGGTTTATTGCCATTGTGGTAAGCAAAAGGAGAAAAAACAATGACTTTCTAAAAAGATTTCTGCTGTGTTTTTATCCGACTCTTCCAGGACATGAGAACAGACTGTCTGTTCAGCCAAAATACCTCTCCAGTTATCGCTTAACTCTGATGAAAAAAGTGCTAAAATGGCAGAGCTTGGGATTGCTTGAACATATTTTCTCACTTAAGCTGAGCTTGTTCACATTCAAAGCTAAAACAAATTATCTCAATTGCATTTAGGAGAGTAAACATACTCTTGCTTTTCTATCTTACGTTTGACTAGTTATGGTGAAAGCATAATGTGTGGTAATCTTTGGGTTTATGTCCTCGTCCTGCATTTGTTTTATTGGACAAAATTAAGGGTCAATGGTCCTGAACTAGTCAAGAGAATTACTCTATATTCTCAGTCATTGCTGTTTTTCCCTCTCTCTGCTTTAAGTAACATAGGGTTTAGCTGCCAAAGTTTTAATTCTTCTTGTATGAGAAGAATGATAGTCGCACTTTGGTTTTGCATTTCAGTTATGTGGTTTTGTAAATGAAGACGTCAGCAAAAGGCTACTTGCTCCTTCCACATTGTCCCTAGTGTGGAAAATAAAACCATCAAGCAGATTTTGCTCATTCTCATTCTGTTTTGTGTCCTTCCAGCATGATCACTGCCCAAGGAGGTGCCCGTACTACGTGAACAGAGCGGAAGCACATGGATGAGACTCCTACCATGCACTGAGCAGCACGGCAGCAGGCGCAGAGCTCTGGGAAAATGTCTGCTTGCAACACTTTCACTGAGCACGTCTGGAAACCCGGTGAATGTAAGAACTGCTTCAAACCCAAGAGCTTGCACCAGTTACCCCCGGTGTCGGAGAAAAAGCCCCTCTCCCATGGAAACCTGAAACCCAATGCAAACCAAAGCAGCAGCCAGCGCGGGAGGAGCAGCGGCAGCTTCCGGCCGCCCGTGGCCAAGAAGCCCACGATAGCCGTGAAACCCACCATGATGGTGGCAGACGGGCTGTGCGGGGAGCTCGCCGTGCTGGAGCAGTGCGAGAACAAAGCCCTGCCCGCGGGCTGGAACCGCAACAAGGCGGCCTTGAACAGAAAACCACTGAACAACAATAACGAGGAGGAGATCGAAGGTTACAGCCATGGGCCCAGGCCTTATGGCAACAGCGAGGGCGTGGGTAAGATACCAAATAACAATAATAACGGACTGACAGAAGTTTTGAAGGAGATTGCGGGTTTGGACAGCACACCTCAGCTCACTGGAAATGAAACGAACTCAAGAGAAACCTTCTTGGGAAGGATAAATAATTGCTATAAAAGATCATTAGAAAGGAAGATCCCTCCGAGCTGCATGGTGGGTGGAATGAAGGATTCACAGAGTAAGCATGTTATTCTGAGTGGAAGCACTGAAGTCATAAGCAATGAAGGTGGACGTTTCTGTTACCCAGAGTTCTCCAGCGGAGATGAGAGTGAGGATGACACGTTTTTTGGCAGCATGCAGGAAGAGCACGAGAGCTGGGATGAAAGTGATGAAGAGTTGTTAGCAATGGAAATCCGCATGAGGGGCCAACCTCGCTTTGCTAATTTCAGAGCTAACACCCTGTCTCCTGTTCCGTTCTCTGTTGACAAAAAATGGAATACTGTGCCCCTTCGGAACAAGTCTCTGCAGCGGATCTGTGCAGTGGATTATGACGACAGCTATGATGAAATTTTAAATGGTTATGGGGAAGAGACTGTGATTCTTTATGGGCAAGAGAGCATGCAGAGCATGGTATCTTCTGATTCCACATCTCCTGATTCTTCTTTGACAGAAGAGTCTCGTTCTGGGACAGCCAGTAGTTCTTCCCAGAAGCTCTGTAATGGAGGATTATCTCCTAGCACTCCTCAGGACCTCAAAGTGATTGAACCAGAATACGAAAGTCTTTGTGACAATCAACAAGCGAAGGATGTGCCAAAAGCACCCAGAAATGCTCTGAAGGGTCTGGAAACTCACAAGGCAGTCCTTGCGCTTCGCCTGGAGGAGAAGGATGGCAAAATTGCTGTGCAGACCGACACACAAGAGAATAAAAGTTCTTCGGATGCTGCTGGTCAAGCTGTAACTATTAATTTGGTGCCTGTGGAGGAGCAAGCTAAACCTTACAGGGTGGTGAACATGGAACAACCAGTGTGCAAGCCATACACCGTAGTGGATGTCTCAGCTGCCATGACCAGTGAATGTAAAGAGAATCAGACTGAAACCTCAGAAACCAAAAAGGCATCGTCTAGCCCGAGCTCACCAGTAACCCCAGGCACACCTGTCGCGTCCTCTGCCGCATCCCCGGTGTGCGTGCACGCCAAGCTGAAAAAGTCCAGCGCAATCAGATACCAGGAAGTGTGGACTTCTAGCACTAGTCCGAGACAGAAGATACCTAAGGTGGAACTGATTGGAAACAGCTCAGGACCTTCCGTTCCTCCCAGGAAGACAAGCCACAAGTCAGCTCCTACTTCACCTACAGCTACAAACGTTTCTTCAAAAACGATCCCAGTTAAGTCTCCTAATTTGTCTGAGATAAAATTCAACAGTTACAACAATGCTGGCATGCCGCCTTTTCCTATTATCATTCACGATGAGCCCACTTATGCTAAGAGTTCCAAAAATGCTATTAAAGTTCCTATTGTAATCAATCCAAATGCCTATGATAACCTGGCCATCTATAGAAGTTTTCTAGGGACCAGTGGGGAGCTGTCCATCAAAGATAAAACTACAAGTGTGATAAGCCATACCTATGAAGAAATAGAAACTGAAAGTAAAGAGTCTGAAGCCATAGGCAGCAAACCCACTGAGTTGCCCCAAGCAAAGGGGGTGGCCAATAGCTCTGAGTGCAGGCTGGGCTCTGTGGCTCAAAAGGTCCAAGAGTTCAACAGCTGCCTCAGTAAAAGCCAGATATCCCCACAGAGAAGTCACAGTGCTGACCACAGCTCCCCATCCAGAGTTCAGAAGGCAACGCCGGAGCCTGTAGCCAGAGCAGATGTGACCCCAGATGGTTCCGTTGGCAGCAGTGGCGGCAGAGAGAACGCAAGCACGGTGCTCTCACAGATTGTGGCTTCTATCCAGCCTCCACAGTCTCCTCCAGAAACGCCTCAGTCTGCTCCCAAGTCCTGTAGTGTAGAAGAGCTGTATTCCCTACCCCCTGAGGGAGATGCTACTAAAAGCACCCTGGTACGGCCCAAATCTCTGTTTACATCACAGCCTGAAGTAGAGTCCTCCAAGACAGAAAACGCAGGCACTAAAATGCAGAAAGATCCCCTTTCACAGCCAGCTGCCACTCCCTCTCCAAAGCCAGCACGAGCCACCCCGAGTGCCACAAGTCCCCAGGCGGAGCAGGCGCCGCCGTTCCCCCCTCCACGCTCCACCTCCTCTCCCTACCATGCCAGTAACTTGCTGCAAAGGCATTTCAGCAACTGGGCCAAACCCAACAGCCCCACCAGGTCGACAGAGGCCGAGTCCATCCTGCACTCGGAGGGGCGGCGGCCCGATGCCAAGCCCAAACGCTGGATATCGTTCAAGAGCTTCTTCCGCCGCAGGAAAGCCGACGATGAGGAGGAGAGAGAGAAGGACAGGGAGAAGGGGAAGCTGGTGGGTCTGGATGGAACTGTTATCCACATGCTGCCCCCTCCTCCAGTGCAGCGGCACCACTGGTTCAGCGAGGCCAAGTCGGACTCGAGCGAGAAGCCGTCCATCGTTTTCATGTACAGGTGTGAGCCGGCACAAGCGGAGCCGAGGGCTGAGCTCCCTCACAAGGCTGGGCTGGAGGCTGCCATCGCTGAGGCACTGGCGAAGGACAAGGCAGAAACGCAGGAAAAGCCTCCAGAGAGCTCGCAACAGAACACAGCCAGCCATTCCTCACCACCTCAGGCTCCCAAGAAAATCCCCAGGTACCACTCTGCTCTTTTAGTCTCTTACTCAGTTGTGAACTGTCCTGTATATGCTGCTCAAAAGGGAAAGACTAAAGAGTTTTATTACCTTAATGCAATTCTTTCAAAGTATATTTATTTTTGGTAACTTGGGTATATTTTAAAATCTTTCTGTTACGTTAGATACCAGAAAAGGTGTAAAACATACATTTCTTCTTCTGCTTACTAGAAAAGCAGTACCTGATATTTGAGTTTGTCTTGCAGGCTCACTAATATGTCACAATAGCCATGTTCCATTGAATCAGATCCATTTTCTTGAATTTCTACTTTAAGAAAGCATTTCTGTGTTATGGGAAATTTCAGAATTTCCCAGCAGAAATAGAAAGCAACTATTGAGAAGTACAATAGAAATTAAAAGATCTGTGACTCGTGGAAGGTGCTGTGCTAACTTTGCCTCTCATGCCCAAGAATTCAACAGATGCTAATTAACCACACTGCAACATCACTGCAGAGCTCCCAAAATAAACCTTGTAAAAAAGTAGTAACAGAATTAGACTACCTACAAAACAGTGTTATCTCTGTCTTGCAAGGCCTTTAGCAGTGACAGTTCTTTGTCCCCTGACAGTATTGGATCCAGTAAGAGCTGGTCACATCAGCTTCAGTCAATCATGCAGGCAGAGTAAAATTCCCTGAGTGCTGGACCTGGACCACAGCTGTGGATGTGTTAGAATTTGTCTTCCAATGTTATTACATAAACCAATTCCAAAGTAGCCTCAAACATGAATTATTTATTTCATTATAACAACAACCTAATGGGAGGAAATCAAAAATTTTGTGAAGTGTGAGCCCCAGAAAATATATCATGACAGTGTTTTTTGGTTTTCTTTCTCTGTATTCTGTAGAAGAAAACTGTAGTGTATTTTAGCTAAAACCAGTTTTAACCTAATAAAAATCTCTACGTGAGCATAGTTAGAGCTTACCATGAACTGACTGCCACTTGTCCTAAAGTAAAAGAATTTTGTTTTCTTTCTCCATTGCTTATACAAGAAAAGTGCTAGAATAACCCTTGATAGGAAAGCAGTTTCTAGATTTATCCTAAATGAATTGATGAGAAGCAGGTCACCAATAGCCAACAGTAGTAACCTTTAGAGGGCACATTAAAGGATTGCAGGAGTTTGTGCTCTCAAGCCCCTTTACAGGAACCTAGTTTTTTCTCCTGTCTCTGGGGAAAGCTGGAGAAAGTAAGGCTGATTTTGGTTCCAGTGCCATCAGGAGATTCCCTTGCTCCCACCTCTCAGTGCCCTGCTCTTGTGCTGGCAGGCCAGTTCCTGTGCTCTGGTGAGCCAGCAGAGATCCAAGGGAGAAGGAGCTTTGCAGCCCCTGTTCAGCCACATCAGCTGGGTGATGTGCCAGGGCATGGGGCAGGACTGCTCTGGGTGGTGCCAGGGCAGGAGCAGCATGGCAGGGATTCCTGCACTGCCCTGGAGATGGTGCTGTTGGAATGTGTCCTGTTCTTGCACTGTGGCTGAGATTCCTTCTGCCCCTCCCCTGGAAGGCAAAGGGTCACTGATCTCTCATTCACTTATTCCAAAAAGCATACTTACTCTTTAGTTATCTTCAAGTCACAATAATGTTGGTTAAAACCATATCTCAGAATTTTCTCCAGTGAAAACTGGAATTTTCCAAATGTTAGAATTGGAATTTCCTCTTTCTGCCATTATTGTTCCCTGGTTTCTACAAATTTCAAAGAAAATATGCTGAGGTGCTGAGTTGTGGGAGCACTGGGCAGTGGGTAACTTTATGTTTCAGTTCTTGGTATCTTGAGTTATTTTGGGTTTTTAAATACTTTTTAATGTTGCTAATTGAGACCAAGTGAAACCTTATAATGCCACAAAATTGAAGGTTTTTATTGTTGTTTAAGGGGTTTGGCTTTTGTTTTTAATATCCCGGCGGGTGAGAATCAAGATTTCTAAATGCCATTTTTGCACAAGCAGGAGGCATAACCCATGAGAAGCTTGTTTTGTGTTAACCCTGCAGGTATTAGTACAAGGTTAGGTGTAATTCAGCTAAAATATGTGCATGGAAAAGATGTTTAGAATGTTCAGTTAAGCCTGAAGAGGCTGAGAAGAGAATGGATGACCTGAAGATAGCAATCAGTGAACAGGACACTTCCCTAACTCAGAATGCCAAGAACAGCAAGCTCTCTGAAAAAACAAACTGATGACCTGGAAAATAAGATAAGCTTTTAAAATGTCAGATTACTGGGGGGTCTTGAAAGTAAATTAAATGAAGATCCAGTATTTCCTTACTTTGCCATGGATTACAAAGCTGCTAAAGATTGATAACACAACCACAAAACAGCCAAAGATATTTCAAGTTATCACTAGAAAGGTCAGTTTTCCCTTTGAACAGCACTTGCAAAATAGTCAGTTTTTCAGAAAGCTGAAAATTCTCTCTCTGTTATACAAAGGAACTTGGTTTTGGTTTCTCAGTGTGATAGTTTCTGTTTGATGGCAGGATGCACATATGCTGGTTCAAAAGGAGCTAGTAAAAAATGATATATATTAAATTTACCAAAAATTTGTAGATAGATTAACGTTTGCTAAAAATCAGCAGTCATGTCAGTTTTATCATTAATTAGAATGAGAACACCTTTAGTTCATGAAGCAGCAGTTGTTCTCAGGCACAAAACCTAAAATTGACCAAAAGTTAAACATGATATTTCTGGCCTGAGTCACTGTAATTGATGAAGGTGGTACAGCACAGCGTGCAATCCACTCATCACAAGTTGAAGAAAAAGATCCTTCAAAGGCTTTGTTATCTTACAGATCAGAGTGTTCCTGTTGGAGTTTTTCACAAGATAAAGGCTTCTCCTCTCCCTCTCTGAGACACCAGTGCTCATACCCAGCAGCAGCTTGTTAGATTGAGACATTTCCTAAAAGCAAAGTGCAGCACAGAATCCTGCTGCTTCCTTGGCTGTCTTCATAAAGCACATCAGAGCTGAACTAATCTGATCTGGGCACAGCCATCTCCATTTCAGTCACAGGTTAAACTCAAGAGTTTCCTTTCACAGCTGCAAGTCAGCCATAACTTTCCTTTATGGGATCTGTGGGCCAGTCTTGGATGATGTGAAGGTAAAACTCTTTTTCATGAAGTATTTCCTTCAGGTAGTGAGGTCTGTATATTTCTTTTGTTCTGGTTCAGATAAGGAAGCAATTCTTCACAGCTGAATTTGTGATCACCAATCCAATTCCTAAGATTGTGTTAACTTTTGCAAAAGGATTTGAGCTCATAACTGACCTCTGTATAGTGGAATATGAGTGTTGTAACAGATCATTTAATAGAAACAATGGGAATCACTGTTCTTCAAAAATGTACTCCTACATTAAGATCAGGATTTCATCCAGAGACAGGCAGGAATAACTGCCACTGCCACATTCCACTTTCCACTGATCCAGTCCTGCAGATTCCACAGCTGCTTCAGAAGCTGCTTGGGAAGATAACAAAATCTGTGAAATCACAGTGGGGCTCTGTTTAAAGCAAAGTCCTTCCCAGTTTGGAGGGCTTCTGGTACAACTCTTAGGGTGAGGTTCTCACATGAACCCAGAAACTTTTAGGTACAGCCCAAGTAAAATGATGAGAATTCAAGGATGTTAGAGATGAAAAGAAATTCCTTGCTTGAGCAAGTTACTGAAATGGGAGAAATTCTCTCTGAAAATTTAAGGTGGATCAGCTCTTCCTTTTTGTCAAACACATCTTAGGGCTCTTCTTATCTAGGTATCAGCAAGCCTTAGCTACCTAACTCAGCAGTGCTTTTAAAAGTATTAACTAGATATCTTCTACCATTTAATCAATTAAAAATTTGTGAGATTTTTCTCTAGAACATTTTCCAGTTCTAACAGAACTGGAAATTCTGCATGTGCATTTAGTTTGGTAACATTTTATGTGAGAACTTGTAAACACCAAGGGCTGTTAAAGATCCAAGTGGAAGGGACTTTACTATTTATTATTTTATAAATTTAGATTAAGAAATGGTAAATCATATATTATTGTTCTTAACTCCTCTAATACAGTCTGTAAAATGGAAAGGCTGAGAACCTAAAATGGATAAAGAAAAATATCTTCTTTATAATGCAGAGTTAATCTGTGAAACTCATTGCCATTAAGTTTCAGTGACACTAAAGAGCTTAGCAGGATGTCTTTACTGGATTATCGAGTGTACTCCCTTTATCCGTGCAAACATCGCATTATACAAGATCTTTAAAAAAAAAATTCTAAAGCTTCAGGACTAAGCCAGCTTCTCAATAATCAGAATCAGGAATAAACTTCATGGCTTAGTTGTTCCAGGTTGTCATTTGAGAAGTTTGTTTCACTTTCCTCTTCAGTGACTCTTTGTGGTGGTGAGGAGGGACTGAGCTGCAGGAGCCACTGGAATGTTTTCTGTATCCATAGTGCCCTGTGACTGAAACCTGGGCACTGGCTGTCTCTGCTCAGTGTTTTGCAGGAATAAAGTGGTCAGTGTTGTGAGAAGCTCCTGGGGAAGGCAGCCTCTGACCTCCCTCCAGCCATTAACCTCTGCATTTTTCCTCCAGCATTATTCAGTCAGTTTAGGCTTTATATTGGCTTTATCAGTTTAAAAGTGCAGGGCCTGAGGGCATCCCAAAGTACTCCCTTTGAAACTAATATAGCTACAAATTGCACAGTTGGGTTTTTGTGTGTGTAAAACACAGTCCTCTTCCTTGTCATCTCCAGCTGTACAGCTGCCATTGATGGCTGCTGTGCCAATGAGCAGATCAGAGTCTGTGCTGGCTCCGAGGCCACATCAGCTTTTCTCTGGTTCTGTCACTAATTCCTGCCACTGGGATTTATGTGCTGTCTTGCACAGAACTGTGCTCCCTCACCTTGACCTCTGGATCTGACCCTAATTCAGGAATACACACTCACAATCACTTCTTATAAAGCGTTCCACTTTATCTCCCTCATATTCATTTGCTGTTTATTAATCACTCTAATTGAGAAGGCGTGCTCTGCATAGAGGAGAACGCAGGTCACACAAGAGTGTGATTCCAGTGTCTTCACCAGAATTAACTTGCTACACAGGCAGCTTTCTGGATCCTACTGTTCCCAAAAGACCCAGGCAATTTAGACCACATCATCTTCTGGCTATCCTCCAAAAACCGTGGAGGAGGTGAGCCTGAAGGAAAGAGAGGCATTTGTCCCTGCAGAAAAATAACATTTGTAAAACAGTTTTGAGTCTGTGCACACGTGAATGTCAAGTGTTTGATTTCAGTGGGGTGTTGTCGGAAGGACAGTCATTTTTATGGCAAGTTTTGTTGCTTCACATGATCTCAGCTGCTTAGGAAAACAAACACGTTCTCTGCGTGCAGAGGGCTGCTTCCTCCTCTAACTGAATAGTTGTTTAGCTTCAGCCACTTGTGCCTGAGGAGCAGAGTTCTCTAAGATAATTAATTTCTGTGAAGTTTGTTTTTGAAATAAAAAAGGGAAGAGAAAAAGACTTGGACAGAGGAGCTGCGCCCACTATGGTAGATGCTAAATATGTACTCTTATGCAAGGCATCAAAGAATCCATCCTGGCAAAATATCTATAAATATCCCAAATAAGGAGATAGCTTCAAGTATGACTTGCTACCAGCAAGCAGATAGAAAGTTACACAAAAGCAGGCTTTAATGGTTTTAGTCTGAGTGAAGTGCCTGTTTATCAGCTGCTCCTCTTTCCTCGAAAAACCAGTCATTTTAACTCTTTAGTTCATGAAGGAGCTGGGGACTTGGTTCTTGTAGCTCCCTGAGTGAGGAGGGTTCTCCCTTTTATTCCTGCTGTGTGTCCTGCCAGCACCACTGAAGGGTTTGACATTTGCACTGAGTACATAAGCTTGATCTCTGTGTCCTCAGCGTTAAGATACTGGGACGCATTTCCCCATGGCTTTCATGATGTGACCTCTAATTGCTGCGGTTTAAAATGTATTCTTTTGAGGCACCGAGTACAGATTGGAGATACTCTCTTACTCTTAACAATAGGTTAGTGTTACTTGCTGGAGCTCCGGAGAGCTGGACGTGCTGTACGGGGCAGTAGCCGCGAGTGAGGCCATAGGCTCATTCCAGAGCAGTGATGCAGCTGCTGGCCCTGCAGGGAGGCAGTGCAGGAGTTAAGAAGGCAGGGCGGGATGTGCCGGCTGCCGGGGCCTTGGCAGGGCCCAGCCCCCGAAGGTAAACACTAAGGTGCAGTAGGTGTATCACTCTGTGCAGAGTTCAGCCCTCTTGCTCACAGCTTGCACAACTTGTAGCACACCAGAACACTGTGGAATCAATGGCTCGCCAGAGTTTCAAGACATGATTAAAAGACTCAAGAAGGCCCTGAAAGAATTTCCTTTAATGGGGAATTGTGTGAGTGAGTACAGTGGGTGAGTTGGTATTTTTTTCTTTCTTCCTTTCTAGCTGTTGGTTTACTTTGGCAAAATGCTTCTGAGCTTAGGTTTAGTGTATGTGCTTGCATGTGTCTGGTTTGGAGAATGAGTATGTTCTTACCTCACCAAATGATACTAAAAAAGTTACTTTGAGATGTGGTAATTCCTGGTTTGTGGCAATGGCAGAACTGTGGAGCTATTAGAACCTATTTCTTCTTAAAGAAAACATTCCTGTTGAGGAATGCAGGTATGTATATTATTTACAGCAACTACAAGTCTTCAGTTAAATTATCCTGAGAGCCTTGTTACTGCTTTAATTTTACGTCTGCTTGACGCTGAAATTACCGAGGTTAACACTTTCATGTGGATATATTTATGGCACATGGAATGTTCTTCACACCATTCCTATGCATGGTACTAAAATTGAACAAAAAACATTACGCTGATTAAAGATTACATCTTTTTGAACTTATGCCATTTTTTCTCTTTTACTAACAAGTTCTAATGAGTTTGGTTTGTGTCAGCCTGCAGTTAAAATTCATGACTCTGAGCAGAAACAGCATGTGTACACTGCACTGTCCTGGGTCTTGTCATGCAGAGCATTGGCATGTTTGAATTTTGTACTCAGGGTTGCTACAAGATTGTGCCCCAGGATTCCCAGGATTTTGGCTTTGCCACAGACATATACCTATCATTTATGTTGACTCTTTGTGGAAGTTTGAAATCCTTATCACAAAAAATAACTATCTCTACAAATACCCCATGGGCTGATCATTTTTTTGATGGAAGTGCGTTACTCCTGTCCCTAATGGAAGTCACAAGTAGTTCAAATTCTTGCTGTTGCATTTGATCAGGCTGTAGTAATGAGAACTAGCAAACAGCACATATGCTCCTGAGATTTGGCCCGTAATGAGTATTTGTTTCTGCAAGTGAGAGAACATAAAGGCATGGAAATATTTTTGCTCTGACATGTTTTTGTGGCATATTATTGATAATTGCTGCTATATTTTAAGTATGATTGGGGAGTTTTATTAAATCTCAGCATTTTTTTCATGCATATAATGCTCAACTTTTAAATTATACTGTAATAAATATATCCATGGAAACCAACTGAATGCATGACTTTCAGATTCTGTGCTATAAGTCATCACAGTTTGATTAAAACTTCATAGCTAAGAGCAGGCACAGAGCAATGTCTTCAGTGCCTTTTGCAGTTGGCCTAATGCAGGTGGATTTTAATGGTGGAGAATTTTGTATGGGAAAGAGATTATTGGCCTAAATGAGGTCTATTTCCCAGTGTCAGTTCCCAAAATCCTACCAGTATGTGAAAATGTATCACTGAGGTTTTATGCATCTATTGGGACTTAATCCCCCTTACTCTACCTTGTTATATTTGTTTGAGGCACAATTGTTTGCACTGGTACAAAGCACCTTAAACTCTGCTGCTGAGTCCCACACACTTCGCTCAGAATCATGCCTGCATATTTATGAGTAGGGATGTTGATGGTAGCCAAGCTGTAAAACATTTTATTGTACCTTGTATATCAAAGGCATGAACTATTATATTATATATAATCATGATAATAGTAACTGACATGTTACTATTTCAGTCACAAGTTGTTTCTTCTCATTCAGGAAAACAAAAACTGTAGATAATTGTTGTTAGAACAGGAGGGTGAAAGAACTTGTTTCTTTCCCAGTTCATTCCCCTTCCTGAAGACACTCAGTGCCCTGGCGCTCTGCCAGCAGGATCCCGTGCCCAGCTGGGCTCTGCAGGTGACTCTGTTGTGTCTGTTTCAGTCAAGTGCCCGATGACCCCGCCCTGGAGGAGCTGTCCCCTCGTGTCCCCAGAGCCGTGTTTGTGAAGCAGGACAATGGGGGCAGCGCCTCCGTCATCCCGGTCTCGTCTGCCCGCGGGCCTCCGGGGGAGGAGCAGAAAGAAGAAGCCCCAAATTCTCCTGATCTGAGTGCCTGCAGTGCTACCTACAGCAATCTAGGTGAGTGGACTCTCACAGAAAAACACAGGAACTGGGTCCGGTTTTGGATACCTTCCCAGGGTGTGAGAGCCTTTTCTTCTGAACAGCTCAATGGATCTTCATAAGGGGAGCTTTTAATGCCTAACTGCTAAATATTGATTTACAGAAAATAAAGATATAGAGTCTCATTCAGAGATCATAATCAAGAAAGTGAAGATTCAACAAAAAAAACTCAAAGGTTTGTTTTCCTGTAATTTAAAACAGTAATTTTAATTATCCTTAGTGATAAACATCTCAAATGATTTTTAAAAGAGACATTTCTCTATCTCTTTGGAGGAACTTTTGTCAAAGAAGTTTAAAAGAAAGAGCAAGCTACCTAATTTCTTTAGTAGGAGTAAGTAAAATTCAATATTTTTCTAAACTTCAGCAAAAGATAGGACTTTTTATTTTAGAGCATCAATAACTGCTAAAATATTTGTACCCATCTTCTTTTGGCTGAAACTATTCTTATCCTAGACAAAGAGTTTACTTTTGCTCCTTCCCAGTGAGATCTGAATGTCCTGCAGGTACTATTCCCAGATTACTGAATTCCTGACTCATTAAAGAGATCCATGGATGCAGGGCTTCTCTGGAAGATAAGGAAGCAAGATAAACAGCATCTCCTGATGCACAGTGTCAGTATTATCAGCCGAATTTTCTCAAGCATTTTGATTTGCAGTACTGTGAAGTCAGGGATTCCTACAGCCAGGTTTTCTAGAACAACAAAATCTCTCATTTATTTACATTCCAGGATATCCAAAGACATGTTTTTTGAACATCCCAATCCTGAACAAAGCAACTTGTTAAGCACTTGGCCAAGAATAAACTGATTGTGTTATATGGCTCATGAGTACATGAGTTCAGGGGGTTTGGCATGTCCACACAGGTTTCAGGGATCAAGGACTAAACTTTAAACCCTCAGGTGCATGCATTCCTTAGACATTCAGTGAAAGTGTTGCATTTTTTTGCTTAATTCGAATTAGTGGTGAGCTTATTAGTGGATTCTGCTATTAAAACATTAATTAGGTGTTGTTTATAAAGCATAAGAAGGAGAAATATCCTGTCCAAGTGCGATGCTAACATCTACCAAAAAACTCTTCCTCAAGGAGGAAAACTAAAATCTGTATCTTTGTGGGGAATTACTCCTAAATCTAATCAATTATTTTTGATATACTGAGATATATATCTGTATTTATATTTGCTGTATTTAGAAGACAGGGACACTGCAGACACAATCCAGGGAGTTAAGGTCTAGCTACATCAGAACTACTTGTACCATGTTTATCCCATGCAGCAAATACCATCAAACACTGGAACAGCCTGCCTAGAGAAGTTATGGGAACTCTGTCTGTGGAGATATTCACAGATGATCTGAACAAACTGCTCCAACTGACCAGGCCTGACTGTCTCCAGAGATCCCTTCCATCAGTCCTGGCCTGAATTAGTGCTGCTCCTAAGTTTGAATGTTCCTTTTTAAAACCATAAAAAAGTCCACCCCTTAGCAATTTATTCAAAATCTTCTCATCGTGGGTTCACTTTGAGCTTTGCTGTCTCCAGAGTAACCTTTTGGTGTGAAAGAGTTAAGTTAGCTCTGGGGCTTGCCTGCCTCTGGCTGCCTGTTGTAGGAGCAATGCTTCCCTAAATGGCACTGAGCTCCCTGGCTGCCCTTCAAAGGCTTCCTGCTTTACTCCAGCAGCCTCACTTTCCAATTCAGATGGCAACAGAGAGATTTCTAGGTAGGGACAGAGAATAATTCCTACTTGTTTCCACATCTTGCATCACCTAGGCAGCAAAATCTTATCTTTTGTAGAATTAACAACTACTGGTATGTGAAACTGGAAGAAAGGATAATATGAGAAGTTACATCACATTTGACTCTTGCCTCACCTGCAATTAGAGCTACATGCTGCAGTTTGTAAAATACATCTTGTGAACATCTCAATTTGCAGCACAATGCATGATGTTCACTTTTTAAACTAATCTGATACATATTCTATGTATTTTATTTAAAAGCAGATAATGTGTCTCTACTTTGATAAATGGCTAATCTTCAGTTCTGACACATCATGAACAGAAATTATTGCAAGCCTTGGTAAATTTTCATCTGCAGTCAGGTAATAGTTTATATAAGGTACTGCCCTCAAATATATTTGGTTTGGCCTTCCAAGAGACAAGCCTTACAAAACAGGAATCAGGAGGAATTCCTTCAGGAATCAGGTACAACAGAGAAGATTTGGGGCTTTTCTGAGATCCCACTATGATGATAGGATAAGATGTGTTTCTGGTGTAGAAACAGGAAGAAACTTGAGTAGGAGGAGAGAGGTTCTTCACTGCTGTGGTCACAGTCAGGCTCTGGTGCCCACAGTTCAGGAAGAGTGTTTTACAAATTGCACAGGCTCTAAAGAAAAGCTTTGCAAATGCCTGGTATCGTGTCAAGCACTCCATAGAGACAAATTCAGAATCTGAATCCATTCAGTTTATCAAAGTAAGAGTCTGGCTTGATCAGGGGTGGGTGCTCTTGTGGTGAGCAGAACTGTGATGAGGGAGACCTGTGGTATCAACTATTTAACAAAACCCAGAGGCTGCCACTTGAATCAAGATGAAGAAACAAATGTTCAAATGTGTAAGGGATGTTTCTTTTGTAAGGGGTTCTTTTATTGTTCCAGAACTTAATTCAGGTAAGCCCTGTAACTGATGATAAGGAAGACAAAGCCTTTCCTTTACAAATCTTTAAATTGTTCTGTCTTTGTTTGAATTTGTTGGGAAAATTGACTTCATTGAATTTGCATGGCTGTAAGTAGATTAAGGTATTCTCAATATACTCAGGATAGTACTTCTACCATTGAAAAAAAGAATAGGTTATTTCATTATCAGCTGTTTTTCTCTTTACACCCAAAGAAATGGGAAAAAAACGGAGACTGAGTTTCTAGGCTTTGTGATTGCTGACATTGGAAGAAAATCCCAATCATGGATCTGCCATGGGGCATTGCCTCAGTCAGTGAGTTAGACCAGGGCAGAAAACCAGTCCTTTACCAGGCTGTAAATAGGTAATGAGATCATTGTTGATGAAAACTGACAGTTCAGTGACAGACAGTGATTACAGCATCAGTCTGGTGCATGTTGTATAATACATAATTAGCACAGGTAATGTCTAACATGATGCAATGGAGGGTGGGCAGCAAGACCTGACAAGTCACCAAGCAAACAAAGTGAGGCTTCTCTTACCTGCATCTCACAAGAGACCTGTGCCCAGTCTCAAGCTATTGCTGAGACACTGCAGGTGCATCACCAATGTTACCTGAAAAAGGTCTGCTTTCCTTTCTCACACATATCATCATTCCAGTAAGATTTTTATATATGAAATTGACAATAAATGTGTAAACAATGGAGGATTGAATCCAAATCTGTGCACAGGACAGTTTTGTAGAATAGTGATATACATGGACAGCATTTATTGGAATTGGGGCTGTGAAGCATGCTGGTAGCTTTTGCAGTGGTTGGAAGGTACCTGATGCATTTGTGGGTTTTTTCATGGTTTGGTTATTTTTATCAGTCAGGATAAGTGTTATTAAGGAGTGATGTCAGATTTGATAGTTTCAGCAGCTAACATAAATAGGCTGCAGTACAAAGTCTGATGATAAATCAGTTACCCAGAAAAATTAAATTTAAATGCCTTTCTCAGAGGCCTGTCAGAGTTTCAGAACTCTGCATGGTGTCTGGAGACTTAAGCATTAATATTTAAATAGTATAGTGAGATTCTATAATGGAAGATCTTATTGAACTGTAGAATTATTTAAAGCTCTCTAGAAATCTTCTGTTTGTAAAGAGTTAATTTTTTTTCTGTCATTGAGTAGTCTGGAATCCAATTCAAAGATCTCTCAAAGTGGTAGCCTGATATAGTCCCTGTTCTTCCTTTTTATTTTGCCTTCCAAGAGTGTGGCTCAGGCTGAACTTGCAGTGTTGGAGAGTCTGTGCAGTAGGTAAGGAAATTATGAGTTTAGGCATACAAGGGGAGAAGGAAAGGATAGGCAAGAAAAAGAAATTATTGCTCTGCTGGTATTTCTATGCAAAAGGACATTCTCGTGCCTTTAACAGGGCCAAC
Organism: Oenanthe melanoleuca; assembly: GCF_029582105.1. Classification (NCBI taxonomy): domain Eukaryota; kingdom Metazoa; phylum Chordata; class Aves; order Passeriformes; family Muscicapidae; genus Oenanthe; species Oenanthe melanoleuca. The sequence goes on from NC_079344.1 coordinate 18,386,279, forward strand.
ATTTAAGACAACCTTTTTCTTGCTAGGCAATGAATTTATAAAAAATTGGGCCGTGTAGTTTCCTGCCATGCGTGGGGAAGGCTGAGCTGGAAAGACTGGCCAAGACATAGCCCAATGGCTATGAAAGCAATGTACAGTGTTAGAACTCATCATAGAAACAGTGTAGGCAAGAAACTTTTCGACTGGATAGCACAGATGGTTAGATTTCAATATGGAAAACTTGTTCTTGTGGGAAGAAACTACACTGTAACAGAGCATGTTACACAAACTCATTTTTCTCAGCTGAGAGTACTTGAAACAGTAACTACAGACTGACTTGTACATTCAGTTCTCTGGAACCTGCCACCCCCTTCAGACATCTGAAAAAACAACTTCTGGTTAGGAAAACCTTCTCCAATTCTGTTTGGATGTCACAGTGCCAGTAGCTATGCAAAAGCAACACTGGTTGCAGTCTCAACACTCTCCTCTGTGAACAGCTTTTGGAGGACAGAGCCATTAAAGCAAACAGAAAATAAGAGAGTCAAGCACTAACATTGTTATAAATCTTACCTTTCCTGGAGAGGGCTGCTGCTGCTGCTCTGATTAGTTTCCTTGTTTCCCTCTAGCACCTGTGCATCCCTGGGTTAGCAAGTCCCACAAGCAAGGCAGGTTAGCAGACTGCCTCCTGAATAGTGTCCCTGTCACACCCCAGCCGTCTCAGCAGAGTGGGGAAGAGGGTGAGGAGGAGAAAATAGGCAAGTTGATCTTTAGCACAGAGTGTTGCTGGGGAGAAGGACATGGGTCACAGATTTTGTAAGATTGAGCAGTTGTGGAAGAGGACACGTTTGCATGAGAAGGAGAATTGGATGCAAAGTAGAAATGAACTTGTCTCAGGATTAAGCAAAAGGTTCTGGATGTGTGTCTGGCATGCAGACATCAATTCTGATTTTGACTTGGAATCATACCACACTTCACCTCTGCAAAAGGAACTTCACAGCAAAGTTCCTGTAGTGCCCAGCTGCCACCAGAATTCGATGCTGCAGCACTGCAAATACTCACAGTACTAAGCAGCAGTAGGGCCCCCCAAGCCCTCCAAGAGTTACACATTTTTCAGCAACCTTTGCAATGATTTGCAGTCTTCCCTCAATATCAGATATGTACAAAACTGATAGAATTTCCTGCTCAAAACTGTTTTTTTTAAGCACTAGAATAGCCAGGCTTATCATTAAATCCATAAGGCTCTACTGAGGGTTTCTGGAGCTTAAACAAAAGATAGGGATAGAGCTTTCATTTGGGATGTTGTCTCCTTGGAACGATTGAAAAGAGAACGATTGTTCAGAAAGCAGGGTGCAAGGCTGTTTTGTTTGGGGATACAGATAAAAATATGATTCTTTCTGATCTTCTGAAATTTCAGCATTCTAACTCAGCTTTGCAGGCTGCCTGCATGGATTTCAGGTTCTGTAGTGTTCATAAAAACTGTAACAACATACTTAACATGCAAAGGAACCTTTCTTTCTTTCTTTTTGCAAACTGCAAAGTCATTAATTATTAATTATGGGTTGAAATGATGTCATTCAGATCTGAATCTTAGATCCCCCTAGTGTGGTTCAGGATTCCAGTTTAGTCCTCTCTTGATAAGGATTTGGTCGGCTTGGCAGTGTTAGGTTAACAGTTGGACTCTGATCTTAAAGGTCTTTTCAGCCTAAATGACTTTATGAGTCAGCACCTTATAAATAGTCAAATAGTTACAGTGCCTGTTCCCTTACTGAAAAGATGCTCAGCTGCAGTCATTCAGAGCATCCATCTCAGACCTGCTGTTTTCAACTGTCAAGAGTTGACTTTCTACCTCACCATGATAGTCAGTGAACCTTCCTGGAGAAGCAGAAAGCTTATAAAATAACTTCTCAGGAAATAGCAGTTGATTGGAAAGATCTCCTTTTGATATGAGTAACAACAGTTTAATTGTCCCAGAGCAGAGAGTTGGTCATTTGTATTATGTATTTATTAGTTTTTATTCTCCAATATATTATTGTAATTTATTTATTCTGCATTTCCAAGGACTCTGGCACTTATGAAACATAAATGCCCTTTATATAAGCCATCCAAAACACATAACAGGAAGTTTATCTTCCCTGGATTCACACAAATGTCTGAAACTAGAAATTCCAAGCTTGTGTGTATGTAACTTGCCATTTGGAATCTCTTGAGTGAAGCCAGGTCTGATTATCTCTGAATGTAACATTGTCAACAAAGGTACACATGGCAAGTAAGGAAGGGAAATTAGACATTAATTAACATTAGAGAAGTTGCAGTCAGGGGGAGGGCATGAGAGTTTTAATTGCAGGGTAGAAACTATTTCTGTCAAAATATGATCCTACTCTTGATGGCAACGTACTTGTCAACTTGAGTGAAAGTTGGCTTAACTTCCTTGATTTCACCCTGTGAATGTGCTGAGGCAATCCTGAGTGCCTGATGTGACCACCAGAGTACCTGACTAACAGTATCTGAAAGATGTCATTTGTGTCTGGTTCCATTCTGAAACAGGGTTTTCTGCCTGTCTAGTGCATTTCCCAATTGTTTTATGGGCTCTTATCCACCCTCAGCTGTAGCACATTTGAATAGAAGGTAAGCTCAGTTGACTGCAGAAGAAATTATAGGACACTGGATGTAATTGCTGAAACTGGACTTGGCCGAATTGTCAATTTGAGGTTTGGTTTTTGCTTGCAGTTCTTGTCATTGATCTGCTGGATGTAAAATGGCAGCACTGCTGGCACTGAAGCTGATTTCAATATGTATGCCAAAGTCAAATCAAGACTGGCTGGATGTAATTAGATATATATGATGCTGATTTGGTCATTTACTTTGTAATTAGTTCATCTTTTCATATGTGTATCTAGGAGTTTTTGAGACATTTGGGGGGCAGGTCCTGGTTAGGGTTTTGGGGGGTTTTTGCCTTCAACAGCTTTGCAGAGAGAAGCGGCACATATACTATACACATACTTTAATCTTCTCTTAATATTACCTTATTCCACAGGGCAGTCCAGAGCAGCCATGATCCCTCCAAAACAGCCGAGGCAACCCAAGGGAGCTTTGGATGATGCCATTGCCTTTGGAGGACTGGCGGAGCAGGAGACAGTGAACAATTTGCAGCCAACACCACCTCCACTGCCAAAGAAAACAATTTTGAGAGCTAACACAGAGCCAACTCCCCGCGATCTGCAGAAGCAGGCTCTGGAGAGCAACCTGTGCATCATGGCCAATCCCACCTATGACATTGAGACCAACTGGGAAGCGAGCAGCGCCTGCTCCTCGGTCAGCCTGGAGCTCAAGGTGCTGGACAACGAGTCGGGAGATTCCTTGGACAGGCCGGCAGAGAAGCTGAGGGCCACCACGTCAGCCACGACCAGCGTCTGCAGCCTGAGCACGGCCAGCGCTAAGGAGCGCTGCTCCAGCAGCATGGAGTCGCTGCCGGGGAGGCGCCTGTCGCAGGCCCGGCAGGCGCGGGGCGTGCAGAAGCCGCAGCGCCAGGCGCTCTACCGGGGCATCGAGAACAGGGAGGAGGTGGTGGGCAAGATCCGCAGCCTGCACGCCGACTCGCTGAGGAAGCTGGCGCTGAGGTGCGAGGACCTGTTCATGGCCGGCCAGAAGGACCAGCTGCGCTTCGGCGTGGACAGCTGGTCGGATTTCCGCCTCACCAGCGACAAGCCGTGCTGCGAGGCGGGCGACGCCGTCTACTACCCCGCCTCCTACGCCAAGGATCCCCTCAACAACTACGCTGTCAAGGTAAGAGGGGCTGCAGGAGCCCAGCAGTCGTGGCAGTGGCACAGCAGCCACACTTTGCACCACATCCAGTGCTGGTACGTGGCTGAGAAGGAAGGTTCCCGAGATTCCCAGCCATCTGTGGCACTGGTGTCTGCTGCTCAATTGCATATGTTTTTATTGCAGCTCCAAAATGACTGAAAGAGAAATCAACACATCTTAATCTTTATTGTGGTCATTGCTTAATGACATTTTGAAGGAAAAGCTGTATTGTTTTAATATTTGTCGGCAGTTTTTTGGAAACTCGCAATAACAAAATCCTTTGATTTGCCTGCATGCAGAGGAAATTAAATCATCATTCCTAGTTAAGAAAGTTTTCCTTAAAAATGGAAAAGTTCTCTATTTTCAGGGCCATGTAATGTTAAATGTGAATTCTAGGGTAATAGACCTTTCTGTTCCCATACAAGGTCTTAGATTTTCACCAGTGCTCATTACCAGCCTTTCAAAAGCTCTGAAAGCCATCACTGTTTGCCTTATAAATTCTTCAGCTAACACATTAAAGAAATAAGATTTACTAGATTTACTGCTAATATATGAGTGCCTAGCTGGCAGCTATCTCACCAGTTATTGTTATTTCATGGACTTTTATATAGGTAGTTCTTTCTGAGTGCTTTATCTCTGCATTTCTCAATGCTTATCTGGTGGGAAGATAGGGAGACTCATAGCACTGTCAGGCTTCCTGTGTGACCTTGAGTAAGTCACTGAACTTCTGACTCCTCCTTGTTGAAACTGAGATAAAACATTTATTGCCTGACACAGATGTGTGAGGCCTGAGCTGTTATTCCTTGCATTTGACATTCTCACAAGGGTGGTGCTTTACAGGAACAAAATGTTGTTACCACTCCTGCATGACTGTTTACAAGTAAGGTATAAAAAACTGAAAGGTAAGATTGGTGCACCCATTATGTTATTCTGAGACCTGAAAAGGTATCTTTTTAATGCAGATATCTGGGTCTAGCCATTTATATTGCATTAATTATTAAGGACTTGTTATTGGAAAAGCTGTGAAGTGAAATGAAATATAGATGTCTTGGAGCTGCCATGTCCAGGGAAGAGCCAGACCATGAGTATATCAGGCAATCAGCTGTGGTTCAGAATTAGCATCTGGCATTGCTTGGAGGGTTTTGCTTTATACAATGATGCAAAATGCTTGTTTCTAGGGCCCAAAGTGGTATTTTTCTATATAGGCAGGTTTGAGTTATCACTAAAGTGATGTCTTTTTGCACATCACAGATGTGCCTTTAAAGTATTCCTTGTGTCATTGCTCTGTTATCTCCTGTCCTCCAAAACACATTTCCCTTGTAGAAAGCCAGGGAAAAAAAAGAACAGTGGTGCAACATGGTCAAATAGGTGCTAGCTAAATTTTGTTTTTCATAATTCAGGTGTCTTAAAAATAGTTCTCTGACTAATAAGGTTTATTGCACTGTAATAGATGAGGGTGAAGTATCCACAAAACACCCTTGAGCTGGAGGGCAGCAGGAGCTGTTGTGCTGTTATGATGAGAGGAAAAGTTCCTCTTGGAAATACCCCCCTGGCACTTCATGTGATGGAGGAAGGTGTTGGCCCCACGCTGATCTTTGACTCAAAAGACATCACTCCAGCATCAGATTTGTCCAAAAGCTCATAACCACAGATTGCTGTTTCATTACACAGAGATTTGGGGATTTTAGCTTTAACAAATATGCTAGTTTTTACTACCAGGGGTATTTTTTGTGTAGCCAAATTACATAATAATCTACCTTCAACAAATAAAAATGTCTTCCTGCCATTTTAAGTCCCTCGTCCCCGAAACAGGATGGAAAATCAGTGAGATGAAAATTACTGGTGTGCCAATGGAATCCAAAACAGTCTTCCTGTTATTTTGGATCAAGTCTTAGAAATACACTTTGAAAGTATATATGGAGCCACATCTCTGGATGGTGTAAATCAGTGTAGCTCTTTTGAGTTTTGCAGAACTACTCAAGCGACACTGGCTAACAATTCAGACAATTCTTAAGTTTTATGATTTTAATATTAGATCTGAGAAACAATGTCATAATGAGATTTTTTTCTTAAATTATTATTCTCTTTGTAGAAAATTAGTGATTCATCCCCAAACAGTGCTAATAGTCTTGATACATAAAATTGGCTTTTTAATATTCTATCTCCAAAAACAGAATTACAAAAGCATCGTTAAAAATTCAGCTCTGACCATTTAACAACTGCTGAATTAAATTTAGAACAATGAATGATTTGTAGAGGTGAATGTTCCAGTGCAGTTTTACATTCTGGTGTTTCACCAGTAAAAGATGTTCTGATAAATTTGGTGGAGAACGAGCACAACTTGTTCTGTTGGGGTGGATGTAAGAGGAAACATTCATAGGGATGTGTTGTTTCACAGCACTTTATTGTGCTTTTAGCTTCAACTCTCACCTAATCTGCTAGTAAACACCCAGTGCAAAAATAGCTGCAGGAAGCCACGTGGAAATTATTTTGACTGAAACATTAGAAATAGTCATGATCAGAAAAGTACTTTTTCAAATGGAAAAAATAAAAAGTTCCCTTTCAAGAAAGATTTCCATAAAATTCCAGACCCTGAGGTGTTTTTCTTTCACTTAAGTGCAGTACCACCTTCTAAGTAGTTGGTAGATGTGGGGCAATATGGATAAACATTCCCCTGAAACCACAGTCTTATCAGTAATTCCAAATATGTGGTGAAAAGGTTACACCAAAGTAAAAGCAGCACAGAGCACCAGCTCTTTGGACACAACACATTGGGTGAGTTCTGTTTTTAGTGTCCTGACACAAAATGAATAAGGCACTGATGTGGCAGCAGCATCTTTTATTTAAAAATAAATAAATAAATTTGATTACTCAGAAGGAATAACAGACAATACAACTACTGAGTCATGAACTGCTGACATTAACTACTTCCACTTTCAGTATTAAGCTCTCAAAGCAGACACTGTCCAGTATGACAGGCTGACTCACAGAAGCCATGATTCAGACAGAATCACGTAGAACAACAGCCATAAAACCCAGCTGGCTCTGGCCACAGGCACGTGTGGCAGTGCTGGGCAGGTGGGGTAACAGGAATTGCAGAGGTGCAGACAGCTCACAAGGAGCAGTTCAGATGTATTGCTTTGATTGTTCCCCTAGCAGTAAAACCTTAGGATTCCTGGTAGGGTTCATGTCCCAGGTATAAAACAGAGGAATGCAGAAGTAAGCAGCACTGGGCTGAACTTGGCTGGCAGTCTCATATTGCAGCTGACAATTATTTTCTAGTCATGTTTAGTTTGTCACAGTGTGCTAAGGTGGTTTTATTTGGTAATTCACTTTCCTAGTGGAGCTTCCTGTTGAAGGTTGTCCCAGAACTTCGTGCTTCAGATCAAAACAAAGCAATGTACGTTCAACTTCAGCCCGCTCCCAGTTCAGTCACAGCAGAATAGAATTCTGTGTTTTGGCAATCGTTAAAAAGTCAAAGCTCTATTCCAAGGCCAGATGAAGAAAATGAGGTCAATCAGAGATCAAACTGGCCTCCTTGGAAAACAAGGTTGTGCCAAGAACAAGCTATCAATTTGGGATTAGCAAGCTTTCATTCTACGCAGAATTTCATTTGCAGTTGTCCCTCAGTGCAGTACAACAAAGTGGCACAGATGGTACAGTCTGTGTGATCTTCTGCGTTCCTCATTTCCAGCTCTTGGAAATTCATTTCCCACAATATCCGTCGTGCTTTAGTTCACTAACGCCGTGGAAACATAGGACAGAGGGGAAATGAGATTCCCTGCTGGGGAAGTGAGAGTCAGCTGATGGCACAGTGGGCTAAGGGACTCATAAAGGGAAAAGAAAAGCTAACACAGAACATTTTGTAGAGATCTGAAACGTTCAAATCCTGCTTCTTGGGCTGGGAGCACTGAGGAAAACTGAAATGGCCGCTTATAAGGAAACCTGGCCTGTCCCTATAAAGGCGACAGAGTTTGGGTCATGTGGATGCATTAAAGAAAAGATACATGATGACAGAGCATCCAGTGGAAAGGAATATGGATACTTTGCATTCCTTCCTACTTGGACTCTCCTTTTTTCTCATTGCTTTCTTGCATCACATGGAAGGGTATTTCACCAACATTGCTTCATCTTTTGAACAACCAGCTCTTTATCAGCTCATGAAATAAGGCTGGCCAAGCCCTTATCAACACCTTCCTTTCAGCTGCTATCACATGCCATATCTTCATAGCTCAGCTGGATGTATTTCATTAAAGCAAATGGTAAATGACTCATTGATCCTACTTTCTGTGTTAGTGTTTTAGTCAAAGTATTTTCACTTTTTCTTCCTGTGACAAAAAATAGCACATAGCAAATTCCTGTGCTTCAATATGTAAAAGGCACCAGGATTTCCATCATTTTGAGTAGATGACTGGAACACACAAAAGCTTTAAAAATGCAAAGGAAACTAGGCTGTATATTTTTTTCCAGGTTTGACACAGAATTAACCATCACAAGCAGAAAAGCAGCTCTGTGTGCACTTTAGAAATTCATCACCAGCAGTTGGAAATACTTGCTAGGGAACCCAATAAATTTCACAGTTTGTTTCCTAATTCTTTTCAAATGTAAATCTGACTCCAGTCGCATAACTTAGACTCCAGCTCAAACCATTTTGAAAGTTTTAAATCTTGGTTGTAGGTGATAGTGAAGCTATTCCAGTACAAAATGCTTGGGTGAGAATAATTGCCCATTGATGGTATTAAACACCAGTAGTAGTAGTATTCACTACTCTATTGCAAAATGGTAATATAAAATAGACTTCTGAGTAGAACCTGAAATTAAAAGAATCTCAACAGTGCAATGTAAAACCCCAAGCGTTACCTGAAGAGTAGCCAGACACTTACAGGAACATCAGATTACTGCAGGTCTGTCTTCTAGAAGGTGCTTTATGAATTCAGACAGGTGTGTGATTTGTTATCACACTCTGAGTTTGAGTGCAGCCTCCAGACAGCCCAGCTTTCCCTTCCTCCTGACAGTTGCAGAGTGCCCAGTGTACAGATTTTAGTGTTTGTGTAGTCAGCAATTTAATCAGCCTGAAATAACCCAGCTGCCTCTTTCACTTCTCACTTCATGGTGTTTGTAAACAAAAAGCAAGAAGCAGAAAATACATCTCTAATCAGATCTCAGCTCTCTTCTCTTTGTAGATATTGAATGCAGGTTCATGTACCCATCTACTTCTCTGTATTAAACAAGAGAACTGGAAGTGTCCAAAAGCCATTTGTGGGATTAGAGATTTTTTTTTCCCTGAATTGGATAGCTTCTTTAACAGCAGAACAATAAGGAGGGAAAATCTCTTTTAATGGATGCAGTCATTTTAGTATCAGTCTTAACCATGATACTATTTAGTATTTAGTGTCTGGTTTGTTAATAACTTAAGTTCTGTTTTATTGATATGGAGAGGAGTCTGAAGCAAGACCTTATGTTTAAGAACTGATTTTGGGGAAAGTTTGGCCCTGCTGTGGCTTCCTACTATAGAGTGAACACCACTCTGAATGTTTTCAAGAACACATGGAGTTAGTAATGTAATTTATTCTTCCTATGAAGTGTTCTGAGGATCACTGTACACAAAGCTCTGTGCTGCTGAATGCTGGAGAGGTCTCCACTGGAATACTGAATTTATTATAGGCTGCCACTTTTCAGAAAGATGTAATACATGGGGAGAATCCAGAAAAGAGCAACACAAATCAGAGGATCAGGAATAAAGACAGAAATAAGGGCTGGGTATTTGCAAAAATAAAACAAAGAAGATGGGAAAAGTTACATTTTCCCCAGCTGTAAAGGTAGGTATCGTGTTCAAGGATGGGGATTGGGAATCAATTTTTAGCCAATCAACAAGGAGAAGGGCTGTCACTTTAATGTGAAGCAAAATTGACTTAGGATTGAATATTGGGAAGAATGATAAAGAAGACAGAAGAAGCAGAACCCTATAGGTGGGTTTAGTAGGCTGGAGAGACGTTTCTCAGGGATGACCAAACAGGTGAGACTGGCCTTGCAAGCCACTGGCTCAGGAAGAACATCCTCTGCACCAACAGCTGGATGCCTTTGGACACAGATGTGCATGGCCAGTCAATTCTGAAATAGAAGAAAGTATTCCCAAATCCATAGAGCATGGATGGAAGTGTGCTTCTATACTCTCACAGTTCAGGGATTGGCCATGCTTTCTAAAATGAGGGAACCAAAGGTGATTTTGAGAGGTACAGATCCTATCTCCAGTTTTAACTGAAATAGTAGTAAATTTGAGAACATTCTCTGAAGTAAGTAGGAAAAAGAGACTGCCTAGGGCTAAAATTAGATACTAAGGAAAAGTCTTGATTTCTTTGCTTTTCTTTTTCTGTTGGCAAGGAGAAATCCTTTTCATAAACTTTGTAAAAAGCCTTATATTTACCAAACTGAGAAGTGCATATTGTTTTCAGAGCACATACTTTGTGGATTATGTATTCCTAGCAAAATATCAGTTTTAGAGCTGGCTGGTGGCACTAGAAATCCTCTGTGGATGAAGAAATAGAGTGCAGTAGCTAAGGCCAAATGTAATTCTTGACATTTTTTATCAGCAAGTAAACTTGACTTTAAAATTAAACTCTTTCAGAATGAGGTTTGTTTTGTTGGGTATTTTGGTTTTTGTTTTTGTTTTAAATTAGGTCACTTAAGTATTTTTAAAAACTAAAGGCTCAATTGTAACATGCTGAACATTTTCTTGCAGTTGGAATTGAGTATTCCCATGGCTTGCTGTGCAAGAAAAAGGCCATGGGCTTGAAGGGCACAGAAGAAGGAACAATTTTGTTTTCCTTAATAGCTCTTCTCCCAGTCAGATTTGATACACACCATGTGTTACATTCAACACATATATATGTGTCTGTCTGTATAGCTTCTCTAGTTCTGCAGTATTAAGTATTTAATCAATCTGGGGGCTTTGGTCTCAAGACAATCAGCTGGCATTTTCTTTTCCTATAGAATTCCAAGGTTATTGCTTTATTTTTGCCTCTCTAACCCTTGAGAAGGGACCAGGGGGCATACATGCCACTAGGAAGTCACTTCATCTCTAACAAGGCAAAATACATTAGAAGATTTAAACGAGCAAAAGCCGCTGCATAAACAGGGTAAGGATCAGCATTTCCTCTCGGAAATAAAATTGACTAGAAAATGCATTTTTCAAATCAGTTTTGTGTGTTTGTAGCAGTTATAAACAGGCAGTTTTAGTGTACATAATGAGTAGGGAAATGTAAGTGCTTGTAAAGTATGGAAATACACACTCTCAAAGACAAGAGAACAATGAGAATGTTGGTACAACTTTTATCTAAGTTCCTATGGTTATCTGACAATGCAGTTTTCTGATCAGCTACCATAAAAGATTAAATCTCCCATTTCTATTTCTTAACCACATATAAAATATGAAAAATTGATGTGTGTGTTACTGACAGGTAGTTTATAACTTACCTGCAGAAGTTCTGAGAAGGGGAAAAATGAGAAACAGGAAGAAAAGTCATTTGGGCTTGGATGAGATCTGGGTCTCTTGGTGGTGCTGATGGTGTATAACAAGTGTTGACTTGTACTAACCTTGGTTATCTGGCTTTCCTTGGTTTCAGAGATGAGCCAAAGGAAGCTGTAACTTCATATGAAGAGAGATGACTTCCTCTTTTTTCTTCTCTGAGCTTTGCACTTAAAAGCTGTTGATGAATTATAACAAGTGAATATTTAGACTCTAACCATGTAAAAGATTAAAACATACACTTAACCTTACAGGCTTTGAATGATCTGAATTTAGTAGAACTAAGGTTAATACGCGAAGGTCAGCACAGCTGAGTCTTTGTAATTTTAATCAGTAAATGCCTTAGAAACAGAGGCTCTAACAGGACTTGTCCAGTGACTTTTGTCAGGGGTTGGAGCTGCCAGTTGTTATGGCAGTGCAAACAATTAATAAGGATAATTACTATGTTGATAATGTGCATATCAATAAGATACTTCTGGACATAAACACAGCTATATATGGCAAAAAAACCAAACTGTATGCTTTGGATGTTGATAATTGATTGAAAGCAGTTAAGGTACCAGTTCTACTGATTGTCCATTCATCACCTGGGGCAAGTGTGCCTGGCAGGAGTCTGTGCCATGCACACATGCACCCTCCCTGCAGACACTGCTGCAGCTCATGGATTGCAGTTCCAGTTACAATGGGCAAGGAGCAAACATCAGTCACCCAACTGACAGGGCTTGACTTGTTATGCCATACTATCTCTGCCATGTGCAAGCGTTCGGTCAAATGCTTTATGCATATTTCTTTGTATCCCCTATTGCTAGTGATTATTTTTATTATGTTCAAGCTTCACATAAAGCTGAGAGAAGTTGCAATAAAATGATAGGATAAACAAGTAACTGTAAAACAGCTTTGCTGTGCATTTACCATGTATCAGCTGCTGTTCTGATTAAAAACTAGAATTGTATTTTCCAGTGGATCCTCTATGCAGAGGGAGAGATGCTTGCATGTATTGGTCTGCAGTTGTTTACTAGCCTATAAAAACTCTTTGGGTGCCTTAAACAGTCTGCCAAGGTCAGCTCATTTAAAAAAAGGTTCATTGCTCATGTTTAGGCCTAGACTGGAGATCCCATCAATAAAGTACATACTAAAAAAAAAACAAAACAAAAAAAAAAATATATGTATTAGAAATGGAAGAATGATGCCTGTTGTTTGTTTTTTCCCCAGATCTGTAAGAGCAAGGCTAAGGAGTCCCAGCAGTATTACCACAGCCTGTCTATCCGGCAGAGCCTGGCTATCAACTTTAACATCCAGCAGGACTGCGGCCATTTCCTCGCTGAGGTGCCGGTTCGCCTCCTTCCGTGGGAGGACGACGAGGCGGCGGATGTGGAAGAGGAAGAGCGGGAGGAGGAGGAGCAGGAGCCCGAGCAGAAGGGCAGAGACGCGGCCTCCAGCCCCGAGGGCTCGCACAGGGGCAGCCCCGGCAGGCAGGGCACCCTGAGCAAGCCCCGCAGCCGCGTGGTGGTGATCACACGCGAGGTCCCGCACCTGACCGTGGCCGACTTCGTGCGCGAGTCGGCGCCGCGCCACGCCAAGAGCCCCGACCTGTACGAGAGACAGGTGTGCCTGCTGCTCCTGCAGCTGTGCCTGGGCCTCGAGCACCTGAAGCCCTACCACATCACCCACTGTGACCTGCGCCTGGAGAACCTGCTGCTGGTTCACTCCAGGCCGGGAGGCAGCACCCCGAGCCCCGAGGCCACGGAGCCCAGTCCCGGCACCGCCTGCCCGGCCAGACTGATTGTGAGCAACTTCTCCCAGGCCAAGCAGAAGAGTCACATGGTGGATCCCGAGGTTCTGCGGGATCAGTCCCGCCTGGCTCCAGAAATCATCACTGCGACGCAGTACAAGAAGTGTGATGAGTTCCAGACTGGCATCCTCATCTATGAAATGCTGCACTTACCCAACCCCTTTGATGAGAATCCAGAGCTGAAGGAGAAGGAGTACACTTGTGCTGATCTCCCCAAGATTCCTTGCCGTTCCCTCTACTCTCAAGGGCTTCAACAACTTGCCAGCTGCCTGCTGAACCCCAACCCTTCGGAGAGGATCTTGATATCAGAAGCCAAAGGAATCCTTCAGTGTTTGCTTTGGGGTCCACGGGAGGACTTGTTCCATGCCCTCAGTACATCTTCCAACCCCTCACGGAGAGATGCTATACTTCAGAACTGGCTCGATATAAAAAGGACGCTGCTGATGATCAAGTTTGCAGAGAAGTCCTTGGAGAGGGACTGTGGAATTATTCTGGAAGACTGGCTTTGTTGTCAGTACCTGGCCTTTGCCACTACAGACTCACTTCATCGCATTGTGAGACTCATGAAGCAGCACTAGTTGTAGAGCCTGTTGCTTTTTGTGAAGCATCCGACCTCTGCCCCAGCCCTCCCTCCAGCCTGCACTAGGGCTCACACTTTGTACAATGTTACAAAACAGCCTAGACATCAAAGTCAGCAACTCTGAGCAAATAGGTTCTAACTGGAGAAACTGCATCCTGTATCAAGTATGACGGAAACTTCACTTTTTTGCCAGGCCTGCTAGGGATTGATCACACGCATGACTGCATTTGGATCAGCCAGTATGTAACTTGATTCATATCTGGCTGAAAAGGAGAGCAAGCTTTGATACCACTATTCCTACCACTGTAGTAAACAAATTGCCCTCCTCTTCTGGGTAGTTTCTGTCATTCCCTACGTAGCATTGATTAGTGAACAGCAGTGACCAGAAGCAGAGACGGATGAGTGGTGAATGTGAGATGAATTATCCACCATGCCACAAAACACTCATTTGCTTTCACTCCACATACCACACATTTCCTCTCAGTCAGTCACAAGCAGGCTGTGCTTCTTTTCTTCAGTCTCGACCAAACAGATTCTCATCTTTCTCTTACACTTTACTCCATCTGTACTTTCCCCCCAGATGTGGTTTTCCCACTGACCATGGCAAGTGTCAGTGAGCACTAAGCACCTGTGTTCATTCCTCTGCCCTCCTCCTCTGCCTCACTGCCTGCCCATATCCTTTCTAACCATGAATCCAGGATTCATCAATGCTGCCTTAGTCAGACCATTACACTTAGCTTGAGACCTGTGCATTAAAATGCAAAATATGCACATTTTGTCTATCCCATTTCCTAGGCAACTTTCACCAGTCTGGACTCTTGATGTACTGTAGCCAAAACCACATTTATACAAGAAAAGTACAACACATGGTGGGCCATTGAAATTCCCCTTCCATCGCAGAAAGCACTAAAGCCTGACTTGAAATGGATAGGACGTACATAACCTCCTCTGACAATCACTGCTATGAATCAGGGATGAAAATAAAAGCCACCTCTTCTGTTTTTTGGTCTGCTCTTGTCACTTATGCCATACTGCAAAGTGAGACTGAAATTGGCTCTGCAGGTTTGTTGGCAGGAGATAGAAATGTTTAGTTTGTCTGTGCTTAGCAAACAGGCAACATGGAGACACTTTTACTGCAGACACAGTTCTCTGAAGGGTAAAAACAAGGGGGCAAAAACACTGTTGTTTAATTATTGAGGGAGTTGTCAAGTTTGGCTGACAGCACCAACAGCATCATGATCAACATTTCCTGCAGCAGTGCTTGGCTGCCCATCTCTTGTCTGTTGTAACCAGCATTTTCTGAGGTTGCTATAGACAACACCCTGAAAATGGAATGTTGTCAGAAGAGCTTGAAGAGCATCACAGACAGAGTTTTGGACTAGAGCAGGAATTAGCAAGGAGTGAAGAGTCAGAATTTTTAAAACCTCAACTTGAAGGAGCTTTTTCACTTTTAGAGGCCACTGCTGACTTCCTTGTGTGCCGTAACAGCCGTTTCCCATGGAACCTCTGCACAGCCAATATCTTTGCTCAGTATTGCTAGGCTAGGAGTTGTTTCCTGAGTTGCTCTGAAGAACGGTTCTGGATGCAGGGGGAAAAGCAATCCCCAATATTCTGACCTGGGTGATGGAAAGCCCTAGTAATGAGCCTGTGCTTCTCTCCTATGGATCTATGTGCAATCCTTGTATTATTTTTTAAAGCTGTACATTACAGTGTTCACTTTACACACCAGCCTTTACCCAATGCTAGATCTGCAGCCCTTTCTTTTACTTTCCTGGCACATAAATGTACAGATATCCATGTGTTCTTTTTATGGATTGGTGTTCCATTTTAATTGTTAAAACTGTGAGGAATCCATTCACTTCAGCCTTGAAACAAATAGCCACTTTATAGAGCATATGCATTCTTGGACCAGATGAGCAAACTGAACAAACAGTCCTGCAGGCTTAAAGTCAGCAAAAGTCAGCTCTGGATCCACGCCGTACATCGAGGGGTTGCCATGTCTGTGTTCTTCTCTGGCATCTCCCAGAGCTCAGCTGAATAGCGTGTGGAAGCCTACATCGATTGTGCCATGGTATAGACTGTCTTTATGACCTTCCTAAAAATTTTTTTTTTAAGTTCTGATGATTATTCTTTTGTTTGATTCACCTGTATCAGTGAAGGATCAGGCAAGGATAAGGATAATATATTTTAATGTGATATGTATGTTTTTCTTTCTCTTTTTGGCGAAAAGGTGAGGATGGCGGCATTGATGCAGAAAAACAGGACAGTGCATTAAAAGCCCAAGTGCAATGTATGTAGTTGAAGTACTTCCTCTACATCAGGAAAGAAAGTTTCTACACTACTACTGAGCAGCTCATAGAAGAACCTTCACAAAGAATCTCCTGTTCAGTGCAGCCCTGCTTTATCTGGACACAGGAGGGCAATGCTCCCATAGCTGACATACACCGAGCATGCAAGTCACTCGTGTACTACCTGCTAGCTATTAGTGACAGCGTGCTGAGCTGCCAGTGGGGCTCCTCGTTCTCTGTGGTCTGGTTTTGTGTTCGTTCTGTAGTGTGTGTGTGTGCACCTGACTTCTCAGCTAGCTCAGATAGGCATAGGACTAACCCTTGGACCACCTGGCATTGCAGTGGGGGATCCCTGGAAACCTCTGGGTGTTCCCTGTTTAGGGACACATGTTCCCACTGTCACCTTGATGTCAACACGCACATGCAGAGTTGGATTTGGAATGTTGTACAACCGTACGCATTAATGCAGCTGGTCCAATGCCTTTGTATCTCTAGCTATCTAATTTCAGTTTGTATCTTTTGTGATGAACCAGTACTCATTTTAGCTCTGCAGTATAGTCAAGCATGGATAGATGTTCACTACCAATCTCTTTCTCGTGCAGCACTGGGTAAACTTTAGCAATTTGTAATGTTGTGTGGTTTTTTTCTTTAAAAAAGAAAGAATGGTCAATGTGGTCGAACCTGATCTGGGCTGAGCTCTTCCTTGAGGAGCTCGAGGCCGACTTTGCAGATCTGCCCATAACTGATGATTGCAACTGTGTTTGTGGTGGTTCTCCATGCTGGCACCAGATTGTGCCACGTAACTACACAAGAATGTATGCATTAAACTGATTGTAAACAAATCCTAAGAATGCTACAGCATAATTGCTAAGCAAAAGGAAAAAAACCCGCTCTGTTTGTAACAGGATCCTGTGTATGGCAGGAACAAAACCCCTGGCTGTGCATGTTAGAACGTACTTGAATACGTGCACAGGTCTTGAATTTTTTTTTTAGCAATGTCGCACTTTCAGTGAGCTCAAGAAATAGGAAGAGCTGCAAATCTAAGATAACAGTATTGACTGTAAATATATATTTTTCTATTAATAAAAGCTGTCATTCAAATATTTTTAACATGAACTCTAAAGATTTTTCCAGTGTAAACTAATTTCTGGAGAAATCAAATGCTTGTTTGAAGAATCATGGTGAGTGGTTTCTGATCCTTTTAGAGCCATTTAAACCCTCTCTAATATTACAGAGAGAGCACAGTGATTGGATTCACAAAGTTTAGTGCCTTGTCAAAAACCTGAAATGTAGCTGGTCAGTTGGTGGAAATCTTATTCTTTTCATAACAGCCCTAGAAATAATACTGCCCATGTAAAGATGCAGAAGACTTTACAAAATTAAATGCTGTACTTTGTGTGATGCTGGGTTGATCTATTCCATAAAATTTGTGTGAATGGGTTCCTTTAAGTTGCTTGCAGTACAGCATAAAGCTGAGGTAACAATACTGTGGGCTTTCAAATTTGGGATCTGCACAGGCAGAATAACAGTGGGTACCAAGTGAGTTGTTGCAGCCTGACCAGGCACCAGGAGAAGCCTCTTGCTCTGACAATCTGCTGCAGAACTGCATTGCTCTGGGAGCAGCAGGGAGGGTGGAAGGTGCTGCTCCTGCTGCAGGTGCTGCACACCACCCTGGGGCCATGGTGAGAAATGCAAACTGTTCAAACAGGAGTGCTGAAAGAATGCTCCTGAGATGCTATGGAAAGTGGGTTTGGTTTGTATTTCTTAAATGGGAATTATTGCTATTTATCTGTCCAACCTCAGATCTGATCCGGTCAAAATGCATAAGGTGAACATAAAGAGACTCTACTCGTAAAAGCTTGCCTACAAATTTTGAGGAATGAGGAAATCCAGGATTTTCTTCTGGAGCCCTTGGAATGTCCAAATAGAGGAGCCTGGTCTCACTTCACTATTCAGACTGATGAAATCAGTAACTCCAGCCAGGATACCATGTTGCTGCCCCACAGAGAAGAGTGCAGGTAGCATTTACAAAAATTGTTCCACCTTAAATCTTTAATGCTCCACACATCCCACCCACAAGGTATGAATGGATCATTTTGACATGTTAACACAAGAAAATTCCTACATGTTATAGAGAAAAATATATTATTTAAATAAACTATGTGTGTTAAGGTTCAGCTACTTGCAGAATTTATTCAGCAGCTTCACACTGTAGATCCTTAATTTTAACATGTATTTGCTGCTGAAATAAAATGTATTTGTTTCTGAATTCTTGTGCTGAGATTCCCATCTAAATTAATTTTTTTGTTTGTAATAACAAATCCATATGTAAATATAAATTAAATGATCCTGTTTTTATTTAAATCAATTTTAAGCTTTCTGAGGGATACAATAGAAACTGAGTCAGACATTTTAATGCACTTTCTTTTCCCCCTTTCTCCAAATTGACTGTTTCTCAGTACAACCAGTACTTAACTGCATGACTAGACCATCAGTTTTACTCTGATTTTGCAGAGGTGGTGTTGGTTCTGCTAAAACTCCTGTAAGACCTAGAGCACAGTCAGAGCTCTTCAGCCAGCACAGGGAGGAGATTGTGATTGAGTTGTGCAGTAAGATAACATCAAAGAAGTACAGAATAGAATTTTAAATACCTCTATAAAAATACACCTGTGGAAATATTCTGTAAACAATCTTGTGGATTACAGAGAGAAGAATACACAAAAAAATACTTTTCAAAACACTGGGGAGAAATTTCTTAAGGGCACCCTCAACTCCAAAAGAAGGAGCAAGTCTCTTTCCCTGTTGTGTTGCAGAGAATTTCTGGTAGATATTTGTGTGGATTTTCTTATTCACCTGGATGCAGTATTAGAAGGATGGGGATTTTGAGTAGGTGTAGAATGTAATTGAAATAATTTCCTGCAAGTCTCCTTGCATTGGTGCTCCACTCAGCATTTACCTGGAAACCACAGAATGCTTTCAGATCAAGCAAAATTGCCAGTGAGAAATGAAATACTCAACTTAGCTGTACATAAGCATTTTACCACTCTACAGAATTTGAGAATTTGGTTTGTATTTCAGACTATAAAGATTTTTTTTTCCCATAAATTTAAGGGGAAGATTTCAGGGATTTAGAAGAGGTTGAAGCTTTTTTTTAATATGGAAGAAATATTTGTTCATAAATATATATATACATACATATATATATATATATATGAGTGCATGTAGCCATGTTTTAATATATATGTATGTATATGAATTTTGTATCCCAAAAGTATTATTTGCCCCTTTTTGCTTGAAAAAGTATATATATTATATATTGTATATATAATATATATTTTAAGAGTGTGTAAATTTTAATATAGTCATTTCATAAATAACACCTCTTCAAAAACTACTCAAAACTTCTGTTTCCTTGACCTTTGGATTGTTGGTATTAGAAGGTTTTGCAGTTGAAATCCTTGGGTTTTTTTCTTTTAAAACTTAATTATGCTGAGCATTTAAGAATATGTTCTTGTTTTTAATAAAAAGGGGAAATTTATTTTTAAATTAGGGATTCAAAAATCAGTGAACTTTTATAAATGGGATTTCTTTAAATGCCTTGAATAAGGGATATTTTTTTTTTTTAATTTCTTTTTTCAGTTCCATTCTTGTGGGCAATTTGTATTTGGAATTCCTGGTTGCATTGCTTTATCTGGTGCTTCATATTGATATTTACACATTTTTATATGAATAAGTATATAAACTTCAAGCCTTCCTTTGTGATCAGGGGCAGTTACACTCTGGTTTGCTGTGGTACTTTGCTGTGTACTCTGTGGCATTCATGTTACTGTGTAAATAAACTAGTTTTATTACACTCAACATCAAACTTGCAGTTTGATTTTTCTCCCTCCCTGGTAATTAGACAAAACTCTGTGTTTCTGAGGCAAATGTCTGTGGCCAGTGCAGCAGAGGATTGAATTCCCAGAGCAGTGGGCTTGCAGCAGCAGCAGTGCAGCTGTGGCAGCTGCACACTTGGGCGAGGCTGCTGCCCCCGTGCATCCCAGCTGCAGGAACTGCCAGGGCTCTGCACACTGCCCCAGCCCCCACCTCTGGCATCTGCCCTGGAAGCCTCACCACAGCTGGCACTGGTTCAGCTCCATCTGGACAAGTGGCAGCAACAGCCCAAAAATAAACTGGCCACCAGTGGCTGCTGTTGATTGAAGCAGTGTGTTGTAAGGGCTGCTGGGAGAGAAGTGACTTGGCACCTCGGTGACAACGGCCACACTGGGGACAGCCCTTGGCATGTAAGCAGCTGAGCCAAAGTTAGACATTTCCCTGGAGTGGACAGGGTTTAAATGACCTGCTGAAAAGGAATAAAATTACTCTTAAGTCACATTTTTGCATGCAGTGACAAAGCAGGAGGATGCCTCCAAGGCAGTCTGCGGTGAAATTCATTGTGTCTGATCTGTTACCTTGAAGCATCCAACCTGATGGAGGGTCTGTGGGAAACAGATGGGATAATGTGCATCTTCCTCAGTCGTGCAGACACACTTCAGTGGCACTGAGATCAAACAGCTCCATTTGTACCCACATTTGACAGGCAGCAATGGTAGCTGCAGATGCTAATTTATTAGCATAGAGCAGACGACACTGTACACGTCGGAGCAGCGCCGTGCTCCTGCATGACAATCACACTGCTCACAAATACTCTTAAAAGAAATAATAACAACCCAAAAAACCAGCCTGCAGGCTCTATCCTCCCCACAGTCACAGTGGCTTTGCACAGGTATGTCATCACTTTCAACAATCAGAATTAGTTGAAGTGTAACTACTACCTGCCCTTCACATTTATTCCTCAGACACTGTATGAAAGCCTTTCAAAACCAGTTTAAGCTATTGTCCTCATCCTTTTGAAAAGTATAAAGCTAGCTGACTCCAAAGGTGTCAGTAAATACACAACACATTTAACAGCCTGACAGAAAGCCAGAGTAATCCCTGTTCACTTCAACAAAGTGCCATGGACTTAAGCTAAACAGAGTTCGATTATGCCATTCGTCAGTGGCAATCATCACTCTGCAGGGAAAAGATATGCAAAAATAAACTGAACCCTTGTCAAGACATGATAATTATACTAGTTTAACTAAAATCTGTTTGAAATTAATTTAGTTCTGTTAGTGCAAACTCTCTTGTGGGTGTCCTTAAGCAGTGGCAGTCTGGCGTTCTCATTTCAGCTTGTGCCAGACATGAACACAAGTGGAACAGATGCCTGGTTTCAGCTGATGCAAAAATGTCTGTATCAGATTTTTCACCAGCTCAGAAACTCACCCAATAGTAGAGCATGATAAACCTTTCTTTTGCAGAAAGCCTGCCTGCATCACTTGAGCTCTGCAGGCTGCTGCTTTTGCCCCAGTTAATGAGCTTCTGTGGTGCCCCACAGGAATCACACTCCTTACCCAGAGGTGCTTTTAGCCAGGCTCAGAAGGAAACAGTTCCCAAGGCAAAACTGCTCAAGTGAAATATTTGCCACAATGCTCTCTGCAGAGAGAGGCTGTAGTTTCAGTTCTGAGCTAAGACTTGTAGCTCTGTGGAGAAAGATACACATTAAAACACAGTGTTGGGCCTTCAAATCTACTGCACGTGGTGAGGCAGCACTGGAGCCTGGTGCTCAGCCCACCCCCATGGAAGGTGGGGACAGGCTTCCTGCCATCAGTTCAGTGCTTCCAAATGAGCAAAAAGTCATTGTGTGGCAAACAGACGCCAGGGGAGTCACTGGGAGAGCAGGTTTGGAGGCTCTGAAGCAGATTTGCTGGTGTCAAATCAGAGAACTCAAAGTAATAGCTACCAAAGGTGCATTTTTGATGACATCTCCTGTTCTCACTCTTTGTTTTGCTGGCATGAGGGTGCTATTTTTGTTACATTGCAGCTGGCAGACTCAGAACATGCATAGACGAAAGCACTGGAAGTAGCTAAGAGTAATTGAAGGTAAAATCACAAAACCCTATTTCTTATCCTCCAAAAAGAGAAGGATTGGGAACAGAGAGGTTTATTGCTCAGGTATTTACCTATGCCTGCTCCTTTTGGTACCAGCCCTAGTTCAAGAGCTGCACAGAAAGCTCCTTTTCCCAGCTGTTGCCTCATGTTTTACAGGTGCTAGGAGGAGCCCATTCTCCCCTGCACAGCACAGTGAGAGACAGAACAGCCCCAGGGACAGAACTTGTGTGCAGTGGGGCTGGGGGGCACTTACAGATCTCATGTCAGATGCCAGATTATGCCTGATTTCACTGGAGTCTTCATGGTCCAGATAAACTGCAGTGAATAGCAGACTAACCGTAAAAACAAGGAAATCCCTGCAGTGTATCTACAAGAAGCAAGCTATTAACTTTGCATATCTCCAAAGTGCAGAAGGACATAAATGTTCTTCTAAAGAAAATGAAGAATTAAGGGGAAAAAATTCTCCTGACTCCTACATGGGCACTAAATTTGAATCAAGTTACTGTTGGAAATGGGCCAGTAGTCTTGCACCACTGCAAGCATCAAACCAAAAGGAACTTCCCATAACCTGTGAGCCATTCATGCAGCTTCTCTTGGCCAGGGAAGTCTCAAGTCTTCTTTGAAACTTTTTTCCATTTACATTACTGGGAAAAAAAAGTTTTATGCTCTGTCATATTAACCCTTCGTCTTACGTATTTGTTTGTGCAGAAGTCATTGCTAAAGCTGCAATCACAGGACACCAGAGTGTGCTCCAGCTTCAAACAAGAAAGAACAACAGGAGGTCAGAAAACAGGGTAAAACATGACAAATGTTTTAATGGCATTAGTTACAAATGTTTAAATACCACCCAGATCCAGACCTTCACCATCCCTGGCCCTTGTGCAGCAGTGACCTATTCAAACAATTTCTCTGTGGCAGGAAGCATTTCTCCCTGTACCTTGGAGCCCCAACATCTCCTTCCATAGGAACTGCAGCACACCGTCCTGATCTCTTCCTTGCTGTGAGACCTTTTTTGGAGGTTTTTGAGGTGACTGGGCTCAGACTGAGGGGCTAGGGGTGAGGGTGTCAGCATTCTGTAAAAATGGCTGAAGGTATTTAATCTACAGCCCATCAGCATCCTATTTACTTGTCCTGGGCAGACATGTGCCTAGAGTCTTAACTTGAAAATTCTGGACATATAAGAAAGTTCACGTAAGAATACTGACTTTATTTTTTACTAGGAATTAGTCTGTGTTTATCCAACTCAACATCCCCTCTGGGTTGTGGCGTTTTTTTTTTCAAATAATTCAAATCCATCTGGAGTCTTTTACAACTTTCTGCAATTTATGCTAATCTTGAACAGATTTCACTTTGTGATTAATTACTTCTTCCTGAAAACTGGAAACACTGAGCTAAGACTAGTTCTTAGGCAAGTTGTCTGTTTTTCCTAAAGAATTTGTACTTGTTACATTGGTTTTATTCTTTCACAATTAAAAGGGTTTTCTTTTTCTTCACTCACCAGAAGTACAGTAAAATTACAGTGTGAGTTTTGTGCTGATCCTAAAGCACTTTCAAGAAGGGATTAATTGCTATGCTACAGATCCAGGAACTGATGGACAGAATGGCAAAGGAGTGTATAAAAAAGACACAGCATTTGGGGGCAATAGTTTGCAGAAATCCAGGGCCTGTTCAACTAAACCATCTCCTACAGTATTTCTGTTTGCATTCTATTCACCACTGACTCACAACTATCCACCATGACTTGACAGCCTCCATCAATTAAATCTATTGCAGAATGATTTTTATAGAATTATAAATTTGTTTTGTCAATTTTAGTAACGGTTGCTCGAACATAAAAATAACAAGATTGCAGTCCCAAAAGAAAGGCATTCAAAGCTATAGCCAGGTGAAGCAGCTCTGACACATTTCGGCTCCAATACACATCTACACTGAGACTATGTCCTCTGTCACTTCACCATCCTCTTCTGTCTCCCAGGAGGTGCCAATACCTCTGGTTTGCAGGAGACAACTCTGCTTTGGAGCATCTTTCCCACTTGGACCAGCCTAATTCCCAGGCATTGCTGAGCAGCCTTTCTTACAAAGAGGACATTCGGAATGAGCCTCATTAACATGAATTAGAGTCCAGTGGTCAACTGCCTTGGCACCCTGTCAGCAACGGGAGCAACAGTCCATCTCTTAACTCCCAAATCTGCTGTGTTATTAGGCGGATGGCTTCAAGCAGTCTCTGCTGGAAGCTCCTTAGGTCCTTGTGTGATGAGCACATGCAGTTCATGTCATCCCCAGAGGTCCCTTCTGAGATGGCATGACACCTTTCATGACCACATCAGTGTAAAACACACAGAACAGAGCCCCGGAGCACTTGGGCAGAGAGTTACAGCCCATTGGAAGATGCCAGTTCACCGAGTAAATCTCCTTTTTGCTATTGGGTAACTTGCAAACAGCAAACTGTCAAGGCTCATTCTTCTGCTGTAGCCAAAAGGTGTCTCTGTAACAGGGATCCCTCCTGCTGTGCTGGGTACCCTTCCAATAGTGCTGCCCTGGCAAAATGCCATCTGTGAGCAGCACAGCACAGGCCCCATTCAGGCATCAGGAGCAGGAAGAGGGGAGCCAGGTGGAAAATGGCAGCCCAAGTCTGCTTTAGAGCTACTGCCTTACTAGAAGGGCTGTCATTATAGCACTGTTGCCAGTTTGACAGGAAAAGACAGCCAAACTGCCTGCTTCTGACAGAGATCCAAGGTGGTGTTTGTGAGAAAATGAGAGAAGCAGCACTGTCCCCTCAACCTAAGCCCCTGTCAGCATCTGTCAAGCACTGGCAGACCTGGCAGTCCTGCAGCTGGCAGCTCTCAGTCTCCAGAGAGCTGGGGACCTTGTGACAATCAGAGAAGTGGCCAGAGAGCCTGACTGGTGGCTTCCCAACCAGCTGGTATGAAGCAGCTGCAGAGCTGCTGCACACTGCTCTGTGCACAGCCTGCATTTAGCTGTGCATCACAAGTGCTCTTGCCAGACAACAAGGGCATTCCCAACATCCTTCCCCTAAAAAGGCTACTGGGCAGGCAAATGGTATCTGCCTAAACTGAGAAAGAGAGGGTTGCAAATGGTGTAGCCAGAGTTCAGTGGAACTGTGCCTGCCTAATACCTCTAAGCATCTAACCCCCAAATCCCATTAGTAAGTTTAAATAAGTCTAAGAGGACAAGATGTCAGACTTACCATAGACCTGACTCTGGAGTACTCTCCCTTCTAGGCTAAGCCTGTCACCCATGGCTGACACTACTGGTTGTGCACCGTAGAGGCTTGTACCAGTAACAATCACCAGCAAAAACAACTTTTCCATAATACTTTCTTTGTAAGATCCCTTCTCTTATCCCTCTTCCTCTTTCTATTTTTTTCTCCTTTGATTTTTTCCCAGATTTTCCCTGTTAGTTATTAACTAAATGCCAAGTCGCTGTGTATTTAGTAATCAGATTATCTGCTAATACCTGCCTAAAGCAGACACCATTGATTAAAAGAAAGAGTGGTCATTATGTTATTTTTCATACAAATTATTTAGGTCCTGAGGCTGAGATTGAATTAAAGGAAAGATCAAATTAATGAGGGATTGAATTAAATTAGAAACATCTGATTGCAGTATTTCCTACATCTCCAAACTGCCAAAAGAAGACAGTGGTATGGCTGTGAATTTATGTCATTTCATGAAAAAGTATGAACAGCTTGTTTTAATTGCATCTGAGAAGTGTGCCTTACCATGGATATAGCTGGGTAAGTGCTCAAAATCCACAGCAATTTTGAAAGAGGATATAATGTAATAGCAGAAGATTTAATCAGAACATGAGCCACAAAATCTCCTCTAATGTCTTGTTTCACACAATGTAGGGCAGATTTCCAGGCAATCTGTGCACCCACTGCCTCCCCCACACTATGGCAGGGAACTGCAGACATGGGTGCACACAGCCCCTGAAAGCAAGGCCCCAAAAATCCACCTTTTGGATGCAGCCAAATTTAATACATTCCTTCAGTCATTTAGGTTGCTTTTGAATAATTTTATCTTTTCCTCCTTCCCCAAAGTGTCTTAATGAGGGACATGATGTGAAAACACTTCCCTTGCTTCCAATTTGGATAAATTTATTGGTTCTAAATAGCACAGGGGATGAAGATTTCGAGCTTGCTCTCTACAGGGAGCAATCAGTGGGCTCAGGACGTTGTCTGAACCGAACTGAGCTCTTCAGTTTTAAAAGTGGTCTTTCTAATCCTACTTCTTATCCTACTAATCATCAACAATCCCATTGCTATTTCTGCCCTTACTTCATCACAGCAGTACTTGTGTTGCCCTGCATTTCAGTCACTTTAGTGAGACTCTATACTGCTGGTGAGAGATGCTTTAACTGACTTGATTGATTGTTTATCTCCTGATCATAAATGCTAATTACAGAGCTGAGAAGATTGGTTTGTCTTTATTGCCATACTTCCACATAGAAACATAGAAAAATAATTTTTTTATGATTTCCATGAATTCCCTTTATACTTTGATCTGCAGAGGACAGAATATTCCTTCCAGTGTCAGAGACTGCTTTACAGAAGCAGTAAGCCAATCAAGAGAAAAATCTTGGCAGTATGAAGTTGTGACCTAATTTTATCACTGCATTTCCTCCTCTCTCCAAAACATTCAAAGTTCAAAACAACTGCCCTTATACAGAACAGTTCTCTCTACTCAAATAGGTCGCTTACAGAATAAAGGCCTTAACTGCACATAACCCTCTCAAACACAAACCAGAGTACTTCCCTGAGCCATGCATGGCTGGACTCTGTGTCCTGGGTTGGTGTTGAGTCTGCTCCTCTCCCGCCCCCACACCTCGCTGTCTGCATGGAGCTGCCGCCGGCGCCGCTTCTCCCCCGCCCGGGGAAGTGGTGCCCCGGGGCTGTGCTGCTGTTGCCCCGGCTGCCCGGCTGCTGCCGCTGCTGCTGCTTGCTGCCCCAGCTGCTTGCTGCCCCGCTTGCTAGCTACCCCTGGCTGCTGCTGCTGCTGCTGTCCCGCTGCTTTCTGCCCCAGCTCGCTGTTGCCCCGGCTGCCGCTGCCCTGCTGCTGCTGCTGCCCCGGCTGCTGCTTTCCCCGCCCCTTCTCCCCTTCATCTCGAAGATCTGTACCGGCTCCGGACGGGACCTGAACATCAGAGACTGCCTCCGGAGCCTGCCAAAGAAGCTTTTCGCCCTTCCCAGCAGCGACTGTCTCTCACCTTGATGAAAACGGTTTTTTTTTTGTCATCTGAGATTGTACTTTCCTGGTGCTGGGAAATGTTTTTCTTCTGTTTGTTAATAAATAGGTTTTTTTCCACTTTTCCCCCCGAGTAAATTCTTTCCGAGCCCAGTGGGGGGAGGAATTGTGAGCGGGGCTTGTTCTCTGGGAGGCTCCTTTGGAGGTTTCCCCCCCAGGTTTGTCCTAAACTTGGACACTCTGGGATGCTTCACATCTCTGGAGAAGGCCTTTCTTGTGGGAAATGCAGCTGTGTTTTAATCCAAGACAGAAAGACTTTTCCCTGCTGATTTTAAAAACCAACTGCAATTACATTCAGAACAAATGCCCAAGTTCAGCATGCAACTCCCCGGATTCCCAGAGTCAGAGAATCCCCCTGCACATGGCAGAGCCCTGCACAAGGAGGCTCCATTTGGGATGGAGACGTGCATTTTGCAGAGGTGCATCTTTTGTGAGTGTAAATTAAGAAAACTCCACTGAAGGCCACAGAGCTAGGCTGGTTCAGGACAGCTGAGCCCTGTTTGTGGCATGCAAAGGAAAGACAGGAAAGGAGCAGCTGTAACAATTGGTGAAGCAGCATGACCATGAGCCTCAGAACATCTAAACTCTTTGGTGACAACTATAAAAATTCAGAAGTTGGAAGCTCTTAATAAAAAGGCAGCAGATCCCTAGCAAAGCTCCCATGGGATGGTTGGAGGTACCGAGGTTCAGTGGCTGGACCCTGATGCCATTTGCCTCATAAATCCACACAAACCCAGCATGGTCAGTACTGGCCTTATCAGTGTGTTTCAGAGGGACTGTTACTACAATTGGAAATTTCCAAATTCAGTCTTCTGCTTCTCTTTTCACTCTGTTTTATTGTTGGGTGGGGTTTTTTTTTTAATGCAAAGGGAATCAATACCAGTATTGTAGCATGTTCTCCCTATTGCTTACATATAAATATAATTTAAAGGCCTAAACTAATGTATGCCATGTCTTTCACTACAGAGAAGTTCCCAAAGGATTAAACCAACAAAACATTAAAATATGAGCTTCCAAAATATCCTCACAGCCTCCTTGCAGGTTTCAGAGTCATGCAAGTTCACCAGAAAGCCAAGGTCTTTGCCTGCTCTGAGAAGCAGGTTTGAAGCAATGCAGT
This sequence comes from Oenanthe melanoleuca, assembly GCF_029582105.1. Classification (NCBI taxonomy): domain Eukaryota; kingdom Metazoa; phylum Chordata; class Aves; order Passeriformes; family Muscicapidae; genus Oenanthe; species Oenanthe melanoleuca. The sequence continues at coordinate 18,414,598 of NC_079344.1, forward strand.
ATCACTGTTGAATGTGATCTCTGACCCTCAACCTCACCTTCCTGCTCAGGCACAAACACCTGCCTGCTTCAGCAGAACAGGGCATCAGCTAAACTGCTGCCACTTCTCCCCTTCTCACATACAAGACTGACTGATTCTGGAACCAGCACACTGTGCTAAATTATAAACAACTGTTCACTAAGGAATTAAGAAAGTTGCCACATGAAAAAAAAAAAAAAAAAAAAAAAAAAAAAAAAAAAAAAAAAAAAAACCAAAACAAGAGCCCTGGTAGCGCATTTCATTCCTGAAGTATTTGTGTGAGTACTGCTGGAGGAAGCCCTTCATATGCTGTATCTAGACTCAGACACGTGATCTTTTTGCTAAGTCTGTGGGCTATTCTACTGAAAAAAAAGACATACTTTTTCAGAGGTAAGGTGATTCAGAAATCCTCAGGTGCTGGGGTGATTGCCTGAGATATGTGGTATAGAGGATTATGGGTTGAAAACATGATATTCCAGTCAATTACCTTGAGTCTAAGATGAAATAGAACTGTACTGAAATCTATAGTGCTGTGGTACAATGCAGTGCAGAACTAAGCTTCAAATATTTTACTTGCTTTATGTTTACAGGAAAACTAAAACCTCTTGAAGTCCAACTGTTTCTGTAACAAGACTGCTCAGAATCCATGTATCCACAAATAGTTAAGGCAGCCTGGAATGATGGACAACTGGACCACCCAGTTCACGGGTTTTGTGGAAATAAACACCGACCACCACCACGCTGCACCACCCAGCCCACAGGGCTGGGCAGACACGTTTGTCCCGGGTTTGTTCCGGAGCAGTGACTGTGGCATTCCAGGACAGCTGTGACAGAGAGCACAGAGCAGAGCAGGGGCAGCAGCAGGGAAAGGCACAGCCTGGGTGGATGTCTCAGGTATGTAAATCCCTGCCTTGGGATCCTGCTGTGCACGAGTCACCAGATGGTGCTCTACATACAGACTTGAAAGTTCTTCATTTTAATGGAGGAACTTCTACAGCCTTTGAGTAAATAATGATGTTATTTTTGTGAAGCCTTTCCTTTAAAGTTTAATTTGCATCTTAGTCTTCTCATCTCAGATAGTTGGGTTTTGTTGTTGTTGTTGTTAAGCTGTTTATTCACAACAGCTTTGGTGCTGGAATTTACAGGCATGAGACTTCCATCCAGGTCTGCTGAAAATATGGGAATAAAATACAAGCTGTAATAAGAAAATATTTAGTCATGTAATTTTGACATCACTTATTTTGCCTGCAATTTGAAATAAATATACAGAACCTTCTGCATCACAGTGGATATGACATCACAGAAGTGGTACCATGTAAGAAAAGAAATCTGAAGATGTGGTGAGGATGACATAGTAGGTAGAAGGCTTTTCAGATTAAAATAGCTACAGCATAGTAGAACATAATTATCTTCTAGAAATATAATGCTGAGTGTATCCAAATCCTACTCATCTTCCCTCTGAAATCCTACACTCATCCGGCTTCAAATCATGGTTTGAAGACAATTAACATAAAAACTGAGAATATGGATGCCTCTTTTCCATCACCTCTTAAAAGTGGATTCATCTCATGAAAGTATCTATTAGAAGTCACGTGCACTACGACTTTGAAGATCGGAACAGCAGCAATTTATTAGGGCACGCGTTTGATCTCCTTGAAATTTTGGGAGCCGCCCAGGAGATGGCAGCAAATGGCACTCCGGGGGCAGGAGCCTCCGGGTGAGCTGCGAGATGCTCAGACCAGCGCCGGACTCAAAATTAATCGGGGTTTATCTTCTACCCAGCACGAACCCAACTCATTAATTTTGTTCTTTGCCGAGCGGCAGAGAGAACAAAGCCACAGGAGACTTTCACAATGTCGCACTCAATCTGTGTGTAACATTGTAAAAATATAGTAGCACTTTAAAGTAACTCATCCTTTTCATAAAATTTATAATTACTCGAATCATTTATTTCCCTACATGAAGGCTATTAAAAATAGTTTCAGGGAGAGCGCAATTTGTTATGAAGTGAAGGTCAATCTCATTAGATCACTGTAGCAGAGATCCTAATAACATCCTGGCAGAAAGAGGTATCTCATTACAGAAGTTGTATTTTGTTTGAAATATTAGGTCGTAGTTAACTGAGCACTAAAATACACATAATACTGGATGACATAAATTATTCCCCTGAAAAACTGTGGTGGTAAAACAAAGATGAGGGTACAACACAAGGCTTAACATTTTCTATCTTTTCTAGCTGGATTCACCTACTTAATATCAGTTTGGGTTGCTGCTGCTTCTGGATACTGAGCCACAGTTGGGTTGCTAGAATTATACACAGACTGTGAAACTGCAAGCTACAGCTAGTAAGAAATATGTTTGATTTTCCTTGTAACAGCTGAGTAAGCTGACATCCAGGAAATACCAACATTTAAAACGAAAAAAAATTAAAACCAGAGAGAGTCCAGAAGTAAACATTGCTTTTACAAATACAAGAGAGGGAGTTACTTTCCCTTTAATTACCTCTACCCATTTGGAAAAAACCAATTGGTTTTTCTAGCCTTTCATTCTACTGGAACCACAGCTGAAGGTGTGGATGGGTTTAAATCTTCTCCTGAGCTGTATCACAGCCCTTAACACCTGGCAGGATCATACTGAGCATCTGCTCCAAGCCAGTCAGCAGCACCCAGAAAGGTGTCACGGATTATCCACGGGAGGCAGCTCAACAGTCACAGGAGCTCTGCTTTCCAGAGACTTCACACCCCCATGGTATCAACTAAAGACTCCTAATACACCTGTGAGCTACATCAGCAGCCTCAGGAAACTGTCAGGAGAGCAGAAAAAGAGGTTATATGGATTTCCTAGCACCATGAAGTGGATCCAGGAAAGGTTCTCCACCCATGGAGGGTGTGCTGTAACAGCAACACCCCCTTCTTTCAGCAGAACAGGTTTAACCACGGGTACAGTGCAGAGGTTGTGGTTAGAAGGTGAGTACAAACACAGACACTCAACCTGGAGCAGCTCACAGCAGCCACAGATGGCACTGAGAGAATGCTTTGGTAGTGCTGTTTTGCAGGAGCAAAAGCAGCCCTGCTGGTTTGTGACTACAGCTTGGGTTTTTTAAAAATTCCCAACTGAAATCTGGAGGTTTTTAAAAAAAATATTGATCAAATTTCCAGATAGAAAAATGCTAGTTTATACAAGAACGATATATTTTAATTATATTTTCAGCTGCAGATTATGTAATTAACTCAGATAGTAGCACCTAGCATCTGAGGAGGGGAGGGCCCACACCACCTTACAGAGACACCCCGTGTCCCTGTGTCCCCCAAGCCATGTCCCCAGAGTGTGCCACCACACCACCAAGATGAACTCCTACCATCATGTAACAGGGACACAAGGACATGCACCTTGGATGATAAGCCCATTATGCAGTGCTTACACAGGAAGTCTATTTTTTTTTATTTGACTTTCTGCCTGTCACTGACTTACATCAGCTTTAAAATGTTCTTTTTCATCAGATTTCTTTGTGAAACACTTTCTCAGTAGGTAAAACAAACATAAATAGCTACAGTGAGAGAATTGTGAATTGGCTTGAGGTGGGTGCTGCAAAAGGAAAAGGCAGTACAGGAATAGAGAGCATGTGCAAGAACAGGCACAGTGATGCCTTGGGTTTCAGCTTTTATATTTTTCAGAATCTCTGCTGCTTAGTGTGTAACTCTGAAACTTCATATTAGGTGTTAGTAAGTTCTCTTCACAGGGCAGTCTGACAAAACAATCCCTTCCCAGCTAGAGAGAAACAAGGAGAACTGGTACCCAAAAAGCAGAAACAACAGCGAGGGAAAGGGGCCAAGCCAGGGGCTGAGACTTCATAGCCTGGGGCTGTGTTGGATAATTGACCCCAATATGTAATGAACCAAAACTTATAAAAGTGTAAAAACTTGTGACCGGGATCTACCTTGGATTTGATTTGGGTGTAGCCCTGGCCAGGCTCTTGCACTGCCCAAGGTAAATCCTTTCAATAAATATCTATTTTATTCCTTTTGCTCTGTCTAGTCTCTGTTCCAGGTCAGCCTTTCCATGCAACAAGAGCACTGTCCTAAGAGCAAAAAAGCTTATAGAAAATAACTTTAACAGCTGAATTTTGAACAAAAAACAGCAAACAAACAGCAAGTGATGATCAGGTAAGGTGAAATCCTTTAAGGTTCTCAGAAGGCGAAGTCTCAAGAGCATTTCTGCTGAAAGCAAAACAAAGCCCACACCTGCCCTCTGTTCATTTCTGCCTGTGCATGGCCCTGACAGGCAGGCTGGTGCACATTCTCCTGAGGACATCCGGCGAACAGACTGGATAAAAACCCAGGTTAAAAATACAACCTTCTTTTGCCTGAGTTATTTTTTCCCCTAATTTGCTGCCTCCACTTGGTCTCCATGGTAACACAAATACTTCTAGTGGTACCTTTGCTACTGTCATGCAAAGAAGTGTTAAGGAGAATGGAGAAGGCAGCAGAAGGCTGCTGAAGCTGACACTGCTGCATAAAGGGAAATCTCATCACAGGATGCTCTGAGATTTCACAAACCTGTCCTTTCCAGCAGGTCTGATTTCAGAAGTCCCCACCCCAGTCCTGTCTTCAGCAGTGGCCAGCTGTGTGTGAATAAAACAGCGTCACCCTCTCCTCCAAGAGTGCCTTGGTGCAGTGCAGAGGATGCAGGGCACTGCAGACAGGAGGGATTTAGAAGCAGCTCTGCTGCCATGGGAAAAGCCATGGAACACAGAGGCCATTTTCCAGGATACAGATCCTGAAAACTGAGCTGAGTGGAGCTGGCAGAGAACTCATGCAGAAAATATAATGATGGGGGAGTGAGGAGGGAGAAGGTGCTATTTGTAGTTTGGTGTAAAAGACTCCAAAGAACAGGACAGACAGAGCTGTGATTTCTCACTTTTTCTTACAGCATAAAATGGATTATTTTATTATTTATCCAACTACATGGATTCAGATCCTCTCCAGCATCAGAGTGGACTTGGAGCCCAATCTAGACCTATTTCCTTACAGAAACAATGCTAATGTACCTCTGGGGAAACTGCCAATGCCAGTGACGTGTCTCTAAACAGAACTTCTCATATCTTGTGTTTTGAACTATTGTATCAGCCCTTCAGATCTGCATGCAGAATTGTTTCAGAGTTTGTCTAACATCAGACTTTCAGCTCCAAACTCTTTTTTCTGTGGTGCTTCTCAAATCTGAAAGGTTTCCCTCCAGCATGCCAACCCTTTGCAGGACACAATAACTGCTATCAAATATAAATATAGAGTATAGATTAGAGCACACAAACATCCTTTATGTATTTGAACAATGATATGTTATTATATGAATTGAAAATTGTATTTAAATGCAGTGTATATAGGTCATTATTATTCAAAATTGTATTTCATGTAGGTTAAGTTAGATGATAAAGATATAAAGAAAAGATAATGAACTAATCTCAAGCTATTTTCTTCCCCTTCCTCATCCATGAAGGTGCTCCTTGTTCCTTTTACATCCCTTCAGTAGCAATAAAATGGACCTTTGCTTCCAACATTTGATCATTACTGAGAAGTTCACAGTGCTCAAGCCCATCAAAAAGCGAAGAAATGCACAGAGTGACTCCTATGAGATAATTTACTCCCAGTGAAGAGCAATTAATGGATTGCAAGTCATGACTGGCATTCCTGGGAACCACAAAATCAGGTGGGTGGGATAAAAGTGGTAAGAGATCTCTCCTGCTCCAGAACACAGCAGACTGGATTTCACCACTGCTGCCTTCCCTACCTTAGACTGACCTTCCCACTTCCCCCCTCTATTTACTAGTTTACAGCATTCTGACATGGGTGCTCTCATTTTCTAACTGCACTTCCAAATGTTGAAAAGATTGACTGAGAAAATGTTTGCCAGGTAATCAGTCATTTTTACTATGCATCCTTCAGTGTTCATGGACCTTTCCAGGCTATTACACACTTCAAAGAAGCTTATGATTACCTCCTTAGGAGCTAGAGAAAAAGCATGAGATTATTCTTTACTACCTGATTCATTCAAATGGAGTTAACTCATTTTTATAACATTTGCTAAATTGTTTGTCCAAAAAGCAAGAATACACTTTTACTTTTGTAATGCACGCCTGCAAATGGAAATTACTTCTGCTGTGGAATTGTCTACAGGCCTTGCTAGATGAGTGATTTATCACAGCCCAGACTCAATTGCACCAATGCAAAGTGCACAGTGTCCATAGACATTAACTCCTGGTGTTTAAAAAATCTAAGAGTTGAATCGGGCATAATTAAACAGCAGGTCAAACTACAACATTATTGTATTTGTTGTACATTTGTCTCTGCTTTTGTGAGTCTGCAAAACAGCTTCTGCAGCCACTTACCTTAACGAGGCACCCAGCCAACCTGCCCAGTGTGTGCCACAATGCACTGACAGCCAGAGACTGAGCCATTTCTGACCTGGGGAGGTCACAAATGTGCATCTTTCTGGCTCACATCCTGCACTTGAGACCTTTGGGCCAGTCTTGCTCTGCACCCACCCCAGCCTCTGATCTTCTCCCTCTCTCAGAGGGAGTGCAGGATATCCTTGTATTCATTTCTGGTACATCTTCCTGAAAATATTGCTATGATGACAGTCACAAGCAGTGAAATGCTAAATAAATGTTCTCTGAGGAATTTCAAAGAGGTTTAAACTGTATTAAAAACAAAAGCACATCTTGGCAGTCAAGCTACCTGTCCACATCAAGAAAGGTGGAGATCTAAGCAACAAAGCTGTGCTGGAGACAGTTCAATCCAACTTAATCAAGCCAGATATTGAAATTGCAGCCAGTGTTCACAGTGCTTGTTACAACCTGCTTTCCAGCAAGCCTTGCTGCTTTCCTGGGAATTGCCTTGCCTCACCTCACTTCAGCAAGCCATCCATCTTTCCTCCTCTCTGCAAAGGCAGAGAATTCCCTGCCTACATTCCCATATGAGGAGGAGGGGCAATTTCTGATGGCATCTTATTATTCATCCCATTTTTCCCCTAAATGTCACTTGGCTGGTATGGCATGCTTGGCCAGCATGAGATGCCAGCACAGGCCCACACCTCATCCCAGACAGAGCCTTTGGATTTGAAGTCACAGACTGAAGACATCAAAAAGTTCTGCATGTGTTCTCCAAAGACCCAGAGTGTTTCACTGCACAAGAGCCTGCAAAGACCCCACCAGCAGCCAGCCCTCTATGCATGGGAGCAGCAAGGCAGCACTGCAAAGAAGAATGCCAGGCACTGCTGCATTCATGTGTTTTTCAGGAGCTATGCTTAGAGGAACACTTGGCATTTCTCCTCCAGGCAGTGGGTGCAGCCCACACAAACCCTGTGCCAGCCCAAGGCGCTGCAGCCTCCCCAGGGCTCCTCTCTGCCCACTCTCGCTCACGTTCCCTGCATGCAGAAACCTGCAGCCCCAGCACAGCACGAAGTCCTGGCCCTTCCTTGCCAGCTGTCAATGTTAAATGCAAAAAAGTACCCCCAGAGTCTCTACTGAGCACCAGTTCCTATGAATCTATAACAATTTATCTATCTATCAATCTAATCAATCTTCCTCCACCTGTGAAGGCAGAGGAAATTAGCACAGAAAATCAGATAAGAGTGTTAATTTCAACTTTGACATTGTATAACAGCATTGCACTAAAATCTTTCTGTGAGTTTTTAAATATCATTGATCCTTTCCCTATCAAATTCCTCTTAAAAAGGCTTTCTTTCTATAAACTTTTAATGGCTTTTTTGATAGCATTGTCTATATAGGCTTTTAAAAATACCATATGTCACAGAACTGTAATATAAAGCACATATAAACAGCACATTAAAAAGCAGAAAATACAAGACACAATCATACCCTAAAAGCCATAATTCAGTGCAAAACCTGATTAATTGTACAACCGATTTTAAGCACATCTTCTGGGTATAGAAATTAATTTTTAGTGCCAAAAAGTGGTCTGATAACACTTGCAACATTGGGAAGTTTCATCCATGAGCATATAAGGACTTGAAATGAAAGCTGAAAAAAGACTTAGTATCTCCATGGTATCCAGAACTGGGTCTGGATATAACTTCCCAAACTATAGCAAGAAAAAGAACTAACTTTGCTACCATGGAAACAGAAGAGTGGAATATAAATGATTGTTACTTGCCTGCCTTTACAAGACCAATTGCTAAAATGTTAAGGCCGTCAATGTCATGGGTAGTTTTGTTTCCACCTGAGAAGTAAATCTTCTGGGAAAGGACCAAATTCACCAAACAAGGGAGAGCAGGAACCCAGGAATGACATTTCTGGCATTTCTAGGAAAAGTGGGGCCTTAGAGAGGAGGAGAGTGAGAGGAAGATGAGAAGGAATATCCTGGTGCATGAAGAAAACAGGGAAGAAGGGTTTGCTTTAATTAGTGAGACAGGAAAAAAGGCCCTTATAATGGAGGGCTGGATCCTGGCAAGGCTAAAATAAACCTCATGTATAAATATCCAGCTAATCCTGGATTGGTGTTACCGCTTCTAGAAACCATGCTTGTCTTTGATTTCTTAACTTACTTTTTCTTTGCTCTTTGGAGGAAAATGCCGCCCTCTTTGGATGTGTCCAAAACACCCAACGATTACCACCGCCTGCATTTCCTCACAGTTTGTGAGGTTCTGCAACCTGTCATTTACTTCACTGGGAGCATTCCTTCTCCACACGAGACAAATGTCCAGGTTGTAAAACGCTGGATGTTCCCTCAGGAACCCTCATGATCTCCCTGCCAGCCGCTCAGCTCTCCCGCCCTCACGGCCCCTCAGCGCCCTGAGGGCGCAGCCCCGCCATCAAACCGCCCCTCAGGCGGCAATCGGGCGCGTTTCCACTGCCCTCAGGAGCCGAGGGTCTCCTGAGGATGCCACCGGCTTCATGGGGCAGCTTTTAGTGGGAGCATGTGAATGTTCACAGTTCTTTGAAACCTGTTTTAGGACTGTAAAGTGGTCGGGAAATTACCGCTTCGGGTGCTGAACGCGAAGCAGAGACTGTGTTTCTTGGCACTCTGCGGGCTGGAGGGCAGCGCTGGCCGCCCCCTCACGGCACCGCGGCCGCCCAGGCGCTGCGCCTCCTGAGGGCGGGGCCGCTGTCTGGGGGAGCGGTTCGCCATCTTAGGTGCCCCCGCCCCCTGGTGCCACGTGAGGCGAGCGGCCGCCATCTTAGGCTGCCCGCGCGGCCGGGCGGTCACGTGCGGCGGTGCTGAGGGACGCGGGGCCGGGCCGGGCTCTGCGGCGCCATGGGGCAGTGCGGCATCACCTCCTCCAAGACCGTCCTCGTCTTCCTCAACCTCATCTTCTGGGTGAGTCCGGCGCGCCTCGCCAGGCACGGTGGCTCCGGGCTTCCAGGTCGGAGCCTGGCCCCGAGAGCGCTGCGGGCCTCGCTCAGGAGCCGGAGCTTCTCCTCACCCCCCCCCTCACGGATTCAGCTCATATTTAAACTCTTTATGTTTAACCGGCCTTCTGATCCCCTCGGCATGGTGTGGGGGTTCAGTGCTGGGCTCAGTATATTCCCTCGCAGTCCCTCCCCTGAATCCTGGGGTGGGGGGAGCTGAACCTGGCATTGAAGGTTTAACGAGCATTAGGGATCTTGGGTAGAGGCTCTTGTGGAACCGAATACAGCTTCTCTCTGTCGCGTTGTTGAGCTTTTCAGGTCTCTGGCAGTTTAATTTCTGTAGCCAGTTTAATTTTTGTAGTGTTCTTGTGGCCATCTCGGGTTTGCCGTCCCGGGACATGCCGAGCGCTGAGTGTGGGGCACCGCGTCCTCCTGTGCTGGGAGCACAAAATCAGGACTTACCTCTGCATTTATTTATGCTGCTCGTATTCCACTAGCCACGGCAGCACTGTAGTATTTATGCATCGCTGAAACCTCCCACAGCTACAGTGGCAGTAAGATAAAAGCTTACAGAAGGGGGACAGTAGATTACTGTAAATGACCTTTTTCAGGATGAACGTACAGGCTTTAGCTCGGCATTGTGTTCACTGTAATAATTGGCTTGTCAGAACAGCGTAACTCTTAAATAAAAGAAATCAAATGAAAGAATAGTCTGTAAGTTTTTAGGAATTCCCTTTGTGCATTTAGATACTGCATTTTTCCTGCTCTGATCCCAGCTCCAATAACAGAATATCTGTTGTCGCAACTGTTCAGAGATTTCATCTGAAAAAGTAATAATGGGTAACAAGCTGTTGGAACGCGAAAGTGTAGTTATATATAGCTGCTTCATTTACTATTGATAGTCATATAAAATCTTACTAGCGTTACGGAATGACTGTTCTTGTCTGAATTTTTACAAAGGAGTGCTCCCTAAGGGTGTCTGGAAATGAATCATGGTCAGGGAAAACGCATCTCTGTGTATTCTTACCGGAATTTGCCTATACAGCTGTTTTGGGAGAGGAGCAATGAAGGTGAGGCTGATTTGGCCTTATGTGGTGCAGGTTAGAAGTCTGTAATTGTGGCTGAGGTGGCCAGATTCTATTCTTTATTTTTAAAGTAAAAAGTAGTGACATCAGTCTCTAGGTGCAGCCCCAAGGTTGGAATCTGCTTTGTTGGGTGTGGCTTTTTGTTACATGCATCGTTGCCAGTGGCGTTTTAAAAGCTCGTCATACTTAAAAGTTTTTGGCTGGGCACGGTTTTTGTGAGTTGCCTTCTTGATGGCACCTTGAAGGAAATTTTTCTGTGGTTGCTGATACAAATGAGGCTCTGTTTGGAGTAAATGAGCACAAGTTCTGTGTGCAGTTTCTCCTCCCCCTGCTCCAAAAGCTTAGTGATAGGTATTGCTCCTTGTCTGCTGCATTTAGTAATTTAATTCCATGTTGGAGTTTGCAATTATTCATCTCATACAGTGATGGGGTCAAAGTTATTTTATGTAATGCTGAACTTCGTGCTTTACAATTTTTGATTACTTTTGAGACAAACTTGGCTTAATTTAAAGTTGTTAGATTGTATTTAGATAAGATGTATTTCACATCAGATTAAAATGTCATCGATCTTGTATTCTGTAAACCACCTCCAGCCTAAGAAGTCAGCTTGTGCTGATAGCTTTTTGGCAGATAAGTGGCTGGGTTGCCTGTGTTGGAACAGCCCTGTGGGTCATGAGCTGCATGTAGAATGAGGCAGACTTTCTGCAAGTGAGAGTTACAGAAACTAGTGGTTTTCCTTTCTTTCACAAGCTGGAGTCAATAGCTCATTTGTTGACTGAGTATGTTAACATTTGGTGCCTATCTAGTTGGCAGTGGGAGTGCTTCTGTGCTGTTACAGAAATCTTTTGCTTGTCATCCTTATGTAGTTCCAAAATTGATAATTAAATAACTCGGATTTCCCAAGACTTGACAATAGACAAATGCCTATAATTAGTCAAGCAACTATGAAATCTCCTTTAACTGCTTTTGTAAGTTTACTCTCTCCCTTTAAGGTTTCATATACCAGTCTTCTGTGTTATCACTATCTTCATGGTCACCTGTAGGAATAGCAAGTTGTGACTACACAGTGGATTAGAACTTCCCCCTTTGCCCTGTGGGTCTCTTACTTGTGGGAGGATGTGAATGTTCAGAGAGACTGTAGATCTGTCTTATGACTGAGATGTTCAGAAAATTATCAGTGCTGTAAAGAAATAGCAGAGATGTGCTTGTTATGCTTTGGAGTCTTGGTTCTAACTCCTACAAATCTCTTTCAAGTCTGAAAGAGGCAGATCAGACTTTGCTGACAGGTGACAGCCACTTACCATCTACAGCTACTGATTTCACTTCTGCAAGTTCAGTTCATTTTGAAGTCTTGTGCTATTTGTTAAATTTTAGTTGGTGCTATAAAAAGTCATTTATTGTCTTGTGAAAACTTCTTCCTACTGTATAAAATTCTTGCATTAATTGTACTTTCCTGCCTGTTGGCAATACTGCAGGATTTTTATTTTTCAAAGAAAGTAGGCTGTGGAAGCTGTTTAAAAGCAGGGCAAGTACTAGTTTATCATGTAGAAAGCTGAAGGAACTTTACTTACCTTTCCACATTATTGGTGTGGTATTTTGGCTGTTCAGCTGAGTTGTATTTTCAGGGGTGGAATGCATGCTTGAGTTTTGGATAATTTGTCAAAGAGTGCTGAAGTACTTTACCAAGAAATGCATTGATATGAAGTATCAGTTAAAACTTGCCCTCCTTAGATCAGGGAATGCTGATCTGATTAATGTGTTTCTTAGCCTCTCATTGCTGTGAGTTCATTTTTGAGTAGATATAACAAATGACAAAGGAAAGCCAATCCTTCAGCTGACCTTTACCTTGAGTTTGCACAAGATTTATTTGGTCAGCTGATGACTTCATTTAGGGGATGCTGAGTCTGTTAAGGAAGGGTATTGCATAGGAAGTAATTGTGATGTGAAAGACAATACAGCTTAGAAATAAAGTAATGTAACTTTTAATACACGTATCTTCACAATCAGCAAGATTTTTGTTACCTTGGTGACATGTTGATAATGACTAATTGAAAAAAAACCAAAAAATATGTACTTGAGAATAGCTTGCTCTTTGGGAAACCTCCTAAATTTAAAGTCTGCATAATTTTGAAAGAGAAATATATTTACCTGGAACAAATACCTAAAGACTGCTGTCAAATGTGTTTATTTGTGTACCCTTAATTTAAGGCTTCGTGGTGTGACTTGCATAATTCAGTTGAAACCAGTTTGAAGATGAGATGAAGAGAAAAATACTAAGGAAATGTTTTCAGTCTTAGTTTAGTTCATAGGATAAAATATTCAGAGTTCCATGTGGTGTTGCTTCAGAAAAGGGAATCTATTTTATATTCTCAAAGAATGTGTGTGCTTTGACAGCCTGCTCTGCTAAAGTAGTGCCAGATATTCTGTGCCTGCTGAAGTTTTTACTTTTCACGCTGTGTCCTCCTCCTTGGGCAAAGGAATGAACTCTGCTTCTACAATATCTTCAAGCCAGTGGTTGCAAACTATTTAAGTTGTTCTTGTAGTATTTAGCTGGCCTGAAATAATTTCTTTGAGAGTTCATTTGACTAAGCTGTTCTAAAAAACATTTTTGGTATGATTGTTTAGAGAAATCTCAAGTCTCTACTTCTGTAGAGCACAAATACTTCCTACGAATCTGTGCTCACCACAGTGCAGTGACCAGAGGATGGGAAATGGAGGATTTTCTAGAGGAGCTGGAGCAGTCAATGTGTATGTAATGTCTTCGGGGATTTCTGGTAGAAAAAAAATCGAAAATGAATCAATGGGAAAATTCATTCAAATTTAGTAGTAGAAAGGAAGATTAGAGCTCATTTTCTCTTACACATGGTAATAAACCCAGTAATTTCTCTAGTTTAGTGTGAGCTTGAGAACAGTTACTACTCTGGACTTTAAAACAAACTTCTTGAGAGTTCTTTGGTGATCAAAGACTGACTGATGGATGATCCCAAAGGTAACTTTGCAGGGATTACTTGACCAAAGACCTTTCATCTTGAAAGACAGTTGCTTCTGGGTGTAAAACTGGAATGTTTTCTGCTTCTACTACTATGGCAGTATGAAGTGAGTGTATCCTTCAGAATTGTGTAATGTTTTGGAATCCTATATGTTAAAAAAATTATCTTAATTAAAAAAATAAGGTTTGAAAACTCTCAGGTGTTGTGCCCTCTAATTGATTTTTCTTACAATATTTGAATATGAATTTTCAGATAGCAAGCAAGTGCTAGGTCTTGAATTTTAGTAATAAATGCTTTGATTTGCTTTTAAGCAACATGGTAGTGTCATTCCTCTTTCTTTACAGGATGAGTTTCAGGTCTTTGCCTGGGATTTTTCAGGATTTTTGGCGTCTAGTCTTGAGCTTAAAAGGTACGATACCTAACAAAACCACATTTCAAAGCTAAATGTGATACCTTTGAATAGTCCAAGGAATTGGTAATATCACTTTACCTGGTGAACTTCGAAGCACAGAGTGATCATCATTGTTGTTCTGCAAAGCAAGGAATCTGGGAACAGCAGAGCACCAGCTCAGGTTACAGCTCTGGTGGCTAAATAGGTGTAAAAGAATGGCTGTGTTGTTAACTTGGCTTCTAAAGAGGTGGAAGACTGCAGATGCACTGCATCTTGCAATTAGTGGCACTTCGGATATGTAATCTGAATGCAAAAGCAGCTGAGCTCAGCCTTTTGCTTTAGCCCAAAAAGCCTTTGAATTTGAGGTGTTTGTGCACTGTGTTACAGAACTGAATGTGACTAGTGGAGACAGAGCAGTCTGGCTTGCTTAAATTTTAGAGTTTGTTTGTTTTATAAGCCTTTAAGATAGCTTTAACTGTGTTATGGAGCTGAATGGAATTGCTGTCTTTCTTCTCCCGAAAGATTTTGTAAGACAGTTATAGCTCAGTGCTCAAGTGAAATTATTACTGATGAGAACAAAGGGAAGAGTGTCAGGAAACCATTGGTTCTAAGCTGGATATGCATCAGTATCAGGAAGCAGAGAAAATATCAAGTATGGGTGTGGGTTTGTTTGGGAGGGGAGTGGAGAGAGCAGTGAAATGCTGAAAAGACTGTAAGAGAAATAAACCCCAGAGAGATCCTGTTTGGCCTTTGAGGTTAAGGAAATACATTCTGAATAACAGAAGGCTAAAAGGAAGACTTAAAAGATTCTTGTTATCCCCTTCTTTTTATGACAGTAATGAGTATGAGTACTCTAGTGTTGGAAAGAACCAAAAATGTTAGAAATACCCTGGAAGTCAAATAATGGAGAAATGAGGAAAAAATCCCACTTGTTCAGGTACTGTTCTAAGAAGCCCAAAAATCTGGAGGCAGACCACAATACTAGTGTTTCCTGCTTGTGGGTAGGAAATTGGCTGGAGTTGGTGTGCATGGACAAAAGCCACTGTTAGAAAGGATAAAACTGATATAATTGTAGACTCTCAAAAATCTACTGAGTAGACCTGTGTTTTGTTTGTTTGTTTTTTTTTTAATGTGGTAGGCAGTGAGAACAAAGATACTCACACTTAACATGAGGGAAGTAATAGACATGTTGGGAAAATGGTCCTAGGGCAGGATCCAGACAGAAAAGCTGAAGGTTTGTTAGTGTAAAAGGCTTTTTTTCTTACTTTTTCCTTTGGTTCTTTTTATCTAAGATGATGTAGATGGTCTGTCAGAATCTATCATGGGTGTAGTTATCCCATGCATGAAAGATATTTATTTCCATAGTGGAATGAATAATTAGTTTGGGGTGGTGTCTGCATTGCTATCAACATTTACCAATCAGCAGTGGCAAAATTGGCAGCAGTAGGAATTTAAGTAGGAGTCCTTAAAAAAAATGTGAAATATTCCTCTTGCCTAATTGAATATCAGGTGTGTTTTCTCCTAAGATACAGTGCTTTGCTGCTGCCTTGATTTTTTTGTTCAGAGAGTACGTGTTCTTAAAAGGTGAATAAAACATAAGATTCTAAAGGGACAAATACTATTATTTAGCTGAGTTAATTGAAACAGTAGCACAAAAGAAATTCAGAAGTTCTGATATGTGTTTTATTAAGCTCCCAAAGTGAAGAGAATTCTGTAGCAAGGTGAAAGGTATGAGCATACAAGTGTTGGTCAGATTTCTTTGGCAGTAACATGATTAGGGTGGTGTAAGGAAGAATTTGCTTGTAAATGAATCCGCAGTGTCCGTGGTTGATAAATAAATGATCAGCGGAACAAGTTTAGGTATCTTACACTCATCATCTTAGGTAGCCACAATTTTGGCTTTCAAACTGCTGCAGTGTGTGGGCATTACTGAAAACATGAAAACAGTTCTTGGTGTGTTGCTTGGAAAAGGAAGGAGCAAACTGAATCCCTGAAACTGTTTCAAGGTGCAGCTAGCCAGAGTACAGCCTTGTACACCTCAGGGCTTGTGAGAGGTGAAAGCTGACTTGTGGAATAGCCCTGAGCTCACGGGCTGTGTTACAGCAGCCCAAAGGCAGCTCAAAGAACCTCCATTTTCACCTGAGCTTTCCTAGAATGTGATCAGTGATGCTTATCATTGTGTCATTGGATCTTCCAGTTTTCCCTCCAGTTCTTTGCATAATTGTTGCATAGATGTTCCAGTCAAAGCAGTAAAATCGATCTTTCTCTGAACTGTGAGGTCTCTGTGTCTTTGAAACTTGCTTCTGATGAAAGGATGTTGAATTGCTCAAGCTTTTTGCCACAAGCTGTCTTTGTTGCCTGTGCTTTTATATGATTGTTTTTAAAGGTTAACTCATCTTAAAATGAGTGTGCTGCTTCGGGTTCAGAACTATGAGTTGGATGCAGACAACTGTAAAAGGATGTGTGAATGCTGAATAACCAGCCATGTCTCTAGAACGTGCATGTGACCTGGCACACATACAGGAAATGCTGCCATCTCTATTCAGAGCATTGAGCAGATTAAGTTGGAGAATTCTTCCTTCAAGCCCTGTTTATCAAAGGCTTGTTTGAACCGTGTGCAGTTCATATATTTGGCTTCCATTTAATGATAGGGAATACATGATTGTAAATACAGTAGCTTTATATTCAATTGTCTTTGACTTGCTCAAGTTCAGACTTTGCAGATTTTCTGTTTAGTCTGCAGGATGGTAAACACTGAGGTACGGACTTTTTAATAATTTTTTAAAGTTATCCTTGTGTCTATACAGATTTTGGGTTCCTTAGATGATTCTTGTTTTGAGATAGATGGTTTAAGTGCATGGTACTAGCTCTGAAGGGGGAGGGACCTTGGGCCTGTGCAGTCCCATTGACCGAGCACCTCTGAGCAGCCAGCATAGGAGCTGTGCTTGTGTTCTGGCTTAGTTTCACCCAAAGTGACTCCTCTTACACAGTCCTAAGGCTATTCAGTGATGCAAGTCAGAAGTAGTAAAAGAAAATCATCAAAAGAGGAGCAAAATCCCAGCTAAAGCACTTGAGAGACCTCCTCCTTCCTGTTTTAGAGCAGGCTGAAATAAACACTGTGTCCCGTGGTTGTGATACCAGGTAGTGTTGCTGTTTTCATTGTTCTGTGATAGACTGAATCCTATACCTGTTCAAAAACAGTGTTCAGCTGTGATATGTGGAAAAGGAGTTGTAATCTTCACGGCTTTTAAACCTTGTGCAGGCTCCAGCAGGGACCTCCGCTCACAGGACCTTCCCTCCCTGCAGGTGACTTGTTGAAGAGGTAGCAGCAGTAATTCTGGAGAGTATGGTCACTTCATCACAGAGGCAGTGTCTGTTTCAGAAACACCAGTCCTCAACATTGTTCAGAAACAAAACCTAAGGCCCAGTGCTGTTGTAGATGATCAGTCATTATTGTACCATGTGTTGAAGGGATTTAATGAAGTCTTCAAACCAGGCAGCTTGTAATCTGTCTAAAAACTGCGAAAACAATGTTTCTTAAAATGCATGTGCTTCTTGAAGTAGGGAAGATAACACCTGTAGACAGATTTGATTTTTTTTAAGGCTAAACTCCTTTTACTTCAAATACATTCTTCAAATGTATATGCTTATGCAGTTTATGATCCAGATTTTTCTTAAACAAGGAGGAAGCCAATTAAATTGCAACAAAAGAAGACAAGGGAGTCCACAAATGCTTCTGATTTCAGCTTTGTGGTGTATATTCTGTGCCTGATGCCAACCACAGCTGTGGTTTTTCATCTGCCACCTTGTAACGTACCATATTTCTAACAAGCGTTTTAGCTCTTAGAAATAGGAGATTACATCACTGGCCTGCCATTCACATGCTTCATTGCTAGGCAACAGTTAATGTAATTCCATTGTTCAGTGGCACTACTTTGAATCTTTGCTTTGTGTACAAAAAGTGTGTCTGCATTTTGCCATGTTGTACCTAATATGGCAGGGTTTGTACAGATGGATTAGCATTTCAACATCTTCTGTGCAAGGGGATGATTTTGCAATAGCTTGTCTGGGAAAGATGTCTTGCTCTTGGTCTTTGTTACTGGATTTTCAGGTTTCCCTCCCCTTATATGTACATAGCACCTTTTATTGGATGAATGTGATGCCTTTAAGATTCCTGCAGAGTACACAATTACGTTTGCTGCAGGGAGCTGGAGAGGTCAAATGTATTGCTCAAATCCATGCAGATGATGATACTTTTGAGCTGGCTCATAATATCTTGGTTTTTTTTTTTACCTAGTGCTTCTGTAGCAAAATGCTGCAGGGTATGTTCTGGTAGTGGTTTGATAGAAGGGAGTTGCAGTGCATCCAGAATGTAGTGGCAAACAGGGCTGAAATCCTAGATACCTTTTGACTTGTGGCTTGTCTTGTTCTGTGCCACACTGAACAGCTTCCCAGGGAGGAGTTCCAAGACTGGAGACAAAGCCTTGGACAGCCTGGTCTGAATTAATTGTTGGTCCTGCTTTGTGCAGACACCTGGGCTAAGTGATGTCCTCCTGAACTGAATTACTGAGTGGGTCTCTGGCTGTACACTGGCACAATCCAGCCTTGCAGGAGCTTTGTGTGTGTGTGCCCTCCTCACAGTGCGGGGAGGGGCAGTTGTAATGCCAGGGATTAGAGGGAGCATTGGCTGGGGGCAGCCTGAGTGTTCCCCTCAGATTGGAGCTGCAGTGTTTGTCATTCCAGCTGAGTGAGCTCTTGTGCCCAGGGTGTGGGCTGGTTTGTGACAGGGACACTAGCTTCACAGCTAAATGAAATTTCCCAGGTGACAGCCTAGCCATTGCATATTGTGAGTGCGTTCTTTTACCTCAGCCTAAAGGAGATTGGGAGGTTGCAAAAGCCTGTCATGAAGCATTCTGACTATATTGTCCATCATTGCAAACTGATACTTCATTCTGCAGCAAGTGTGAGGACAGTCAGGAAGGACATTTGTAAAGCACAAACTGATAAGGCACTTCTATTTAAAAATTGGTGTGTCTTAGTTGGTTCCTCCAAGCAACAGTTGTCTCTCTCTCACTAGCTCTGCTCAGCTTAAAGATAATGAAGGTATTGATGTGTTTGGATCGGTGTAACTGTAAGGGAGGCAAGGTCATGGCAGATGGATGTAAGGGCTTTGTCTGACTGTTCATCTAGTTGCAGATTCATCCTACAGGGCTTATTTTGCAGTAACCTGAAGTAGCCTTTTTGTTTGTTTAAAAAGGACTGTTTTGTACAACAGTCCTGAGAACATCAATTTTGCAAGTTTATGGTACCATATTTGGGGCCAAATACCATATTTCTCTAGGTATTTGGTTCTGCCTTTTTAATAGTTGGTTGTTTGTGTTTTTCTGCCTGCTTTCTGGTTGGAATCAGATTTTTCCAGTGCTGTGAACCCTTCAGAAAAGCTGTTGTTTCAGCAGTTCATCTTTCCCTAGCAGAGGCTAAAGTTTACGATGTGTACATCTGTTTTATTCTAACAGCAGGTCATAGATAGTAGCTGGAAACATTTCTGAGGAACACTGCTTTATGATATTTGGTAAAGTAATTACCTTGCTGAAGGAAGGAAGGGCTGGGTGCTCCAAGGACCTTACCATGTTTTTATGGCTGTTACAGGCAGCAGCAGGCATCCTGTGCTACGTGGGAGCCTATGTGTTCATCACATATGATGACTATGATCACTTCTTTGAAGATGTCTACACACTAATCCCAGCTGTTATCATCATAGCTGTGGGAACGCTGCTTTTTATTATTGGACTTATTGGGTGCTGCGCTACCATTCGAGAGAGTCGCTGCGGGCTGGCTACGGTAAGTGCAGAGCTCCTACAGAAGCTTGGCCTGGGGAATATTTGGCTGCCTTCTCCCTTCAGAAACTCCTAAAATATTACTTAAAGTCTTTTCTTTATGGCCTTAAAAGTTTCCTGCTTAATTTTGTTAGGAACATCTTGTTTCGATTTTCTGTTCTGAATAAAGGTGTTAAATGAAACAGTTCTAGCAGCAGAAGGCGTCTCAGTTTTACCTTTTTTAGAACTGTGGTAATCTCATTAAAAAATGTAAAACCCATATGATTAAGTCATAACAGTTTTTAAGTCTCACTTTTATCTGTTGTGGTTGAAAAGCTGAATTGGAGGGAGAGAAGTGATTCAGGAGCCATGTTACATCAGGGTTAACTGAGGGCTGTCATAATGCCTGATTATTTTCTTCATGGCTTACTTGGGACACTTGGTTTGCAGTATTTTATGCCTTGCGTTTCCAAGTGTTTGAGCTGTAGTTTTGGTAGGAAAGAAGATAGGCTGGTATCTAAACTGTCCCCACAGCGGGGTTTGGGGCTTTTTTTGTTGAATGCTGTGTAGACTTCTTTAAAAGTGCTTTAAATATAGCAAGACAAATACATAGCTTGCTGTCTTTTCCAGCTGTTACAGAGCTTAATCTAAAGAAACATTCCCCTAGTCCATCTACCACTCTAAGTAACTGCCTGGGTAGCCTGTTTGATGAGGCATTCCTATTTATCTAACAAAGAAGATTGAAAGAAACACTTGATTAAAGACCTGCAGTATGGTATTTTCAGTACTAATGACAGCTGAGCTTGCCTGACTGGGCAGCTTCTTATTACTTGGTGAAGCTGTGAATGCTAAAGTGAATTCTGGGCCCATTTGGTCAATTTAAGTGCCTGCATTGAATTATCTGTTAAATTAAAACCTTGCCTCAAAAATAACTTTAAATAGAAAAATCTGCATGGAGACTTTTATCAGGCAAATGAATAAAACTATTTATACACACTCTTGTATTTTGCAGTTTGTGATCATCTTGCTCTTGGTTTTTATCACTGAAGTCGTGGTTGTGGTTCTTGGATACATTTACAGAGCAAAGGTAAGAACTTCTCCATTTCAGCAAATGTTTTGTTGTGAACTCTGACCATAGAATGGAAGTGTAATCTTTACTGTGTTTGTTTCTGTGGAACTGTTGGTGTTTAAGGGAATAAAATCAAGCATCTGAGCGGATTAATTTGTGATACCAGTAGCTTAAAATTGAAAACATCAATGCAGAGAGCTATCTTATAGGAAAAAATTACCTGGAACATATCATTGACAGTTAAACAGGAGAAGGGAGTCACAGTAATTGGTACTTTTACTTTTTCCAGATGGTCTTCTAATTTATTTATGCTTTCACTTTGTGAATGATTTAGGCTACACAGTGGTTGAACATAGGGCATATTTTTTGGATGTGCAATAACTTAAATGTCACGTGTTTGATGTGCAAGCTAACACTGCATAATAATAAAATGAAATAGATTGTGCTAATGTATAATTTCTAGCTTTACACAGATTGTTGACAGGGATTATAGCTAAACAAATTGCAACTTTTCCTACTGTTTGTTTAATGGAATTAAGAAGCAGGACCAGAAAAATTTCTACCAGTGTAATATATGGTGGAAATATACTGCATGGTATTAGAGATGCCACAGTGTAGCTTGAAGAAATTTCTAATTTGCACAGTTTACTGGGTTTTGATATGTCTATATATAAATTCTGGGAAAATAAAAAACCCAAAAGAGCAGAGAAGGCATTTTAGCTGTGATGTGGAGCATATTTGCAGTGTAGGACACTCGGGGATATCTTGCCAGCAAGCTGAGCTACAGTACTATTTTTCTTTGTATGACCTTTTGTGTCCTGTGAACAGCACAGGTCTCACTGGTTCAGCATTGCTCTCCTCTTTGCTTTTTCCTGCTCTCCTGGAACCAATGGGGAGACAGCTTGGAAGTAAAAGTGGTTGTTTTGCTTGGGTCCCAGGGAAGGCTGCTTGGAGTAAGCAGCTGACAACATGACCTTGGAGTGTTTGTGTGATAGACCTGGTGCATAACATTTAGAATAGGCTGCTTCAACAGGAGTGCTCTACTGGCCATGCTTGAGCTCAGAATGTTTCTCTCATGCTTTTCATTTGATTTCTGGTATTTTGGCTGTGAGCTGAGATGATCATTGGGGATTCTGAAGTTTGTAGTGGAAGTAGACCTTAGTGCTTTCCTCAGTGGCTTCTTCGATTCCAGGGGAGTAGGAATTGGGTTCTTTCATATTGATCTGAATGGATTCCTTCTGTTTCAGTACTCTGAGATATACTTCAGTGTGTGCAGGAATTACCATGGATCTGATCTGGACTAAGCTGCAGTCATCTTACTTAGTCATCCTGTAGTCTTCCATGTTCCCATCTTGAAGGGGTTTGCTCTTTTTCAGTGAGCAGTATTCACAGCAGATACAAGCAGATGCATGGATATTCCTTGTCCAACTGTGTGTTCCTGTTGCTTCTTTTTTTCTTGAACTGTCATACAGTTTTTACTGCAGTAGGTAATGCAGGGCTGAGCTTGGGAGAAGAGGGAAGATAGTCTGGTTTGGTGGCAGTGTGATCTTATGTTAAGCTGTTTGTGGAAGTCAGTAATTGAAAACTGAACCTTAAATCTTTGGAAAGGACAGACAGGTTTTGTTAGTAAAAATGGCAGTTTTCTAGTACCCTGCAGTATCTAACATCTTAAACTATTGTTTCAAGTGCAACAGAAATAAATCTATTACCACTGAGCTGGGAGGGAAAGTCTGCTTAGTCTTCTGATTATTTTTGCCAGGATAAATAAGTCAGCTTTGTGCTTTAATTTTGGTCTGTTGTTTCTGACGTGGTGTGTATACATCTGTGGGCACCTTGTTTTGGTTTTTATAAAGGCACCTGAATCATGTTAGAAGTACTTTGTGTTCATTGTACAAACTTCCAAACAAAAGGAAAGACTGAAGTCATAGCAGCTGTTGGTACCAAGTAACTTTGAGCATAATGCCTCAAGGAAGTGGCACAGTTCTCTGGTAAGATACCATTGTTGGTCTTAGAATCACTTAATTTTCCAGCGTGCCTCTGTAAACCTGTGTGTTGATCCTGCTCAGGCTGTTTCAGAGCCATGTAGAGCATGCCCAGGCTGTGCTGAGATGGACTGAGCTGCTGCAGAGCCTTCCAGCATTGGTCCTTAGCTGTAAAAGTCAGGCTTGGAAGTGCCAGGAGGGATTAAACAGGCTGGGCTGTTGAGGACCTGCTGGCTTTTTTCCTCTGGGTGGAGGGGTCCAACCCTCTTCATTTTTCATTAAACTTGCCAGTTAACTAGAGCTAGTGATTTCTTGTTGGATCTTACGGAATTTGCATGGTTTTCAGGCATGATGTTGCCCCGACTGAACCACAAGCCAAATGATGCACAAACAAGCACTGAAATAAATTATTTTTAAATGTATATGACAAATTGAACAGCTGTTTTGTTATGAGTTGGAGCTGTAAATCAAATTAGCTAAATCATCAAACAATCGATTTTAAACTGGTCTGAAACAAGTTGCCTGTGCAGGCTAAATTGGCTTTTATGCATACCTATCTTGAAATAGGCAGCATTCCTGAGGAGGGGGTGGTGGTGGAATTCAGCTTGTGCTATTGCTGCAGAAAATTCTTCTATTAAAGTATTTAAAGGAAGGATGTGTTGACAAGACCTTCCTACTGTAGCTTTCAAATCTGCAAAATATGCATGCTTAGTGCTCAGTCCTAAAATTACATTCCTTTTACATCCTGTTGAATGTGATAGAAAAAAAATCAAATCAGAGCTAATCTTAAAATTGCACAAAGTTTACACTAAATTGTGTATTATTTAAGTAATAGTTTACAGTGAAATATAGTACTTAGAAGGTTCTAGTAAGATTTTCTCCAAACTAGGCATCATAGAATGCCTTTTGAGGGGGCAGGTGGTGGTTCTTGTGTGGCATCCATTTCTAACACATGTACTTGACAGCATCTTGACTCACTTAGTTCTAAGTGAGTCCTAATAGTTGTAAGACCTATTGCAGTAAATGTTGCTGTACACAATGTACTGCCCTTGGGAAGCCCTGGGAGACTGGGGCTGAGCAGGGAGCTTGGTCACTGTAGAGCCAGCCTAAAGGCATCTTTGAGAATTTATTCACCTGTGCTTCAACCAGATGAGTAGGTGGTATGTACCTTGTGATCCCAATATCCTTGTAGTCTCAGGGGGAATGAGTTAGCCCATATGGTTGTTCTGGTTTTGGTTTGGAACTTTAAAGTAGAAAGGTGAGTACATGCTCTTGTGGAGAGCCCTTAACTTCATGAAATGTCTGTCATAGCATCACAAGAAAAGCATGTTCCTTTTCTGAGAGACAGTGCAAAGCTACTTCGCCTAAAATCTGGAAGGGAACTGGCTGAATTTCCCTTCTCCCTTAGCTGCAAGCAAAAGTCAGGTTCAAACTTTAGGAGGCTGTACCTCCTAAAGTTTCAGATGATGGGGAGTTACCTTGGTTTCCTGAAATGCTGTAGCTGGAAGCGAAATGGTTATCTAAGCTGTGCTACTTCTGCTGGTGAGCTAATGCAGTGCTTTCCTTCCCTTCCCAGGTGGAGGATGAAGTTGATCACAGCATTCGGAAAGTCTACAATGGGTACAATGGGACAAATCCTGATGCAGCCAGTCGTGCTATTGACTATGTACAGAGGCAGGTGAGACACACAATTTTCCACTCCTTTCTCTTCTTAAAACACAGATGCAGTTGCTCTGCTTGTGTAGATGGCCTTCCTTCATTCTGACAAATCTAGGAAATTGCTAAATGGACAATAAATAGACTAACTTGGTTAAAATTAATATTATGATATTGCTGATGGAGAGAAATTTTTATATAACTAGCTATCTGTCAATCTGTGCTTGTGTGCAAATATGTGGTACTTAAGTATTTTTCTGCAATGGAACATAATATACTTGTTCTCTTGGTATTGCAGTTAGAATTGAATTCTTTTCCTGTCTGATTTTCCAGCTGCGCTGCTGTGGGATCCATAACTATTCAGACTGGGAGAATACTGTCTGGTTCAAACAAACTAAAAACAACAGTGTGCCCCTCAGCTGTTGCAAAGCAGCCCTCAGCAATTGCACTGGCAGTTTGACCCGCCCCATGGACCTTTATTCAGAGGTAAGGCAGCCACATGCTTTCACTGACCATTCATTTTCTTTGGGGGAAATCAAAACTTGGGTGTATTTGCTTTAACAGAAAGTAGATGTGGTTAATCTTCTCTTTTATCTGCGAGTAATTTTCATCTATTTACTTTTTTTAGTAAAAGCATTATCTTTCTGCCCTATGTGATGCTTTTGGGGTTTTTTAGTGTGTTAAATATGGTTGCCAGATTGAAACATGAGAATTTTGCTTGTTCCAGGGTTG
Organism: Oenanthe melanoleuca; assembly: GCF_029582105.1. Classification (NCBI taxonomy): domain Eukaryota; kingdom Metazoa; phylum Chordata; class Aves; order Passeriformes; family Muscicapidae; genus Oenanthe; species Oenanthe melanoleuca. The sequence continues at coordinate 18,439,701 of NC_079344.1, forward strand.
TGAGGCTCTGGTTGTAAAGAAGCTTCAGGAGATCATGATGTATGTCATCTGGGCAGCACTAGCATTTGCTGCTATTCAGGTAGGAGAATGTTCTTTATTTTTTAACTTCTTTCAAATTAGATCTAAACTGCAGTACAGGTAATTACAGGTGTGCACATACAGGTATTACCCTTTAACACAATGTGGATGTATATTCTGTTAGAGCTGAATAGTCAGTGTTATATGCAGTAGTCCACTCTGATGTGAATGGTAAATTATTTAGTGAAAACTTGATTTTCTAGGTATTAAGTATAAGTAAATGTCCTGTGATGGCATTTAACACTTGAAGAGTTGGCATAGTGTTAAATTTCTAATTTTTAAACAGCTTCGTGCTGTTTTAGAGGTATATCAGCTAACTATGCTTCAGGGGTACAAATAATGTCAGGACCACCCAGGAGATACACAAATGTTTTTGACAGTGTGCTCTGCTTGTGTGCAACTGAGCTTTGCCATGTGTCTTGAAGATTTCTTGGGTTTTGGACTTAAAGAGACTCTAAACTGAAGACCCTCCCATGAACCTTGTTACAGTTACCCTGGTCATAAAAAGGTCACTGAGGAAATAAACTAACATGTATAATAGTATTTGTTAAATTTTAAGGAAGAAAAAAAATATTAGAACTGTCTCCCAAACATATTTTTAAAATTGAAATTTTGAATTCTCATCAACTGGCAGATGTACTACATTGACATTATTTTCAGACTGTGACTGAATGGTCTCTGAGCAATGTAGTACATATGCTGAATCCTAGGAGACTTAAAAAACTAATTTCAAAGTTACTTTAGTGCTCTTAATAGCATTTGAATTCAGAAAGCATACCTGTCAAGTCTGACAATGTGATCACTTTTGTGTTCAAAAGCAGCTTTCGAGCTGGGTTGTATGTTTGAAGGTAAATAATCTTTAAATAACCTGTGAAAATAGGGTTCCCTCTGTTTCAATGTTACAAGGATGTACTCATAGTACTGTATACAGTCATGTTGAACTGTTCAGACCCAGACTACTTCAGCTATGGAACTTCAAATTTGGTGAGATCTGTGCTCAGTCTCCTCAAGGGAAAGTATAGTTTTAATTGTCTTTCTTAAAACTTTGGTTGTTAAAGCAATCCTTGGTCTGTTTGAACAGTGAAATGTATTTGTGTACTGAAAATTCTTTTTCACAACCATAGTTACTGTGACAAATTTTCATGTCAGAAAAGAAGTGTATTTTATGAAACTGACTGAGGTGAATCCCAAGAGGAGTCATTATTCTTAGTTTTGGAGTTTACAGGTTGATGAACAGGTCTGCCCCAAAATGCAGCACAGTTATAATCCTTTCTGGCCCTGGCCCAGAGTTTCTGACATGTGCTTGCAATGGCAGTGTGGCTCCTTGCACTCTTCTGTTCAAACTGTTCTATTATTAATCTCCAGAAATTTGAGACATCAGTTCTGACATCTTTGTCTTTGGCATGCAGAATTCAAGTAGGTACTTGGCCCAGTTCTCAAAAAAATGGTCTGTGGGCTAACTGAAAGGGAGACAGAATGTAAACTTCAGCACGTGGCTGCAACTTGTAAACTTACAGGAGTAATTGTTTTTCTCACCATTTGGTGAATTTTGCAGTCTTTCATATGCTGGCTGCACAGTCCCCTCTGAACAGATTATTTTGTTATGCAATGAGGCTGTTCAAAGTTCATTACCTCTCATAGCCTATAGTCAACAAATTTAACCTTCATTAATTGCTTTAAAATTAAAAGACTGAGAGTATTTTTGCAAGGCTTGAAATTTATGAACAACTTAGTCTTTTCTGCATAGAAGTAATTTTTGGTATGTTCATGTTTCAGTTACCATGGGGATCTTCCAGTGTGCAATAATTCCTGGTCCCAGCCACAGTGACAGCTCAGAACTATTAATAGATAGGAGGCAAACTGAAGGGAGCAAAGCCACAGCTTCTGTGGCTGGTGATTACTTACAAAGGGCACATGTATATACAGCCAGTGAATTGTTGTACAAAATTGGTTGGGGGAAAGACTGAATAGTTATTGCTAGCAGGCAAATTAAAACCAAAATTAATAAAAGCTAAACAAACCTTCTGAATGCAAGAGGTAGCTAAACTTTTCTGAAAGCTGTTGAAGAGGAGGATGCATGGATCCTTCTTCAACACAGATGTCTAGAATTGCTGTTCACAATATTAAATAGCAGCTAAAAAGAAACAGACACAAATGCCTTAAAATGTTTACAGGTGCTAGCAGATTTTTAATGACAATGTTCTCTACAAACATTATTTATTGAGGTATGTGAGTCACTTCTTTGTTTATAGTGAATTCTAGGAATATGCTCAGAGACCTCCTAAAGGATATAAATGGTTTAAATAGTAACTCAGAAGTTAATTGCACGAGGTTTTACTGTAGTACCTGAATGTTTGAGATTTAACACAACTGTATAAATTAAATGTCTGGAGGGAGTCATTGAACAGGGTTGTCTTTGTGCAAATAACTGTGAATGTTCTGGGTCTACTTTTATTCATGAGATGTACATGGCTAGAATGAATTCTAGCAAAAGGCTAAAGGAGGTATTGCTCTGCATCACACTTTTCATTTTACCCTGGCTTTAAGCAGCAGAGAAGTTTTTGTACTTTAAGGCTTTGAGCCTTCTTGAGAGTTCTGTAGCCACTGGCAGCCATCACAAACTCCTCATTTTCCAAGTCTGACTGAAGTGGGTTGAGCTTCCTCACCTAGAAGGACTGTGTCCATGAGGAGTCACTCTCTCATTGTTTCCTCTTGCTCTGGCATGAATATATCAACCTGAGCACCCTGCTGTAGTTGATGTCCCCTGCTTATTGCAGGAGGGCTTGAATGGATGGCCTCTAAAGGTCTGTCCCAACCCAAACCATTCCTTGATTCTGAGATAACACATTTAGGAGTCAGTCTGTGAGCTGGGGGCACCTGAGAGAAGAAAGGGGCTGTTTTTAACAACAGCTGAAGTGCCATACTGCATTACTGTCCATATGCTTTTCACCCTGAGCTGGTGTCTGCTATAGATCCAAAGTAGATAATGCACTGCAGACAAAGAAGAGTATTGATCTTTACAGCTTTGTTCTTTTCCAAGAAATTAGAAGCTCATACTAGAATTTCATCATACCTCTTCCCAATCACTGTGTACTTAGATTTAGGATTTTTGAACGTTCTGTTTTCAGTCTTTCAGCAGACTGGAGTACTATATTATGTGTACCATCATTCAGTTTTAAAACGTGTTACACATCAGGTGTTTGCATTTGTACTTTAAAGAAGTCAGTAATTCTCCTTTTGTCCCAGTACTGTTTTCACTGGGCTTTTGCTGTATCAGAGAGGAAGATCTACGCTTGATAGTCTGCTCACCAATTTCATTCTTGTTTGCTTTTTGTCCAAGGGGGTTTTTTGTGGTGTATTTTTGGAGTGGGTTCTTCATTAAGAAATCAAGTTACCTTCAGAGTGGTGCTTTATAATCCAGAGATAGGACAAGAGCCTCCTGAAGTATTTGTATCTGTGCATAAACTTCTATGCATACAGCCAAATCAGTACAATCTCATACTTTACCAGAAGCTATTGCTATTTACCAGAAGCTATTACTGCAGACCACAGAACACAACACAGTACCTGCTATTTTTTTAGTTGGTACAGCCTTATTCTACCTTCAGTAAACATGCAACTTCTTTAAAATATCATGCCTTGTATCTCTGATTATTCACATGGTTTAAATCTTGTAAGTGGACATGGGGATCATACCCTAAATCCTGGCAAGCATGCCAGCACAGTTGTAATACTGTGAATTTTCACTTCTAAAAGTGAATTATTTGCCTTAGATTTAAGCCTTCTAATATGACATGTTCACAGAGAGAGAGTTTTATGAAATCTCTTTCAAAAGCCCATTCTCATCATAGCAGTTAAGCTGATGCATTTGAGCTGCACTTGGATTTTCCATACCACACATGGTATCTGAAAATCTGAACCTTTTATTAAAAAACAGTAGGAGTTTCTTCCATCTGAATCACTTAGGCAGAATACAAGTGGCTGACCAAATAAAAGTTTTGTTTAAGGATGTCTGTGATAATCTTGTAAAGAAGATGAGGCTGAAGCTTGCAGCAGGAGCCAGGGCTCTTTCAGGAGCAGTTTTGGTTGCCATTGATGTTAATTACAGTCTCAGAGCATGCTGACAGTGTGTGCTGAGGTTGAGTCTCTCAAAGGACTTTGTACTCAACTTGTTCTCTGTTTTTTCTCCCTAGCTTCTGGGTATGTTGTGTGCCTGTATAGTTCTATGTAGGAGGAGTCGGGATCCTGCCTACGAGCTTCTCATTGCTGGTGGAACCTATGCCTAGAAGAGAATTCCAACATGCAGTTCAATCTTCCCCACTCCTGTGGAAGGTGGATGGGCCAGGCTGACTTCCATGGCTTTCTGCCCCAGGCTTATTCCAAGCACACCTTCAGACATGAGGGCAGCCGCACTGTGCACTGGTGACGGGCAAAACAGCAGCTTTACACAAACCCATAGAATTACCTGTGACTTCCACTGTTTTAGCCAGCTATTCATGTATCTAAATGTTTTAGTATGCTAGTAAACTTTCTAATTTCAGAGCCATTTGCAAGTTAAGTGTGATTTGGTTGATACGAAAGTCAAAGGATGTGTGCCTCAGTTGGTAGATTACCTCTAAGCATTAACTGGCTGATTCTTGCATATAGAGAGGATGTCTTAAACCTTCACTACATGGCATTTTTCTGCCCAAAGTTGTACAAAGGAAGCCAGCTGTATTTAATTTGAGAAGAAAAAATGTTTTAATCTTGCCCCTCACCAGTGTCACTTTTAAGAAAGAAACACTTAAGTCCAGTATGCTTTATATATAAGGAAATTGTAAAAAAAAAAAAAAAAAATTTAAAAAAAAAACCTAACCGATTTTAGGATTATGTGACTGCAGTTTTGACCTTCAGAGATTCAGTCTTTCAAACATTAGTGGTTTAAAATACAAGCTGGCTTTTCAGGAGTATAATGTATGCACTACTGTTCTATAATGAAATATTTCATTTTTCTATGAAGAGCATTTTATGTGTTGAGTGAACTGTTAGACTGTAGACCTTCAATTGGTTTGGAAACAATGTAGCTATGTAGAGTAGCAGAGTAGTATGTGAAAGTGATCTCAGCTGTAAATAGTAAACCTGATTAAATAAATCTCTGTATATCCTCCCTATAAACATGTCTTGTTTTCTGTCTAAGATCCCAATGTATTTGGTCCAGTGGAGTGGGTATGCCAGACACACAAATTGTGGAAACAACAGTTTTGGGTGGCTTCACTTGAACAGATCTGTATTTATGCTTTGCTGGAAACCTGATTGTATTGTATTTGTTCTTTTTATTTGAAAAAATTGCAGCAAAACCCAGAACAACAAACTTGGCTGAGCTTGATGGAAACTTAACATCTTGTGCGTACAATTAAGGAAGAATCTGTTGCCTCTAAAAGTGGGTAATGAATAGCTTTACTGTAACTGCTGTATGTTAATTATGCTTTAATGTGTCTTGCATTATTCAGATGCTTAGTCACTGCCCTACTTTCAGTGTCTTCAGGTTCCTCCTCCTTTGCAGAAGCCAGGAGAATTTTTACCAGTTGCTTATGTACAAAGCAGACACACTCAGCTAAACTGACATCAAGACAATCTCAAATAACTGAAGAAACATCACACAGAAAAAGAAAATCCTAATGTGTGTACATTGTTGAGGCCAATGTGGCTTGTTGGGGATTTTTCTCATTGCTGTTACACTGCTGTAGAAGTGTACCTTTGGAATTCTCTTAACTCCTAAAGGTGGGTTTCAAATGATACTTGGTTGGAACTTAGATTTTCATTCTTATTACAGCATGTGGATCAACCCAGAGGCCTCCTGAATGTGGCATCAGATTTCCCAGATGTGGCTGCAAGCTTGCTCACTGAATTTGATTATCTTCATATTGTATTGCGTATTGTAAATGTGGAACTAATAAGACTGAGATGAGCCTGGCTTGTAAAAATAGATGTGGAGAGGTTTTAAGACAGACCTGTGTTGCACAAAATAAGGCTAAGGCTGCTTAAGAAGGTGGTCAGCTCTTAGCAGCTGCAAGGCAGAAAGAAACTCCAGTCATGAGCCTGCACATAACCCTTTGAAGTGAGGATAGTCTGGGGGAGATAACAGTGCAGCACTTGTTAGTCTTGCTGAAGGCATGGATTTGAAGTACAGGTGACTTGACAGTACTTGAATGTAAATGTAGGGAGTCTGTTTCCTCTTTAAAATGCAGAGTATTTGTGATGGAATGTGGAAACTACTCAATATTTTACAACTTTTTAAAAATTAAGCTAAGCCCAATTGAACTTTTAACTGCTGTGAATTAGTTTTTTCTAGGAACCAGAGAATTTCTTGAATTGCACAGTTTGTACTAGGTCTTGGATGTGTGAATAAAGTTATGGTGGTGTTTGGGTTTTCTAAAATACAAAATCAAACTTCACACCCCCCCCACACTTCCCCCCAAAAAGCCAGCCAAGCACAGACTTGTAAGGATCTAATACACCATGTTTTGTGTGATTCACTGAAGCTGGGAACAATGAATAAACTTTGCATTAGAGGCAGGAGTGTTGGTATGGCTGTAGTTTGGCCTTCCTAATTAATATATTCATATCTGACAGTGTATTTTAGGGGACAAGGGATGATTTAGTTTCATTTTAGCTCTTCTTTTCCCCTGATTCCTTTGTCTAGTCTTTTAAGTTCTGCATCAATTTCTCCTTGGCTCTCTTGTAGCTGAAGAGTCTTGAGGGGGCCATTCTCATGAGCCTCTTCTTAGTGTGCTGAAAGGCAGTAAAGCACAGAATTGCACTGCACTGTACCTCAGTCACTTGAATAGCACTGAGAACAACACAACCCAATTAAAAAACCCTGAAGGCAATTCTAATCTGTGTTAAACCCCTCTGGGTCAGGCACGGTTTACTGCTGCAGGTGAGCTCCATGCCTGTGTGCTCCATGTAGATTCACTCAGTCTGAATCATTTCCTGTGCACCATAAGAGGCTCATGAGAACTGGAGGGTCTAATTCAGATTGTAGTAAAGCATAATCATTCATATTTGCCTTATCAAACCAAGAAGTGGTCTAACAAGCTCAATTTAACAAAGTTACTGAAAAAAAAAATCTGCCTTGATAGCCAGAAGAGGACAGCTCATGAGATTCTTCAGTACTTGCAGTTCCAGATGAGATTTGAGATAAGTGCTTGTGATAATAACATCAGTGATAGCCTTCAGAGTACAGTTAGTGGGGCTTGTAACTGACTTAATCTTGGGCCTGAGACAAATCCCTCTGGAATGCACGATAAGTCTGCAAGTGCAGTGGATTCCTGTTCCCTGTGCTGTGTCCTGCAATAGCAGCTCTGGGGTGACTGCAGTGTTTGGAGAATGCCACCTGAGCCTCTGCCCTGCCTCTGGCAGTCTTTGCTCTTGGGTTTCACCCTACTGACTGGGGCAGCTGTCCTTGCTACACATAACAGGTTTAATTTTGCTTCCGTGGCCTTTTTCAAAACACACGTTGGTAATCTTTCCTTGCTGATCTCTGCAGCCTCTTACAGCTGATCTGTTTCCCCTGGAGCTGCAGTGAGCAGTTGGAAATCTCTCTTGGGGGCAGCATCTTTTAAACCATCATGTCTGCATAGGCTGTGGCTGAAAGGCACAGAGCAGACTTCCATCTGTGCTGCATCTGAACTGATGGGAACACAGAGCTTCCTCTGCCAGACTATTGGTGTGATGCAGTGCACTATAAAGTGGCAGCAGAGCTGGTTGCTGTAGGCTGTGCCTGGCTGTGGGAGGGTAGGTGCTGGCAATCTTAGCCTGTTTCCCAGCCCTGCATATCAGTCTCATATTCCTGGACTGCTTCAGCACCAATCTCTCGTGTCTGTTGTGATAAGCGGGTTTGCTATTTGTCTATCCAGTTTTGGGGCTACTCTTCATTTAATGGGATTGAGGAGGAGAGAGCAAGAGAGTGGCAGGTAGCAGAATTATGTTGCTGCTGATCTGTTGAAAGTCTGGGTATGATCTGATTTTTTGTTTGCCTGTGCCCTACACAGCAGTAGTGTAAACTGCCCTTCTACCTCCCCATGAAATGATTATCTGCTAAAAACCTACAAGGTAGTCCTGAGGTAGTCCTGCAGCAAATGGTGCTTCTTTCTGTGCACCATAACACACAGTTTAGTGTTTAAAACAAGGCTAAATTGCAGGCCACTTGTAACTAGGAGGAGGTGCTAGGGAAGCACAGCTGTACAGCTGCCTCATGGCCTTGTGCTGTACCCTGGCCATGTTTCATGTCCTGATAGCTGCCTGGGGTGGCACAGGTAAATATTAGATTTGTCAAACTGCTCCTTTATTTCTGGCAGTTGCCTTCACAGTACAGGTTTTGTACTTACAATACATATTCAGTCCAGGCATATGCCTTTGATTTAGTCCTTGTGACTGCAGTAATCCCTGCTGGCTCTGTGCCTGGCAACAGCTGTTGCTTCTTTTGGTGCCTGGACTCCAGGACAGGAGTCCAGTTGTTTTGTATGGGATATTTACACTGTAGATAAACACAAAGTACACTTTATTAATCATTTAAAAGCAGAGCTGAGTCTCTAGATTAAGTGTGGGCATGATCTTAAAGCTGCACAAGTGAGATACTATCAGAGCTCCGGTCTGGGGACCTGTGATTTGGTGATCCTTCTGGAGCAAGGAAAATCTAGTGATATGCACTGAACCACACGTTTTCTCTCACCTGCTTCTCTTGACCCTGAATGCTAAAGATATGTCACAGCTTTTGAGTTGAAACTTCTTCCTCTGCCAGAGGAAAGCCTGCAGACTGGCTAACATGAGCCACAGCAGTGTAGGACCATGGAGCTGTTCTTGTTGCCACTCCAGAGAGCAGCCAGAGAAAGCCTTGCTTTCATTTGGATGTGTGGTGCTTCAGGGACCAGATCTTTTCACCCATTTCAAAGAATAAGCATTTTCCAGGATAGCTGTCCTGCCAGACCTTTGCTAGGTCTGGCTGTGACTGAAGAACAGGAATGCATTTCCCTCATGTAAAAAAAACCACGCAAACCACTGGCAGTTGTGGGACTTGACAATATCTAGGATGCCTTGCATGCAAAAGCAGTCTGGTCTAGAAAACTGCTTCTGAAATGAAGTTCTGAAGTTTCTCCCAGCTGGCCAAAGAAGCAGCAAGATCTGCTCTTACCTGAATGAGTCTGCCATTGGATTGCATTGAACAAGTCTGCCAGCACATGAGGTGTGTGCAGAGGTACTGTTCACACGTGCTCAGCTGAGAGTAGGAGAGGGATAAATTGAGTCCTGTGCCAGCCTTTCCCAATACACGCTGTGGAACTAAGCACTCCTTGTACTTCCAGGGCTTGGAGAATGCCCCAGCCTTGGGAAGCATGCTTGGTGCTAGTAGCCTTGCACTCTGTTTTTGCCCTTTGAGTGCAATGTCCATTTTGAAAGCTTAAATCCAGCGTTTATCCTGATAGCTTTATTTCCCCCTGTACAGTAATACCTTCAGCATTAAAAAATGGTGCATTGAGGATACGTTACAGACACTGAGGAAACATAAGTTAAATTTAGAGCTTGTGCTGATAAGTGCTGTGGTTATAAAAGCTGGCACAGGACCCTACAGAGCAGGGAGGATGCGTTTCTCCAGATGCTTTCTCTCCCTCTTTGGTTTTGAATCCTCCCATGGCTGCTGAATTGAGCAGTGACCTAGTAAAGCCTTTAGCTGCCACTTAGCAGAACAAAGTCACTGTGGCTGTAGTCTCCCTTGCTCACCCCGGGCTCAGACACAGGAAGGGCTGTGCAGCCCTTCTCCAAAGACAAAGCCCTTCTCACGTCTATCAGTGCATTGAAAGCTTTCCCATTCACACTTACGGTAGCGTTCTTATCCTGGGAAGGTTAAAGTTCACCAGTTTCCCAAGAAGTTCCTCCATGGACTGTTTTGGCTTAAACATTCAGAACAATTCTTCTTTAGATGCAGCTGTTGAGCATTTGTGCTCTTGCAGCGTGGAAGGGAATGCACTGAGCTCCCCCACACGCTCCCTGCACTGAGTGCATCTCATGTGTGCACCCCCTTCCTCAGAGACGGCCACTCCTATTGCAAAACAAGCACTGCGTACACAATAGAATTTGTCCTTTGGTACGCGATTTTCCAACAAATATTGATCCGACCACCACCCAGAGCTCGCTTGTTTAGGCTGGGTCTGGAGCTGAACAGTCGCCAGAATGCTGAGCGTGCCAGGAGGGTTTTCAGCTCGGGGTCAGAGTGGATCACAAGCTCCCCGTGATGAACGGGGAAACTGCGCGGTGAGGTGCGACTTCTCCAGAGTCACACCTTTGCTTCACAAAGCCACTGATTTATTCAAGGGTTTAGCCTGGGTTGCTTGAACAATCCAAGTGTGTAATCCGACACGCAGGAAATTTCATTCAAGTTTAGGCTGGAATGTCTTGAGCTGTGCTGTGTGTCCATTTACCCTGAGGCAGAGGCTGCGGCAAATGCCTGAATTTCAGTCAAAGAGAATTCAAGTCAAAGCACCTCATGCAGCTGCACCTCATTCAGGATTGCACCTATTAACACACTGGTTACCTGTTACTTGTCTATGTCTGCCTTGATTTGGTGAACATTGCTGTTTTATGTTTCCAGATCTGGTTAACACTGGCTTTTTTTAGATCTGCTAAGTAAAATTCCTCCTGCTTTCAAACACCCTCTCGGGCTCCCTGCTCCCACTCACCTCCGGTGGTTTTTGTACTCTCAGTCCTCAGGATGGATGATACGTGGCGTCCCTGGTTATAAACTCGAAGCTGTGCTCCAAGTGGAGTTCTGTCTGCCTGGTGCTTTTGGATGATACTGTCTTTCCCCTTAGAAATTTCGGGGATATCAGTTCTGATTTCTACTGATTTTGCTGGGAGGTCACGGTGATTTCTATCTAAAAGTGAGATTTAGTCTGTCCTTTCAGATAGAAGGTAACAACACAGTAAATCTGTCTTTTGGGCCAGTGTGTGGGACAGAAGGGCTGCAGCCACATGGCATGCAGCAGTGATAGGCAGTAAATGTGCTCTTAATGGTGCCCCAGCAGCTTGGTGCCAGATCAGGTGTCAGCCGTCCTTTAGCAGCTGGTAGAAGGACAAGTTGAGCACTGTACCGTGTGTAACTGGCTAATTTGATGGAAATATGATTATCCAGCTATTCTAGAAACAGATCAGATTTGCACTGTGCAGGATCCAGGAGTGCACAAATCTGGAGATAACTGTAGCTCTGAGCAAAATGTGAGCTGGCTGCTGCATTTAGGTAATTGCTAACAAAGAATAGATGATGGCTAACAGTTTGACCAATTCTTTGCCCTCTCAAGCAAATGCGTTGGCATTTTGTTAAATAATATAATCACAGGCAGGACACTAATTCCTCTTCCAGAATCTAATTCTCCACACAAGTGTTCTTCCCCTACAAAACCCAGCCCATCAGCCCCTGTAGTCCTTCAGCAGACATTTGTTTTCCAGAAGGCTGATAAGACTCAGCATCACAACTTTGTTTCCTTTCTTGCTCACTAGCTCTGTGTGTTCCTGTTTAAGGACATGGGAAATACTGTTATTTGTGTGGCTGGGATTGTTCTTGTGTTCAGTGCCCCAGCCCTGCAAACTGGAGAACAAGAAAACCACAGAAAAGAGATGGTGTTGAGCAGTCTAGACTGCTGTTCAGGGCTGTACAGTTTGTCCTGTTCCATACAGAGCTGTTGCCACTCCACACCGAAGGTTAACAGTGACTTTTCATGCTGTGTTTGGATAGCACTGATGGAGAGTTCCCTGTGCTCCCCAAGCCTGCACAGTTCAGCCAAGGCACAGTGATACTGCCAGGAGGTTCTGTGGTACCCCAAAGTGTGTGAGTTACCCACCAGTGCTGAGGCTGACACCCACACCTGGTGCTTGCCTTGTAATGTGTCTGCTCTTGGCATCCACGTGCTTCCACTTCAATGCATTCAGTAATCAGTGAGGTATGAGCTGCAACTAGGAGAAAATGACCTCTGCTGAGACTCACACCAGCAGTTCACCTCTGGAGACAGGAAGGAAGCCAAGGTAAGAGTTTCTACTGTTTATGCCTTCTGTCCATGGTCTGCCACCACTTGGGCTGACGTGTGCTGGGGTTGTTCACACTAAGAGCTCGAGCCAGGGCTCCTTGGGGAGGTGGCAACACTTCAGACCTTGAACAGTCCCTGTGCTCCTGCTGTTTCTACATGCTCAGCTGGGAAGATGTTGATTTCTTCCTGTTAGCTGCCCTTGCTTTTAGTTGTTGGAAATGCTGGAAGCTGCATGGCTCTACAGATCACTGAGCTTGGCAGGAGGCCTGGTTGTGTTGGCTGTCCTAGAGCTGGGTCTGTTGGATCTCTCTGTTTCTAGTCTGATACTACTTTGTTGTTACTACTGGCTTGTGGGCTCTTAATGTGCAGAAATCTGTTCTGTGCAGAGATGGACTTCACTCCACACTTGCAGACACTTCCTAATTACATGTGGTTAAATTGGTTAAATGTTATTTCATACAGGTTTTCCAGTTCTTTTCCTTAATTGGTAGTAAATGATAAAAGAGAACAATACACGTGTTTTGACTTTAGTACAAGAATGCCCCTGGAAAGGGCCCATTTCAGTTTCCCATCTCAGCTGAAAATTGAATGATAACTTGATTGTGTCAGTTTTATTGCCCAAATGTTACCAAACTGGAGAGGAAATGTTGATGGGGCAATGTTATTAAGGCAGTAACCTACAACTGCCCTTCCTGCTTTTCCTGCTGATGGGAGTGGGTAGATGGATGACACCTAAAATGTGGGTGTTCTCAGAGGGTGTGGGTATTTCTTGATATCTCTGTTCTATTTCTGACAAGTGCTGCCACACAGATAGGGCAAACTGAAGAATTTGGCTGATAAGTAGTTCCAAGCCATATCTAGACCACGTGAAGCAGAGGATTCATGAGAAAACATTGCTGCTGCTTTTTCATTTCCTGAACAGTCTGGAGTTAGCATGTGGGACCCAAATGCTGTGAACATTGGGGAGATTTTGAAATACCTATAGCCTCTTGCTATTCAACAGCGTTCACTTGGCAGAAGAAGAGATTGGAAGAAAGGAAATTGGTTTCCTGACTTTAACAGTAAAAATATGGAATGATTTGATGGGAGAGAAAGAGCAGCCCCCATTCCAGCAGCTGTCTGTTGGTGATGTAGACCATGTGCTCCATGGAACAAAGATGGTCTGCAGTAGGGTTTCAGGGCAATCAGGACTGGGCCCTGCAGTGTCTTGTGTGAGGTTGGGCCCCCAGAGAAGTGAAGAGTCCTGCAAAATCTGTATGCCCCACCCACATCATTAGAGAAGGTGCATCTCAGTGGTTTTGTTTGGGTTTGGGGTTTTTTTTCTGTTTAATTAAGATAATTTGCAAAATATCTACCTAAGGTTATTTATTTATTGGTTTAATACAGTCTTCTTTGTTGAAGATTGAGTGTTCCAGAAGTAAATACATTAAATCTCTTGTGCTATTGGTTTCCTCTCCTGCTGTAGCTAACAAGGGATGCTGTGGTTGTGCACTCATAATGCCCTGGCCAAGCTGAAGCCATGGTGCATCTCTCACTTCAGGTGTGCTCACAGAAACCTCTCCTCCCTCTCCAGCCTGAGCCAGCACTGCTGTTGTTGCTGTGCTGCCTTCAGTGCCAGCCCAGCCCAGCCCCTCCCCAGCCTGTGCTGATGCCAGGGGCTGGAGCCCTTCAGCCCTGCTGTGGATGTGCTGCCTGGGAACCTGGGAAGGACAAGGGCCTGTGCAGAGGACTGCAGCAGCCAAAGGAAAAGGGCCTGCAGCAACTTCTGTTCCGTTCTTGAGGGAAGAATAAGATACTGCAACTGCCTCTGAACTTCACCATGTTTCATTTAACAAAAGATTGCATTGACCATTACAGCTTTTCCTTTTGTCTAAATTTCTCTTGCCTTTCTTATGTGTCTGAGCTAACAGTGCCTCTCTCCTCCATGCCTTTTGGGCAGCAATATGATTAATTTTCATTGTCTTGATTCAGTTTTAAGACCTGAAACCTTGGCAGATGGTCATTGTGCCCCCAGAAACAGTTTGCTCTGATTCAAATTAAATCACTAGTTTTTAATTTTTTTAAATTATCTTGAAATACTGAAAAGGGAAAAATGGCAGAAACTATCCATCAATCCCTTGTACAGTACAGTAACAGAAACATTCTTAAATATTAAACTAGAAAGACTGCTAGAGCTGAAATCAGTGCAATACAGTGAAGCTGCAGAGTGCACCATCTCTGAAGAGGTTTTGTTGAAGAATGAGCACATCACCCAGGAGGTCCCTGTGGCAGCTGTCTCAGAGGTGCAGAGCTGCAGATGGAGCCAGAGCAGCCCGTGGGCAGGACAGGAGAGGCTGAGAGGTGGAAGGGAGGAAGGGAGGGAGGCTGCCCTGCTGACACTGCAGGGGGAGGTTATTGGCAATTCTCTGGTGCTCAGGGGAGAGGAATCAGGGCAGTGCAGCTCTGCTGGAGGCTTGGCTTAGCTGCTCGTTGTGTTGTTGGATTTTTAAACTTTATAACCCAGAGAGGCATTAGGGAAACCTTCCAGCCAAGGCAAAAGCAAGCCTTGGGCCCATCATCTGTCCCAGAACAAAGTCCCAGTGCAAAGCAGAGCCATGGCTGGCATGGCTTTCATTGTGCTAGGAGATGGCTGTGATGGGGAGTGCCTCACGTTTCCTACTAGGGATGTGTTCTGGTCCTTCAGGTGCTCCTCTCTGGCTGCATTCACTGTTTTTGTGGTTTCATCCATCACTGATAAACCATCCTCTGTCAGAAATGGCAGCATGGCCTGTGCATGGAGAGAAAGAGAGCCATGGCAGAGAATGTGGGTGTTGTGGCTGTAAGAGTGGCTCCCAGGCTGGCTGGGGACAGTCCTCCCTCCTGGAGAACCTGCACTTGCTTCTGTGATCTTTTCCCTTTGCACAGCTGAGATCTGGGCAGGATTTTCCTGCCAGGAAACGCTGCTGGCAGCACAATGTGCTGAGGGTAGGACTGTGCCAAAACATGCAAGTCCTAATCTCTCAGGAGTGAAGATGTCTTTTTCAGATAGCAGAGGCCAGGAGAATAATGGGATGAGGCAGGAGCAAGGGAGAGAAAAGCATGGTCAGTTGGTCATTTCCTGACTGGTAGTTGTAGAAAACATTATTATTGGGATGCCCTTGGTCAGCTGAAGCAGACCTTGTGTGCTGATTGTTTTCAGTAATAGAATATTTGTAAAGTCTGAGGACTGGGGCTTCATTTCATCAAAGCTTTTCAAGGTAAGAGCCTGGCACGAAGCCTCGCTGCCCGTTCCTTTCTGCTGTCCACCAGCCATCCTCATTTTCTGCAATCACAACTACAATGTCTCCTTCACTGATGTCCAGTTCATCCACGTTCTGCAAGGACACAGGGAGAAGAAATGTAGTTAGCCTGAGAGCACAGGAGGGCCCAAGCAGGTACCTGGTGGGGGTTTTTTCAGTCCTGCTCTTCGACAGTCTGCCAGTGTCCTTTTGGTTCTGAAATATCAGACAGTGAGGGATTAAGATTTGGGCTATTTCCTTAAGATCCTCAAATTTCCCCAGCCCCCATGGTGTCTCATCCAGCACAACCTGATGGTTTTATCACTGGAGAAGTCCAGAAAGGGTTAAACACCACTCTCCTAAACCAGCTCACCGTGACCTGCATAGTCTGCTGGTGTTGCTAAATAAAACAGAGCACATCTTGATTCCTAAGGGGGATAACAGTGCCTCTGCTAATCCATGCCTGAAATAGGTCTCTCAGTTCTTTTAGCAGGGAATGTCAGTGACAGTGGGGGACAGTGACTCTTGGACAGCAGTGACTTTCATCCCCAGACAAATGCAGTAGTTGCAAATAAGCTCTCCCTGAGCTCCCAGGCAGCCAGCAGTGTTCAGTGGTGCTGTCCTATTTTCCATAGGAAACCACTTTGCTGCCCACAGTGTAGTAAATAGAAAACAGCATAAGGGAGGCTTCCAGAGATGTTTGAGGTGTCAGCTAAAACTAAATTTAATGCACCTGAGTAGGTAAGAATGGACTCAGAAAATGAGAGGCCTCGATGTACAATATACTAAAGGTAGTAACAGGCTCTTTTCTCAGCAGGGAATATCCCTGTGTGGCACAGATTTAAGGGACTCCTGGAGTAATGAGGTGATCCAGTAGTCTGCTTAGGGGAACTGCCATTAACACTGAGGTGCTTTCAGCTGTACTTGCATGAAATTTTATGTAAATAATAAAAGAAAGTTTAAAATTAAGCAACCCCCCCCAAACATCAAATAAAAGGTGTTGGAATACTGCTGTACCTAAGGAAAAGTGCTCCTTTTGAGCACTTCCTCTGTTTTCATCATGTATCTGGCTATCTAATTTGTCACTGTCACATTTCTTCGACGTTGGCTGTTTGTGGCAGGTCCCTTGGTGTGAGGCTCTCTCTGCACTGAGACATAAGACCTTGTGGATGCTGTTTCTTCTGCTGATCTAAAGCTAATAACAGGAACACTTAAACTGACATGTAAAGCAAGTGGGGTTGGAGTCCAGATTCTGGAGTCCATCTGAATTAACAAATATTTATAACCAGTCCATTCACAGCCTTTTACTAATTGTATTCTGCCTGGTCAGGACTGGAGTTGGGGAGAGTTCAATATCCTACTGAAGGATGCAGGTTGTTCTCTTTAACAGTTTTTTGTTGGCAGATGAACCTCATCCACTGTGATTCTGCAGCTTGCAGCATGGAAGTACAGGGAAAGAAAGTTCTTTATGGGATTCTGTCCTCTCCAGCATGGAGAACCAGCTAAACTGGAGCATCGTGTCCCTGGCTGTAAAACGACAGTAACATCCTCACAGAATTTACACTTTCAATATGTTTCAATCAGCATTGCTTACTTTAAATGTGATGTTATGAAATACTTATTTTGAAGTCTTTTTTTACCTGGGCTGTGTAGTCATAAAGCACTCTGTAGTCTTGTGATGTCCCAGGTTTTTCATTTATTAAAAGGGATGCATAGACTCCGTCTGTTCCCTCTGCAAGGGGAAAAAAAAAGGATGAAATACCCACCCCAGAAACAAAGAGTTCAGTTGGTTATAAATGCGTGGGATCACATGCAAGAGTTCACAAATACAAGGGTTCTGTTCTCTCTCTGCCTGGAGATGCACATTATAGAAAAGCTGCTGTGAACTGTAGGTAAAGTCCTGCACAAAAACTGTCTCTCATTCATGAGATGACAATACACCCACTGAACTTTGTGGGAGGTCAGAAAATAGTTTCAGCCTCAGGTTGGAAAAAAAGGTTTCCCCTGGTAAAACACAACCCACGTCATCCAAGGAGGGAAACACTTATTAAAATGGTTTTAAAATGTTGCTGCTGGGAGTATAAAATTCTAGCAGTTCCATGGCTCACATAGGACTTTTCTCTTCCCCTTGAGAAAAATGGAAAATACTGTGCCAATGGGTCACCAGACATTTTCCAGTGGTTTCTATAGTTCTCACATAGCTATTTGTCACAGACATAATTTTTTGTGCAGATGTTTTGTTTTAATACAGCATGTTGTAATTAGGGAAACTTCTCATTTCTTCCCAGCATCTGTCTGGGAGCTTCCCTTGCTGAGCACCAAATGCAGCAAGAGAGACTCTGGGCTGTGTTTCTGGGTGCCCAAGCAGGCAGGACTGACAGAGGCAGTTGATTTTAAAGCTGTTGGAAAACAACTTTTCTTTTGGTAAGAACTACAGTTAAAATGCTTTTGTTTGCTATCAAACCAATAAAAATTGCCATAAACCTGTTACCTTCTACATAGTCAAAATACTGTGTTTTAAATACAATCTGATAAATTCCCAGTTATAAGGGTTACAAGACAACAGTGTAACTGTGAGGTGAGGTGGATATTTGTATTCATAAGCCATGTGTCTGCTCTGTTAAAATTTTTATGTGTTTTCTGGGGCTTTTTAGTGGTAGTTATGCTACACAAGGAGAAAACTAATATCTATGTGAGGCTGCTGCTCTGAATGTACAGCCTCCCCTGCCTAGATGGAGGTTTTGAAGAATATATGGATTATTCTGCTTTAAACTGGGAAATTTGTTTAATACACATCCAAGCAAAGTTCATTTCCAGACTACTCTTGCCTGCCAACATGTGAATATCTGTTGTACATTTCTGCTCCATATCAAAGCCTGGTTTAGCAAGTGATCTAAAACAAACACATGTGGTGAAGTGATTTCCTGCAGAGCATACCCAGAGGAGGGGCCGAAGGAGTGGCAGTTTCCGTGTTGTTTTTGCTGCTCCCATGAAGAAGTCCAGAGAATCTGCAGAACCAAGAGAAGCCAAAACCAAAGTGAGTGAACAGGCCTGGGTATGAGCATTCCTTCATCTCAGCTCTCTGACTCAGCCTTCCCTCCATCTGCTTCACAGAGTAGATGTCACCTCTTCCCATGGCCTTCTATTTTCTTTCATGCTGTAGATGTATTTATCTTCCTTTAAAAATGTATTTTTAAAAAGAAAGCAGACTATTGAACCATCAGCCTTCACTAAATTGTGCATGAAATGCAGCAGATAATATTTTTTGTAGAGCCAAAGGCCCATGGTGTGAAACTCCAATTATTTCACAATGTTAAAATGATGAAAATTGTAAGTTGCTTATAAGAGATTAACATCTCTTTGTGTTTAAGGAAAACCCTGATACAATTTAAAATACAGAGCTTGTGTAACAAGCCTTTCTAAAAGCTGTGAGTTTAAGTGAATTTTTATTTTAATCTATCCCTAGTTATTTCCTATATCACAGCTGTGTACTGAAGACTAAGTAAAGTGAGAAAATGGGTTGGGATTCTCAAGCAGAGATAGAAATAGCACTGCATGCTTAAGGCATCTTTAAAGGGTCTGATTTTTCAGCTAGTGAACATTCAGTTTTTCTGGAAGATGGATATTCTATCTCAAGAGTTCCTGAAAGACTCAGGCTGAGTCTCTCTAGGCTCCTTGCCTATGCTGCTCACAGTTGTGTTCTGAATAGCAGTACAATTGCCTTATGTAACTGCTCAGGATGCAGCACTGAATTCATTACTAGAGAAGATCCAGTTTCCAACTGCAAAACAAAGTGTTGTGTATAACCCTGAGCAGCTCACTGCCAAGCCTGGACCTCATTTCAAATGGGAGATCACTGCCTGCCTCCTGCCTTTGCCATGTCATAGGGCTTGTTAAATTATAAATCTCTTCTGCTTTAACTGTGGTGCCCTCCCCACTGTGAATTTGCCATTTTAGTATAAAATATTTAAACCAATAGAGCCACCATGCTCTTCTGCTGCTCTAACTGCATCTGTGTTTTAACATTTACCAGCAGAAATGGATCAGAAAAAGGAAAATTGCCTCCCTAATCATCAGAGTTTTCCCACCCTGTGTTTTTCCCCCTTTGATCCAGATAGAGAGAGCAGCTCTTTGCTCTGCTCAGCTGAAGGATGGAGGAATTGCCCTGAAGGACAGCTCTCCCAGCCTTTGCTCCCAGCCAGATTCACCTTCACCCTCCCTGGAACAAGCTGGTTTTGTTGCCACGTGCCCTGACTCAGTAGGAAGGAGGAGCCGAGTGCCTGCTTCCCTTTGCTGGCTGAGTAACTGTGTGATGAACTCATCCCCTGTCCCTCTTCCCACCAGGGCACGGCAAAATTACTCTGACTCCATTTTAATGCCTTTACTTCTTCTGCCAAGGCCCATTTAGTGACACGTAGCTGCCTCTTGCTCCCATGAGGAGCAGCAACAGCTTCCCAGGTGTGTTTTGTCATCACCCATGGCTGTCGGTGTGGAGCTGCTGCTCCGGGAGCCGCGCTGCGCCACTCACCTCTTCATCATGCCGCAGCTCTGGCTGGGGCTGCTGCTGCGCTCCCGGCTGTAGTAGTTCTCGTACCCTATGGCAGCTGCAACACGGCCACAAAAATGAGATGTTCCAACAGCAAACGCTGATTCCTCCCTGCCAGAATGTGACCCGGGCTGCTGGAGCAACCTGCAGGGCAGCACCTGTGTGCCCTCAGCTGGAATGGGGCTGGAGCAGCTCAGGGGAACCTGGGGCTTGGCAAAAGCCATTCCAGTGGCTGGAAAGAGCCCTGGTGGCAAGGCACCCACGGGAAGAGCTGACTGCCCTAATGAGGAAGGCAGTTTCCTCCACGGCTGCTGCTTCTACTGCCTCAAAGCTCAGCTTCTAAGGGGGCAGAGTATGGTCATTGGGAGCCCAAGCAGTGCTCACGGCAGCATTTTGGTTTTTTTCCCCTCAGTGTATCCAGCCAGGAATTTTTACGAGCTGGGGAGATTTCTAAGTGTTATTGCCTGCAGCAATAACGAGCAATTTCCTGCTGTGTGCTTGTGTGTTTCCCCACCTTTCATATCTCCCCCCTCCGCCTCCTGAGAGCTTGTTTGCTGTTTACTCAGATATGTTTGGGTTTTGTTCTCTCAAACACATTTAGGTTGCAGTTCCTCCACTCTCCCCTCTGGTGTCATTAAGGGTGAAATTGAGACCATTTCCGAGTGTAACTTTACAGATGAAATAGTTACAGATGGATTTGTTTGTCCCCAGTGCAGCTGCTTACAGCTGCTGGCCACAGAGCCTTTCTGCCTGCTGGCTGTGAGAGCCAAACAAACAAGAGTGAAGCCTGTGATGGTGTTTTATCTCAGCCCTGATAGCAGCAAGTTAAGGAAGACATTGGACTTGGCCTAAAGGTTATGTTGACATTCTCACACTGCATCAGCCAGGATAATAAGCAGAGCAGGCACTCAGAGCTAGAGAGTGTGAAGAATCCCTTCAGATAAGACTCATTAATTAGGGAGTTTTCTGACCAATTTAAGGGTCTCCTGTTGCCCTTCTGCATTGTCACCTTGGTGCAGTTCCCAGTCCAGAGGGCATTGTAAGACTGGGTAGAAAAGAAAGTGAGCAAGACCCTCAAGAAGGTTGGGTCAGGATGAAAATCTGCCACACAGTGCACAATTACATGTGGGATTCCTCCTGCATTTTGGAAATAATAGCACAGATCAACAGCTCACCATGTGCTACAGTGCAGACTCATTAGCCAGAGCTGTGGAGATATTGGGATATTGCTTCCAGAGCATGTCATCTTCTAGAAGGTGGCAAAAATAAAAACTACAAGAAAACAAGTCAGGTTTTGATTTGCCTTTCATAAAGCTCTCGAGGGTTTTTTGCACCTATTTCTTATTAGAAATGACTCTGACGTGGCCAAGAGCTTATTGTAGAAATTTCCCAGGTGACTGGAGAATGACAAATCTCAAATAGGGAAAAAACCCCAAAACTTAAACCAAAAAAATCCTAGCTGAGAATTACACATTTCTTAGTATACTGAAGTTTTTTCACACTGTTGCAAGGCACAGTCTCCTTTCTGCCACTGAAAATGTAATTTTTCCTGGGTAAATTCTCCTGTAACAGTGATTTTAAATCCCCTATGTGAAGAAGACTAAACTATAGCAGCAAAATGGCATCCAGTGCATCAGTATCAATATATTAGTTTTAAAAAATTCCCCAAATTCCAATTTTTAACCATCACAAGAGTAATGGCAAAAAGGCTGAGTGAAAAGCAGGCCTCAGACAGCTCAGTGCTGAGTTACTGGCAGCACCCAGTTCTGCTGAAGAAGGTCCTGGGATGTGATTCCTGCCAGCTTTGAGCTCTGCAGTGAAAATAAAGGGGTGGAACTTGTTTGAGACAATTATTCCCAGGGATCAAGCCTTTCACATTTTGTACCTGTACAACTTTGAGCATGGAAGGGTTTTATGGAACTGTCTGGTGCTGCCTGTTGAAGTGCTGGGGTGTGGTTTGTGGCCATCCATGGGACACATTAGACAGCTCCTTTCCTGAGGAGTGTTTGGAGAACTCCTACCCTGCAGCTGCAGCTTTTCATTTTACAACTGCACAAGGTCAATCTCCATTTCAGCCCAGAGGTTCTGAGCATTGAAGTCAAGGAAAAGGCAGCTGTGGCTTGAATGGGCAGAGCTGTGAACCTGAGAGTTGTGTGGGCTGGGACAGAGACAATTGCATTCAGAATTTCCCCCAGCCAAAGTCTTGGCTTACGCCAACAACTTCCTGAGAGCAGAAAATTTGTTATTCCCATTTGGCATGTGGAACAGAACAGGGAACTGGGTCCTCTCTGTGCTGCAGATGAAGAGGCAGCACCTCTGTAAGGGGACACTGGGGTGCAGTTATGTGGTGAGCTGGCTCTGGCTGTCACCACTGCAGGAAGCTGAAGTTGCCATTTCTGCAAGGCAATTTGCCACCTCCTTAGCGGTGTCAGTTCAGCTGTGCTGTGAAATGAGCCTGGCTGCAAAGCCAAAACAAGTTTTTTCTTCTTTGGAGGGTTATTTTTAAGCTGGATCATTCTGCTATCCCACTTAGAGCACCTCAGGATGGCAGCTCAGTGTGGGGGAAGAGAGCCATGGCAGGTGGGAATGAAAAGTTGGAGCAGAAACTCCTCCAGCTGGTGTCACCTCCAAAGGACGGGCACTGCATAAGCCATCTGACAAGATCAGTAGGAATAATTACCTGGAGGTTGTGTTCCTGTCATTTTTGTCTTAATGAAGTAATCAATGTCTGACTCTACAACACAGTTCTCCAAGCTGACCCGAACCTCTTCATACAGCTACAAAACAGAATCCAAGAGTTTAGTTCAACTTTTAACATTCACACTGAATTAACAAACAATGCTCTTGTAGTAATTGTCCCCTTAAGAAACACTTTATACTTGGTAAGTGTCTCAGCTGGCTGATCTTTAGCCTGCCCCCTGTACCAATATTCCTGTAAACACTCCTGTTTGTGCTCTGGATAGCCTTTAAAGAGAGCAGGACAAAGGCAGTCCAGGACTTTTCAACATGAGAAATTAATAGCAGGAAGCAGCCATTCAAAGTCAAATCCAATGCATTCTTTACATCTTCCAGTTCTGAGGCCATGACTGGATGCCTTTTTTGAAATTGTGTCAGAGCCCAGATCTACTCAGCTGAGTGTTTTGGTGGCAGGAAGCATTGCCCAGCAAACCAAGGAGGTGACAAGTGAGTGCCACCGAGCGTGCCACAGCCTGTCTGCATCCAGCCGTGCATCTGGACGACATCTAGAGGGAGCAGCAGTGAGACTGGCCCCGAGGCAGCAGGGCAGAGCAGGGCAGGGAGCTGTACCTCGTCATCCTTCACACACTGCAGGGACAGCTGGTTGCAGTGCACCCACAGCGAGTTCCGCAGGATGGTGATGCGGTCGCACTCCTGGAGCTGGAACACCTGCAGCCAAACAGGAAACGGGATGGAGCCTCGTGCTGTTGAGTTATTTGCTTTGCAGGCTGGGACAGGGCTGGGGATGCAAACCTATTCTGAAGGCACCATTGTAAAGGATGTTTTTTTCAGTTGGTGGAGAAACTGCATCTATTGTTTGTGCTCAAAAATCTGTTCTAATTGGTTGCTCTAAATTAAAGTTATATTTCAGAGACAAAAACAAAGCAAGGGAGAAGAATCTAGACCTGGATTTGACTGCTACCTCTGGATTTCAGAGTCAGGGTCCTGTCTGCCCATCACACTGAGATCTTGATGTTTAACAGATCAGTAGAGTACTGGCATGACAGGGTTGTGTTTATGTTAGAGGCAGAGCCAAAACTATCCACCTCTGCCATCTAAAATGTCTCTGAACTTTTCTCTTCTGAAGGAACTTGAGGCACTCTGGAGTTGACTCTGCATATCAAGAGTTATTTTTGTGGTAAAGACGAGGCATTTTTCTCTCTTCAGAATTACCTCCCTCATCTGTCTGGCTTCCTCATGTTGCTGCACGGCTTAGGAAGGATGAAGGGGGCAGAGAGAGAAGTGTGAACCGATTTGGGGGAAGAGGCAGATAAGCTCTTTCTTTAAAAACTTTTTAAAAACCAAATCACTGATCTCTACGTGTTACTGTTAAAAGTAGAACAAAAAGTAGAACAAGGTTTTGGTTTTCTATGAGGTGTGAAAATCTCAGATGCTTCCAGCCATCTGTCTCCATCTCTATTTGCTAGTAATTATGTCCAGAACAGCACGAATGTATACAACATTCAGCAGAACACTCAGTTGGGTATGCTGCCTGCCATCTAATAACTTACTGACTAAAAAAAAAAAAAAACCAGAAAAAAGTATCTGTCAAGGGAGTAAGCTGCTGTGGGGACTGGTTTCTGAGAGTAAAAGCTTTTAAAGGGACCCTGCAAGGTAGAGATTGAGAATTTCAATACTTGTTCTGAACAATAAGCCTGAAAGGCTGCTGAAACAGCACCAGAGCTGAATTTTCCAGGTAAATGGTGTCCTGATAGGAAATGCAGGAAATCCAAGGGGGAAGTGTGGTGACTCTGGGCTTCTAAGCCCTTGTCAGCACCCAGAAAAGCACAGCCTGGTGTTGTGTTTGCCACATCCCTCATGCTGCTGGAGAACCAGGGCACTCCAAGACAATGTGGCACAGCCCCTGTGACAAAGGCCAGCCCAGTGCTGCCACTTGCCAGCCAACATTTTCAGGCTATGGCTGTCCAGCACTCAGTTAGAGATCCAAGCAACCCCAGCACTTCCACATTCCCACTATGCAGCCACAAGTGCAGGATTTTAAGCTGCTTTTTGTACAAATTGCTAGTTTTAAAAAACCCCAAAGAGTATCAGTTCATCTCTCTACAAGCACCTTTAAAAGAAGGTGTTAAAGATGCCCTTCCTTTATGAATGGCTGTTTGGATTAAGCAGGGGGCAGGTCAGGATTTAGCCATATGGGACAAAAAAGAGTGTGAGGTTGAATGCTTCATTGGTTTGTTGACTTTTTAAGAAGGGAGAAAATAGCATCTTTGGAAGGGGAAGGCTTGGCATAATATTGTGGAAATGTTTGTGCCAGTTGTGGGGCTTTTCAGTCCTCTCAGACAGGGAATATTTAAGAGGAAGCAGAGAAGTGGAAAGGTATCCTCCTGGCATTTCATTTAATGTGGAAATAAAGCCTGCAACAAGTAAATATAGCAGAATCAGATTTTAGTAGATGGGCAAATGTATTTGAAGGATTACTGTGATCAAATGTGTGGCTGATCTGGAAGCCAATCAGTTCTTGTAAATTGTTGTGCAAAACTTAATAGCCAAGTGCAAATCTCCTTGTCCATCCTCAGTAAAATAGAGACTTCTCTACCACCACCTTTCAACTGAAAGATAATTTCATGGCAGAGGACAAATATTCCTGCTGGTGAATTTAAAGTGCTATGGAACATAGAGAGTGACTGGGGTAGGCACCAGTTCATACACTGCTCCACCTCTCCCACCTCTGCACTTATGCCCCTCCTTTATTTTCACAGAGCTATGCTGACCAGCAAGGAGAGTGTCAGTGAGACAGGAGCAGCTATGTCTAAATAAGCTCCAGTTTTTGCAGTAATTTTGCAAAGACATCTGCTGAGATTCCACATAAAGCAAACAGCAAAACCCTTGGGATGGTATTTCAGGCCTTAGACTGAAATCTTCCAATGGGATAAAATAAAGAGTGGGCAAACATCACTGCAAAAGTCAATGTTTACCTCACAGGTTTTGATATGTTCCTGTTCCCACTCTGTCCTGACCTTATCCAGCTGCTCGATGTTCTGTTTGTACACGTTCTCTGTAAACACAGAACAGAAACCCAACAGTCAGGGAAAAGTGACACAGCCTTTCTCTCTTTCCTCCTATTCTCCTTTCCTGTGATTCCTTCACGTCAGACCTGTGGTTTGCCTGAGAATCACAAGAATGTGAGCTTGGAACTGGTGGGGCACAATAATCATTGGGTTTTTTCTTTGTAGCTATGTACTAGAGTAAGGATTCTCTCTGTATGGTTTGCAGGTCATTTATAAACTTTATGGGTAATGCATTCAGAGATGAAGAGCCTGGACCATGCTTGGGCACTGAGCATCCTTAGGCTGTTTCCTTTCCAAGGCAGCCAGGTGAGCCATGTGATTTGGTGTGAGCTGTTCCATGAGCAGGGAGGGACCCCAAGCTCCTGAGCCAGCTCAGTGTGTGCTGGCCTGTCCTCCTGGGCATGCACACATTGGTGGCTGGAGAACACTACTGTGCTCATGCACAGGGGCATGGGGGACCTGATTTGGGCTGTCTCAGGGCAATTTCAGTGTCTGCTGTGCTTTCAAACTTGCTTCAAGAAGACCTTCTCTTCCCTGGGTGAAGTCCCTAAAGGAGGTCCCCTGTAATTCTTTAATGCAAGCAGGACACTGGCATTTCCACCGAGGGGAGTGAAGGCCAGTGACTGTCAGGTTCTTAGGCTGCTCTTTAGAGGCTTCTTCATTAATATTTGGATAGGTGACTTTGGGAACCCTGACAGCCTGGCTGGTTTGGATGTGTTCTATCCAAATCCTGTGCTGGCAGACCTTTGCTGAGAAGAATCATAGTTCAGCTGCAAACAGCATCACCTGCTTCATTTGCTGCATCTCTGCATTGCTTGGCTTTGTTCTGGCTCTGAAACAGGAAAAGAAACACCCCAAATTAATTTCTGACATATTTTTGTTTCTGCCCCATTTTTTTGTGCTACTTGCTCTCTTTTCCCCTCTAGGGGAAAGGTTCTAACTTGCAAACACTTCCTGGCTGTCCCCCCTTTATGCACAGCTCTGCTGAATGTGTGCTAAGGAGCAGGGACCAGAAATTCCCAGGTGCAGCCACAGGTCCAATGACTTCAAGGGAAAGATTTTCATTCAGACATCCCTGCCACAGGAGCTCAGAGCCAGCATGATCCAGCCTGAAGCTGTGCCTGCTGGCTGAGTTGTTTTTTCTCAATTGTTTGATGTGCTTTTCTAATTGATATTTATAAGCAGAAATAAATGGCAGTTAAAATTCTTAATCTTTCAAGCTCCTCATGTAACACTCAGATGAAAAGCACACAGCTTTTAAAATACTTTGCAAATGCCAGATTATTTCCCATAACAACTCATAAGTCTAAAAGTGAAATTCATTCTAAGTAGAGGTTCTTTGTTTTAAAAAGCTGCAGCTTTTAGCAAATGAGAAAACAGCCATCACTGACAGGTCTGTACTCGCAGGTCTCTCTGCACAGATGGTGATGACAGCACAGTAATGCACTGCTCTAGACATCAGTGTATTACATTCTTCCATCCTGCCCTCGAAGACAAGGCTCAGGTAGGGGTTCTTATGATCATATTCCTCATCACAGCTGGCTGGGAAACATGTAGTAAGCTGGCAACAGAAGCTTCATTCTTATTTGCTTCCTGGCCCAAACTGTTTGCAAATGCCGAGCAGAATTAAACAGCCTGTGAGCTGCCTCTGTGCATTCCCAACGTGCTGGCATGTGTGGGGAAGAAATGGCAATGGAGCACCCTGGGGCCCTTCTGCATGAAAGGGAGCTGGGTCAGCTTCAGCTGCCATTGAAGCTGTGAAATGTTCTGGTGTCATTTTGGCAGGGCTGGGATTCCATCCCCTCTTTGCAGCTAAGCTGCAGGGCTTTGCTCATCAAAGATTAGAGAATGCTGGAAATAAAATGTAAAGTTCTGATGCTGTTTTTAGAGTCTCCACACCACCCCCCCACAATCTCCTTGAGATGATTTTTGATCCTTTTTGCTTACACTGCACTGATTTTTATTGAGCCAAAGGGAGTTCATTTATTTTGTTTTCTCCATCTGTTTCACTGTAAAATGTTCCCATTAAAAGTTAGTGAATTGTCAGCTACAAGTATCAAGACGATGCAATGAAGGACTGCAGTGCCTTAATTTCCAACGATTTATTTTTGAATCTGTAGATTTAGTTGAAATTAAGCCCACCATAAGGAGAAAAATGTTGAGGAAAAATACCCATTTTAATGTAAGATGCTATGCCTACTAAGTGTAAGAGACCAAAAGGCAAAACTAACTGCATGACATATTTTTGACTTGTTTCTTTTTCTTAATGAATAATTTCAGAGAAAACTCTCATTCAGTTTCCTTTAAGGATTCACAGAGCAATTGGATCACAGCCTGGGATAGATTAATTAGATAACTTAGTCCCTTCCCAGAGGATTCTTTGGGGTTAATTTGAAGACAGAGCCCCTGGCATTGTGCAGAATGGGCTGGTGAATTGTTTTCTCTTGTTCCTCTGCACAGCATTCCCATCTCAGGTACCTTTTCTGTTTGTTTTTGGTTGCCTGAAGCGCTGGTGCGTTCCAAGGACTGCTCAGCCTCATCTGCCTCCCGGCACTTCTGCTCGTAGGTCTTCTTGGACTGGGGGAAATGAAACCAAACATGAGCCTCTGGGGGGTAACATGGCTGGGATCCCCCCTCAGGGGTGTTCCACCACTTTCTCATTTGCAGTTTGGGGGAGAAAATCAGTGCCTGGTTTGGGCAATAGAAAAAAAATCCCAATGACACAATAAGGAGCAAAAAATAGAACTGAAACATTGGAGTAGGGGCTGACAGCATAAATGGTTCTCTTTTCCTGCAGCCCTGAAATTGTTTGCTTTGTACAACTGCAACTCCCTGAGGGGTCAGGGCTGCACAGGCTGCTCTGCCATCACTGGTGCATCAGGCACCTGCCCAAAAACCATGGAGAGATGAGACTGGGAGCCCAGCTTCCCAGGGTGGCCCTGGGGTGGGTTGTCATCTGTTGCCTTGGCCACTGCTCCAAGCTGTGAGGCAGAGCCAGTACCCCAGAGGCAACAGTCTTGGTGTAATTCTCAGAAGCAAGAGAATTCTTTATTTGCACCAAAACATCTCTGTACCTTAGAGATGCACTTAGAACAACCACATTTCAAAAAAAAATTGTTAGTGCACTTCCAGCTATAGCACTGACAGGCCTGCAACTCCTTCCCTTTAGAGACACTTGCCCATTGGAAACCAAACCAGCTGCCTGTAGTTTCTGTACCTGTAAGTTTTCCAGCTTGGAGAGGATTCCTCCTGCCTACAAGATTCCCTCACTGTTCTTAAAACTGTACTTACACACACTGAAAAATTATATTTACTCCTCTAAGCACCCTTGCCCAGAAAGAATGAAATCCTGTTTGACCTGGGGCACTGTTGATCCTGTATTAACCTTCTGGAGCCTTTTCAGTGGGTGCAGCAGGGAAGATCAGCTTCCTTCTCAAAGCAGGAATCACATCTTCCCTCCCTCACACACTCTTGCACACTCACACAGCTTTGACCTTTCTTTAAATAGAGGTACATGTGATAGAGATTTTTCTGGAGCCAGCTTGCACCAGGAAACCTGCCCAAGCTTTCCCTGCTTACCTCCATGGTTTTCTTATAATGGGACAGTTTGCTCTTTTGCATCCTCTCCATTGCAGACTCATACTGTAAGAAACACACACAGGTCAGCACTTCTTGCTTTGAACTCCTTCCTCTCCTCTCCAGCAGCAGGATTAGGAGAACCACAGTCAGGGTCTTTCTATAAGCCACCCTCCCTGTGGGCAAAATTACTTCACTCTGCTTTTATAAATGACAGGTTTCTAAGTGATACAGAGAGCATCAAAGTACCAGGTAAAAAAATAATGCCAGATAATACTGCTTCTATGGTTTCCATTAATAGCAGAGAGGACAGATCTTCATTTTTTTCCTCCCTTTATTTTTTTTTTCTTGAGGAGATGACATACTGCAACACTCAGTCCCAGTGGGCTCTGCCACCAGGGTTCCTTTGCTGGTTCCAGAGCATGATCCCACATCTCTGCAGACCAAACCACTGTCTCACCCACATGAGCACAGGCAATTGTCCATTTCTGATCCAAACAATTCCTGTCTCTTTTTTATTCCACTGCTTCTGGCAACTTTATGCTCAGTGTGATTTGATTTCCATGCTGGAGTTATCTGGGCAGTGTTGGAAGGACAGTGCTGGATTCTCTTTCATGGCTCTAGTTGTGATATGTCCAGCTTTATGTGACAATGAGATATACTCCTGCTGGCATGGGATGGATTTCTTCAGGGGGACTTTTGGTCCTTTAATCTCTACATTCTGTTTTAGCAAAACTCTCTCCGGGGCTACCCAGCAGTTGTTTCACATTGGGCACAGTCCTGAGACAGCTACAGTCCAAATCACAGCATTTTGGGAGGTTACCAAAACTGTTGACACCATCCAGCATGTCTAATGTTGGCTTCCTCACAGCCACATGCTGGACAGAGAAAAAAGCTTATCTAAGACTCCAAAGCAGGTTTTCCTTTTTATTTTTTCCCAGACCTCTCTAACTGTTCCCAGTCGAGTTACAGGCTTATGGTTCTCAACAGGAGGGAGCCTCTGCACATCCCAGTGACAAAGGGAACAGGGGACAAACACTGATGAATGTGGTGTCCACTGTCTCTCCTTTAATGCCTGATTTGCTTCATCAGATCACTGCCAATCTCAAATCTCAGTAGCAGCACTGGTTTCACCCACTTTCATATTCAGAATTCTTTGCTATTCCAAGCTTCTTTGTGTCAGGGCTTGTAGACATGCAATTTTTGTGGCATTGGATATTGGTTATATGCATTTTCACCTGTTTAAAATCAGCAAAGAAAGGAATATTTATTTTACTCCTCCATCACTCAGTGCTGTCAGAGTGTCTTTGGTCACTGCTGTCTCTATTGAGCTATTTTTAAAGAGACTTAGGGCTTGATAAGGTCATAGGGGATGAAATGGCCTTAAATCTAATCAAGTTTTTTATTATACAACATCAACTAGATGCTAGTTATTCCATGTATTTGGAATTCAGCACATATTGGTGTTGCATTCAGCATGACATTAATTTGCTTTCATGTTTTTAAACATTTGTGTTACAGCTTTATTTAGTGTGTGTTGGAAATTGTGCAGGGTCATATCAAAGAAACCCATTAAAAATAAAGAGAAAAGGAAGGATTAAGCTCTTACAGAAATAATAATAACAACAGCATCTGCAGTTACACCAGAGAGTAAAAGGGACTAAAGCCTCTGGCTCCTGAGTTCAGAGCACTACTTTATTTCCAGCTGGGATCAGAAAGAGATTTTTGTTCCACAGCCTCATCTATAGAGGGAACAGGGCATGCTGCTAATGCTTTATCATCTTCTGCAGAATTCCCAGCCTGTGCATGGAGACAGGTGACCAGCATGGACCATTGACCCAATCTGTTTCAACATTTCTCTGGTTTCTCACCTTTTTTCTTTGCTCCTTCTGCCTTTCTCGGAACTCCTCTATTCCTTTCAGTTCTTCCTTTAGCATTACTGCCAGCTGGATATGAGAGTTTCCAACACTTTCAATTTCTAAAGCAAATCAGAACTCATATTCAGTCAGTGGGAAAGCCTTTAGAGTCCCATCTTTCAGGATATGTTTCTGTGATGTGGCTGCCCTGTGAGTTGTCACAAGCAGGGCAGCCTTAAAAAAGGTCTCCCTTGTGTTTCTGCATGCACTGACATTGCTGAGGGCTCAAGAACAGAGGGAATGTTTCTTCATGGCCCCATTACCCCAGCTGCCCCCCTTCCTTTGGGATGAAGGTCAGGAGCTGTGGTGCAGAGGAGGGAAGGAGCTCTGGCCTCCATCACCCCGTGTGTGCTTTGCCCTGCTGTGCTGCTGGGCTGTCACTGCCCTGGGAGCTGCTGCCAGCACTGGCCAGTCATTAGATGAGGTGGCACGCTGAGAATTTCCAAGGATCAGCCAAGATGGATTGAATTTCAAGGCACCTGGCTGGTGCTGTTTGAAATGGCTGGGAACTGTTCTGCATTTGTCAGCTTCAGTGCCTCTGAAATGGAGCCCTGCATTTTCCAGAAATGCTCAGCTCTCCTACCCAAGCCCTAAAAATACCTCAGTGCAGCAGCTGCTTTTCAAGAGGGAGTTTTGGTGTAAACAGCAGGTGCCAGTGACCAGGTACAGTGTCCTTTTGGCTGTCCTGGTGCTGCTTTTTATCTATGTGAAAGGGTTTCATTGAGCTTTGGGCACATTTAGGGAGCTGGTTTGGTGTCAGTGGTTTACAGAAAAGGGAACAGAGTTCATATCTTGTGACTTGACCCAGATAAATTCACTTGAAGAACAAGCCATTTTCTTTGCCACCAGATTGAGTAGGCATCCATTTTCTCCCCTCTTTACACTCCAGGCTGTGAAAGAAAAGCTGGGAATGGTGTAGGGAACAGGATGAACACATTGAGTGCTGTGTTTCCCAGGTCAGAAGGGAACAGGGAAATACTCACGTTGCTTGAGCATCTCAAACGCTGCCTTCAGTGTGCTGTGGGGCAGAAAAAAGACACTTTATTAGTGGCTTCTAAGGGTGGGTTGTGAATCCAGGGAAAAAACTCAGAACCTCAAAGATAGAGATAAACCCCTTAATGACCTCGTAGTAAAAGCTGACCATGCTAACAAGCACAATAGCATCAATCTGTTACCATCAGGAAACGCAATAAAATGCTCCATGGAGCAGGGAATTGCACCACTCCTTCTGGCACTGTTTGTGACCGTGAATGTTCACAGGCGTTTCTCTGCTCTCGCACCGTGCACGGAGATACGAATGAAACGCTGCTGGCAGGGGGAAATTGTGGCGTTTGGAGCAGTGTCCTGAAGGGTGGAGCGAAACCTGAACGGTGAAGGAACCGCGGCAGAGCCCGCACCGCGCCCGCCGAGCACCCCCGTGCGGCCCCTGCAGCATCCCGCACAAACCCCGGCCCTGCAGCATCCCGCACAAACCCCGGCAGTGTCACATCCTGCACAAACCCCAGCTCTGTCACATCCCGCACAAACCCCGGCAGTGTCACATCCCGCACAAACCCCGGCAGTGTCACATCCCGCACAAATCCCGGCAGTGTCACATCCCGCACAAACCCCGGATCTGTCACATCCCGCACAAATCCCGGCAGTGTCACATCCCGCACAAACCCCGGCAGTGTCACATCCTGCACAAATCCCGGCTCTGTCACATCCCGCACAAACCCCGGCAGTGTCACATCCCGCACAAACCCCGGCCCTGCAGCATCCCGCACAAACCCCGGCTCTGTCACATCCCGCACAAACCCCAGCTCTGTCACATCCCGCACAAACCCCGGCTCTGTCACATCCCGCACAAACCCCAGCTCTGTCACATCCCGCACAAACCCCGGATCTGTCACATCCCGCACACAATCCCGGCAGTGTCACATCCCGCACAAACCCCGGATCTGTCACATCCCGCACACAATCCCAGCTCCTCCCACATCCCACACACAATCCCAGCTGTGCCGTATCCAGTACACAGTCCCTGCCGTTTCCCACCATCGCCCCGCCAGGGTCACACCGTGCCCGTAGCCGCTGCTCAGCTCGCAGCCGCTGGTTGCAGCCCCTCGGCTCCGTGGGACACGAGCGGCAGCCGCAGACCCGTGTCCTGCCTGTGGCGAGGGCAGGGCCCCGCTCGAGAAGGCTCCAGAGATACCAGTGTGGATGTGATGAGAGAGCACAAGGTGTCTAAAAGGCATTTTCAACTCAATAAATCCCTCTAGCTCTGAATGTGCAGGCTGGCAGAGCATTTGCATGGCCAGACGCCAGGCTGGGCTGTGACTTGGGAGCTTTTCAATCTAGAAATGATCTCTTGAAGCCCCAGAGTGTGCTGTTCCTGGAAGGAATCCTGTCTGGGCTCTCCCTGGAGCCCCAAATCCCCCCAGAGAGCCCAGGAGAGGCTGCTGGCACTTCCCAGCCACGAGCACCCCCAGGGGCAGGGAAATCTGCATCTCTTGGGCCATTTCAGGATCCTCATTGCCCTGTGGTCATTTCGGCTGGACATCTGTTTGCTGATCAAAGCTTGCTCTCCCAGCAGTGAGGCTGCCTTGCCAGGCAGGAGAAAAATGCACAAGAGGGGGGAAAGCTTGGGCCTGTCCTCAGCAAAAACTGCCTGAAACCCATCCCAGACCTGTTTGTACAAATACAAGGAAAAGACTTTGAGACAGAAAAGAAGAGCTGCTTGATTCTTCTTTTTTTCATATTTCAATTAGATTGTGGTGAATCTCCTGAGATGAGCTAGGGAGAACATTCTAGACATTCTAGATTCTATTTTTAAGTGTTTTCCTTACAATGCTTATATATTTGAAGGTTTGTTTTGTAAAAAGTTAGGCTGGTGTGAAATTTTGATGGAAACTAAATTTTCACACCATAAAGGAAACAAGCAGTATTAGTTTCAGCTAATTAAAAGCTTGACATTAAAAGACAAGTTGAATATCAGCAGCAGAGATAGCTTTTTTCTCATCTAAAAAATCTAATGGATATTTTGAAAAAAATATATATACAAGGGAAAAAAATTTCTTTTCCAGCTGATAATTTCCAATTGGAGATGGGGAATGTGCTATCAATTCATGTCTGAAGCAGGTAAATACTGGAAGTTTAAAAATAGAGGGTACTTGCAAGGTGGGCATACTGTTTGCATTCTGTGTTGATTTATCTTCCTCAGATATGTTTTCCCTTTCCTGTTGGTGATTCAAGTTACGCAAAAACTGGCAAAATTGCTGTAGCAGATAATGGAAAATAGCACTTTTCCAGTATATATCAAGGACAAAAGCAATTTGCTGCTTTTCTGGTTTGCAGGCACCTGAGCTGCCATGGCCACAAGCCACCCCTGGAGCTGCTCTCCTTTTGCTGGCCCTCTGTAAGGCCAGGGGGTCTCTGGTGCAATAATGCACCTGGCTGTGACCCACAGAGGGATCAGTTTGTCCCTGCAGGGTCTCTAATGGCCTTTTCAGAAATCTCTGGCCTTTTTCTCTCTGCATGAAGGATCTGTCCAGCCAATTCCAGAGCTGCTGACTGGTACAAGTAGATTGAAATAGAGTTAAGCCATTTCCTTCCTTATTTTTTTAATAATTTTCTAAAATCAGTGAATTGGATCCTTACATCCTTACAGGGCTTAAGGGAGCAGCAAATATGTCATCATGCCATGTTATACATGTGGGAGAGAATAAATCAATCCAATTTTGACCTGTGGATCCATCAGGACTCCCTTTATGAGTCCTGGGCTGCAGCAGCAGTGCCAGAGATTTGCTCCTGGATGTTCTGATTATATCAGTGAAATATTTCAGTGCTTCACAGGGTTTAATGGAAGTGACTCCTGCAGCTGATACACAGATGAGTTTTAACTCTGCCTGTGCTGGTGTGGATGCACAGCACCTCTTACCTATTGCTTCTGGGTGGGTTTGGCTTTCTAGTGGGATTGATATGGCCTTTACTCTGAGGCATCCAAAGTGAGGACATTCACTCTCCTGGACACTCTCAAAGAGTGTTTTATCCTCAGTAGATGCTGCTGCCTAACATTCTGGTAGCAATTGACTTTTTTATATTTGTCCTGTGGCTAAATTAGAAAACCAAGGGTTGAAAACAATTCAAGCAACACTGAAAATTTGACACCTTTTGTTTTTTTAATATGTTCTGGAAGACTGTTAAACCACTCTGGCTAAAGACAGAGCTCCAGCCTTCCCTTTGGGCCCTCCCCCACGGAGAATCCTGCAGGTGTCTCCTTGAAAACAAGGCTGCACACAAATGTACTCTGTGTGTTTGTTAAACGACTCCCTGCTGTACATTTAAAGATTTGATTTGTCAAAATTCATTCTGAAACAGGAAACAGGAGTGCCTGGCCCTGGAATGGGAGGGAGCAGCCAGAGCCTGTCCACAGCCACGCAGCAACTTTGAGGGGGCTTTGCCATCTAGTGGCTGCAATGTTCTTACTGCCTTGTTTGGCTTTTTATGCTTTTTTCTGCTTTCTCTCTGTTTTTGTACCTTGTTTTTTGCTGAAGCACTGAGCTGTCCTCTGTGCCACGGGGACCCTCAGGAATTGCTCTGTTGGCTGTTTCACAGCCATCAGAATCTGAATTCTGTGGCACCAGAGATGCAATTAGCAGAGCCCTGCCAGTGGCAGTGCTTTGGTGACAGCTGTTCTCACCACGTACACTGCTGCACCACACTCTTTCGTCTGTTTAAACTTTTCCAACTTTAAGCTTGATAGTTTGGGCATTTTTTCCCAGTACTTTGCCTTTAGACACTGGGTAACTGAGTAATTTAGAGAGTCCCTTTATATCTTGCACACAGGAAGGTAAAACAGGTTCTTCTAACCGGAAAACCACAGGTCGTTTTTAATTTCCTTTCTTTTCTACCTTTGCCTGGTGAATAGAAGTGTGAAATAACCCCACCTTCCTTTCTGGTAGGTTTCTATTTTGACATTGGTATGCTCTACAATGTTCAGTTGTTCTTGTGATTTTTAAAAATACCTTTTCTGAAAGTGAGAGAAGTGTGTGCCAGATGAACCCTACAGACAGTTCCCAGCAGTCCTGCCTGCCCTCAGCCTCGGGTAACGTGGATCCCAAAAGCAGAGCTGTGAGACCCTGCAGTGACAGTCCCCTCTGAGGCTACCCTCTACATCTGCCTTCCCTCCTGGCACACAGGGAACACCCAGGGTGGTTTTACCAACAATTCCTGCTGTGAAGCCCAGTGGTGGCAGCAAAGTGTGGGGAAATGCATCTGAAACCATCTGGTCTCCAATAATTCACACCTGGGACTGTGTCTGCTGGCAGAAGAGAAGTGAAGGGGAGGAGCTGTGCTCTTCTGGCAGGGAGGTGACTGAGCCACCAGGCAGCCCTGGCCAGCACACAGCAGGGTCTGGCCTTCTTTAGCAGGCACTTGGCAGGAGCACTGAAGGATGGATTTTGCCAGGATGTTTTCTTGTCCTCAGAGGAGCTACAAACAGAAAGGCAGCACCCCTCAGTGGAAGGGTTTCTGTCCAGGTCCCAGCTGGGCTGTGATATGGAGTTGTCAGATCAGTTGCTGCAGAGGCTGCACTGTGCACCAGCCTGGGCTCAGCGACAGCTTTGGGATTTTGTGGCTTTTAAGGAAGCAGCAGCCTGTGTGCAGGGCTCCTCTCGTGCTGTGGGGAGCTCACATCCGTGTTCTGCTGCTTGGATATGTCCAGGTGGGAGTCAGGAGTGGCACAGCCCTGAGCTGAGGGGAAGGGGCTGTGTCATCATCCAGGGCTGCTCACTGGGAGCACAGACACGTCACCCCACACTTTACTGAGGCAGGGGAGCAAACAGGAAGACATCTCCATGTTTCTTCTCCTACCTGTCAATCTGTGCCCATAGGCAACAAATTAGATCTCCAGAAGGAGCTGTGCCATCCAAATCAAAGGTTAAAACAGTCAAAACAAATTTTGTACCTTTAACATAAAACTAAATTTCCTCACATCTTTCAGAAAGAGAACAGCACTGCTCAAAAATGCCTGTCCTCATCACCAGAGAGCTTATATAGATTGAATTTAACAGGGACAGAGGCTTAGGTCCATTTTCAAAGTCCTGAAAGTTCAAAGTTCTAGTGGATAAATTCTGTGTGGTTTCAGAATATTTGGATGGAGAATAAGCAACCATGGAAGGATGTGACCTTCCAAACTGTCTTTTAGCTTCGGTTCAAAAATGCCTGCTTTGTGTGGAATAATACAGAGGATTCTGTATATTAAGTGACAGATGCACTATTTTTATCCACAGGAAGCAGCAATTGGCATTTCATTTCAGATGCCCTCACCTCACACTCACTGAAATGTTCTATTTCAGGCATTGCAGAGAAAAACAGAGCACATATGGGCTTGAAGGAACAACCCTTTCCTGAGGTCCTAAGGAGATGGTGGTGGGAAAAAGGGATGAAAAATGTAGGAAATCATAAACATGAGAAGAGACAAGCAGAGCAAATGACAAAAATAGCTGTTGTCAGCCTAGGCAGAATGTAACTAGCAAGTGTGTTTACATCAGTTATTTTACAGAAGAACAGAGCTCCCAGAGGCCCTGGTTTGGCTGAAGCTGAACATGCAGCTGAGAACTGGGCTCTGTAGCATATTCTGCTTACATGCTGCTGTGCTGAAGAGTTGCCCAAAGCCACTGCATGGAAATTCACAGGCACCTTGCACAGAAAGGTGTTTCCTCCTGAATGCACAAGCTCTGCTGAGAATCATCTCCAGTGTGAGAGGCGTCACTGCTGTGTACTCCCAGCAAACTGTGATGTCAGTCTGACTTGGCTGAAAATCCCAGTTTCTGTACATCCTCTCCCATGTGTGCACCACAGAGAGTACAAATAATGCACTTCAAACTCCAAAATCTGTAGTTCTTTCTCTCCTGCTGGATATGGGTATAAGCTGTCATTTGCCAAGAAAACATGGCTATAGGTTTGTCATCACCTTTTTAGAATTTCTTTTCTGAGTAGAGACCAGGAAATGATGATGAAGATTTAATTTTTTTTTTTAGTTTAAAAAGTGAGATAACAGGCATACATTGCTTTACCTATTGACTCAGTGGATGCTAAAATGTTTCAGGGTTTTAAATAAGGAAAAGAACAAAACACTGGAGACTATTCCATAGAAAGCTGCTGTGGTGTGGCATCCTGTGAACTTACTGATTGCTGTGGTTAGAAGACCATTTAAAATAAATATCTTCATATGCTTGCCCTATTGTTCTCCCCTTCCCTTGGGATCTAGTGTTGGGGACAGAGCACTAAGCTGAAGGGGTTAGTCTGAGCCTGTGTGATCCTTCTTGCAGTCTTAGATTGAAGAGTGAGCATCCTTCTGTGCATTGGTCTGTGGCAGCTGCTGAGTGAGAGCTGTGCCATGGGAAGAGGAAGCTCCCTCCCTGTGGAAGGATTTGTACCAGCTGAGATGCTTTTGGCAACGACAAGCACCTGGACCATGGAGTGATGGTGTCCTTTGGCTGATAACACTTAGAGGGAACTTTTATTTCTTGAGCTGGGAGCTGATGTGTTTGCTTGCTCTGTCAGTGGTATCCAGCACCAGCTTCTTTTAGAAAGCCCATCTTGGCTTTTTTTAAAAACAAGGAAAAGTGCAGAGAGTGGTCCCAGAGTTGCTGTTACATCCCAGTAAGCCTTCCCTACAATCTTTCTTTTGAGTCAGCAGCATATTCCTTCATCTGTGTCTTTGGTGAACAAAAAAGGGCAGTAGAATCTATTTATACATTTAGCTGAGTTCAGCAAGTTGCTCCAACTGAAGCAGAATTTAGGGGGAGAAGGAGCAAACCTGAAAAAATGTTGAAATTGTTCTTTTCTTTGATTCAAAAATAACAGCTTTTAAAATATAGGAGAGTCTTGGGAGAGAGCTGTTTTCTGCAGCAATGGCCATTACCTGGTGCAGAGTGCCATCACCTTCTCTAGGCTGCTCTGGTCTTATTCCCTGCACCTTGTCTTGTGCCTATGCTGACTGTGTTGAAACATCAACCCTGGCCTTGCAGTTGTTTCTCTTAAGGTCTTCTGGGAATTTTCTCATACTGGAAGATTTTGGGTGTTTGTTGTGGATGCATTTTTTATGTCCTTTTTACTGATTTTTTGAAAGGGTATCAGGTACCCTCCTGATATTGGGAACTACTGGAGTATTAAATAATTTCTCAGAAGGGACAGAAAGCCTTAGTATCTGAGATATTTAGAAGGTGGCTAAATTTAAGACTAAAGGATAATAATTTTGCATTAGCAAGAAAATGACTGATTTAAAATTAGTAATTCCTGCTCCTCTGCCATGCATAGTACAGCACAAGAAGGTTTGCAAAATGTTCTGCAAAAAACCCCTGAAAGCTACTTTTTTCGTGATGATTGTCAGATGGAAGTTTTAAGTACAAACACATTAGGCTTTAAGAAGTACTGCTACCCAAGCTGCATTTGAAGATGTGAACAGCCCTGTTCAGCCTGTCAAGTACTTGTAACTCTATTAGGACCTAGTGTGCTGGATGACAACAGGGAGTCCTATAAAGAGGAAACACTTGGAAAAATGCACAGGGAAAGTTGCAGCATAGTCCTTTCAAGCTTTTCTTATTCTAGGCAGTACATGGATTCCCTCCCTCAAGCCTCCCTGAAGGACTGACCTTGGGGCAGCACTGCTGCCAGCAATCAATGTCATATAAACAAACAGAAACTTCACACTGAGGAGAACACACAGACACAGAAAATTCAACAACTTTAAGGCATCAAAACCAAACACTGCATTTTTTATGTTGTTCCAGCCCTGGACAGACTTTAGTTTTCTCTGATTTTTTGTTTGCCCTGGACAAATGCCCTGTCTGTGTAATTCCTTAAACAATCAGAGGATGCTGGATGAGGGAGAGCTGAGTGTCCTCTCCACCTCAGAACAGGCACAGTGAGACACTTGCTCTGATGAAAACATCAGTGCCAGAGCTCTCCCTGACCAGGTGTGGGTTATGCAAACACAGTAAATCAGCTCTGCAGTACAGCTTTGTTCCTGTCTTCAGCCTTCCCCCCATGCCAAGCTACAAAATTGCTGGATCAAAGTGGAGCTGGGCCCAAGTCCAAACTTCCCCCAACTTGAGGGGAACTTGGATCCATATCCCAATACTGGGACTTGGCTCTGCTCCTAAATCAAGCTCTCATGATCTCCTGGGAAAAGGCAGACCCATGAATTGTCCACTAAGTTACTGAAGGGCAGCCAAAGCTGCTTGTTCTGAACACATTTGCTCTGCCTGCCCTGTTTTGCCAGAAAAGGAGTTGAGGTGAAGCCTTTCTTTAATCCTGGAATGCTGATCTTAGCCTTTGGGTTGAGAAGAGCCCATCCATCCTTAATGTGATGTTTTTATTTCAGGATATTTCTTCTTCTCCTTCCTTTTCACCCATTAGGTCAGTGGACTGAGGCAGCAGGAAGGCAGAAGCCATCTCCTAGGGCTGTGGGAGCCCTGGGTGCTGCTCAGGGCCAGGCAGAGGAAACCTTGCATGTTCCCCTGGCATGACCCAGCAGTGCCTGTGCCAGCCTGGCCGTGCCAGCACCGAGGCACAGCGGTGACACAGCCCCGGGGGCACTGGCACCTGCCTGCCAGGGCAGGGCAAGGCTTTGGGGCCAGGCTTCCCCAGAAAATATGGACAGGAAACCACTTGCACTGGGAGTGATAAACCAGTGTGAAAAGGAGACTGCAATTAAGAAATGAGCTATGGGTTGGAGGAGGGGAGCAGCCCCCAGGGATCAATAGAGCTGCTTTGTGTTTAGATTGAGGTCTTCTCTTCCAGGATTGTCTTCTGTGACCTCACATCTCCATCTTCTGCCACCTTATTACTGTATTATTACTTCTTCCAATAATGACAAAATGTCCCACTATAGCTGCTGCCATCAATAATAGCAGCAGTTTATCAGCAGTGTTTATTAAGTTAAATTCCATACCAACATCTATCTTCCCCTCCCAACACAATTTATACATAATTTAAGATAGTAATGGAGGAGACAGAGAAAAATATATGTCATCTTAATATATTTCAGTAGTTCCATTGAATTATTTCAAATTAGGTCCCTTCAAAGAGATTTACACTTTGTATTCCTAAGCTGAGCTTTTTTTCCTGCAGAAGCTGATTTTGGGGTCTTTTTAGTTGTTCTGTCACAGTTTCTCAGTGTTCACCATCTTTCCAGAATTGTCAAGCCCCCATTCTAAACATTTCACAACCTTTTCCTTTCTCTTTTTTCCCTACCACTTAGTCTGCTTTTGGAAGCAAATATTAAACATTATGAATTAAAAAAAAAAAAAAAAAAATTCTCTGGAAAGAACCTACTGGCAGTTTCCAAGCACAGACTGTGAATCCCACTGTGAAGGGCTGTGGTGTTTCCCCACTTGCCCTATACCTCGTGAAGAGCTGTGTAATGCACTGAAGTGAGTGCTAGTGACCCCATCCACAGGCAAAACACAGGACTCTAGTATTTCTTCCAAAACCATTTTGTTTGCAGTAATAATAAAAGAATTCCTTACTTGATTTCTGTTTGTCCTCCTGCTTTTCGGGCTATTTGAACCAGCTCTTTCCCATATCTCTCTTCTGCCTGTGCTCTGTTAAAAGAAAAACTTACTCAATTTCTCTTAGTGGTACCTGGATCACATTTACACAAATCTTGCAAGTGTATCTGAGGTGCAAAACATCAGAAATGCAACTTTTTTCATTTCTCCAACTCCTCAAGCTTGGTGCTGTTAGTCAACCTCTGAAATATTTTGAGTAAGTTATTTCTGGAAGAAATGAGATAGAAATGAAGCCCATCTTCATGCCTTTGATCAGTGTGGAATGCTGTGTGCAGCTCTGCCCCCAAAACAGATTCATGGGAAGAAGGAGGTGACCAGAGGTGAGATGAAGGTGTTCAGAACACAGCAAAAGGAACCTAAAAATGACAACTGACTCCATTCATAAAACACCAGATGTGAGGGAAGTGAAGAGCAGGTTCCAAAGGATCCGTTCAAGAGCTGTTGAGAATAAATGAGAACCAGGGGCAGCAGGAATATTTCCATCCATTAGAAAGATGAGGCAGTGCTGGAAGAGCTGCCATGGAGCTGAGGGGAAGGAGCCCTGGTGGTTGTCTGGGGCAGCTTTGTGGAAGAGACAATTTGTGGCATCTCACCTAATGGGGAACTGCAACTGGTGACTCAGGAAAGTAGTTCTGTTGCTATGGTTAATAAATAAATACAAATATTCCTTTGCCTTTGCCTTTGCCCCAGCACTGCAGGAAACTTGTATTCTCTTTAAAAAAATATTTGTACTAAATGTGTTACTTCCTTTCTCCTGCAAGACTAGGGTGGAACCAAGCTGTCAGCCTTTGAGTAGCTGCTAAAAACTACTGAATGGTCAAGAATAAATAATGAACAGATAGCCTGGTGCTAGCACCTGGGGGGAGGGATGATTTTGCTTAGGGTAAGTCCAGTTCTCAGAAGCAGTTTCAAAGCATTTCAAACCGTTTTGCCCTGAAACTTGGCACCTTAGAGAAACGTACTCTTTGCTCAAAAAACGAATTTGATGTGGGTGCAAGGCCCTACAACCCTGCTGGGTTTTAGTCCCATCAGTCTTCCCGGCT
Organism: Oenanthe melanoleuca; assembly: GCF_029582105.1. Classification (NCBI taxonomy): domain Eukaryota; kingdom Metazoa; phylum Chordata; class Aves; order Passeriformes; family Muscicapidae; genus Oenanthe; species Oenanthe melanoleuca. Next base: position 18,482,491 of record NC_079344.1, read on the forward strand.
GGCCAGGAGGTGCTTTGTATGTCTTTGCTGAGTTCCAGCAGTTGAGGGCTGCTCTTGCAGTTTTGCTCCCCAGCAGCTGTTGGGGTCCCTGGGAACTCCCCACCGCCCTTCCCGCTGGCCCTGGGCTCTGGGAGCTCCTGGCCCTGTAGCCAAGGAGCTGTGCTGCGATCCCATGTCCTGGCACCTGAGGCAGGCTCATCCCAGGACTCTGCCCAGCCCAAGGAGATCAGTCAGGCTGCTGGAGCAGCAGTGCTGGCCCTGCAGCAGGAGCAGAAAGTGCTCCTGGCCTCTGTCTGTGGCTGCCATGTGTGGAATCCTGCTTGTACTGCCCTCCTGCACTCAGAACAGCTCTATTTTAGTGGGGTGTTCCTACAGCACTGCTTTGGCTTTCCTGCTAAAGGAACAGGGCAAAATATGGTCACAGGCCACAGAGACACCACTTCTTTTTCATGTGAGATAAATGACATTTCATCAAAATGCAAATGCACTCCAGACACATACGGCTGCAGAAGAAGAATACATTAATTTTCCTCTGATTTCAGTATCAAGAAACACTTCTGTGTTAGAGGCTTTGCATAGACCCAGTGCATGTGCAGCAGTGAGGATGACTCCAGTGCTGCAGTCCCACTTTGCTTGCTCAATACACAAGTATATCATGGGAAAAACCATGGCCAGCTTTTAAGCCAGTCCCAGCTCCTGAAACCTCAGCATGGACAGGTCCGGACTAGCCCAGGGTCAGAGGAATTTGACAGGAGGCTGATACCATCCCTTCACACCTACCTGCTGCTTTTCCCACTTTCCAGTACTCCTGCACTCAGCTCAGGTTTTCCTGCAGCCATCCAGAGATGGAACATACTTTGTGTTTTAACCCTGGGCTTTGCTCTGAAATACAGAACGAAGTTGCTTTCTCACTCTCAAACCTCTTGGGCCCTTCTCTGGGCCAGTTAGGGGGATTTGTGGTTGGAAAGCTGATGGAGTGTTAGTGTGGCCAGGGCCAGGGCAGCTGGTTTCAAACTGCAGGAGTCCTTGTTGAAATCCCAACATGAACCACATGGTGTGGGCAGCCTCTAGGAAGAGAGATTTATCCCATCTGTGATCTTCTGCTGGGTCATTCCTATGAATGATGTGAGGGTGAGCTGAAACAAACATGTGCCAGCAGTAAACTGGAAATCCCATCTTTGACTCAGTGACCACTTCTCATCTCCTTTTCCTCAGCCCCACCAAGCACGTACACACACAGGCACACATGTACTCACACTCTGCAATGTCCTGGGGGTGTAAAAACCTCATGGAAACATTTGCAAAATGACTGTGTACTTTTTCTTCTCTGCAGAAAGAACTTTGTGCTTTCACCATAAGCCAGGAAAACCCTCATCCTGCAGCTTTCAGAAGGCTCTGCAATGTTTTGGAAGGAACACAAGCATGTGCAACTTCCAATGCAGAATTGCACTGCCCTGCAGTGCAGCTCTGATCTCTGAGAGTTCTGAGGCACAAAGGAGCTGTTTTAAACAGCTGCAGCTAAGCTGCCATCAGGCAGATGTGACTTCAGGACTGTGTGATGTGTGCCAATATAACAGGCTTCCACTGGTGGTCGAGAAAAGCAACTTAAATAGCTGCAGGTTTTGTGTGAAACAGCCATCTTTGAGTCTGACAGCTCACACCCCCTTCAAAGTCCCAGGGCTTTAAAAATAGCCTTCAGAAAACCATCCTAAACCCAAAAAAACTAGATGGGGACAGTCTGGGAAGAAAAAGCAGGAAAGCAGAGCAATATTCATAAGGTGACAGTGCTGAGATGAGCTGCTCTGGGATTGCCTGCTGGATATATAATCCATATTTGTGTGGTCTTTCCTACACATCAAGTCTGAGCAAGTGTGTGCTTCATGCTGCATGCTGAAACTGCTGAAGCCACTTCAAAACAGAACCAAATTTCAGAGCTGTTTTTTGAAGTCACAACTACAAAAATGAATGGTAAAGGAGCCAGAGCAGCAGTGTGATACGTATTTTCTCATCCACACAATTGTCAGCTGTCCATAGCTGCTGTTGAGAAGCACCAAGGAGCACATAATCAGAAACAGAAACTACATCTTTACTCAAGGCTTGCTAAGGTTGGTGAACAACATGAGCTGGTTTGGGCATCTGGGTAAGGCTTTAGGTAGCATTTAATGTAGCTCTGTATTTAAAAAAGATCTCGTTTTTGGCACTGGCAGGAAGCTGAAACATGCCTGTGGCAACAGCGAGCTCAAAGAGAAACAAAAATGTGCAAGTCATTTTTGCCCTGCAAAAGGGGAAACTTGAAAATGCAACTTGTGGATGTAGGTGCTACTGTGTGATTCAGGACCCGTAATGGAATGTTCTAGTGGAGCTCTGGGTTTCTGACTCTTTCAGCTTTCTCTTGCCTTGTCAAGCCTTTGAGATTTCTGTTTATCTACTGTCACATCACAAGGCTGGGATTCAAATCACTCAGGCTTGTCTATGAGAAACAGCCTGCTAGTCCCTTCCAGACACCAAAACAGACAGAAAAGGAGGCTATTCACACCTTTTCCACTCTGATTTTCATACCTCTGCTTGAGCAAATCCTCCACATCTTTGCACATCTTCTTCCCCTCCAGCAGCCGCTGTACGAGCACCTCGTAGCCAGTGTGGAAGGTGAACTCCTTGCACTGAAGACAGAAAGAAAAAGTAATAGCTGTTAAGAACATCAGCTCCTCTTCCCTTAATTCTAATTCTTACTTCTTAGTTCTCTTAGCATATTTCTCAAAAGAAGGGTCAGAGTCAGCTCAGTACAAATATCAAGCTGTGGGGCAGTGACTGTGCCACCTGCTCAGGTGGTGTTTTCATGGGAGAGTTCACAGCACAGGGACACAGAACTTCTGTGTTCTGCTCCTGGTCCTCCCACTGCCTCACAACAGCATCAGGACAAGCCATTTTTCCACAGAGAGCCTGAGTTAACCAGTACATAGTGAAAGCATTATTGAAAATGTAGTGGTGAATGTTTTCTGAGCTTTATGTTCCAGCATTATGGTGAAATCACAAGCTGTGAAACCGTAAAGAGAGCGAGCGTGTTCCTTCCCTCAAGCACTTTATCTGCAATACAAGCCCTTCTATATGAACTGAATGCAGTTTATACATCCCTCCACTGTCCCCTAAGCAGTTACCATCTAATAAATGGGTTACTTTATTGCTTTCCACCACAACTGTGAAGAAGACAGCTGTTTGAGTTTTGGTACTTGGAAAAGATCCTCTGGCAAGCAACTGCTGGGCACTTATGCTTGTGCTTTTCTTCCTTGTTGCTGGGACTGGAGAGGAGCAGGGGAGCTCTGGGGATGAATGGTGGGGGTTGATGGCAGCCTTGGTGCTGCTCACACAGGCCTTGGAGATTTGCAGATCTAGGAACACCTTTTTTTGGTTCTTCAAGAGCTAGGATAAATTTCTGCAGACAAACCCGGTAAACTACAGCCTATAGTAACACTCCAGTGCTATAGTTCATTGTAAAAGCCACCACCCCTGAAGAAATAGATCTCAAGCCCAAAACACTCATTTTCCTAATGTTTTCAGGGGCAATTTACACACACATCACAGGGAGGGATCCTGCTGTGAAATAAATGAGAAGCAACAAGTTTTGCCAGAGAGAAAAGCAGGAAAGGTTCTTGATACCATCCTGGTAATGGACTTAGCACTTCCCCCTCTCTCTTTTTTTTGAGGATATTCCAATGGCAGAAGGCATCACTGCTGTAAAAATCACTATAAATGGCTCCCTCTGCCTGGCAGAAACTCTGGTCAGATGTTCCACAACCAACTCACACCCCCAACATTTTAACTGTATATTTTCAGATGCAATCAGCTACATCCCATAGCTTCCTTGTGCCAGAAATGCTGCCCATGAGGCAAGTGAAAATATCCTGTGGTTGAAAATGCTGTCCATGAGGTAAGTGAAAATATACCTGCAGGTATCACCCCAGCAGTCAGCCACTGCCACAGGCACCAAAGGCAGAGTGATAAGCTCACTATGAAGTTAGTCTGCCATTCTATTCAACATCTCTCTGTGTTAGTAAATGCTAAAACTCCCTTGCTGTCTTTCCCCACCTCTTTTAAACTGGCACAGTTGTTACACTGAAAGGATGACAAATTCTTTATGTCCCAGAGAATGCTCATTAAATTCCCTGAGCAGAGATGCAACTCCAACTCATTATCAACCCAAAAGCACACACAAACACAGCAGTGTGCTGGGGCAGCCTGATGGGCTGAGTCCATGGGGCAGCTTCAGCAGGCCCCTGGAGCATCACTGCCTGCCAGGTTCCTCTGGCTTTGTTCCTCTGGCTGGCCCTTGGAGGGAGACTTGCTTCCCAAGAGGGACTCCTACCACAGACACTCATTTAACCTATCTTCATTTTGGAGGACATTCATCTCAAAATTTTCTCAGAGTCAGAAATCCAAGCCAGGGCTTGCAGGCAGCAGCTTTGGCTGTGCTCTGAACAGCTCGTGCCTCCTGCCCAGGCTGCAGAGGGAGGGAGAGGAAACACCACAGCCAGGCTGGGACAAGTGTTTGAGCTGCTCTGGTCACCCATCCTGCAGCACTGCTTCTTAATTTCCAACCACAACAGAGCTATGAATCACTCAGGCTTCAGCTTACTTGCACAAAAGTTTCCCTTTCATCTCAACAGCATTACTTCTACTTCACATGTACAACTGCCTCCCCTCTGAACCTCTCCTTGCATCCAAACAAACCTTTACCCTTTCCTGACATTCTGCTTTTTCATCCCATTTATTCCCATGTGTTATTAAAGCACCTCTTCAAGGTTGAATAAATCCCTGTAGGATAAGGATGATGCTTTACCACTCCAGTGAAGACTAAGTGATGCTTTGTACCATGGCATAAATGTCAGCTCTCTAAGAATCACTTGTGGTCCATCAGAGACCAATGAGACCATTGCTTGCCTTCTTCCACTATCTAATCACAGCAGTGGCACCTAAATGAGCTATGATCTACCTGCAATTCTCTCCTCTCCTGCTATTTTATTCAACAAGGTCTCAGAATATATTCGATTTTTTCACTAGTTATCTCTTACTCCCATTTTTTACTTTGAAACTTTGATTTTTATCTGTTTTCTGTTACCCCAGGCTTGAAGGTTATCAGACACCTCCTGTACAATGTTTCATTCTATCTGTTGTTTCAAGCACAGCTATTTCCAGCCCATTCTTCATGTCTCATGGCATGATCCAGCACCTCCCTCCAGCACCTCACTTCAGAGTTCTTCCCCTACTTTGTCTGTTCAGTCCCATTTTGTTTTCATCTAGTGTCTTAAGGATTTCCTGTGTAGCACCAGAACTGACCCCACATTTTCTTTGTCAAGACAATCAGACAGCAAGATTGGATCTCATTAAACAACTGTCTAGCCTCACTAAGCTGTCTCGCCTCTATTCTATTTTCCATTTACCATTTTGTGTTATAATTAGCACCCACATTAAGTGGTTTTGCAAATGCTGTTAAGCTGCACTACTCAGACAGTGCTTGGTACTTCTCAAAAAGGATTTTGTGATGATTCGAAGAACTAATGAATAGCCAAATAACTTTTAATTTTTTTAGAAATTGGAAAAAAATGCTTTAATTAGATAATAAATATAGTCATTAAATGTGTAAAACATCATTTGCATATACTAAAATCTAGTTACTGGGAAGAGGGCAATTTGACTCATCACCAGTAATTTCTCTCATTGCCAAGAGAGGGATTCTGCTTAGTCAAAGTGTGTGTGTCTGTGAAAGAGGAGTTAATCCTTGTTACTAAAAAAGATTAGTTATTCCTTGTTGTCCAACAGGCCTATAATCACCAAAAAGAAAGTGCTTGACCAGGATTTCAGTGTTGTGAACAGAGTTGTGTTGTCCTGAAATTCACCCCCTAACTGCTCCTGTGCCCTGCTCTCTGCCTGGGGATTTTCTTCTTGTTTTTTTCTTGAAAATTGTAGGTAAAGGAGGGGCAGCTTTTCCTCTCCCCTGCCCAGTGACAAAAGTTGCTTCCCTCCAGTGCAATGAGCAGCACTGTTCCTCCAGAGACAAAAGGAACGTGGAAGAGAGTATATGATGGAAACCCACAACTTCTGTACTCTAGTTGAAGCAGAACAGCTTTTCCAGAACACTTGAAAGGAAGCATGGAAGCTGCAAGCAGAGGTGATAACAGTGAGCACACTGGGATACCTGTTCTTTCCGTTTCTTTTTCCCTCTGAGGATTATCAATGCTGCTCCCTGCCATCAGCACTTTTCTGTGAGATCTGTGCCTGGGACTCTGGCCTGTCCCTCCTGGTAGGGGTTTCTCCATGGGTAACCACCCAGGCAAATATCAGGAGTTAATTGTGGGAGAGATTATTCAGAGCTGGCTCTGAGCTGGCTCTTGCAGCCTTAAGGGAGAGGATCCCAGGATTTTGCTTTGGTAATGAAGTGCAAAGGAAGACTAGGAGTTCCCTGCCCAGAGGGCAGAAAGTACCAGGATTGCTGGGGGATCACATAATTTCTTCTTACCTTCTGGTGGCACCATGCTGAGTAACCTTGTGCCTTTAACAGCTCACTGAGAATCAGCCTCATTCCAGAACATATTCCTGTGAGCCTCGTGCACCTGGCTGCCCAGAGGGAGCTGTGAGGCCTTTTGAACTACAAGAGTTGACATTTTGAAGTGGCAAGGCTACTGTTGCAATGGTATCAAAGAGGAAAGACTAAAATGCTGTGCTCATTACTGATCAGCTTTCAGTAAATCACTTTTCCAATGGACTGGACTGAAGCAAAGCCATGCAAACTCCTGTACAAAGCACTGACTCCACGGTGCACCCTGCACATCCAGCTGGTGATGCTCACAGTGACGTGAGCCCAGCAGGTCATTGTGGCTGTGCCATGGCAGCTCTGGGTTTTTCTGCTGTGCCTGCTCTCCTTGGGGCATTTCTAACCATGCTTGCCCATCCAGGACTTTGTTCAGAGGCAGTTTACACAGCACAGCTTGGAGCTCTCCCTGCTCCTGCAGGATTAGCTGGCTTGGCAGCACCTTAGCATCTCCCCCAGGGCAGCCTCTGCTGCTGAAGCTGTGTGTCCTGTCTGGGGAGTGCCAGAGCTGCAGCTGGGCTTGCTGCAGGGCCCTGGAGCTGCAGGGCTCTGCAGCTGCTGCTCTGCCTCTCAGCAGGACAGGCTCATCCCAGCATCTCCAGCTGCAGTGCCTGCTCACCTGCTTTCTGTAAGGAACCAGGTCCAGCTGGGAACAGGGACAGCAACCTCAGGGCACAGCAGGGCAGTGGCACCACCCTGATGAGGAGCAAGGGCAGGAAAAGGAAAAACTCCACAGCAGACACTGGATGCATTGCTCAGTACCCAGCAGGACAGTGCTGAGCTGTCGTGGTGATGAACACACCACCAAAATCCACACGTGGTACCTGCTCTGCACCTCTCAGGGGGCCTGGCATGAGCACTGTCAGCCACAGCAGAGCTCCCAGGGGCTCCTTCAGCCTCATCTACCCTCTTTCAGGAATTATTTGAAATGTATTATCTGCTAATATATATATTAAAAAAAAATATTTTAAAACCCCCACACTTTCTCTTAAGTTTGAAAGTACTTAGTTAGAAAAGTCAATTCAATGTCTTGATTCCTAATATTTTTCTAAAGCTTGTATCAGAAGTGTTCTCACACAGTTTTGGGCTGAAAATGCTAAATGCTGCTACCTGATCCAAATAAACTATTAATACGGATTTTCAAAGAGAAAAATAATTGAAACTGAATCTATTATGGGTATCTTTAGAATTTTTCTCTAAATCAAACCTCTTTTGCATTCATATCTTGTTTAGGTATGCTTACAACAGTTTTAGTAAAATAAAAACTGAAAATTCACTTTTCCAGAGTTAAAAAGGAAATAACTACTGGTGTGAGGAAGAAGTTGAGAGAGAACAGGGCACAATGAAGTTTTGAACAAGCATCATTTTGACAATATCTTTTTCAACTGTCAGAAAGAAATCCTTTCTATCCACAGTGGTATCACACATGATATCTCAGTCCTGGACTGAAAGTAAGTTGTTCTGACTGACTTAAATCAATTAATTGTATTCTTGCATCATCCCACTGGATACTGGCCCCAAGTGTTCCAATTCTTGTTCCCTTGATCTGCAAGTCTCCTTGTCAAGTACTCTGCCAAGGCCTTCATTTGTGTAGATGAGCAGCAACCAGACCTATCATGATTTAGAATCTCCAGGTACATTGGACTGGGTATTTCCTGTCATGCCATGCCTTTCACTGTAATTCAATCACTTCCTTTATGTTCGTGGCTTTTCCCCTGGTACACTTTAAAATTTCCTGGTGTTTCTGAAATACATCCCTGATATAAAGCGCTTTTGGAAGTGTACTGCTGTCTTTCTGCACTGCTGACACTCTCCTGGAATAACCAGGCCAGCAGTGAGCACCAGTGCTCTGTGTGTGCTGAAATCCCCCCAGCTCTCAGGGGTGCCTGGTGTGGCCCTGCTGGGACAAGAGCTGCTTTGCTGCTGCTTCCTGTTCCACGGCTGCTGTCCCAGCTCTGCTCCACCACAGGGGCACATGAGAGAGCCCTTTTTCAAAACCAACCCCAACTTTTCAGCCTGGCCCCTCCACTGCCTGGTTGCCAGCTCAGCAGCCCCATTCTGAGCTGAGCACACACGTGGGGGAAGGTCACCATGCCCAGAACAGAGCAGTGTCACATCAGAAACCTCTGACCAAAGTGTTCTCCACTGAGCAGTGCTGGGTGTGATATGAGTCCTTTCCTGCACGTGTTCATGTCACAATTAACTGCTTAGTGGGTTTAAAAGCATTTGCTCATGCTGTACTGTGTAAGAGCTCCTTTTTCCTGCTGGCTGAAATCAGTTGGAATGGATGGGAATGTGGTGGTTGTTGTGCTTTCCAAGATTGACTACAGAATTTATATGAGCTTAAAAAGTCTTTTTTTTTTTTTTTTCTTTTTTTTTTTTTTTTTTTTTTTTATAGTATTGGCGTTTTCGCCACATAAGCAGAAAAAGCAAGGAAGAGTGGGAGGGCTGAAGCTAGCTGTATGAGATTTCTGTCACTTCTCCTAAATTCACTGTTCATGTATCAGAAACATAAAGGTGTGCTCAGGATGTAGGTAGGGACATTTTGGTGTTAATTCCAGGAGCTGACTTGGGCATTTTCCACAGGAGGCTTAGTTTGCAGTTTTGCTGCAGCCTGTTGCCTAAACCTGACATGCAGGGCCTTTCATGGGCAGCAAATGGTATTTATGGCCAGGCAATAGCATAAATAGAGGTGAACCTTGAGTGGGACCTTCAAAAATCAGAAGGGAAAAAGCACTGCCTCTGCAGCATTCCAATTGCTGGGCTGCCTGACTGCCTCTCCCACTGCCCTATAGAGAGATTCTCACCAGGCTTCAAACCTGCAGCAGAAAACTGAAATTGAGATTCACAAACTCCACAATAGCACTGCAAATGACACTGAGCAGAACAGGAGCTCCCCAGTGGTCTTTTGCTCTTGCCCCTGCAGGTTTTCTCTGAGAAGGAAATGGTTGATTCAGAGTTCTGCTGACAGAGGAATTTGCTCCTCAGCTTCCTGAGCCCTCACCCTCCTCACTGGCATCCTGGTCTGCTCATGTGCTATGTATTAGACATTCTTACAGTCACAGCACTGTTTGGCTCTCTACATGTTTTAATCATGCCCTGATTTGCACAGCTCCAAAGTGATGGCTGCACCAAAGCCTGCCTCACTTTTACACGTGGTTTGCTGGCTGGCAGACTCATGGCACGCAGAGAACAGCCTTGCAAAATCTCAGTTCTGGTCTTAAAAAAGGACTCTGTGCTTATTATCTCTGTTTTATGTTGTCTTCTTAAGAATTTGATTAAATATTTTTCTGAGTGCAGTTCAGAGCACCAATGCTCCTGTGCTAGCAGGAGGAGAAAGGAGCCAGCAGACAGATATGCATCACAACAAAAAGCATGACCAAAAACTAGGAATCCATTCAGGAAATCCATATAGAAAATAATTCTGGAACACCAATGGGACAGCAGGCAGCAGAATCCCTCACCAGTTTTTAATGGAGCTTGCTGTGGCTTCATGACCCACATATAGGTTTGAGGTGGCAGCATCCCTTTGTATTTTCTCCATATGACTTCAGACAACAGCTAAATCCATAAATTAAAGTGGCTTCTCCTTGGGAGCCAGCAGAAAGGCCAGAAGTGAGGATTTGCACCTGTCTTTCAGAAGGCACAGCACAGTTGCCATGGTCCTTCTGAAACATGACATATAAACATGTCAATGATGAAATCAGCTGTTCCTTCAGTCTCCCACTGAGTAACATTAGCTACACAAGAGAAACTGGAAGAAAAATAAGGAGAAATAGAATCTTACAAGTAGAGGATACTTCTGTTTTACACAAAATAATGGTTAGAGATTACTTTTGTTTCTATTCCTCTTTAGTTCATCCACTTCCAGTTTCCTTCTCTGTTACAAGAGGGCTCCTGTCCTTCTACAAGCACTGTGGGCTCAGTCCCAGACCACGGTGAATGAAGCAACCTGAAGCAGCCCTGACTAGCTAAAGCACAAAGACAACTGTCCACCAGGTCTTACAGAGCCCCTGGAACCAGACCTGCTTAGTTAGTACATTAATTTATTAAAAAATTATGTGTCAGGAAATATCCCCAGAGTCTTGCTGTACAAGGGAAATGAATTAGAGATTTCCTTCAGTTCTTAGTAAAAATTATTTTAATAGCTAAATGTTCCCAATTCCATTTCACAAGAGATCTTTGCCACCTAAATAATCATTTTCAACATATCCGATTACTCAACATGATGCAAGGTTCTTACACTGCACTAGTATCTGATTGAGACACCCCCTGCCACAGCTGCCACGTGCTGCCTGTGCAGGGAAGGGGAATTTCATCTGAACCTCTTGCTCCAGCTGTTTTATGTGGCAGGAGGGAAGGAGTGCCTGGACTGCAGGCTGCAGGCAGTGGCCGTGGGCAGGGAAAGCTCCAGTTCCTGTTCCAGAATGTGCCTTCCCCTGCAGAGCTCCCACAGCCACAGAGGGCTTTATGAGCCTGGTCTCCTCCTCTTTGGTTGACAAATGCATCTTAATTCTCCCTCTCCACAGAAAGCCTTTACCAGGTGTGAACTTCTTCAAAGCCCAGCCTTATCTTCCAAAACAGCACCCCTACTTCCAGTATGAGTTTTGCACATAAAAGATTGTGTCAGAATCCCAAGTCCTAACCAAATATGCAGGGTCTTTCAGTGGCAGGGCCCTCCTTTCCTTCTCCGGGTGCTCCTGGGGATTTCCATCCCACTGAGCAGCGGCCCCAGGGCTGTTTGTCAGTCCTGACTTGTTAATAACCCTTCAGTCATTACAGAACCCACTGCAAGGAGCATGAAGTGATGAGACTGAGACCTCAGGGCTGCTGACCACCTAATTTGCTTTTTGTCTTTGTCCCCACCCTTTATTTTTTATTTTTCTTTCGTATTATGAATACAGTAGGCCTGGACAAATTGAAAGCAGCACAAAATAGGTTCTTGATTTGAAAATCTCTTACATTAAGCTTGTGATTATTTATTTATTTGCTCTGAAAGGAACCACAGGAGTTGTATCTCTAAGCTAGCCCGAGCTGGTACTTTTTCACTTAATTCCCAAGACTGTTGCCTTTCATAAAGTTGCATGAGGAGCTATGGAACTTTTCAATTCCTTAGTCTTGTTCGGTGACTTTTTCTTTTTTAGTACTAAAGTACAAAACTCCAGGTGCAGAAAGGGAATAATTCTCTGGAGAACTGAAAAGCTGTTGGGGTCCAGACGCATATTTTCAATGTGGGTTTTTTCTTTCACCTTGCCTCCCCTGAGCAAGGCTGAGTGATCTCCATGCAGAGCTGTTCCCCCAGCCCTCACCTCATCCCAGCCTCAGGTCCCCAAACTCTTACTGAACAGCACAGTGAACTTTGTACATTATTCAACTGTGGCTACTGAGAAAAGTTTTATTACAAAACCTAGATTAAACTGGAGATGAAGCTCCAGTGTTTTCTGTGCTATCTGCCCACTGGAATCTACCTTGCTGTGGCAAGGCAGGAAAATGAAATCAGAAAAGATCTTCTTGAGCTAAAGGAGCTGAAATATAACCAAGCAGCCCAACTTGCCTTCCATACAAGCATGCAATGAGTGTTACTGGAAAGAGAGGCAGCACAGGGACGTGTGTGAATCACCCAGTCCTGCCAGGAAAAAATCATCTGAAATGAGATGGGTAGGGGCACTGAGATCCACCCTGGAGAAGCTGTGGTGGGAGGAGAGGCTGGGGGCTGGCACTGCACAAGAGGGGCTCGGTGTGTTTCAATTCCTGCGGGAGGGAGCAGCGCACACGGAGCCAAGGGCTTCACAGGGGCACCCGGGACAGGGCAGGAGGCAATGCCCGTGGAAATCCAAGAAGTCCTGCTTCAGCACAGGAAGGATTTTGCTGAGAGGGTGGTGAGACACAGGATCAGTTTGCCCAGAGATGCTGTGGAGCCTCCATCTGTGGAGGCACTCTGAGCCCACTGCTGTGCCTGCCCTGGGCTGGGCGAGGGCTGCCTGGACATGTCCAGAGGCCCCTTCCAGCCTCAGTTGGTCTGTGACTGTGCCTCAGAAAATGCACCCCTGCTCTAGCAAGCCACAGGACTCCCTCTTTGATCTCTGTGTGAGGCTCCATTTCAAGCTGTGTGTGACAAACACTCTAAGTGGTGCTGGTTAGACGTGGCTGTGTACATGCGGGTGAAGAGTCCGTGACTCACCTATTCCATATTTAAAATACAGACTCATGGCACACTTAAAACGGGCAGAAATAAGAATTCTCCCCCTCTCTGAGCCAAGCAAAACCAACCAACTTTTGCAGAGCAGGATGGATACAGCTGTGTAAAAAGAGTAACAAAGTTGTCACAATAACTTACTTCACTGATCAACCAATTTTAATAGTCAAACCCCTCAGCTGCAACGTGGTCATCAGAAAATTGTAATAAAGTGTATTTAACTGTATAATTCTTTCAGTCACTGACCCAAAATGAACTCTTTGTAAATCCATTCATCTAGGATTAGTTCCTCTGAGCTTCATTTTAGCTGAGCTCTGCTCAGAAGTGACTTGTGAAGCACCAGTGTTTCCATAGCCACAATAACTGCTGAGGTTTTCTACTTGTGATTTCCTCTGATTTCAACGACTCTTGTGATTGCCCCCCTTCCACCCTCCCCAGGTGCTTCTCATTGCCTCAGTGAGCCAAGTGTCCTTCCCAGAGCAGCTGGGGGAACAGAGGAAGAAATCACATTTCACAAAAGAGTAGAGCAGCCTCTCTGTGCAGATGAAGCTGACCTCACAACAAACACAGACATCAGCTGGGCAACCAGTTCAACTTTTCCAAGCTGGTTCCCCCTTTATTCCCCATTTCTACGCACGTCCTGCAGTGATGACTTGGCCTGGATGTGATCAGGGCTGTGGCCATGGCCATTCCTCTGGAGCTCAGGGAGATGCAGGACCATGGCCATTGCTCTGCCTCTGGAGCTCAGGGAGATGCAGGACCATGGCCACATCTCTGGAGCTCAGGGAGATGCAGGACAGGACCATGGCCATTGCTCTGCCTCTGGAGCTCGGGGAGATGCAGGACCATGGCCACATCTCTGGAGCTCAGGGAGATGCAGGACAGGACCATGGCCATTGCTCTGCCTCTGGAGCTCAGGGAGATGCAGGACAGGACCATGGCCATTGCTCTGCCTCTGGAGCTCAGGGAGATGCAGGACCATGGCCACATCTCTGGAGCTCAGGGAGATGCAGGACAGGACCATGGCCATTTCTCTGCCTCTGGAGCTCAGGGAGATGCAGGACAGGACCATGGCCATTGCTCTGCCTCTGGAGCTCAGGGAGATGCAGGACCATGGCCACACCTCTGCCTCTGGAGCTCAGGCTGATAGCAGGGCTCACCTGTGTGCTGTTGTGCAGGGAGATTTATCTTAATCTGCCTTTTGTCAGTAGGGTCAGATGGTGCCATGCCATTCAAATCAAACTGGGTGGGAGCCCCTTGCAAGCTGGGATGCCAGGCTGGAAGATTTGCCTTCCCAAGCTCAGCCTCGGGGTGCTGGGCTGCTAGGAGCCTCCTCAGCTCCAGTTCCTCCCAACAAACCTGCCCAGTCTCACTTCCTTCTCACAGACCTGCTGCAAAACAACGGGCCCTGCAAAGCTCAACCTCTACAGGAAAGCAGGGTAGCTCCTGGTTTAAAAACTTCCTATTTTGAGTAAAACAATTGATGCTGTATTTCTTCAGCACGTTGCCTAATAAGTTTAGGAAATAGCTTTACTGTGACTTTTATCACCACAGAGCTCTTGTTCCACAGTGAAGAGTCTCATTAGAAGCTAAATTATTTGTGAAGCTAATGACATCTTTTTTGGCATATATAAGAGACCATTGTGTGAAAAAGCTACGGCAGAAGTTGAGAGGCTCGCCTCTCACAAAGTCAGCTTTGCACTGAACCTGAGGCTGAACACAGCCTGAAGTCAAACAAGAGACATGAAGCATCTTTGTAACAGTCCCTGTTCCTGAGCACTTCCATGGCTGCCACTGCTGCAGTGTCTGAGCACAGCCAGGGTCCCACAGCCAGGGATGTGGGAAGGACCAGCCCACAGCAGGGCAGGGGAGCAAATCCTGCCAGCTCGTGTTCAAGGCCTGCTTCATATTTGCTGGCCTTCATCTCCCCCACACTTCTAAAAGTGAGCTCTGAGAATTCACCAGCCCCGAGCACATCCCACAGCTGAGAAGGAACCAGCATTTCACACTTCAAGGGTTTATTTTTAAATCCTAAGTACCTTAGGAGCCCATGACACATTTTCAGAATTGACTTGGCTGCTTGAGTTTGATTCAGAGCTGTCCAAGGGAATAGATTTGCTCTCCCTTGACTCTGGGCACTTAGGAGCCTGCCCCAAAACCAACCAGCTCCTGTGAAAATTTTCCTCATTCCCTGTTCCCAGGTGGGTATGACAAAGCCAGGAAGTGGTGCTGGTACCTTCCTACCTCTTGGCCAGAAATTGCTGCATTTCAGGGGCTGCAGCTACACTTTTGAGCAGCAGGTTGGAGGGACACTAAATAGAAGAAAAAGGCAATGACAGGAATTGCAAAGGAAAAGCAAAAATGAGTGCAAGAACACAGAAAAACACTCTGACTGAGAGGGAAAGATTTTCTTGGATAGTGGTTCTGGTAACAAAAAAAAAAAATTACTGTTGCTCTGCCTGTTAACATAACCCTGTTAACGCAGAACTCAACTGGTGCCACACACCACTCCCCATTAACGTGGGAATTTCCCCTCCTGTCTCACATAATGGCAGAGAAGACAGATAACATCTGTCAGGCTTCTACAGCAGTCCAGCAGAACATCCATCCATCAGCAACTGCCCTGTGCTGGCTAGCAAACCCATCTGAATTTTCATCTCCCTAACATTCTCCAAAAAATATTATCAAAGGACAGAAAACTTCTGTTAAGAAGCACATTTTAGTGCAGACTTTGAGCAACTGTCCCTTAAAGCATTACAGAGTGTGTGGAGCATATAGAAATAAACATTGTAGTTAAAAAAATAGGCCATGCTCAGGCCATGCTACAAAGAAAATAAAATTGAAGTGTGGATGTTCTAGAATAGTACTACCACTGCTACAATTTATTTTGCAAAGAGAGGTTAAAACTTAAACCTGTTATGAGGAACAATTTGCATTTTCCTGGAAGACAGCACATCCTGTTCTTATGAAGTCTGGAGAACTCTGGGGAGGAATGAATACTGCTCTTTCTCTGCTAGTTGGGGGAGATCTCCTGCTTTTAGGTTCCTTTACATATTTGACATTGAGGTAGTTCCTGAGGAAACCCCTGCTCATCCAGAAGTTTCCTGCAGGTGGAGCAGGGAGGTGCTGCTCAGGGACACCTGGCCAGGGTGAAGCACAGGGAGGGGCTGCAGTGATCAGAGATCAGGGCTCTGTGCTGAGGCACCCACCACGGGGCAAACACCTTTTGGGTGTCAGTCAGAAAGGCAGTTCCTGTTCAGTGTCCACACCAAATACAGGAGATAATTGCTCGCTGAAGCAAACCCCATTTTCTTCTCACAGCAGAACCTTAAGAATGCAAAAATAATTGCTGATCTTGTGATCTGAGGGGCAAGCTGCACACTTGTGGGGTGTTGTGCAATATCCTGTAAGTTTTCACTTTAAAAGACTAATTGCATGGCTAAAGCTTCTGTCCTGCAACCAGATATATTCCTGCCCTCTTAACCAAGCTGCACAACACATCTCCAGCCAAAAAATACGAAATCCAAAGGTGCCTTCCTTTAAATAAGGTGTTAGCTTCAAAGCTAAGCAGGGATTTGAGTCATGGTAACGTGACTAAGCACAGGAGAGGAGTTTAGGGAAGAAGAGCCATGAAGAACCGGCCTGGCCAGATCATCAGCTGGCATTAATCACCCTCACACTACTCCCATAGCTTCATTTATTCTCCTAAATACCGAGGCATTGAAAAGTAACTCTCCCAAATGTAGCAGCTCTAAAAGTCAGTCAGTCTAAAGGTGCCTTGTTTTCCAAGAAGTTCAGCAATGGGAGGGCTGAAGCTCCCAGGCTAGCACTGGCCCCAGCTGTGTGCCAGCCTGGCACTGCACTGCAGCCAGTGGTGCACAAACGAGGAGAACCTCACGTAGGTGTGGTCATGCACAGTTAGTCCTAGCACCAACCCTGATTTTCGTGTTTCCTCACTCTATTTTTGTTCTCTTTAACTGTTCAAATCTAGTACTGCAGTGGGGATGGGGAGGGCTTCCTGGAAGTGCCCAGAGGATGATGGTTCACTGAAATGTGTTTTTGCCTCTGCCCTTCTGTTTTCTACCAAGAGAGGGTTTACCCTGAAGTGTGGGTGGAGAGAAAGAAAGCACAAGCAGAAGGAAGAGCCAGGCAATGGCAGGAAAAGTTCATATGGCTTCATGTCTTTCTCTAAGTCAGTCCTAAATGCTGGATAAAAGATTGCCCAGAAAAGAAGCAACCACATAACATCCTGTTTACTCAACTTTGCATTGTTCGAATTTTGATTTAGAACTTTCATTTTCCAATTGCAAGAATACCTCAGATTACCAAAGTGAGAGAAATTACTGAGGTCCTTCTACTTTGCAACTGCAGGGAAAGAGTTTGGAAACAAGAGACCCAAAGGATTTTCAAACAAAAGTCAAATAACAAGTATGGAGTGGATCTCCTCATTTCAGTATTTGCTGGTTTTAGGTCAGCTGGGAGTGTTTGGGCTTAGCTGTGGAGTGTCTCTGCTGGTCCTTTCTAACCTGTGCTGCCTCACAGTTCCTGAGCTCTGCATGCCTGGGAATGCTCCTGGCAGCAGGGTGGGAGCCTGGAGCTGAGCAGGAGCATTTTGCTGGCAGCTGCTGGCTCTGCTCTTCACCAAACAGGAGGGAATTCAGCCTGTGATTAGCACCAGCTCAGCTACTCTGGGAGCCACTGGTAGAGCTGAGGACACTCACTGCAAGCAGGTTCTGAGCACTGTGAGACAGACAAATCTATGGTCCCTTTAAAAGTGGTTTCTGGCTCTAGCACTGGAACTGGGAATGTCAGGGGCTTTATGGGGACTGGATATATTCTTTACACTGCATCCTTCTGCCCAGGATTAAACACTACCACTCCCAAACTCTATGTTTTTGCTTGGAGACAAATTTGGATTTTTACTAAACTAAATTTAGAACATAGAACAGCATTAAGTTAGTTTTAAACTATATTTAGAACCAAACTGAATTTTAAAAGATTTTAAAATACAGATACATTGAATACAGGAAATACATAGTAAAAACTCACTTACCCAAAAAGCATCTTTAAACTGCAGCTGGGTCATGATTATTGCTCTGTGCAGAGGTAGGAATCCTTCAGTAGGTCCGTTGTGGGGTGAGAGCAGCAGCAGGCACAGCTCTGAGCCTTGTCACTGCACCCCAGCCCAAGCAGAGAGTGCAGCACATCCACAGACCTGTCCCTCCTGAAGTCAGGCTGGTGCCAATAGCACAGGCTGTCCCAGGCAGCTCAGAGAAATGACCTGTGGCTGTGAGGGACAGAGGGCAGAAGAGCTGTTGCTCACACACAGAGACATGCAAGTGCTCAGCACCCGCACCCCAAACCTGTTTCTCTTCTGGTAAACAGTTAATATTGAAATGAGGAAGCAAGGAGATGTCAAATGGTGTCAGGCTGCTCCTTGCCTTGGGTGCATCTGAGCGGACAGGAAAAAAGAGGGGAAAAATTAAGTTCAGTGATATGATATGATCAGCTGCAGGGGGAGAGAGAAACAATTACAGTGCAAAGGAAACCAACACAATACAAAGAGATAAGCTGTTCTCTAATGCTGTGTCTTGCAAAGGAAAAGAAGCAAAAGAAACATAGGTGCTCCATTTCTGCAGCACCTTCTGAGGCTATCAGAGCCCATGCCTTTGCACACAGGAAGCTCAGCTCAAAGCTGCATTTTGCAGCTGAAAAGGCTTTTCAGGACCCAGGGTAAATTAAGAACCCTGAGAAGTGTGCAGGTGTCTGCACACATTTAGATACCTGGATGTCGATGTAGAGAATGCTCCTGATTTGCATGCCCTCATATAAATGTTCATATGAATATGCAAGATATGTGAAATTTAGAAGTAAAATTCAAAGTCTTGAAAAAGAAGAGAGCTAAGAGATTGTTAGCAGCAGGACCTTAGTGAAGCCTCACAGACCAGTGAAGCAGCAACACTAGACCACACCCAGCACCCCGCTGACACCAGGTATTTCAGGCAGCTCCCCAAATCAGCTCCTCCAGTTGTTGTAACACAGCTGCAAATACGTGAGCACAGGGTAACACTACTAAGCTTCACTGAAACTCTCTCCAAAGCACCTGTCCTCCAGGTGAGGTTGCCTCTGTTTACCTCCTTAGGATTTTTCAAGCATTCTTAAAGAACTGTTTTTAAACACTCACTGACATTTTTGGGGTGTTGGGAAAAAAAAAGAAAAGCAGTTCTGTGATGGTTGTCTATGCAGGAGCTGTCTGTCCACACCATGAGCACATCAGGACTTACTGATCTCCAACCCACTGACTGCTCTGGGTGTTGCTGTTTTCCTGCTGTCCCACAGCAGCAATTCTGCCCCCCAGGCACATCATCCCCGAGTGGGGAGCTCTTACGACTTCCCTGGGCTCCAGCAGGACTCGGGGCTGTGCTCAGAGAACTCTGCAGCAGCTGGGGCTGCACTTACCCTACTCACTGCATGGGTAGTTTGGAGCTGGTGCTTTAAATAATTTGCAAGGTTCCTTCCTGATGGTCTGAAGAAGACAGGGAATGTGCAGGGATTTTGTGAGAGGAAATGAAGTCTGGAGGGTCAGAGCATCATTGCAATGAGACTGGGAGAAGGAGAAACCTGAGGATTCACTTGTAGACAGTGTTGAGGAGAAAGGAGTGAAGCTTTCTTCCAGAAGGGAAAATTCCTTGAAAAATGTATTTTGAGGGCATGAGCACTAGTCACACTTGATCTGTATGCAAAAAAGGAAAAAAAAAAAGGTCTTTTTTTAGAGTGTTTCATCTCAGTTCTTCCAAACCTAAATGTTTCCTGTTACTATTTCCAAGTTACAGCTGTGTTTTGGAACCATCTTTGCTGCTGTTGGGGTTCATAAAAATGCACTGAGTGCATTTGAGCCCTCTGAAACGATATGCTACTTTCCTGTTATTTTTAGTTTGGCCTCCAGCCACAAAGTCAATTATTTGACTGAACCTCAGGCTGGGCTCTGTGCCTGCATCCATCCCACCCAGGAGCTCTGGTGTAGCACAGAGACCCCAGGGATGCTCTCTCATCTCTGGGTGGGTTTCTCAGAACGGCCCAGAGCAGGTCTCCAGTTTGGGTACTTTGATGAGTTATTAGAACAGCTGGTGTGGGTCCCAGCCCAGGCTCTGATGAAGCAGATTTGGGTTGATTTGGGTCCCTGCTCCCAGGTTGTAATGGTGCTGGGTTATGTCCATAGGTTGCTGTGCCGTGCAGGGGTAGCCAGGCTTTGCAGGGCCTGAGAAGAGGGACACAATTCCCTATTCCCCTCTGCTCTAAATAGGAACAGCCTCCAGCTCTGAAATGCTCTATCTCAGGATTGGGTGAGTATTTTGATGTGGGTGGCTAGAGTTCTATGAAGGGTAGAAAGGCTGAATCTGTGGGGCTGAGGCAGGGAGAACAATCAGTGAACCTCACCAGGCTGTGAAGGCTGTGATGCCATCTGCTGAAACCCCCTGAGCATCCTCCAATCCCCCTGCAAGTGATGTCAGTCCTTTTGAGCCAAGAAGCAGCATTTCAGGGGGCAAGGAAGGGGCTGAGACTTGTCAGGATGCTCTGGACACCTGCAGGGCCTTTCAGCTGCCCTTTCTCCCTCTTTTAAAGGGGATTTTAGCCTAACCTGACAGGCTCACTCAGAAATTCAGCAGTGTCAGCAAGGAGCCTTAAGTGGAACTGTTTCCTGGCAGCCACTGCATCTCCTTCCACAACTGCTCTTGGAGGTTAAAAATCAGGTGTTCCGTTTGATAAGGCCAAGAACAACTTCCAGAGGGTTTTTTTCCCCAGTAATTAAATTATTTTGCAGCAGAATATACCAGTTGAATCCATTCTGTAGTAAAAAATAAGGGTAAGTCTGATTTTAAAAAATGTTTTTAAAGCCCTCAAATTTTTTCATTCTTTAGAATGGAAGTTTCATTTAATTTTTAACTATATACTACTTTGAGGAAAGCTTTTTCTCAGGGATTTGGGTGGCAGATTTGGATTTGGCAGTAGGCCAAATATGAAAACAGCATCTACAAACATTTTTGTGTTCATCTAGGATGCCAAGCAAGACATTCTTCAGAGGAAATGTTTCTGATTTTGGGGAGTCTGATCGAGTAGACAGTAAACCTTTTATTCTACATAGCAAGAGGATGAGAGAGTCTGTGAAAAGAATTAAGGCAGAATATAAAGAAATGCTGATCAGATAATCCCAGAGTTGAGCTAGTTGCAATTTTCAGAAGTCCTCAAGTATATTGTGGTCCCTTGGAATGGTGTTTGGGAAATACCAATGGAGACTGGAAGGCACTGGTGCAGTCCTTCCCAGCCTCCAGAACTGCTTTCAAACAACTGCTGCAGTGCAGCCATGTCCAAACTCCAGCAGCCCAGCCCCTGGTGTGTACCTGAGCCCCAGAGCCTGGGGACAGCAGCAGCAAGGAAACACTGACAGAGGAGATCCATGGCTAAAACAGACACAACTCAGCTGCTGAGCTGTGCCCAATGTTCCAATCCCATACTAACGGATCTCTGAATTTCCATGCAGGAAATGTCAGGGGCTTGCAAATTGTCCTCAGTCATATGTTGAAATCACCTTTTCTGCGAGGAGCCAGTCTCTGTTCCCATGGAAACAGAAGCTGCAGCCTCTGAACACCTGGCTTGGTTTGTTCCAGCTGCTGTGGCTGTGACTGGAGGCAGCTTCAGCACAGCCCAGACCCCACACCAGGGCTCTGCTCAGCTCTGGAACTCAACTGCCTTTGCTCCTCTTAGAGGGAATTGCTGCAACAGCCTTCCAAAAGCACTCTCACAGTGCTCACAGCGTTCTGCTCCAGTAAAACTCATATTTAATATAAAGATTAATTGCACAGGCTCTGTTCTTACCCCTTATCTAACATTTCATAGCAGTTTCTCACAGAGCACATCACTGAAAGGTGGACCCTGTTCTGCTGTTTTACCCAAGATCATCAGCCTTTGCTATAATCACAAAGAACAGGAAGGGATTTCCTCTAGAATTAATAGTGATAATTTGTATATAATAAAGTTATCTGTATCATAGAAATATGGGGTCTTTTCGTGCTTGCTATGTGTCTAAACTATCCTTACCCCTGAAAATGTTCCAAAGGCAAAAAAAAGGAAAAAGGGAACTGTGGAAAAGTGCAAAGTCATTGGGGCCTTGAATAGCACAAACAGGATCGGGTTGTTCTTGGGAGAAAAGTACAAGTACTCTGGGAAAGAGAAAATGAAATTATTTGGTTTTTATACCCCTCTTCTTGCCATAAATTCAGGTACCTGCTGAAAGATGTTTTTTATTTCTCTGACACCTCTTGAATGCTTTATCAATACACTGGCTTTCTCTAGGTCTTAATTCAATACTCATTTGCAAGTACTGCACACCCATTGGCCAAGCTGGCAACGCTGCTGCTGCTGAGGAGGTTTCTGTATCTCAAAAGCACCCTTGGATCTCTGTACCAAACATACCATCTGCAGC
Source organism: Oenanthe melanoleuca (assembly GCF_029582105.1). Classification (NCBI taxonomy): domain Eukaryota; kingdom Metazoa; phylum Chordata; class Aves; order Passeriformes; family Muscicapidae; genus Oenanthe; species Oenanthe melanoleuca. Next base: position 18,504,751 of record NC_079344.1, read on the forward strand.
AGGTCTGCCCCTGGACCAAATGCCCCTTCTTCAGCAGCAGTGACTTGTTTAGCATGATGAGAGGCAACACTTCAGCTTCCTTCAGCATGTTTTAGCCAATAATCTGCATATGTGTTCATTTGGAAACATCACCACTCAGTTTATAATTTTTTTGTTTTTTTGTTTTAATATTCCTGGGCAGACTGGAGTTATTAGACTTTATTCTTTTTAAAAAACATCAGATCTCACCATCACTATGGCAAAAGCTGTAGTCATTCCCAAGTAATTGACATAAAAATAATATGGTTAGAAAAAAAACCCAATCACTAAAATTGAAAAAGAGATTTGAATTTATATCACTATGATACCTAAAAATGTAGTGTATGTGGTTTTGCTCTGAATCAAAATTTTTAACCTTCTACTGGTGACACATCAGCACCTACCCTGAAAGGAATTCCATTTGCTCTGAGCATAATTAAGAGGTGGTATCCTGGGAAAAGACCAAGGCAGAACTAGCTGCTCAATAGAGCTGGGAGGAAGGAAAACATTAGTCAAGAAGAACATTTTGAGAGCATTACAAGAGTTATTTATGTAGGAATGAAAAAACCCTAACATACTCCACACAAGCTGTTCTGTGAGGCTTTGTCTTTGTCTGGAATACTCAGCTTATTTCTTTCCAGGAGACAGAAGTGGCTATTTGGACTTTCCTACACTGAACCTGTCGTGCCATTAACCCTCCAGACTATTTCAAATAATCACAAAATGGGACAGCACTCACTTGTGGAGCTTTCAGCTGAGGTTAACTTTTAGAGGTTATTATTACAAATATTATTTATGTAATGCCTTGATGATTTAGCCTTCCATACACCAAAAATCAAAAAATAAACACAATTGCTTTTGCAAACTTGTCCAGAAAATGCTAAATGCACACCTTGCTCTTTTTGAATCTTCTTTATCAGCCAGATAAGATGACACATCTCTGGTTGATAAAGCCAAGAATGTTGCCACTGGACATTATGCACATTGCTCATATCTCCAGGAGCTGCTATGGGTGACCCAAGGTGAGAAATAAATGTACAAAACACAGAAAGGTAGAACATTTTAAGTTTTAATCCAACAAATGAAAAGGTCTTGACACAGTAAAATACCACTGTATTGCCAATGCTCTACAACTGTACATTAAAAAAATTTCTTGTCTATAGATGTAAAAATAGCAAGTTTTATGATAGAGAAAAAACACAGTATAGAAACCATTCAAAATCAAGTAGAAACCTCTTAAACAACTGAGGCGTTTATGTAAGTATACATAATGTATGAAACAAAACACAGTTAATACTAACTCTAAACATCTCCCCCACCTTCCCCACACTCTGCCCTAATTTAATTGATTAGAAAAATAGTAGTCTCACTTACTATATTGTGCATTCTTTCAGAACCATCTAGATTCTCCATTTTCTTCAAGTACAGCAGAACAACTCTTCACAATACAGTACTACCCTGAAGTAATTTATTTCCCAACACTACAGAATTTTGATAGCAAGTATTTCAGATTAATTTTGAAGGCTCAAAGAGGCCCAGGAAATTTGCGGGAGGGCAATTAAATTTTGAATGCAAATTATTTACACAAACATTAGTGTACTGTAATTACAGCATAAAACTTGCAATGCAGCTGATGAGTGCTTTTAACAAAAGCTCCAAATGAAAGGGAAGAAAAAAAAGATTACAAAATAAATAATCTAAAGTTCTTCATGGTAGAAACGTTCATCATGAAGCTGCCTACCATAATCTGTTGCTTCGCTGTTAAGAAACAAATCCTGGTTCTTAAGAATTTCTTCTTCAGAAAGTTTTTTATCATCATTCAAATCCATCTCTTCAATGAGGTGCAGAGCCTGTAAAAGAAACAGACCACCACATGCACCAAGTTAAAACAATTCTGATTTTTTGCTTATTTATCTATTACAAAAAGAGGGAACTTTAGCAGTAAAATGAAGAACCAATTGCAGAATATTTTACTTGCAGCTTATTCACCTTTATTTCATAGCTCAGAGCTAACGGGTGCTCTACTGCACCTCTTATTTCTGAGAAATAGGAGTCCTGATATTACATGGGCTTTGTTTTCATTTGCTGAACATCTCCAAATACAGTGATTTAGAGAATCCTTCTGTTCCTACTTTTCCTGATTGGTTTGGCTCAATGTAACTGAGCCAAAAATAACGGGGACTAACGTCAGCCAAGGGCATTTTAAAAGCACTCTGCATGGCAAAAGCTGAAAGATTAATATGACAAACATCTTGGCCAACACATGTCAATTCCTGAAAATGGAAGAGATAGTAAATGTTCTGTTTTTATGTTACTTAGCTACTATCATGGTTCCTCAAGTAATTCTGAAATGCCGAAATGGAAGTGTCATATTCTGACTTCAAACAGCAGTTTATGACTGAAATCAATGCTACCTTCTCTTTAGGACAGGTGACTTTGCTAAGCCTTTGTATTACCCAAAGGAAAATCTAGCACATTAGGGAAACAAATAAAACCTTTAGAAGAAAGGCAGAAGTCCTCTCTGCCGCAGCCAGGGACTGGAAACTGCCACAAAAAATAAGCTAAAATGAGAATCCACTTAAAAGCTATTATGCTGTTCTACCCCTGATTAAACCATTTTAATTAGCATCATCAAAGTTTGCTTTACACCATCTTGAATCATAGAGTACTTCCATTTTCTTGTACTTAAAACAAGTTTTTAGTTCTACAAATTATGATGATTTATCCAGTTAGAAAAATTACAATCAATTTCTATTTCAAAATTATGCAGCTTCTTTTGGTAGTGCATCTCATTAGATTTACCTACAACTAAAAACTTTACTTATTAAAATTCTGTACCCTTGAGTCAAAGCAGATAAGCTATTTAAACATGTACAAAAGCACTTTGTTAATTTACAAACACACAATTAATAGGAACTTCACATTTGCCTAATGCAGTTAAAGGACCTGCATTCCTTGTCAAAGTGAAAAGAAGTGAAAAATATATCCAAAAATATATGCTACTGATATTCTTTTTCAATAACTAAGACATGATGATTCTGAATGCTTCTCTCATTTTGCTGTGATCCTTCAAAATTCTCCTGCAGTAATTAAAACCTAACCAGCAGTCAAACCACGAACCTCCTCTTGTGCAATGCCCTGATTGTTGGGTACTATCCAAGACAGCAGCTCTTGGGGGTTGAGTTTTCCATCGTGATCCTTGTCATAGTCATTCACAAACCGGTCCTTCTCAACCAGGATCCATTCAGGATCTTCCCTTGCAGCTAGTAAGACACAAATGTCAAGTTTAAAGACACTCTTCACTTCAAAGCATAGTTTTTCATCTTTTCTCCTAGGCAAATAAACTTATTCTCATAAAACATCACCTAAAAGTGAAGTCACTAAACAAAAACAAACCTTAATGGGCAGAGGAAAGTAAGGAAAGCAATTTCATTTACTGTCAGTATTTATTTGCACACCTGTATGATACTTACCCAATGTACAGGTACTGCATCCCGCAGCAATCTTAGACTTGTCCTTAACTCTTCAAGGAATTAAGAAGTAATACATCAAAACTATAAACACTGCAGACAAGAATGAACTGGCTTTCTAAGCCTCATAAAGTCAGAAGTAGCAGATATCACAAGAAGGTAAGCAACAGTTTAAAAATAATTATTTTCTTTTATTAAAGAAGAAAAAGTGAAGTCTCTCCTTTTCTAACACTTGGTTTTGCAAGAAGATTTTCCCTTTATGTCACAATTCAGCATACACTGTTGCCCTAGACCACGAAGTAATTATGAAATCAGAGCCCCCATGCAGCCTATTAGTCATTTTAAAGAGTGCTGCAGGAACAGTGTCTGCAGGAGAGGAAAGCTGAAGTAGTTGGTACAATCACAGCTGATTCCCAAGCCTTGCTAACAAGTTGTAATGACAAAGCTGTTATCTTCTCTATAACTGCAACAATGTCACTCCTTTCCAACAACTTTTTATAGACTGGCTTGGAAAAGCTTTCTTTCATGTTAAAGCAGGAAAAAGATGAAGAACGCTGTAGTTGCATCAGAGATCTGCTGTTTTTACTGGCTCTGACAAACAAAGATGGTTATAAAACATGAGATTCCAGGTGGCTGATTAGAGGGAAGAAAAACAGATTATTCCCCTGGTTCTCCATATCCTCATGTGGCTTACACAATTCTCCCCAGCTAGGATGCCATTCAGAATTAGCACTCCTTTGGGCCAGGCAGAGTTTCCACAAAACTGAAGTTACTGGGCTTTCTAGAATGGGAAAAATAATTTGCCCTAGCTTTTAGAAAATCAAATACAGTGCGTAAAATATTCATTTAGAAACATTGGCAAGCACCAGGTAAGTGCCCTTCTTCTTGTCAAAGAAGGAACAGATCAAATTTAAAGAAGGGCAAGATTGGAAAAAACCAAATCTAAGCAAACCAGAGTGAAGGCAGCAATCAGGCTTCTGATACCTGGAACAGGGAAGTGACTCCTCACACTTGCCCTCCATCCCTCTCCCAACACACTCAGCCCTGTCCTTCCAAAGCAAGGCTGGCAGCTGCCTGCTCAGGCTGAGCAAGGCCAGGGCAGTTTACCCCCACATTCCTACTAGCTGGATCTGCAGATGTGCTCAGCTGGCAGATATGGCTGCACCTTGCTCCAGCTGCATCCTTTGTGGTTAGGAATTCACTTCAGTCTTTCAGAAAACAAGAAGCAACTTGCAAGGAAACTGTGGGATGGGCTACAAACAAACCACCACCAAATACACGAGGCAGACTGAAATAAGGAGTCTACTATGCCAAGTTCCAGAAAACAGTATTCCAAGACAGAAAATCTTACTCACAATCTATAGGTGTAAGTGTGAAAAGCTGAAAATAAAGGTGCGTTCAAATTCTCCCCATTCCAAACACTATTGTTAGTTCCCCCTTCCCTTTTTTCCTTACTTGGGTCTCTTCTGTAATCACCAAGGAATTCTTCCAGGCTAACAAATCCATCACCATCTTTATCATGTTCTTCTAAAGCCTCCTGAATGACAAAGTCCTTTTGTATACATACAAAGAGCAAAATTAGCAACTCATGATCAAGAGAAACAGCACTGAATCATTTTAGAGCAATGACGTATACCTTAAATGAAAGACTCCCTCATTTCAAATCTCTTTTTGTGTTTTATGCAGACTAGTGCAGTAATTGCTTCCTGTGCAATAAAACAGATCGGTCCTTAAAAGTTTAGAATGTCAGATTTCATGAAAACCAAATCTGAAAAGTGTCCACAGAGCTGGAGTCCTTCAACACAATTCAAAACTGCAAAAGCAGCTGAGAAACATGAATATGTACAAAGCTCTATCGTCTCATTTCACTTTTCTCATCTGGTGGGTTCACTGATTTGCATTTCTGCAACTTAATTGAATTGCTAGGAGAACTAGCAACTAGGTTGGTCTTTTGTCCACCAGAGAGCCAAAACCGAAAGCTAAAATCTCACTGATGGATTTGCAGCCTAACAGAGCTGAGAGGTGGCTAAGTCAGTCCAATCCCCAAAGCCGGGGATATTTATGCAATCCTAGTCCTTGAAATAGATTTCAAAGAAAAGCACTGAACTCCTGCTCCAGCTCCTGCCCCCCAGTACTGGATGCACAAGACATTACCTGATTTTTAATTTGGGCTGCCCGAGCCATATCCATAACTGCTCCACCTCCTGTTGTACTGGGGCTAAGGGCACACCCTGCAAAGATCTACACAGACAGGCTGATGAAGCTGCTCCCCCCTAAGTCTTACCGTCATGTACTCCACTTCTTCGGGATGCTCAAATGCAATGTATTCATCCACGTTGAGAGCAGGAACATCATCTCTATTAGCTTTCTCAAAACGCTTTTTCTCCTTTAAATGAAGCTTAGAAAATAGATTTAGTTAGAGCCCTTACTGGAAAGGAAAAACAACATAATAGTAGCTGTCTGTAAGCTCATTAGGATATTAACTGTTTCACATTACCTACTCATATTATACTGATGTTAAATTGTCACTCAAAACAGCTCATTGAGAGTAATTCGAACAACACTTTTAATTGAGGTGGTTTTATTCTAAGAATCGCAAAAACCCTGCTTTTTTCAATTTAAGGAGCCATTTACAACTGAGGAGAGGTAATGAAAAGACCAAGAATTCTCATTTTCATGTGGGCATCCTCTTCTAAGTGTCACCAATTCCCAAAATAACAAAGTGGAGTACAATGATTACAATTAATGACAGCCATTGCAAATTCCAAAATTTACATTTTAAGGACACTTAACCTTCTGGATCTACATCTTATTTATGTCAAGGGCTGTCCGCAGTTCAGAGAAGGTCTTGAAAGATCATGCATGTAAAATGTCTTTTCTGAAGCCACTTTAAGGCCAGATTCCTTTACAACAGGACTGCTGTCCATTACATGTGATCATTTAAACAGAAGTCACTTCTCTAACCTTTTTTAAGTATACATATTAGCATGGCTTTAAAAAAGAAATAATATCTAATATAAGCAGGCAAGTTCTTATTTCTGAATGTCTTGTACTTTGTATTTCTGTCTTCCAGATATGCAAAGATTTCCTATTTTTTTTCTTGTTTTATTTTGTACGATCTCTTTAGACAAAATACAGACCCACACCATTGACAACCGACTTCTAGTCAAACTGCTCATGGTGTGAACAACAAAAACCTTGGAATCCCATCCTTAGGTGTGCTGTGCTATCAGTGTGAGTGATCTGGACTTGGGAGCAACCAGGAAATCAGAGATCAAAACCACAAATAACCATTTGAAATTGTAATTCTGATTTATACCCTACCTATTGGCATTTGACTCTCAATATCAGGTAAGCTGATGAACACAGAGGATAACATGTAACAAATACAGTGTAAGATCTCAACTATTCTGCAGCATAGTTAAATGTTCTCTTAGAGAAAAGCTGACTTTAGCTGAGAGTTTAACTAGGAAGGCAATCCCGAAGGATTACAAGAAGTACTATACTGCAATGTAAGCTTGAAACATTGAGGGAGAAAGTAAATTTTCCAGTGTTTTTTGGGAAGCAGTGAGCAAGGCCGCCACCTTCTGGTAAATTCCTGTCAATTCTGAACTGTCTCTTACTCTTTCATCTTGATCAGAGCAGGACCATTAATTTGAAAACATAAGGAAAATGCTGAAGGTAGCTGACCTGTGCTGCTTGTACAATGCTGCTCATTTACAATCTACCTTGGAGAAGTCAGCAGGCAGGAAAACCCAGCAAGTAGTCAAGTCGTAACATGAGCAACCAGCTCTATCCCAGCTCATATATCTACAGCTCTCTATGTATCTATGATGGCAATGTATCAAACATGGTATCAATATTTTGACTGGAAGTCTCTCTGGAAGTCTTGTGGTATTTAAAAGCTGTGTAATTATTCAGTTAGGTGACATTCCAAGCTTTACAGTTTGTTTCTTCACTGTGTAAAATCCTCTGTTCACTATATTAGTTTCACTTCTGCTAACATCCTGTATTATCTACCACTACTTTACTAAAAGTAGAAAAAGTAATCCTCACAGAAAAAAATAAATCTCTGGTCAGAATAGTCTAAAAACACACTTATTCTCTTTCTGGGAAACATTTACATGTACTTATAAATGTGGAACTTGAAAGGAAACAAGTTTTGCTACGTGGTGGCTCTTGGTGAACCTTTTCTCCCTGCCTCTCTTGCCTCTTTCCCTGCTTAAGCATCGGCTTTCATAGCTGTGATTCACACACAACTTCTGTGTTTAAACATCCATTTTTATCTGTGGGAATTGCATTTCTGTAGCTTAAAACTGTTTGAATTGCTATTGCAATTTCTCTGTGGGTCTCTAATGGACAGGCAATCCTGACAGCCCACACTGAGTGCTTGAGCAGTAACTGAAAGAATGGCTGGAAGTGCAAGCAAGGGATTACAGAGATTCCTTCTGCTCCAGCCCCAGTGCTGCTGAGATCCTGCTGAGGGCAGGACCCTGCTGGGCTGCAGATCTCACCCAGTGGATTGCAGCCTGGGTTTAAGGTGGTGGCTGGAGACCATGTTCTGCTGTAAGACCGTCAATAGACACATGCTCCACTCAGCCAGCAAAGTACACCCAGGAGGTACCATTTCACTGTGTCTTTATTTTGTCAGTAGTAGCTTTAATACTCCACTACTTTCCTTTAATTACTCCCCTATCTCAGAGAGCACAAAGTGTTAACATACACCAGCTGCTCTGCTTTCTCTACCCATCTTGTTCCAGCACAATGAACAAACATTGCTGCCTTTGGCCAACAGCTCACAGGGGCTGCTGCTGAAACATTTTACCTGGCGAAATGATTCTTCTTCTTGATCGTCCAGGACAGCATCCTCATCAAAATCAATTACACGATCATACATTTGCAAGTTGTACTCCTTCCAAGACACCAATCCATCACCATCTTTGTCATAGTCACCAAAGTGCTGCTTAGCTTCTTGTGTAACATAATGCTTAAAAGACTGCTGTATCCAGGAGCTCAGCTCATCTGTGAAAAATATTAAAAATGTAATAAAATAAAGAAAATCAGAATCATCTGCACCATAAAAATTGTGAAGATCCCATAGATCTATTCTGTCTGGAATATACTTTGCAATTCAGATAAAAGCATATAGGCAAGAGATTACTAAAAGCAAACCAGTGTCTTTGTTCCATGCTGTGGCTTTTTCCAAGGTAACTGAATGAGGGAACGGATCACAGCTACAGACTTCAGGGAGTTTTTTAACGGTTATGTGACCTTGACTTTCCAAATCTGAAGGAAATCAACACTATAGCACCATTTCTTTTTTTTCCAGAGCATTATGAAACTGATGCTGAGTATGGTTTAGATGGACAACTCTACATGTAATCTGGTATCCCAAAAAACATTGTTCCCATCACTCTCGGACTTCTTTTGAAAAATCCACAAACTGAAATAAAACTTAATTTAGTACCATTGCCTTAACTACCCAAAATAAAATATTAACTGTTTATGTAGAGCTATTTTCCCTTTACTAGGGGCTAAAATCAAGCCTCACATAGTTTGGAAAGGTTTTTTAGCTGCTTGTTTTTATAGAAATGTAGCTAAAAGAAATAAAACTTAATATACCAATGAACTGACAGAAATACATTAAAGTTACTTCATTTAGAGAAGATTGGGAGAACATATTCTCCCAGTATCTCTAAGTTATTTTCAGGTGCCTGGAAGGGAAAAACATCTTACTCTGCATTGCAAAAATTATACACCCTAATCAACTCAACTGAAATCCCGCTCTGAAGAGTCATGATGACTAATAAAGAGTCCTATAGAAATCACTACTTTGACGCAGAAAAATCTTACATCATTTTAAAAATATTAAAGTATCTTATCCTGTCCTTGGCAGAGGCATCAATACAACTTCATTAGGTTTATTTAAATATCCTTGAAAAACAGCAAGGGATTTTTAAAAATGCATTTTGAGTACTGAATTTATATTAGCCAAGGGAACAGCTTGCTAACAGATTCTGTGAATTGATTGAACATGCAGAGGTGTGCATGCCAGCAAGGCTTGTGCACAAACCAGCAATGCCTTACAAGAAATTGCAATATTTCTTAAAGATGGGCACCATCAATGGTTTATTTCCCAGCATTTAAGGTGTGAGGCACATCCATGTGACCACATAATGCCCAGTGCCATGAATCAGAAATATTTAATACTCCAACATTAGAGAAGCAGCATTAATATATTTCATCTTCTCCTACAAACAGCCTCCAAATGAAGGTGCCACTAATAAGGAAAATGTTCTCAAGAGTTTTGCAATACACTGAGGAATAACTGAGTTCAAAAAGCTTAAGCACCATTAAGTTTCTTAGTGTAAAAACACATTCCACTGTGAGTTCCACTGTGAGCGGAAGGAAGGCAAGTTTTCATTAGATTGAGAATCAGATGCAATATATACACCATGAGGTGGAATTCCTATACTTTATGTGGACTTTTCCCCTTAAAGCCTTCATATTGTGAGCTGTCTGTGGTGTATGTCAGGGATTATCCACCCCACTGAAGCTACAGACTATCTCGCCTCTACACAGTCCATGTAGGAACACTGAAATCAGGGTGGAACTGATTAAATTCAGTGTGAAAGGCATAAAGTGAAGGGCATTCAAAAGACAGTTCATCTTGTCTTTAAAACAGCATTTTGTCCTCTCACCTAGAAAGCTTCCAGCATGTTTAGTATAATTTTAATGTAATACTACTGTTCTGGCATTTGACCAAGGATTCTGCTTGCTTTGTGTGTGCACACGAGAGACTTTTTTGTCAAAATCACAGCAGAACAAAAAAAATGTTCATAAAGAGGTTTAAAATTAAATTAACATTATCATAATGATGAGCTAAAAGAAAGGGCCGGAGTTTACCATGGAGTTCCTAAGTCTGACTGACAAAAACCTGTCTGGGAAGAGCCATTTGATATTGTATTATGATGAAATATGACCCCTCAATGTCACTTGGTGTCATGAGGTACTGAAGCACATCTGTGTGGTATTGTGGCTGCAGTACTTTCTTTCCATCTTAAACCTGCTCTCTGATTTGCACATAACAGGATTACAAACACGGAAAGCCACTTGATTCCAAGTAGCTTCAGACATGCAAGGAGCATGTACAAGTGCAAAGGATGTACCTTCCACTTGATACTGCTCTGACCTACACTAACTCTTGCTGGCCACACTCCTTCCCTCACAGAATGGGTCAGGTTGGAAGTGACCACAGTGGGTCATCTGGTCCAACCTCCCTGCTGAAGCAGGGTTATCCCAGAGCACATGGCACAGGGTTGTGTCCAGAAGGTTCTTGAGTACCTCCAGTGAGAGAGACTCCACAACCTCACCAGGCAATCTGTGCCAATGTGCAATCTCTGCACAGGAAAGAAGCTCTTCCTCATATTCAGGTGAAATTTCCTGAGCATGAGTTTCTGTTCATTGCCTCCTGTCTAAGTAGTTGGCACCACCAAGCAGAACCCGGCTCCATCCCCTTGGGACCCTTCCTTTAGGTATTTATACACATCAGTGAGGTCCCCTCTCGGTGGTCTCTTCTCGAGTCAAACAGAAACATTAGGCACCGAGATAACCTCTGTATGAGCCTGTCAGTGTTTCTAACTCAACTGTGCAAGGGATCGTGATGTTTTTCACGGGGATCCTCCCCAGCACAAGAGCCACGGGCTGTTTCACGGGTAGAGCACCTTTTCCTCCCGGAGCAGCCCGGCCCGCCCGGCCCCCTCGTTACCCTCGCTGAGCAGCCCGTCCGCATCCGCGTCGATCTTCTTCACGATGTTCCTCAGCCGCCGCTGCTGCTCCTCTGGGCTGAGCCGCGCGTACTCCTCTGCCTCCTCCTATGGAAAAGCAACGCGCCCCGTCAGTGGCTCGGCTCGGCCCGGCCCGGCCCGAGGAGCGAGCCCGCCCCGCGGCCCCGCCGCAGCGGCAGCCGGCCCCACCCGGCCCCAGCCCACCTGCCCGCCGAGCAGCGCCTCTCGGTCGTACTCGGCGCGGTGCTGCCCGCTCGCCGCTCCCACTGCCAGCGCCAGGCCCAGCGCCAGCAGCAGCGGCCGCATCGCGCCGCCCGCCCAGAGCGACCCGCGGCGAGGGGCGGGGAGAGGCCCGGGGGCGGGCGGGGGGCGCGGCGGAGGGTCGGGCCCTCGGCGGAGGAGGGTCGGGCCCACGGCCGCAGTCGGCCGGAGGTGTTACTTGCGCGCAGTGTTTGCGATTCAGTAACGGGAATGGGCCTCTCTCGCCCGGGCCTTTCTGGTCTTCCAGCGGAAGGCACCAAATACCGTCAGGATATACTGACAATTCTCCACTTTTTAAACGTCAGTGAGGCCTGGCAGACTGAAGTGACTTACCACAGTATGATTGAGATGAAGGAACGTTTTACATGGTAGGAGTGACTCTTCGAGATGCCCTGCACAGAACGAAGAATTGGGCTGGTTGATCCTGATGGGTCCCCTCCAACTCTGCATATTCTGTGATTCTGTGATTACCAGAATTTTATGCAAGCATCAACAAACCCTGCAAGGGGAAAATAATAGAAAACAAGGTGTCCAAAAGCTTTATACCAAAAAGGAACAAGCATTGGTCTTGCTTAAGGGTGCAAATCACAAGTAATGCTTCTTAGACAAAGAGAAAAGGAAGCGAGGCTTTGTAAGAGTTATTTATAAGGTGGATCAATACAAGTTTTAATAACTGTTCAACACAGATAATAGAAAGCTGTAAAATAAATTTAACCTCATTGACCTCTCAGACAAACTGAAAATACATCCAGTAAATGAGCAGGTGCATCCCCAGGAATATCATTCCCACCAGTTGTCACATGAAATTGGGATTGCTGTGATCCCAACCCCACTGCGGTCAAATTAATCATTGTTACTTGGTTGAGATTTATGTAGGACCATCATTAGATCTGCTATTTCTCCTTTCAATACAAGGGTATTTTCAAAATTCCTCCTTTAACCAGAAAGAAGTGAGGTTAACCTACCTGTGTTTGCACAAACAGTTGTTCAGACAGAGCCTCCAGGTAGTGGAAGTTGCTGCACTCTCCAGTCCCTTCCGTGGTGACAGCGATGGACTGCTCCAGTTCACCTCCAATTCTATTAACTGTGAAGAGCTACGACAGTTCATTTTGAAGATCCAAGGTAAAATATTGCAATAAATCAGTAAACGTGTTATTGCAATTTCCTGCCCATATAAGAAATGTCTTTCCATTAAAAAATCTAATAGTGAGTTAAGTCTAATACCTTTTATTGGTTTAAATGTCAAATTTCCCATCAGTATTTAATAAATCACATATACAAAATGTGAATTGAGTCCTACTACTTGTGGCATGTGTAGACAAAGCAAATCCTATGAGCAATCAAAACAGAAACAAGATTTGATTAGTTTCTGAAAGGCACTTGGGATGCTTTGTTTTCTTTGTCTGATGCATTGCTAACACTGCAAAAAACCTTTTTGTTGCATATCTCAAGGGCTGACAAGTGTATCAGATTGGACATTTCAGTGCCTACACAACTTGCAAAACCACATTTATTATTATGAAATTCATTATATACTATACATTAGGAAAAAAATCTGGATTGCAGCAAGAGGGAAGGCAGAGGGAATCATTCTTCTCCATGTCAAAATACAATCCAGACCCTTCCAGCACACAGGTAAACCAGCTGTATAATAAAATTCATATCATTCTGGTATGAATACGGGGGAAGAGAGAGGCTTTTCTGTTCCCTCCATTATTTTAACCACATGCATGGCAAATGCATCACTTAAAACTTAAAACATAACTTAAAAGGGAGTATCAGTGAAGCTATTTTAAAATCAGAATTCAAATACTATATAAAATCTTTTTAATGTGGTGAACTTCCTGACTTTTTTGGAAAATCTGCCCTTCCTTCAAGCCTAATCACATGCAGTGTCAGAATTTGGAGCCATTCTTTTGGTTACCAAAAAAATGAATGTTAGAAGGTCATGTTCAACACAACTTCTTCTCTGAGAGATCTGCAAGTGTAAATTGGGTCTGTTGGACCATCAGCATGAGAACAGTTGTCCAGCAGCACAAACACCAGTTCCTGAACAGTTATTTCTAACAAGTCAAATTATCCATCTGGTGTTCACTGTAAGTTTTTGACATTTCTATATTTCAGTTTTATAAATCACTGCCCAACTTGAATAAGCCTTAATTTGTTTTATTCTAATGCATGTCATTTATACACTGTCAGAATAAATGGATTGACTAGCTTTATTTAGATAGGCTTCCATTTTGACATATTCCTCTTATTTTATTGTTATTACGTGTCAACAGTTTAAGCTGTATATGGGACCGTTTATCTAAGACGAGCATGCAAAGATTATAATTCTTTTTCTATTACAAAAGGTGTTGATTTTGGCACATAGATTTAAATGAGGGAAAAAGCTGAGCAGCAATTTATTTATAAAGATCATCACATTTAAACACCTTGTGTTTGGATTTCAAAGTGACATTTGCTTTAGTAATACCCAAATACGACTTCTTGAGTGTTCTAATTGTTTCATAAGACTTTGCAGAAAGTATTTTATACTCTACAGACATTACTGACCTGTTTTTCTAGTTCTTTGCATTTTGAGCAGTTATTAATATCTGAGGAAACAGGTTACAAAAGGAGATTCTTCTGATGCTGTGCCTGATTTGGCATCAAACCAGAACAGCAGGATTTGATGCGACACAGTATCAGGGCACTCAGCGCAGCCACACACTGAGGAGGCAGCTGTGGGAACGCTGACTGATAAATAATAAACAAGAACATTATCAAAGGCTGGCAGTGTGAGGAATTTGGATGAGACCTTCATGGCTCAGCTCTCAGCTCTGAACCATGGGTGAGTGATGTATCATTTCTGAGAGATGCTGTCAGTGCTGCAAATTCAACTGAAGCGTGTGTGATCTCCCAAGCCATCTATTCCCAACCTTGCAGGACTTTTAATGTTTTAGAGATGACAACCTGAGCTGTCCAGGTTATCATTTAGGTCTCTTTCTTCTCGCTGTTCCTGTCACACTGAGGAAAAGGGATTATTCTCTTCACATCATGCTTTTACATGCTTGAACACACCTATCACATTCCCTTTTGTCTTCTTTTGGTTTAATAGAGTCCACTTGTCCTATGTTTCCTCACAAATTACATTTCCTAGGCCTCAGACCCCATGAGGAAGGCTGGCCTCTTCACAAGCCCCACCTGTCCCCAGGTACAGTGGGCAGGCTGGACACAGCAGCCCAAATCACATCTCAGTGTTACACCCCAGGATTAGGTGCCTGTATTATACCTACACCCACACAGTTACTGACTGTTCCCTTTTTCCCAGCTCCCAGCATTGGGGAAGGACTGGATGCTGAGGAGCTGACTGCCATGACCTCAGTGATCACACTGGCACAGGAAGCCACAGCAGGCTGACAGCAGCGGAACGTGAGCCCAGGTGGGCAGGCTGATGGCACCTGGGCTGGACCAGCAGTGGGGTGGCAGCAGGACCAGGGCAGTGACCTCTGTCTGTGCTGGGCACTGCTGAGGCCACGCCTCAAATCCTGGGGGCAGAGTTGGGCCCTCACAAGAAGGAAGACATGGAGGGACTGGAGCATATCCAGAGAGGGAACAGAGCAGGGGAAGGGTCTGGAGCACCAGGAGCAGCCGAGAGAGCTAAACGGGTTCAGCCTGGAGCAAAGGAGGCTCAGGGGGACCGTGTTGCTCTCCACAACTTACCGGCAGGAGGTAAGGGTTGGTCTCTTCTCCCACACAATCGTGACAGGGTGAGAGGGCATGGCTTCAAACTGCACCAGGGGAGATTTGGGTTGGACATCTGGAGGAATTTCTTTACAGAAACAGTGATTAGACATTGGAACAGGCTGCCCAGGGAGGCAGTGGAGTCACTTTTGGAGGCGTTTAAGGAAAGACCAGACATGGCGCTTGGTGCCGTGGTCTAAGTGACAAGGTGGTGTTCGGTCGTAGGTGGGACTCGATGATCTCAGAGGCCTTTTCCAACCGAATCGATTCTGGGATCGCACCCCAGCGTTTCCTCAGGGTTGTGGGCAGCCCCGAACTGGCCCTGCCCGAGGGGACGCGGGAATCGCCTCAGCGGCCCCCTCAGGGTGGGGCAAGGCCGGAGCGAGGGCTACGCCGGGAGTCGGGCGTGACCCGAGGAGGGGCGGGTGGAAGGTGTGGGCACGATGAGGGCACCATCTCACCGGCGGGAGCCGGGCATGAGCCGAGGCGGGGCGGGTGGAAGGTGTGGGGATGGTGAGGGCGAGGTGAGGGCAGCACCTCCGGGGCGGGAGCCGCGCATGCGCGAGCCGGGCGGGCAGGCCCGGCGCGGCGGCGGGCGGGCGGGGCCGGCGGGTTGCCATGACGTCAGCGCGGCGGGACGCGCGCGGGCGGGACGGCGCGGCGCGGCGGAGAGCGTGAGTGGCCGGCGCGCGGGCCCGGCGCGAGCGGGCAGTGCGCGGCAGGCGCGGGCAAGATGGCGGCGGGCCGGCCTCACCCCCCCTCAGCCCCACAGCTCCGGGCGCTGCCCCGGCGGGCGGCTCCGCCGTACGGCCCGGCGAGACGGGGCAGGGACAGCCTGGTTGCTACAGGCGACCGGGAGCGGTGGGTGTGGGTCAGGCCGTGCTGTGAGGGGGAAACGGGCTTTCCGTCGGAGGCAGCCCCTACCGCCGTTCCCGCAGTGCCGGAGGGGAGGCTCGGGCTCGGCCTGAGGGGGGTCCCGGTGCCTGTGACCCCGCCGGTCCTTCAGGCTTGTGCAGGCCCACCCGTCCGGAGTGGGAGTTGTGTGTATGGGGGGAGAGGCACCCGCACTGAGGGTGAACTCACTGTGAACTCGTGCAAAATACCACATTGTGTGTGACTATGTGCATCTCAGAAACTACTGGTGTCGTTCCTAGCTTAAACCCGTGGTCTTCCTTAGCTGTCAGAGATAAAATCACGGCTGACAGCACACACAGTGTACCCAAGGTCCGTCTTCTCAGTGCAGTTCTCTAAATAGAGATGCTTGTTTCTGCATTATTTCCAAATGCACTACACTACTGGGAAAAATACGTGGATTCTCGTGTTTTCTCATCTAATGCATATGTCAGTTTAATGAGCTTTTATTTTCCTTCCTTTGCAATCAAGTTAGCTTGGTATATGAAAGATGTTTTCTAAGATGTTTTGGTGTTTGAAGACTCAGTGGTGAGTCTGTTCTGATGGCTGAAGTGATGGAGAATTACAATATTTGTTTTCAAAAACTCAACTTCATCCAAATGCAGAACATTTTGGTTTATATGGGTTTAGTAGGTTGTCTTAAGGCGTACAGATACCTGTGGGCTTGTTGACAGACACTGGGCTATATCCTTTTAGAAAATTCAGCCATTTATGTAATGAGAGAACAGGTGAACAGCCTGCTTAAAGCAGTGTCATTCATGATAAAGGCCAATAAAATCTGACTTTGGATCTGGTTAAAGGTCAATCTTGTTTTTTTGCATAATTTCAGATAATTTAGAAGTGTCTGTAATTTCCATTTAGCATCTGATTCTTCAGACAAGTCTGCACTCAAATCAGTAGCTGTTTAGAATTTATCAACCTTGAATCAAGGGTTTAACTTCATTTCAGAATTGTTAACACTGTTCCTGGCAATTCTTGATAAACCTATAAATACTTACTCCTTTGTACTTTGTTCATTTGTGGCAATGGTTCTGTGTTAGAGCTGCATAAAATACTCACTTTGTAAGAGCTGACTTGTACAGGAGCCTTCTCATTACACTTAAATGAGAACAGAAGTCTCAGTTTTATTTTGCTTCATCAGTAATTAGCTGATGCTGATTGTTAGTGCATCTCTGATTCATTTTCTTTTTGAAATGATAACCAATGTGCCCAGTTCTCTGTCACAGGAAAGATTATTCTACATACATCACTATTCTAGAGCAGTCCATGTAATGATTAGTTTGAAAGTTTTGATAGTGTTTGTACTATTTACTGTCTAACCACATATAAAATTAGATTTTCCTGTAGTGTCCCTCTCTGTTTGTTCTCTTCTTGGGCTTTTGGCTGTTTTTAGTAAGGAGCAATGCAAACACTTTACAAATAAAATTATCTTCTGACATCCTTACTGTGTTCATCTGATGTCCATGACCTAAATGCTACCAGCAAGCTAAAAATAGTTTTGTAAGTGGTCTGGAGTAAAATAATTAATTGCATTTATTTTGACACAGGTATGAAAACTCAATGGGGTCATCCAAAAATGTAATAAGTGAGCCTGTTGATGCAGAGGAAGGCTATAACATGATGGTAAGACATTCAGTAGCTATAACACTAGATGGTAGAGTACTTTTTTCAACAGCAAGAAAAACTAATTTTTCATATTGGGATTCATTCATGAATCAGCTCATTTGTACCTTCCATGAAAGTCTAAATTCTAGGAGCTTAGTAAGTGTTGTTCATAGACACTGTAGAGAGGAACCTTCCAAAAGGAGTTTTTTAGTAGAATAAATGTGAGTATTTCTTCAGTTTTTCATGTATGTAATATATGTAATTTGCTGTTTCCCAAAACTTCACAGATACAGCAGTGCTGTTTTTTCTTGTGTTGTGTTGCCTGCTTGTGTCTCTGGGCAGGTCTGTGGAGCACTAGATGGCACACTGTGACTTCCAAACAGGCAACTGAAGACATCTGAATGAGAGAAACACAAGTTAAAAACTGTTAGATTAGCATTAAAGTAAAAGGAGTTTCTCATTTGTGTTGTGTTTCCTGCTGCCCTAATAAATTCTGGCCACTCAACTTCGATATTTGTTTTTGTGTAATTTTACTGTATTTTCTTTCTAAAGATGTGGAAGTGGTTACAGGCTTGAGCCATATGATGGTGAGAATAAAAGGAGGAAAAATGGAATTCCTGATTAGTCCTATAGAAAATCAGTCTGTTCATGCCTAAAATAATACTTAGGTTTATTTGACTTCTTTGTGGCTAAGTTTGCCAGTGTTTAAAGCTAATGTGGTCAGCAGTTTTGTGCTATCACAGTACATAAGTTTATAATCACCATAGAGAGTTTGGCTTTGTTGCAAATTACTTTCTGAGGATTAACTTTTCTACACTGTAGAAGAGGCAAGATTTTATCTGATTGACATCTGTCAGTTGATACAAATACTTCTTAGTGTACTTGGCTTCAAATATCTTGTGATGGTGCATTTTATAAGTGCAAAGAACTATGTTTATTAGGTAAATGAGGTGCATCCCCAGTATCTATAATTCTGTCTTTGAGTGGTTGCAGCTTTGTAGCAACAGCCCATCACAGTTGCCAGGAAATACTTTCTAGGTTCAGCTGGGATTTTATACGTGTTTGAGAAGGTTCCCATATAGCTCGTGCCTTTCTCCAGCCAACACATATATTTTAGCTTGTATAATTAGTTCTAATTGACACAGGGTAATTAAAACATTTGTGAAGTCTGCTGTGATGCTCCAGTGGCTTTGACAAGCGATTTAACATGAGTGATGTGGTCTAAACATACCCATATTGAGGGCTGGCTAGTGACTCCCATGACATGCTGATGAATAAATCTGCTTCTGTACAGAAAGGTGGGGATGAAAATGGATGCATACACCTGCTTCAGATATTTGAGGGAAATTCCGCACCTGTGCACCCCACTTTGGATGGTGTAACCATGTACTGGGTCAAATTAACATGTCAAACCAAAGATTTCTCTTTCTTGTGTGCCCATGCATGTATTTCTTGTTTCCAGGCTTCTTTCCAGCGCTCTAACAGCCATGACAAAGTGAGGAAAATAGTGGCAGAGGAGGGACGGACAGCAAGGAACTTGATTGCATGGAGTGTCCCACTGGAAAACAAGGAAGATGATGGTAGGTGTTCAACAGGCTTCCACCTTTGCACTTCCATTCCTCTGGCAGCTGGAGTTGCTTTTCCTTATGTAGAATTTCTCTATTTAGGAATGTTCAGTTTAGCATCCATAGTATGATTTAGAAGTTTTTTTCAAAATGTGCCTTGCAGTTGGCAGATCACTTTATAAAACCTTCCAGATTACAGATTAAGAACTGTTCTAATTTGTCTGCAGTTAACGTCTAATACTCTTTTCTTCTGCTGATATTATCAGGATAGTTGTGTAACACAATGATGTTGTCCTGAAGTGATCTCTTGTAAGTGGGGAATTCAGAATCGTGGGGATAACTTAGAACAGTCTAACAAATTCCTCTCTGTCTTCTAAAACAAAGAAATTTGGAAGTTTCTTTTGGGATCACTTCAGCTTTGGCAAATGCCAGTGAAGACTCTCTAAAGAAAGGGGATCTGTGGGGACAGCTTTCCGTAATGCAAGTCCTCAGAACAGTTTTGTTACTGTTGTAATTCTCTTTTGTGGTATGATGACTTAAGGAGCCAGGAATTGACTTTTATTTTTATCCTACTCAAGCTGTTCCAGATGTCTGAATGATGTTTTTGAGAACTTAACCTCAAATATTTTTGGAACTGCATGTCCCTGTCCAGGTGCTGCAGCTTTTGAGTGTCAAAAAGTAAATTTTTTTTTTTTTATACTGTGAAGGTAGTTGAGCATGGGAACCAGTTGCCTTGAAAAACTGTGGGCATCATCTTCATCTTCCTTGTGCTTCCCTCAGCTCAAAACCTCCCTGGCCATAGCTCTGGGCAGCCTGGAGGTTCCTTCCAATATCAGCTGTTCTGTGATTCTGCCAGTGGAAAAGATATTTCCAAGAACTGTGATGTCTTTAGTTACAAGATAATTCACCCTGTGTCTGATGCAAAGTTTAAACTGTCTTTAGGCAGAACAGAATTGGGGCCTTAAAGTCTTTCCAGGTTCCAGGTTATACTTGTGGGGAAGGTAGTGATACAGATGTGTGTGGTAAAGGAATACGTAGTGTATTTCTAGCAGCATTTTTGAGCAACTTGTGGGTTGATTCACTTTCTTTGTAGAGTCTATTATTTTTTATTGCTATCTTGCTTATGATATTATTTTAGAAACGTTAAGACATTTTCCTTAAAAATGACTGTGAGTTGTAGATGAATGTTTGCTCTATCAATTTCTGCTAAACTGTGATAAATTAATGTAAAAGTTAATTTTTAGCTTTCATTAAATAATAGTTATGTACAGTAATTAAAATCCAAGTAGCTGTATTAATTTTCTTCTCTTGGTTGTATTTAGCCTCATTGTAATTTTTAAATTTTGTCAATGGCGCTTTCTTGTTAAAATCTCTTAAATTATAGGCTGACCTTTTTGCACAATGCAAAGGATCTGATAATTATTGTGTGATGGAAAATTTGCCTGTGAAAAGGAGCTTGTGGTTAGTGAAAGCTTGGCAGAGCCAGGTCTTTTATCTCTTGACCCTTGCCTGGCATGGAGGGTGTTTATGTCACTGAGCTCTTGTTCATTTTATGCTGATCCTTCCAGATGTGCTGTATCCCTGAGGGATGGTACAGCAATATTATGGATTAGAGATTGTGTAAATCTGACCAAAGGTTCAGGGTGCCTGAGCCAATCCTGCCACTTTTCTGTACTGAGCAGAATTTTCCCTTTGGGCAGTTTCTTCTGCTCGTAATGTTCAGAGGTATTGATTTGGCAGCGCCAGTGTGTGTCTTAACATTTTAAATTATATACTGTTATTTCATGAGATTTTTTTTTTTTTCCAGACACAGTGAAGGTATGAGTAATTTTTTATTACTAGGGGTAGTGAGGGTTGATTACTTAAAATGCTGAATTCACCTTTTCAATTTTCTACCTTTTTCTTTTTCGTTTAAAAATGGTGTGCTTGTGTCTTCTTCCCATTTTCTCCTCTTGCTCTGAAAGACTTGTGTATTTTATGCAGCATGCATAGATAAAAGAGAAATCAAAATCTTCTGATTCCATTATGTAAATACATAGTTCCTGCCAGTGAGCAGTACTTCCTTAAAAAGGAAAGAGATTTCTGGAGTGGCAGGTGATATGTCTGTTGTGTCTTTTGGAGCAGTGTGCACCCCAGTTATGTCAGATCTGAAATTCCAGTTATGAATACAGATCAGTGCCATGACAAAATCCCAAATTTGATGGTGATGGTCTAGAAGAGGCAGTGACTGTTGACACTTTTCAGCCATTGAAATTCAAATTCTCTTTAACAGAATCAGTAGTACACAGCAGATTCTGTTGGATAAACTAATCAACACTATGACTTGGTGTTTTAGGAGCTCGAGTCTTGAAACCATGACAAATTTTCTATTCTAGTATTCTGTCTCCAGAATGGAATTTGCATTCCAGATCTGCAGCCACCAGTCACCAATTACACTCACATTGCTTTTGCCCACCTTGGAAAGCTGTGATCGTTCCAAGGGAGGGTTTCAGAATTTTTCCCTTTTTTTTCCCCTAATTATTTCACTTGCCTAGAATGAAATTTGAAGCCCTGAATGCAGTTAAGCAACTACACACAAATTTTATTACAAAATCATAGGTATTATTTTAGCAACAGTTAAAAATGGCAGAGGCTTGACATTTAAATGTTAATAGAAGGTAAAACACCTTTGGAACTTTGAGATGTCTAGAAAAACTGGAAAGTCTTGTATTTGTGACTGTTCCCTTCTTATTTCCTATTGGTTTAAAATCACCCGGGCTCTTGCTTAGAGAATTCATTTGCAGATTTAGCATTTCAGGATGAGGAAAAACTGTTTGATTGGTTAGATTTGATTGGAGCTTGCAGCATATTCACTGTTTTAGCAAGAGCTTGCTGCAGAAAATAGGTGTTGTGGGATGTCATCAAAGTAATGAAATTTGGCTCTCTTTGGCCACGTGAAAAATGTGAGAGTCCTGACTGCACGTATTGTGTGTGAGCCCTTGCAGCCCGGGTCCAATGGGAGCTGGCAGAATGTAGTGTGAAGGGAAGGGCTTTCTTAGAGGTTCAGAAGTTTCCAACCTTGAATTTCACTGGAATGAATGGTAATCCACTCTAGTGCAGGGCCATTATGGATGAGACACTGACAGTAATTTCTAAAAGTAATTTGTGCAAAATACATTGCTGTAATTCAATCTGGAGGTGGAGAAATGTGGAGGATTTTGGTTATAGCCATACTTGAAGGCAGTAATTTCTTAGCATTGTACAGTTAGAAAAACAGCATATACTGCTGCTCTACAAACTCATAGGAAGATGTGGTTCATAATAGGATTAGAATCTTCAATGTGCTTCCTTAGTTGAAAATTATCATTTCTGCTGAGGGTGAGATGATGAATAGTGTCAAAGACACTGAAACAACACATGCAGTTGATCACTGCCTTAGCCAGGACAGAAATGAAGGCTGCAATTAACTACTAAATGTAAAGACAATTCCCACTTTCCCATACCAGTAAAACTGTGCAAAAGAGAGAGATGAGTAGGATGGTTGTTGAGGTTGTTAGGTAAAAGATAGCTTTTGAAAATAGGTTACCACTGGGGGTTTTTGATAGGTATTGGCACCTCAGCTTTTTGGACAGGTAGGCTTCACAAACCATAAATCCTATGTGCTTCATATTTAAACACTACACAGGGAGGAAATAGACTTTAGTGCAAGATATGGCTGTAGCTCCTCCAATGCTGCAAAACTTTGATACTTCATGTATTTCACATGGGCAACGTAATACCTAAAGGAGATGATCTTCTTGGGTCACAATTGTTTTCTGCTTACAATTCAGTAAATTGCTATCAGGGGCTGCCCTTCAGGTGTCAATTACCAGAGCCATTATTGCAAGGAAAGGAATAAGAAAGCTTGAAAATGTGGCTGCTGCTGAAATGCAAAGTTTTCTGGCCCACACACCTCAAGAAAAAATTAGTCCTTGCCCCACACTATATAAAGTTTGCAAAACCTGCTATTTTCATCTAAATGTTTGCCCTGTATAGGAAGTTCCTGGAAATTTGCTTTTGTCTTTAGAAGGGACTTGTTTAGACTTTTCACAGATGTTAGATGATGGATTGTTACTCTGGATTTTATAGAATCTAAAGAGTCTGCAACTTGATGTGTTCCTCTGCAGCTTTTTAATTTTAGTGTACCCATATTTGTGGCAAACCATTTCACTGTGCAAGTCCTGTATGCCATTGCCTTCAAAACCTTGTCTTTGCAGAGTGTAAATCACATCAGAAGAGAGACTTGGGTGATTGAAATACCTCTGTTATCAGAAGTCTACCATGGAATTGTTCCCCAGTTCAAGCATTTTAGTGGCTAGGAAGGTTTTATGCATGCAGTAGCTGAGTGATTTTTTTTTTTCCCTGAATGCTGCTAAATTGAGTTCAATATTTAGTTCATACCTGTTTTTTTGGCTAATGTAGCATTTTAAAAATGAATTATCAAGCAAATAATTTTTAATTTGTTTTAAATTAAAAGCCTTGTTGCCTGGAGTAGCCAGTGATCCAAACCAGCTGTGCAAACCAGCTGTACAACTGCTTGATTTAGACAGGTTTGCAGCTGCTTTACATAAGCAGAGCAATGTAGAACAGCTGGGCTGCATTTGGGAATTTGGCCTCAGAACTGTTAAAAACTCAGCTGGACAATTCTGAAATTCAAGAATGATCTCCATGGTCTAGGGAGGACCATATTCAACTAATGCATTGATTTGCTTGGCTTCCTCCACCTAAATAATCTTGAAACATCTCTTTGGATGTAATCTGTGCTGCAGAAAACTCTGGCCATAGTTACTGTTTTGTCTTAGCTTGCTTATATTTTTGGTAATTGGATCCTATAATTTTCGTGTTGTGCAGGTTTAGGTACTTGGAGGAATAATTTTTTTTTTTACATTACCCCATAGCAAATCTCAAAGATTAAGTGCAAACAGATCAGGTTGGTCTAGGGTAATAAAGATTTTTCTATGCAAAGGTAACTCTAAATCAGTTAATTGCCACCACTGCAGCACTGAGATGTGGAATCACCCCTTCTGACTGGGGGAATTTAAACTGATTTTAGAAGCATAGTTGCTAAAGTCACTTTGTGTAAGCAGTGGAGGAGGACAGGTACGTTTGAGAAGGGATTTCAGGTCTCAAGGACACTGACTTGTGTTTTGTTTTCAGGAAAGGGAATGAAATCTTGTGATTTCAGTGAGTGTGTTATTTGGGCAAGCCTCTGTCCATTTCCCTGCACTTCTTGTCATCCCATTCACTTTTAGTGTTTTCACTTGGTTTCTGAATTTTCCCTTTATTTTTCTAAACATTTCATTTTTCTAGCATCTTCTCAAAAGGCTTTTTTTTTTTTTTTTTTTCTCTTCCTTTCTTCTGTGATTTCAGGATTTTATTTGGAGTAATTTTAGCATGTTTTGGTCCATTTCACTGCCCCTCTTATCATCTCAGTCCATTTCTTTGTAGTCACTCAATTTCCAGTTATTTTTCCATTGCATTTTATTTACTCATATCTCCTTTCCATAGGGTTTGTTAGACTTCGTCTTCTGATTTCAAGATTTCATTCCCTTTCCTGAAAGGAATGTTTTTCTCTCTTCCTTTGGTTGTCTAAATGTTGAGGAACTAAATCTTGACCTAAATTCTGTTTTTTCCCATCTCTCTTGGCAGAACAGTTCCAGAAGAACTAAATCATTGCATTTGGTTTTCGTACCAAGTATATTTCTTGTTTTAATTCTGTAATAGCTGACTGAGCAATCATTCAGAAGCAGACTTGTTAAAATATATATAGAAAACTAGTATCATATTTGACATGTAGATTGTAATGATATTATTTTTAGAGGCACTGAGAACTCAAAGCTTACCTTTGTTTAATGAAGTCTGTATGTCTTGCCTTTCTTGTATTTTTTCATTTTCCAGTGTTTTCTGGCATTATCCACATTCTAAACAGTGGAATATATATTTCAAATATAAAATTTGCCAAACCTCTTAACTCAGAAATTGTGCCTCTCTCAGTACATTGCAAGATGAGATATGTGCATTTTAGAGTGCTCTATTTAATTAAAATCATTATTGTTGATTAAAACAGTTGCTTCTCCTACAGGAAAATCGAAATGGCAGTCTGGTGTAAAAACAAAAAGGGTGACTCAAGGAACACACAAGACTGCAAAACAGGTATCTGCTCATTTTTTATTGGGATATAAAATTGATGACGTAACACTGTTTATCTGTGAGATCACTGATAAATTGTTGGCTGATTAATGCTTCTCTAAAACTGTGCCTACATTGTATTTTTAAAGCATGAGTTTCAAAGTCAAGTACTCAGAATTTAGGTTATCTTCCTCAGCCTTTCCTTTTGGCACTTCCCAGCCTTTGCACACATGACTTATTGGCATTAAAGTTATTTTAAGGACAGTGCTGTTCAATAAAATGATATAGGATATTCTTCCTATAAGTGTGCTGCTTATGCAAGGGCTGCCTTTTTTCCCAGTTTCTAATTAAAGGAAATTTCTTGACCTCATGTGTTAGTGGCTCAAGTCAGTGTATCTTAATTTGGAAAAGAGTCCAGGTGAGTAAAATTTCTAAGAGTCAGGACTGGAAAGCAAGTTTCAATGACAGTTGTAAAGAAGAAACTGCTCCTATTTTTACTCTTATTTTTTTCCTCTGTGAATGACAACCTTTATTACCTTAATAAAGTAATACCTCAATCTTTCCTCATATTTAATATTTTTAGCCACTGTATATCTTTGATTTATGGATTTAGCCATTAGTACGGCTTTAGCCATTTAATGTTTTGAGGCAGCCTGTCAGAATGTGGTAATAAAGCATATGGAAGATGTTATATTTTGAAAAAAGAGAAAATGTTCTGC
Source organism: Oenanthe melanoleuca (assembly GCF_029582105.1). Classification (NCBI taxonomy): domain Eukaryota; kingdom Metazoa; phylum Chordata; class Aves; order Passeriformes; family Muscicapidae; genus Oenanthe; species Oenanthe melanoleuca. The sequence goes on from NC_079344.1 coordinate 18,530,961, forward strand.
TTCCATAGAGATGTATTTGCATCTTTAAAACCTGGGCATGCTACTTTGCCAGTTGAGTTTGGCAGCTGTTACCCTCTGGTCCCTCCACACACTGCTGCATTACAGTGTGTGAAAGTTAGTGTAACCAGTGTGCTGGTTCTGGTGTTGCAGTGGTGCAGCTGGGGCTCCCTGGCAGGGTTTGTCCTGCAGAGCAGTGTGCAGTTTGGGTTCTGTGTGACTGGGGCTCCCTGGTTTGCCCTGCAGAGCAGTGTGCAGTTTGGGTTCTGTCGCTCTGGGGCTCCCCGGCAGGGTTTGCCCTGCAGAGCAGTGTGCAGTTTGGGTTCTGTGTGACTGGGGCTCCCTGGTTTGCCCTGCAGAGCAGTGTGCAGTTTGGGTTCTGTCGCTCTGGGGCTCCCCGGCAGGGTTTGCCCTGCAGAGCAGTGTGCAGTTTGGGTTCTGTGTGACTGGGGCTCCCTGGTTTGCCCTGCAGAGCAGTGTGCAGTTTGGGTTCTGTCGCTCTGGGGCTCCCCGGCAGGGTTTGCCCTGCAGAGCAGTGTGCAGTTTGGGTTCTGTGTGACTGGGGCTCCCTGGCAGGGTTTGCCCTGCAGAGCAGTGTGCAGTTTGGGTTCTGTGTGACTGGGGCTCCCTGGCAGGGTTTGTCCTGCAGAGCAGTGTGCAGTTTGGGTTCTGTCTCTCTGGGGCTCCCTGGCAATGTTTGCCCTGCAGAGTAGTGTGCAGTCTGGGTTCTGTGTGACTGGGGATGATGTGAGCTCTGAGTTTTCTGAACCCTTGGTTGCTGTTCAGTGTGGGATTGCTGAAGCTCTTGTCGAGACCGTGCATTCCTGGTGGCTTCAGTGAAGGGCTGAACACTGCTGAGTGTCTGTGCATCTTGGCATCTCATCAATTTGGCATTCAGCACCTCTGTTTCTTCTGCTTTTCAGACACTGGATACTGCTGGAATTGATGGCATTTTTGGCTTAGTTTTGTTGAGCTTTCACTTTTAATTTTCCTTTACATATAAATGTGCCACTAATCTCAAGAAAATAAACTTACAAGAGCTGATTCATACGATCTTACCAACCTCATCTTCTTTTCAGTAGGGTGCTAGCAAATACACATTCAATAAATTTTGGCGTCCCAAGAGTATAAATATACATTGCATACTTTCCACAAGACCAAGGCAAGTTACTGAATCTGTTAGAATGAAAAAAGCTAAATTGAAATACATCAAGAGAGATTCAGTTTTAATGTTCCTTTCATCATCCATTCTGGGTTAGCTGGGGTGTAAGAAGTGATATTTCCATGTCTGTTGACTTCAAACATCCATAACTTTGCAACTTCTGTAGTTGAAGTTTGGAACTATCGCTGCAAGTTATAATATTTTTTCTAATAACAAGCCACCAACTTAATGCTTACTTGCTTGTGTGATAGTGTTTGCAAGAAATCAGGTAGATTAGAGGATTTTATCCTTTCAAAGGTGTTCTGCTGGAACACTGGTAGCTGTAAATGTTGCTTAGGTTTTACTGAGACCCTGAAAGTCTGCTTAGAGGATAATAATGGAACTGCTGTGACTTACAGAGCCTACACATGGTGTTTTCCTCATTAAAATATGGCTGACTTATAAGGGAGAAGATAAACAGATGCCAAATACAGCAGATGGATAACATTTATTGCTAAATGTCAAAACATATTCCATGACATTGTCTTTTAAAGATAGGTTTGAAAATGTATCTTTCTAATAGTGGAAATTACGCATGTTTCCCATTCCAAAGTAACTGATCCTTTATGTCGACAGTATTATCTGAATGACTGTAAATCTAATCACTTTCCTGAGGTCACATTTTATAAATACAGGCAGCAACAGGTAACACTGTTATTTTCATGTAGCTATTTATGAGTCTGTAGTTGGGCTTGCATCATTATAAACTGTAGTTTTAAGGAGCTATAAATTAGCCAGTATGCAAGATTTCTTTAAATATTTTTACACAAGTCCTCAGCCTTAGGAGCGTCTTTTCTCCCAGCAGTTTGTTAAGAGGTGACTTATGTCATGGAAGAAAAAAATTTGAAACCTTTCTGAAATTGCTGTTCCTTGGTTGTTTATGCCATGCATCTTTCTGAGCATGACTCTCATGCATACATTAACTGGGGTTCATCTGGAGTACACTTGGAACACTTGGAGATATATGTAAGCGTAGCAGAGATGTTGGTGTGATAGTAGTAAATCAGGTGCCCATTCTTCTGCTTCTTGCAGGGAAATTAGCATCTCACCTCAAACACAGGTAGAGCATAACCATTCTGACAGCGCTGTGCCTCCCTCCCTAAGTGCAAAATGGAATATGCTTGATGATGTGTGGTACAGGACAAAGGCTTGAGTACCAGCCAATTGTTTTGAAAATTACACTGTTTCTAGTTAGTGATTAGATAGTCTATAATTAGAAACACTGTGTACTGTCATGCGTGTTGTTGGTTTTGGTTGTTCTTACTCAATCACCAAAGTAGAGCATTTAGAATGGGATTTTGCATTAATCCCTGCAAGAGTACTCCAATAAGAATTGATGTGTTGAAGATACATGCCTCAGTGGACCGGTGTATCAAAACTACATTAAAGGTGATATTAAATCTTAAATATTAAATGAATGAAAAAAGCCAACTCAAACCAGACTACCTTAACAGGTAGCTAATACTCATATCTCCATGACAAAGTAGCACATAGTTGGGTGTCACTTGGTGTTTACTAGGGCTGCTTCTCCACTGGCTGTGGCATGCACAAGCTTGTGGTAGAAGCATTTTACAGCTTGTTTTCTTCTGTGGGAGAGAACTTCAGCTTTAATCAGGGCAGTGTTGGCTGTCCCCTGCACCTGTGCAGCAAGGCATGACTGGGTCAGTTAAATCTGTGTTTAGGGTGAGCCACATCAGCATTTCACTGGCGTTAACACATTAGCATAAGGTTTTAAAAACAATCATGTCATATGTCATGTCTTGGTAGTAGAACTTCCCTGTGGTGGAGTATTGCTGGTATGTTTATTAGCAAAATGCTATTTTCACCTCTGGATATACATACCTGTCAGATTAAGTAATCCAGGATATGTAATTAGAAGATGTCTCTTTCCAGTGGGCTGAGAGCTAGAGTGTCTCGTACTGTTATGGAAAGAGAATCTAGTTGAAAATGAGTGCTGCCTGTATTCATGAAAGAGTGTATTAGAAACCCAAGTCAGTGCAATGATGTAGCTGTCTTCAGTGAAGAAGTTCTTGTTTGCTGGTGTTTCAGTATGTTGATAAAAGGTGTGTTGCACAGGAACCCAACTCCTTACCACACTTCTGTTTGTTGTTCTCCTTTCCCCTTGTACCTGCTTGTTTCCAGAACACCTTGGACTGTAAGTTATCAGCAGCAGGAGCTGGAGACAAAAGCTTTGACAAAAGCCCGACGAAAACTAGGCAGCCCCGGAAGGTGGATCTGCGGGCTCGGTACTGGGCATTTCTGTTTGACAACCTCCGGCGGGCTGTGGATGAGATCTATGTCACATGTGAATCAGATCAGAGTGTGGTGGAATGCAAGGTAAGGCTCCAGCTGCTCTTGGCCTATCTGGCTTTTTTTCTATTTTAGGAAAAAGGTAAATGAGGAATTAGAGCTCAGAAACATGTTACTTTTTCATTTGTATTGGCTTTTAATAGGAAAGCTGAGGACATGTATTCGTATCTAAGAAAATGCTCTCACATCTTGAGCAGGGACTCATTTTTGAAGTGTATAAAACTTGTCATGTTGTACATGATATTATTAGAGCTCAGTTTTCTGCTGAAATCAGATTTTGTTCATTGAGATCTGATTTTGTTACTTTTGTGACTAAACATTGATTTCTTTTTTCTGTTAATGTCCTGTACTGTAGGTGGCAGTGTTGCAGTTCAGCCTTTTTCACGTTCACTTGCTTCCTGTTCAGTGGCTTACTTACACACTGCTCCCTTTCTGCAGTGATAGTTATCACTCTTCTCGTTCTCCCTTTGTTGAGAAAGTGATTGGTGGTCGAGTGTAATCAATGTCTGGTTGGGATGTCACTGTAAGACACTTCCCAGTTTCAAATAGCCTGGATTTGTAACAGCCTGTGCATCTGGTTCACATTTTATTGTGATTTTCTACCAGATCTGTAGAAATACCTTGTCGTTTAATAAAAATCACTCATGCTTTGGAAATGGAATTTATCGCAAGCATTAAGAGAAGTCAGAATACATTATAAAAGAAATGTTAAAGATACGACTTTGTTTTCATATTAAACATGGCTGGAAACTCAACACATTCTGGAAATGATTATCTAATCACTGTAAAAAAATTCATATATCAATTTAAGTAAACTTTTTTCTTATCCTGTGCATCTCACTCTCTGCTGTAATCAGACACGGCCAAATTGCTTCTGAGATTAGCGTACAAATACTTTTCATTGAAAGCAGCTTTGAGAATTGAACAGTAGCTCAGAGGCTTCCAAACCTCTTGGTCTAACACAATTTAACATTTTGTTACTGAACTGTCTTCCTGCTCAGGAAACCTCTCTGTAGAATTTTTTGGTTAAAGAAAGTCAGCCAGCCTTGCATTGTAATTAAATTAGCATTTTAAACTTTTGTAACTGAAGGAACAGAAGCGTATTTGTATCATTGTCAAATATTTTGGGGGTTAGATATCCCTCAACATTTTGATCAGGCTACTTGATCTGCTTTTGGATGGTGATATGACATAGCCTGAGTAGAAAGTCTTCATTTTAGAGACTCTTGATAGTGATGTATATATCTGTGTGGGTCAGGTTACTTGTTCGCAAAACAGAGGTGAAAAAACCCAAAATGAGCAACAAGGGCAGTCCAGTGTCAAATGTTGTGAAACTTATGTAATGTTCATGGTACTCTTACCTTTCAAAAGATCTTTTTTCTCAGCACAAAAGTGTGCCTTACCTGAGCAGCTTGAATATGTGTTTGTGCTGTGGGATTTTCTTTTACAGGTTACATGATGATGATTCTTTTGATAAATTACTGTCATTTCTGTTAATTAAGTTATGAAGTGTGAAACTGCTTAGTCTTGCAAATTATTTTTACTAATAATGTTACTCTTCTGTAAATTCTATTATTTATTATTTATTATTTTATGGTGGTTTTGACTGACGTGGTCCAGTTTTGACTGCTGGACATTCGTGGGAAAGAATATTAAATAAGAAACCAAAATGGTCCCACTGGTAACCTTCCCTTCATTTTTTGTAAGTGGTATTTTGAAAAATCCTTTCAATTAAGATAAATTCACTATATCAAAAACTTACTTAATTTTCACTTTTTAAACTTCTGTCTTGGTCAAATGGGCATGTGCTAATCTGTTTAAATATCGTAGTTGTATAGAGGTTGTCTTCCAAGAGGATCCACATGAAAATAAAATGTGACAATCTCTGGCATTTAAAACCTTCTGTTTAACCTGATATAAAAGTGTTACTTGGAGTTTTCTTGGTATTTTGTGCCTTTTGCTCTCCTGTGTCCTTAGGAGCTGTTGCAGTTTTATCGACTGCGTTATCACTGAAGATGTTTGATGATCCCCAGTGGGAAAGGGCTCTGGTGGCTCTTTGTGGTTGAAACTGCAGACAGGAGGGTTGTGGTGAGAATCCAAACAGTGGCAGTGTGTGTAAGAGGATCAGTGCTTGTGTGTATTTTCTCAGCTTTGGGCTCTGCTGAAGTTGGTATTCTGCTATTGATTTGGAATTGAGAACTCTCAAATCTTGTATGTACATATATAGATATGGCTTGGATGCTTTGTGTGCAAAGGTGGAATGAACATGGTTGAAATATTTCTGAAATAGAGTTCTCAAGTTGAAGCATCATCTTACTGTACGTAAATCAGCTTGTGCAAAAGTGATAAAAGATTAGATGTATCCTAGTGGATATGACTATAACCTTCAATATTTGAAATGCAAGTTGTGTGGATATTCTGTAGATTAGCTGGATTTCTGTGTCTGATGTTTATATGAATATTTTACCTATTGTTTTCTGAGTTTGAGTAGCAAGTGTAGGCAGAGCAGAAATAGTAAAGTGGCCTTTAAAATTGCTGTATGATAAAAAGTATTAAGACCAAAAGATTTGTAGATGAGTGGACACAGATTCTCTAAGTCAGTTTTGGCTGATGCAACAGATGTCCTCAGCTGCTGTTCTTCTATAGTGTTTTCAGGTGTCTCAGCAACTGAGTTTGTATTTATATATGTGTGTGTGTATTTATAAAAAGAAACACTACACATTTAGGTAAATCCTTTATTGATAGAGTTTGAGCAACTGGATCCAACAACGAATGATACAGCAAACTATAGAAGAATATCACACTTCATTTAATTTAATTTTGGAGGGTTTTTTTCTGCTAGAATGAATTAACAGCTTCAGCTGTTCTTTTCCTTTCAAAAAGGCTGAATTTTATTGTGTAAAAATTGAGTTCTATATTCTTTTTACATTGCTGTTTGGCATTACTTTAAGCTTGTACAATCACTTGTCTTTTCACCTAACATTAGTTACTGGTATAATTCTAAAAGGTTTTGGCCAGGGCAGATTCTCTCTTGTTTGTGAAGCTTACAGTTACATTCTTAAATCAGTCTGGTTCAGAGAAAACAGTTTAATGTTGCTTGAGATTCTTATTCCTTCTTATGAAATGGAAAATTCAGCAGTGGAGTTCTGTTGTTCTGCTTCTCACAAGCAGCACAAGGTGAAGAGATGGGTAAAGACTCTCGTTACAAGTTTAGACACTTTGCATGGTGTTCCTCTGTGAAAGAACCAACTGAATCAGCTTCAGTGAAGGCCTTTAGGTCAAGGGGTGTCTGTGAGAGGGTTCCAGTTGATTGAGGGCCCAGAGAAAAATCTCTGTGAGCATTCCTGCTGCTTCTTTCTGGACATTCACTTTTTCATCATTGCCATCTTCCGTGGATGTGTCAACAGAAGGGCAGGAAAATGAGTTCATGATCAAGCATTTGGTCTTAAAGATAATAAGGGATGAGGTCTTTCAAAGTGGTGATCTATTCTGAAAAGCCAGCATGTGGTTGCCAGTCTGGGTATCCCTGTTCCTGTCTGTCCATCCTTTGCATCTGACATATATATGTGTGTGTGTATTTAAATTGTGTGTGATTAAGGCCCTGCATGTGCCATTGCATTAATTCTTCTGAAGAAAACTTCCTTTGGAAATGGTTGTGGTCCTTTGGAGCACATCCTTGTCAGGCAGGGGATTGTGTCTGCCACATGGAAGGCTCATCAGTGAGGAACAACTGAGGCCATGTGTGGTGCATTTAACACTTGGAATTAAATGTAGGAGATCATGTGCTTGCTTAAAATATTATTTGCCACATACAGAAGTTGATATAGGTGGAGTCCTTAGTCTAGAGGAGCTGCATCCTTTCATCCTTTCCCAAACCTGTAAGAATCACTTTGACAATCACATTGGTTGAACCAACGCCAGAGCTGGCTTTAATTATCTGTAATTCAACTGTGTGAGAAGGCTACAAGGATTTTTTTTAAGTGATTTTTGTTTCAAATTACTGAAACACCCAGTTAACCGTGAAAACATACATTAAAAAAAAAAAAAAGCAGGAACTTAGTTTGTGTGCTAAAAGCATGCTCCAGTGTAAAAAAAAAAAAAAAATTGAAAATACTGAAATATTCGGTATAGATAATGAAACAGCATAAAGTAGGCATGGTTTGTAAAATAGAATCCGTATTTCCAGCTTGGCTAATAAGCTCAAGTACAGATGTGGTGACTGAGTTAATATCTGGTGCACATGCTACTGTTTTGGGTTGGAGTAACCTGAAAACCCTGCAGTCTTCCATACTCCCCTGTTTGCCTCTTCCTTGTTTGAGAATGGGAGAATAAATGCATGAAACAACATTTCGAAGTGGTTAAGGGATTTCTGAAGTGAAGATTTCCTTCAGAATTTCTGTTCTGAAGGATTACAGTGGTCCTATCTGGGACCAAAGTCTGACTGAGGATTGTTCTGATGTAGCTACTCTTGAAGGTGTTTGCTAATTACAAAGTAATTACTAGGGTAACCTCGCTGGAGAGACTCGAAGTCCAACTTTGAGATAAATACATGGCAACCAGAGTAATCAATGAAAGCTGGAGAAAAGGGAAAACAAAAAAACAGAGACAGAACAGTTGATCAGAGAATTGAGGGGAGCAAAGAGGTAAAGGTAACAGGAATTACATTGTGCCTGGTTTGAGTTTCATGACACTCATTTTCCTTGAAAGGTTGTTTATCAGCAAGATTGCTTTGTTTCTTAGTTCAAGCTATCTCTTTAAAAATGGTTCGGGATGGAAGTGACCTTGAGAAATAACGAGATATAAAATCGTAGTGACTCCAGTGCAGCCGCAGCATGGCCCATGAAGTTTCCTTTTAGTCAGCAGCTTCTCGGGTGGCTCAGCAGCGGGCTGAGTGCCGCAGGTAGCGCGGGATGGATCCTGTGTCAGGGGACAGAGGGACAAAGGGACAAAGCACCGGCGCCGCCCGGCCTGCCCCGCGCCCGCACGGCTCTGTTACAAACCAATCGAAGGCGCTGCAGCCCATCGCGGCACTAATTGGTAATTCTAGCTGGACATCTATATGGAGTTATCTGCATGCCTGCTACGGCGCTTTCAGAGCCACTTTTGTTCTGCTCCATCCTGCTTGACAAAATGGCCCTCATAGCTTTAGGGAGAGAGATGTGCATCAGTGAGTATGGGGCCGCTCCAGCTGCTTGTCTTGTTTGTATTCCCTTGTTCAGAAAACATGGCTCGGGTTACAGCTGCATGGGTCTGCTCTGATCATCTCTGATAATGTGGAGCTAAACATTCCTTAAAATAGGTTAAACCATTTATTGCCTTTTTTTCCTGTGCCAGCGCACTTCAGAAATATAACTCATATTCACATTAATTCTTTTTTTTTTTTTCTTTTTGTGAGCAATATGTCAGTGGCTGACTTGAAAAGTAAATAATTCAGAATTAGATTTTGCTTTCTATGTTCTCATTGTTAGTAAGAGTCAGCACAACTTAGTATGGGCTAACCTAAATGGACATGAATTGGATTAGAAAGCTGAAATTTTATTAGTGGGACTGAAAAAAGAACTGGCTGAAACACATGACTTGTTCATTTCTTGTAGCAGACTTTACTTAAGAATTATTTTGATGCTGTATACCGACTGCTTTGTAAGAAAGATTTCTGTTAGCGTTTTTGGGGGATATTTCAAAACAAAGAGCAACTTCTGCATAAGCATTGAGATTCTGTTTGATTTCCCTGTGTCTGACTTTGTGGTGCCTTTCCCTTACAGCAACCAGCACTTGCTCTGTATGTGCCATAAAGAGTAGTTAAAGAGATGCTTATGTCAAAACTGAAGCTGAATTTCAAAGCTAAAATTAATATTAATCCATATGGTTTTATATGAAAAAACATTTTGCATGTGTTAGACGTCCTTTTTTTTGTTAAAAGGACAATTAAAAGTACATATGTATGGGACATGATGTTACAGAAATATGCATTAGTTACCTGGACTGTAAGAGAGTGTTTTTACTGGTTTTGATGTCAAAGGTTTTACTGTTAAAATTTGTAGTTATACACTTAAGAATCAATGCCTTCTCATTTGTAATTGTTCCCAAAATTTCTAAGTAATAATTATTTGCTTTGGGCAGAAAATTGATCTTACTACCAGCAGGAATGACTTTGGCATAGAAAAGAACTTGTGAAGCAGCAACATTTTGTCATTGGTGTTTTTCCTTATACCATAAAATTATGTCTATACTTTACATTCTGCATGTGAATCTCATTGAAGTTTCATGGAATTCAAGCTTCATTCATGGATTTTGGTTATTTTCAGCACATTGTCATGGCAGAGTACAGGACACATTTTTCTTGTCTTGGATGGAATAGTTCTGAAAGCTCTTCCTGACTGGCATGAGCTCAAACCCTGCCTTAGAAAGGCATTCATGTGCTTTGTTGGTGACAATCAGCTTTGCTGAGGAGGTGCCTCATGTCTGGGTGTTTGAGTTTTTTTGTGCAATACAAAGAACTGCTCCTTTCCCTGCCAGGGGAAGTAGATAACTGTAGTTTGCTGGGGAGCACAACTGAGAGTTCCATTATATTGCGTTTTGCTCTGCTTTGCAGTGAAAAACTGGTGCCATTAACTGAGTAGAGGCAACTTACCTTGAATTTTTCATTGCTTCTGGATGTAATCTGACCTGACTATGGGCACTACACTCATAGGTCTGTGCCAGCTGGGTATCAGTAGCCACAGTCAATCATTTCTCAAAGTTAAGGATGTTTTATTCAGAAACAAGTCTCTTCAGCCAGTGCCCTTTTGTCTGTGACTTTCTTACTGGTGTAGTGTGAAGATAATTCATATGTCCTTTTGTAACAGTTAATTTGTTAGAGACAAACATGTGGTTCCAGATTCAAACTACTTCATCAAGATTCTGCATATTCTGAATAAAGGTCCGGATTCCCACATAATTTCTGACAGTGAAACAGAAACAGTGTATGTTTAAGCCCATCCAGGTTCTGATGCTGGTGCCTTTGTGTAGTTTTCGCTACATTTCCTTCAGAAACGGATTGTGATATTTTTAGTCTCCCACAGACCTGTTAGATTTTGTAGTATTTTGCCTTCTTGGTGATGTATGTCTAGCATATTTTAAAAGATAACTCTGGCCAGAAAAGGGGCATAAATAATGAAACCAGTATCCTTATGTGTGTTAAGAATTACTTTATTTCAAATGTTGCCGTATTGTCCTTACACATTGATGCTGACAGAGATCTTGAAAAATATGCACTTTTTTTTAGGATAAACGTTTTAATGATTGTTCACATAAAAATCTTAATTATCTGGGCCTTCTTGTTTTCTTGGGTTTATTTTTAATGAGAAAGCTAAACCGTAAATGTCCTTCTTTCTTTTCAGTTCCTTTACTGGGGTGGGGGATTGTTTTTTAAATAGAAAGATTGATGTGATGGTTGCTTTTCAGGAAGTCCTGATGATGCTTGATAACTATGTAAGGGACTTCAAAGCATTGATTGATTGGATACAGCTACAGGAGAAGCTAGAAAAAGCTGATGCTCAAAGCAGGTAATTAGATTTATATTTTTTTAATCTACACAGAGAGTAAAGTTCACAGTAAGCTTCATTTTCTAGCAGAGATTAGAAAACAGAACGAATTTTCCTTTTGGATAAAATGGGTGTGAGGACATTTTATGTGCATTGTCACTGTCACTTAGAAGTAGAGGATATTTCCAGTCCTTCCCCATCTTTTCCTTTTGAATGGTTGGTTTTGTGCTTTGCTCTATACTGGAATTTGAAATAAGCATTGTAGTCTTGAGAAGAGGCATTATTTTTGCTATGGGGTCTGGCTGATAGGTTTTGGAGTTGGTGTAGAAACAATTGCTAAAATGAATGATTGAATTCAGCGGGGTTCGTTAATACTGAGTGTTTGTCAGTTCTAGTTTGGTTTAAGATGATAGAGGAAGAGTTACTGTGAATTGTATTTTTAAACCTTTCTTTCCTGGATTTGCAGACCCACTTCACTGGCTTGGGAAGTAAAGAAAATGTCTCCAGGACGCCACGTGATCCCGAGTCCATCCACAGACAGGATTAGTGTGACATCAAATGCTCGCAGGAGTTTGAATTTTGGGTATGAAACCAGCTAAGAACTTTCCTGAAGCTAAAATAAAGATTCATTTGACACAAAGCTCATGAATGCACTATTTTTCTGTAGTAACCAATGTGTTGTTTTGTTGCTTATTAAATCATATAAGCAATTATTTGCATTCCTAAAAGAAAAGCCCATGGTCTGTAAAGGAAAATCCTATCAAGGACTTACTTTTTCCTAACTTCTTAATATATTTAATTACTGGTCATTGAAAAGACCTGAAGATAAAATACTGTTAGCTTGTGATCTAAATATGTGAGCATGTTTAGTACTCTCTTCTCTCTACAAAACAAAGGTGAAAATGTCTGTAACTGCATTTTAAAATTGCCAGTGTGTGCAAGGGCCAGCTGAGTGAGCAGAAGTAAGTGCAGGTCAGAAAGAATGAGTGTAAAGTGAGATGATGGTGACTCTGATGCGTGGCAAAACTGATACTCGTTCAGATGGAGAGGATGTTGTGTATTACATCTTTTACTTGTTCAAAGAAAAATATCTGAAAGCAGTTCAACAGAAATATGCATAGATTGAGAGCAGTACTGTCTGGTGCTATCTCAGTCTGGAGAGCACGGATGTGTCCAGTTGAAATCTTCCTCAGGCTGTGTTCTGTTCCTTCAGGTTTGGAAGGATCTAGGGAGCACACTGCTCAGTTTGCTGAGTACTTACAGTGTCCTCAGCAGAGATGTGATCCTGGACTCTTTGGTCAGCCCCTCTGAGGATTGAGGTCTCTCAAATTTCACATATCAAATATTTCTACACAAATACTACAGAGTGTGCTGGTTGAAAAAGCAAAGTGTGTTTGGTGTAGGCCCTGTGTAGGTGAATCTGTCGATTCCTACCTAACATCTGAGGGGTGCCTGCTGAAATGCCTGGTGCTGGGGAGAAAATATGCACAAGCACTCAAATGAAACACTTGAATCTGGTGGAAATCAATGCTCTTTATTTTTATTAGAACATAACAGCTCTCAGTGCTCTTTTATTTTTGTTAGAACGTAACAGCTCAGCACAATTAGCCTTATTTGGCTGTAATTACATGTTGCTATTGCTGCTGGAGCTGTTTTATTCACAATCACAGGGACATGAGCAACTGTGTGCGTTAGAGCAGGGAGCAGCAAGATGAGTTTTCCATCCTTCATACTTGAAAACTTTATTCTTCTGTCTTAGTCCACTTGTGTGTCTCAAAGCAAGGCAACCTCAGAGAGCTACAATATTTTGTGTGTGAGCGAGAAAATAGGATAGAAAATAAGGGCTGAGACATACTTGGTGCTGGAGACATTTTTGGCAGCGTACTAGGAGTTACTAGGAAAGGAATAGGAGAGAGAAGGTTGTGGTGTACCTTAGTAGAATTAATGATTCATACCTGTAGTCATCCTCATATCTTCCCCAAAGCAGAGTAGGAAAAGTAGAGAAACTAGAAACAGAGACAGTCAGAGGTATCCAACAACATTGATGCAAAAAGGAAAAAAAAATTGGAGAAGAGTAACAAGAAGGATATAAGATAAATAAAATCACTTACATGGAAGATGAGTAGGAAAATTCTGTTCATTATTGTTAATGAAAAGGAATAGGGAGCACTAAATGGTCAAACACCAGGCTTAAAACGACAGGAGTATTTTTCAGGACTTAATATGTAGAATTTGTTATTATGTGTTGCTTTGGTTGCCAAAAACAGTAATCCCTTCAGAAATTAGTATCACGAAGATCAAATTTGATCTTGTTTATTAAAAACAAAGATTTGTTGAGCAAATTACAGCAAGTTTTCAGTGTAAATTGCTGCAACCTGGAGAGTTTGCCAAAGGAGAGGTAATTCTGTATGGCACTGTTCTGACTCTGATAAAGCTTTCTAACAAACTGTTCTGTTACTTGATCAGACACTAAACAGAGTTGTGGCTTTCATTTAGGAACCCTGCAGTGACAATTTCTGCAACACGCCTGGCTCCTTCTGGTGGAAGTTGGGCCGATAAGGTAAAAGCCAACCATGGAGCTAAAGCTGCCAATCCTGAGCTGGCAACAGCACAAGCCTGCCTGGTACCTCCGGCACAGAAGTCACTGAGGAAAAATGGCAAGTCCCCTTCACAGGGTTAAATTATTTGCACAAACTCTGTAGTTTAAAGTGAATTCAGAACGTGATGACCTGTGTGCTAAGCAAAATTAAACCTAGCTTTGCAAAGTACAATGTTTTAATTCAATATAGAGAGAAAATTCATGCAGCCTTGAAATGTAATAGTTAAGTTTGAGACAAAAGTGTGTTTTCATATGTAGGTAACATTCTGCTTTATTTTCACGAATTAGAATTTGATCTGTTCAAATACCAGTTTATAACATATGCCACAAACTGCCAATCTAACTGACTGCAGGTTGGGATGGCTTAACAAAATAAAGAATAATGCATGTCCAGGAATCGGGGAAGAGCTCGAGATAGTTTTATATGTCCTGGGAGAACATGCTGTTAGAACTGTGCTGAAGTAACAATTGATGTTTTTTACTTGGAAGACAAGAGTTACCACATACAGTTATGAATTGTTTCTCTAAAGATGCTTCTCGGAGAATGCTCAATTCAGGATCTTTTGTTCTAGAAGAGATTGGTTTAATTTCAACCATAAAAAAACTACCATTTGGTTTGTAAAATTAGTTTCTTTGCACTCAATCTCTGAGATTGTCTTCAGAAATGCTTTTCTTTTTAAATTTATTTTCTTCATATGTGGGCTCAGATGACTTTCTGCAAAACCATCATGCAAGATGTAGAAATGGATATTCTGAAAGAAAATTAAAATGGCTTTTTTATTAAAAAAAAAAAGTTCCAGGAAGTGCATGTATCAGTTGAAGATAGTTGCACATTCAACCTAGAGTAGTAGAAGCCATGTGTGTGATGACTTGCAGACTTGCTGTTGCTAAAGTACCTTTATTAGGTGTTCTTGTGCCTATGGAGAATGTTATTGGCTACATAGGGAGTAAAAGTGATCTGTATTTCAATATGGATAATGTATTTTAAGAGGCTAAGAGGAAAACAAACGACTTCCTCCTTGTGTTACTTTCTGAGGTTTTTAAAGGGCTGAAGATTCAGTGTTTGCCGTGTTTTATTGAATGTTACTTGCAGTGGATGGGCTCCAAAAAGGGAGAAGCCCCTTAGGTCCTGTAGTACTGGACTTGAAACATTTCATTTGAAGAAATAACAGTCATTCCTCTAGACTGTGTTTATTCTTAGGAATCTCTAATTGCTGACATTGAGCATTGGAGAATTTCAGTGATTTTCTCATGGCTGAATTGTTACATGTTTAACAAATTCTCTGTAGGAGCATTTTGTCCTTTGTGTGGGAGGTGGAATCACTTTGGTGAGATCCAATTATCCCTGCTGATGAAAGCACAAGGAAATCTGTGAAGTTTATGTGAAGGGAGCCACAGTAGCTCTTCACATGCATTATTGAAACAGTTCTGAGGCTCGTGTGTCAGCTGCTCTGCCCCTTGCCCAGCTAATGCACTCCCAGCTGTTTGTGCATGTGGGCCTTGGGGAAGTATTCCCCTGCTCCTGTAATGCTCCCTTGGCCACCCAAAACCCAGCTGGGCCTCACAGCCATAGCATTTCTCCAGACACCTTTTCTCCAGGGATTTCCAAGAGCATTAGCATTAGGCTCACAATGTTTTTGTGATATGGATGAGTGGGATGATACCATATCTGTTTCATGGTTGATGCAATTTCCAAATTTAACTAAGTAAGCCCTTAGGGAGAAAGAAAATGCATTATTTTTCCATGTAGTTCTTTAATGTTTCCTTTTCTGGATGCATAATTAAATGAGGTTAAATAATCTTATCTAATTTCTCTCATTAAACTTACTGTTACCCTCAATATTTTAATGAGTTTTTAAAAATTATCTTTCATGCTTGAGTGTTTTTTACGATATGAAATGTAGACTGTTCTTGCTGTCTGGGTAGTTTCTGGTCATGAATTCCCTGTGGCAAAAAGTGAGATGGGTTATAAGTTTAGAGTGTGTATTAGAAATAGAAGTAGGTGTTTGTAATTAAAGTAACTATTACAGAATTTAGGACAAGGAGCAATCTAGAACATGTTAACTTCTCAGAAATATTTTTTCTGTTGCCATACTTGAAATCTGGTTGGTTTTTATTGTTATTGCTATTATTCTCGTTCTCATCTCTCTTGTATGAATTGCTCATGTCCATAGCTGTGAGTAGTTCTGTCATGTGGCTGAGACTGGAGACCTTGCAGGATGTCAGGCCCTCTCAGGCAGCTGTCCTGGCTTGGGCTCAGATGGGGCTGTAGTTTAATTATGTGGGGTTTGGGCATGATGGCAAGTAAGGTTTTTAGAAGGGCTGTGCATCTGCTGAGGTAGAAGCTCCAGGAGTTTGCACCCAGGTGCCTGGATTTGTGTTCGTGGTGTTTCCAGTGAGCTCCAGTTCTCCCAGATGGAGCAGCTTCCCAGGAGCCTGGTCGCTGGGAGGGCCTGGAGATAACAGATGGCTTGTCACGTCCATGTAACACAAGAGCAGGCAGGGACAGCCAAGTTCACTGGAAACTAGAGAATGATCAGGGTAGGCACATGAATTATTCATCTGCAAAGCTCCAGGAGTAATCAAACCCAGCATGTGATACTCAGCCTGTGGAGATGGCCACTGGGCTGCAAGAATTCCAGGGAAAAAATATGGAAGAAGATTGGTGCCTTACTGAGTGTTAACTTTGTCTTCACCTAATGCCAATAAATATATAAGCTTTGCAAACTCTTAGTCAAAAATGTGCCTGGAAGTGACTGAATCCTGAAATGCTTGGTGAATGAAAATGAACAGAATCTTCTGGTGCACTGCAATTGTCAGGTGGCATCACACTGTGTGGTGGTTTGTAAAGTTCTTTTGAAGTTTTTATTTGTAGAGACCTGAGTAGTTTATTTTGTACTTTATAAGGACTAACTAGTTTCAGATTTTTAATATTGAGACCAGTGAGAAAGTTTATATGTCTTTGTGAAACACACATGTAAAGACAGCCCTGTCTTACAGCAAAAATTTTGAAATTGCCAAACCAAAACCACTACGCACTGCTAAGCTGACTCTAGGTAGGTCAGGAGTCTGAATACACACATGCATTAGAAACTGCTTTGTGTTTAAAGAAGTCACACACAATATTCTTTCAAATGCAGGTATTTCTGGGCTATTAAATGCTTGCCTGAGTCTTGGGTAATAAACATGAATCTGACAGGGAGCTAATGCAAATTAAGAATTGAACATGTATGGCTTTTATGAAAAGATTGATTTTTACTTTAGTAAGTGTGATTATGGTTTTTCTATGCTCTGAATAATTTTATTCTAATTAATTCTGTCATTTTAGACTACTAAGAAATATGCCACGAGACAAAGAACAACTAGGCAAGACAGGCAAGAATATTCTTTTTTGGTAGAATAAACTTTAGTATATATTAATAAAGTGTATTACTACAATTATTAGATACATATATACATTTTATATAGCTTATCTAGATGTTAATAAAATTATGTTTAGGTAGTAGATACTGCAAAAGGTTATCTTCCGATCCTTTTAATATAAAAAAGATGCTTTTATGTAAGAGGTGACTTCAATTTTCAGAAGAAATAGAAGTGAAGCATTTCAGTAATCCTGTTTTGCAAATGACAAGCAGAAGGAATTGCCACCCAAAAGTTGCTGCAGTAAAGCAGTGGTGGTTTTTTGGTTGATTTTAGCAGTAGTTCTGAACAATCTCTGTTGTCTGTTACTTGCCAGGGAAATTTCTTGGCCAGAGTTTGTCCTAAGCCAGATACAGCAGAGTGATTGTGGTCCCATCAGTTACTGAAGTGGGTGGGGTGGGGTGGGAGCCAAGGGCCTGAGCAGTCCCTGTCCTCCAGAGGTGCAGAGCCAGATGCTGCACAGGCTGTGAACTTTCTGGTTGTGATTCCTGGGAAATTAAACCCTGTTCCCTGGAGAATTGCCCTGAGAGGGCAATGTGTTCCCATCACTAGGTCCTGTAGGCCATATTTTTTCTAGATAAAGATGAAAAATCTAAAAGAAGGCTGAAGTTGCCTGCAGGGCTCAAATGGGAAGTCTGTGGCAAAGGACAATGTAATTGGTGTTTTTTTGACTGCTGTTCCCATCTCTGGTCAGCAGGACACACTGAAATGTGTGCAAATGCACAAGAGGGGAAGGCACACAGGCTTTTTGGAGACCCTTATACCAGCAGCGATCTGAAGAGATCAGCCATATTCATTCACACAATTTGGGAATTTTGTTTATTTTAAAATACACAGGAATTTTTTAGAGTGAAACAGTCTCAATAGTAAAATACCAAATTATTTTTTTGCATCTGACATTACCAATATGACTAAGGTTTGTGAGCAGTTATATAGTTATGTAAGAACAGCTGTTGCTTGAGCTGCTCAGTGGAGTTAAATTCCAGTACAGTCCTGTCCAGTTCCCTGGTAACTCAGGATTTGCACCAGCTGTTGGGCCAGACTGCTGTTCTTCATCCTGAGATGTTAAAAGAACCCAATAGTTAAATGAGCAGTGTTTGTAAAATGCTGGGTGCCAAGGGCAGCAGAGGATGGAAGTGCCATTAGTTTTGGTTTTGGCACATTTCCAGTTCCCTGATCACTGCTGCTGTTGGACATCAGTTCAAATCCACCTCCTGGCTCTTTATGTGTTCATGGTAAACCTTAAGGTTTGAGCTCCAGCTCTGCTCTTTATGCCTGAGCTACATGGCCATCTTTATTAGTAAAAATTTTAGAAATACCCAGAGAACTGATTTTTTTTATACAAGTTATATTCTAGATTATTACCCTCTGTAAGACAGTGTTGGGATTTTTTGCATCTCTACTTCTCCAGGTAGAAGTCACCTCCTATGCCCTTCTCCTCCTTTCATGAGAGCAATCTTAAAAGCAGCTTTTGCCAAAAGTATGTTGGACAACATGCACGTAGTTAGTTCTTGAGCTTTTTGCAAGGATTTTTGTTCAAAAAATAGACAGGCCTGAGCTTTCCTTTCATACTTGTGACCTGTACTGTCAGGCTTCAAAGAATCACTTACAGTTGTTTCAAGATATGTGAGAAATTACATGCTGCTGTTAATTGCTGGCCACAAAAAAGTTACGTATGGAGAAGGGGTTCACCTTGAAATCTAGAAATCTGGAATCTGAAATCACACCTATGACCTCATGCTTCAGGCAGACAAATATAACTTTAAATGGTTTTCAAGTACATACCAATATCAGATAGTTATGTGTAGCAGCTGTATAGAAATCAAAGTAAATTGAAGAAAACTGCTTTTCTATTTTCTCCCTCAGTTTACAGTCCTAATGTAGCAATATTTGCCATTTCCTGGAATCCAGGAAAAGCAGTTTTCTAAAAGCTGGCACCAATTAGTGTATTTTTCTTATCAGAATGAAACAAATAGAGAAGTAAGAAAGCACTGGCAAAATAGTAAGGGTAGTAAGCCACGTTTCTGCTTTGTGCATAATTGTGCAATTATGTATGTACTTGCACTTTCACAAAAGGCCTCTAACATTACTGTTGCTGCACACAAGAGCAGATGTGGTTTCCTTGTTGTGCTTTACCTTCTCCTGAAATAGCAAGGAACAAGCATGACAAGCTGTAGTACACATTGCCATTTCCCACACCATTTTGTGCCAGAGTAGCTTCACTCTGCAGAAACAGAACGTGTCCCACGAATGTGTCTGTAATACCAATAGCATTCATTGAAGTAAAAAGCTTTGCTGAAGAATATTTCATTGATTTTTTGGGTATTGATTTTTAAAGAGAACATTTTTCTCCCACAACTTGTGTAATCCTGTAATAAAATAGTTGTTTCTAATGCTTCTATTTATAAGTGTTCCTGAGAAGAGGGGGTGTTTTTCTCACTAGATCGAAAGGATGCAGAGGGCTGGGAGACGGTTCAGCGGGGAAGGCCCGTTCGATCTCGATGCACAGCTCTGGCAACAAAAGCTCCTGTAGCTGCAGAATCACTGAAGTCCAGAGGTGACAGTGACAAAGAAAATGGGATTTCACCACCAGCAGAAAACAAGCATGGGAGTTCAGCCCTTGGTGGTGCTGCATCCGAAAGCACCGAGCTGGTGCAGAAGGATCCTTTACATCACTCTGAGGGTCCCCTTACTGAAAGGACTCAGGTCAGTGCAGCATTTTTAACCTTTTTATAACCTTAAATCTTGCAGCTTTTTCTGAAGAGCATTTTCTTTTATGAACTAACCAGATTGGAAAAGGCTTTTAAAAAATGGTTATTTCAGTTACGTTTGTGGAAAATACAGTAAGATGTCAGCACAAACAGGCTAATTAAAATTATGCTGTGGACAGCTTTTCCATGTTTTCCTAAAAGTCAGCATTCAGCCCATCTCGTACATAGATTTCAGGTAGAAAGATCCAACTTTTGCAGGTTAATGAGCACCTGAAATAAGTGAAGTTATTTGCATCACTCAGTGTTGTTGCCAGGTATTTCCTTAAAATTTGACTCTGACTTTAAAAATCAGCATGTTCCATTTTGTTAACTTTGCAAATGCCTCTTGTTAGTTCACAGCCTCAGAAGCCAATGGAAGCACTGGCACAGCATTGCAAGGGGATTGCTTAGAACCAGGTCCTGAGATGCCTCCAGTCCTCACCAGTACAGACTGCAGTTCAAAAAGTCTGCACATGAATGAAGCCTCCCCCCAGAGCACTGATACTACAGATTGGCATCAAACAGAAAAAGCTAAATCTGAAACGGAAATGGATCCCTCAGATATTTCAAATGTGAGTGCTGCCAGATTGGTAAGAAACCTCGTAAGATTTGTGTGTGAATAATAAATCTAAGCCTTCATTTTCTCAGTCCGTGTTCCACAGCGTTTACTGTTAGCCTTATGTAAAACTAGAAAAATCTATGAGGTACTTACTGTAGGAAAAATAAATTGTTGCACAGCAACTTTTCATTACATAATTCAGTTCTGGTAAAGTTTCAGAACTTGAACTAGAAAGATAGAAATTTGTTGCTTGGAATAAAGGAATCTGTGCTCTCATTACTTCTTTTAATAATGTTTGTGCTAATTTTTCATTTCCTTCCCCTAGCAGTCATTTTAAGTCACACTCTTGTTCAAGTCTTACTTCATTTTCGCTCATCATTCAAACTGGAAACACATGGATATCAAAATTCTGTTAGAAACAAAGTCAGACCTCTGCCTTTTAAGACTCATTGAGCTGCTCTGCTGGGTCTTCCTTTACAACAAGCAGTTTGGAGGAAGGCCATTCTTAAAACAAAAAAAAAAGTGAAGTCAGTTTTCTGTCTTTATCTGGCATCCCAAAAAGTGTGTCCTTTCCTTTCTGGAGCATTCTGCAGGGTGTGTGTACTTCACTAGGATTCTCTGAGTGGAGAGTTGCAGTAATGTTACATAAAATCCAGCTTATACTTTCAGGTGCTCTGTTCTGGTTTGAGTTTTTAGGGGTTTGTGTTTGGCTTGGTTTTGTCAGAAACTAGATTAAAATTCTGATTTGCAGAAATTTTCCTGAAAATCACTTTAAGTTTTGCAAACTGGAGTCCTGCTAGATAATTTCCAAACCAAGTACCTGTTTGCTTTTAGAGCAAATTTCAAGCATCTCACCCACTAACATTGTTTCAGTTTTTAGCAGGATGCTAATAGGATGCTGCCAGATTGTTTGGATCTGTATCTCTTGGAAGCATTTTACTGCTCTGGATCAGTCTGCTTTAAACACCAGTTTGTGTATCATGGCTCTTTGTTTGGTACTGGAGTGGAAGTGAAGGGGTTAATGCTGGACACTAGGGAAGGAAAAGACAATCAGCATAGCTAGGCTTAGATTTTTGCCCCACTCTTTTGTCATTCATATTGGAAAACAAGTACAGCCTGAGATTCCATTGTATTAACTATGATAAAGTTCCCAGATGCAGTTAATGCAGATAATTTCTATCTTTAAATAAACTTTGGAGCACAAAGTAGAGGTAACAGCATGGCATGCACTCGTGTCTCAGAGTATGCCTTGCTTGATCCCTAAGAGTAACTATTTAAAACAATAATTGCAGAAAAAACTGTCTTTGTGCTTTTAATGGCAGTGTTTGTATAATACATTTTTGAATTATGTGAATAATTAATTTTGTAAGTGTTTCATGTAGTTATTAAATGAGGTAATAGCTGCTAATACTTTTAGTGTGGTTTATATTTTCAGCTACCTTCACAAAATATATCAGTAAAAAATCTGTAAGTAAAGAGAAGTTGAACAAAACATCATATAATTCATGTTAACTGTGTGGAATCCTCCTTTTTGTGCCTGCTACTGATTTTGAGTTTTTTTCCTACTGTCACGTTTCCTCCAGTCCATGGCAGAAGTCCTTGCTAAGAAAGAAGAGCTGGCAGATCGGCTGGAGAAGGCAAATGAAGAAGCCATTGCCAGTGCAATTGCAGAGGAGGAGCAGTTGACCAGAGAGATTGAGGCAGAGGAAAACAATGACATTAACATCGAGACTGACAATGACAGTGACTTCTCTGTGAGTGTCCAGTTCATTTTACTGTACCCAGACTCAAGCTCTGTTGTCAGTGAAGAATGAATACAGAATTTGTTAGTGTTTGTTTTGGTGTTGACATAACCTGTTTGACATGTGAAATAGTGCCATGGAATAATTATCCCATACTGAGGGATATTTAGTCTTATTAAACTCAGTCAGTCTTGCTGCCTTTTCTGGGTGCAAAACAGGGGGACCTGGGACTTGTTACATTCATTGCTGCTGTGGAAGAGTGGGTGAAGTAAAAGTCTTCATTTTTACTGTCAAAGCAGGAGCAGCATCTGCCTTTTGGGTGGCCAGTTCTGTTTGGAAGCATTGCTGAGTATTGTTGAATTGGCTGAGTTTCATATGTATGTCCACCTGCAAGTTAAGGTTTATGTTTTTACTGTCTGGTTCTTATTAAATTTCAGGCTAATATGGGCAATGGAAGCATATCCTTCTGTGGTTTGTCTATGGACTGGAATGATGTTCTGGCAGATTATGAAGGTAAATTTTTATATATTACTGTGTTTGTATGGAAATAACAGCAAAAATTTAGAAAAATGCCCATTTTATTCATGGCCAGTTAAGGTTTCAGAAGTTTGCCCAACACATTCCCAGTTATTTCTGTTGTTTCCTAAGGAAAGATGGACTTTTGTGTTCAAACTGTCTCTGTGTCTCTTTGTCCTTCACTTCTCTTTCTTCATCTCTCTATGAGAATTTTACGGTTTTTAATCCAGTTTTGTATTAACATTTGGATAAAAGTGTAATAAAATCATCAATCATTAAAAAAGGACAGGTATTAAAGATGCTTCAGTCTGTATTTGCACCTAGACCCAAGGAAACCCATCTGAGAGAGAACGAGAGAAGCTAATCCTTATTGTTTCTTGTAGAGGAGTGTGTTTAATGATGCCCCCTTTGTTTCTGTGTGCACAGCTCGTGAGTCGTGGCGCCAGAGCAACTCGTGGGGAGACAGAGTGGAGGAGGAGCCCGCGCGTCCCCCCGGCCACGGCATCCACATGCACGAGAAACTCTCCTCCCCCTCACGCAAGAGGTGCTGCACTCGTTACCTGCCTGCCCAGCCAGGCAAAACAAGCAACAATCTCATGGCTAATGCAAACTCTTCCTAAATCTGCTCTGCTTAAGTCTCTGGGTGGAAAGTGCTACAGAAATCTCTATATTTTTTCATTGTCCACTAACTAAAGAAGTCTAGAAGAGCAGTATTCACATTTACAGGAAATAATTGCCCTCCAGTGGCCTATTTGTTTTCTCTTGGTGAAATGACATAGAAATGTTTGCTACACTGTCAGTTAATATTGTCTAACTTGTTTTTGCTCTTCTTTGGTTTTTATTAAAAGAACAATAGCAGAATCCAAAAAGAAGCATGAGGAGAAACAAATGAAAGCTCAACAGCTGAGAGAAAAGTTACGTGAAGAAAAGACACTGAAGCTTCAGAAATTAATGGAGAGGGTAAGCTTTCTGTGATATTAAGGGCTGCTCTGCTGCCTTTCAGAAAAGGATCTTTTTCCACATAGTAGAGATTCAAACTAGTGGTGAAATGAAGTTGTCATCTGAGTTTATGTAGTTTTCACAGCTGACTTGTGCATCACAGCTGTTAAGGAAAGCATTATTTCAAATCATTAAATTCTCGACTGTTTTGTAGGAGACAGTCTCAGATTCAGAGAAGGTATGACAAGAGTAGAAATGTGTTGCATGTATCAGACAGAAACAATAAACTCACCAAACTGAAGCAGTGTTCTTTGAGTTAAACTTAAGGCAGGCTTTGTGTAGGGCATGCAAATATTTTGTTAGCATGAAGAAAGCTTCAAGGATTAGAAAATTCTGAGGTAAATTCAGGCCCTGTTGTCAGATGCTGTGTTAGTAATGAATTGACTCATTCTGTGTAGGAGAAAGATGTGAGGAAATGGAAAGAAGAATTGTTAGACCAAAGACGCAGGATGATGGAGGAGAAGTTACTCCATGCAGAATTCAAACGTGAAGTGCAGCTACAAGCAATTGTGAAAAAAGCACAAGAGGAAGAAGCCAAGGTAAGTGACTTTTTTCAAGAGGAACTATTTAATAGCTATGCTTTTATAATTGTTGTACCTCAGAGTGCTCCGGAGTTGTTTGTGAAGGACAGTGCAGGTTAGATATGAGCACGTGTGAGCCATGAAGCAGATAAATACTGATGTCTAAAGGTGCGCTCTTTCCTAATATGACTTAAAATTAATTAGCTGTTACTAGACATCATGGTGGGTTGGTGTGGAAGAAAAGATGGGTTGAAATAAATAGTTGACTGTTAGCTTGCTGCTTTTGTTCCTCACAGGGAATGGCAGCATTTTTGGTGATACCTAGTCCTCCTGGAAGGACTAGAAGATCTGATGATCAATACTCTGCTTTTCCAGCACCATGGGGGAGCTTTGTTAAAAAGCCATTCCAGATTCAGTATTGTGTGTCCTTAAACAGTAGATGTGTTGCTGTGTTTTGTACCACTGATGTTGAGCAGCTGGGAATAGATAGACCTGCAGTTAGCATGTGGCAGTTATTCTAAATTAAGTATGTTTAGTGCTCTTCTGACTTAATAAAAAATTCCATAAGGCAATCACTAGATGGATGCTTTTTGGTTTGCTTAATTCATACTACTTTGATACAATTTTTAATGGTTTAAGCCCAGAGCCACACACTTATTTTGCCTCCTGTCCCGTGGGATAGGGGAGAGAGTCAGAAATGTAAAGGTGAAAAAATCTCATGGGTTGATACAGAAATGGGGAGTTTCTGTATGGGAGTGGGGAAAATCAATTCTAAGGAAAATAACAAAGAGAGGTAAATGATAAAGAAAGACAAGTGATACAAAAGGAAACAATTGCCAGTCCCTGAGTAGGGGCCCCACACCAACCCTCCCCAGTTTTGTTGCTGCACATGGTGTGCTGTGGTCTGGAACATCCTTTGGTCCCTTGGCCTTGATGCTGTGCAAGCCCTGCTCAACAGTAACTAAACCATCCCTGTGTTGTCAGCATCATTTCCAGCACAAATCCGAGACATAGCACCGTCCTAGCTACTGCAGGAGAGTTAACTCCATCCCAGCCAAAGCCAGCATAAAAGAAATGAAGTGTTTTATTTTAAAGGCAGTTTTTCCCAAGTGAGGATACATGCATCTCCTCAAAACTGTTCCATTATATAATGAGCATGTATCTCAGCTGTGACTGATGCAGCTGTTCATTTGTGTTTCAAGATAAACCCAAAAAAACTGATTTCGCTTTTTTCCTTAGTTGCTGTTTCTCTCTTGGATTAAAAGGATTTCCTGACTACCTAATTCAGTCTGCCATACATTGATTACTATTCCATTACACTACTGTGACTTCTGTAATTATATTAACTAGATCACACTTGCCATAGTTCCCCAGATAAGCAGATGTTTCAAATATTGTGTGTATTTAAGTGTGTGGGATCTGCTGCCTCACGAGGCTCTTGTGTTCTGGGAATCAAGGTTAATTGGGCCAGAAGGCTTTAGAGAAATAGCTGATGGGTAGGATAACTGCAGACCATGGTAACTGTTGCTGCCCAGTTGGTTATCTAAATTCCCAGTGCTTGCTTGTTTACTGACCTGTAAAATCCATTCTGTAGGTGGAATCTAGTCAGTAAACAAAGTTACAAATATGATCCTACCTCCATTTTTCATGATCTGTTTTTGTCTGTCTGTGTGTGTTCTCTTTACCTGTTTCATTTAGTGTACACATTAAAGTTCTTTTATGCTAAGCTTTTCTTCTTATTTTTTTGTTCTTATATATTGCATTGTCCTGTGGTTGAAAAGATAATGTGTTCATGGAACAGGCTATATGGATAAGAAATATTAGACCACGAGCCTGTTCGGCTTTCTCTTATTCATGCTATCTGTACTTTCACTTTTTTGATCGGTAAATACACATGTATTTAAAGTTAGCTCAAAAGCCCTGTTGGATTCTACTAGCACTTGTGTGTTTTACTGATTCAGCCATCTGGGTTTTAGCACTACACGTTTTGTGACTGAGAGAATGGACTGATGAAATCTCGATGCTGATAGAATTGAAAGAATTTTTCTGTTTTTTACCTGAAATTTCTTGTTTCTCTGATACAATCCAAATTTTCTTTTTATATTCCATGGGCTATCTTGTTTAAAACAAACGAAACAAACAAACAATAACAAATAATTACAAAACCTGAAGACTTATTCCCAAGTTTGTGATTTTCCAGCCCATTCTGGAGGAAAGTCCCACCAGTTTAATTATCAAGTAGATAATTAACAAATAGATGAAGTTCCCTAAGCTGAAATGTATTTCACATTCTTGGTTGGCTTTCTGATTGTGTTCAGGTCAATGAAATTGCTTTTATAAACACCTTGGAAGCTCAGAACAAGCGCCACGATGTGCTGAACAAGCTCAAGGAGTACGAGCAGCGCTTGAACGAGCTGCAGGAGGAGCGCCAACGAAGGCAGGAGGAGAAACAGGCGCGGGACGAGGCAGTGCAGGTACGAGGGCCCTGCACACTGAAATGCAGCTTGGGGGTTCCTTTTGGCTCTGCAGGCATTCAAGTACAGTTTCTCTTAATTCCTGTGTGTTCCATGCCTGAAAGAGCAGTGAGAATTGGCTTTTCCCTGGCTAGGAGCGCAAGAGAGCCCTGGAAGCGGAGCGGCAGGCCCGGGTGGAGGAGCTGCTGATGAAGAGGAAGGAGCAGGAGGCACGGATTGAACAGCAGAGGCAGGAGAAGGAAAAAGCACGAGAAGATGCAGCACGGGAGAGGGCTAGGTAACTTTGCAATCATTTCCTTTCACTGTTATCCTCCCCAGCAAACTGCACCTTCTCTGTAGCAGCAGTACCTTCCTGCTTGTCAGGCTTAGGATTTTATAAAGTGGCATTAAAAAGGATTCTTGATGAATGGCTTGAAAGAAGAAATCAGGTGAGTCACCATAAATTCTGTGGTACGTTTTTGTATTCCTTACATACATACACAATGTAAGTTGTATGGCTGTATTTTATTATATTCATCTTAGTTTTATTGCAGACAAGACCTTGTAATATTTTTCCTTTTTCATATTTCACCCTAGTTTTCAAAGATTAATGTACCCATTTTCTCCATTTCCTCCACTCTCCAGAAACTTTTGGACTTACTGGCATCAGTTGGATTTCACATTGTTGTAGACACCAAAGATTACATTGGTGAAGCACACAGCTGGAAAATCAGGCTTCATTAATTCTGCTGCTTGTGAACTGCTTGGTTTACCCATAATTTTGCCGATTATTAAAAGTCCATAAAGAGGACTTCACACAGACTCTTCTCTATCTTCCTTTTGAGCCAAACATGAGGTGCAGAGAGGATGAATGTTGGTGTGTGAGATAGGTTTACTTTCTAGTCTGATACATTCTGCTTGTTTAATTTACCAAATTCTCTTTGTATTCACCTCCTATTTCTTACTCTTTTTTCTGTAGTTCCCCTGCCACAAGCATTCCTTAAAACATTGGTAAAAGTTAATTTTATTTTTTTCCTGTGATGAGTGTTTACTAATTGTTCTGGATAAATTTTTAATGTCATGACTTGTTTTCTTTAAAATTGTCATGAAGAGGATTTTTTTTCCCCAAGTATAATACTCAGAAATGTATTGATCACTTTTCATCTTCTGAAGTCCTGAGTGACATGATAGATTCAGCTTTCTGTTAGACGTGTAATGAATTCTGGGCAGGATCTGTAGCCTTTCCTGGGGCTTCATGGACCTTTCCTCAGTGTATTAAGCCAAAATCACAGTGAGACAGAGCAAGCTGGAAGAGATCCTTCAGTATGCTATTCTCATTTGGAAATACTTGAGGAAGATTAGGACTAATGGAGGATTTGGTTGTGCTGTTTTGGGAAGGTAGACCCTGCATGTGTAAGACTTCTACATCTTTCTGAAATGTGAGGAAACCCTTAAAGTAAGCAAATGGCCAAAAATTGCCCTATTGGCATCTTTGTCTTCTAAGGCCTGCTACAGTTAGATCCTGGTGAAAATCTCCAAGCGTGTATTTCCTTGCTCTTTGAGTTTAGTCAGAGTTAAACCTGCCCCATCCCTTTGTTGCACCCCATTCATTTCCTTATGACTGGTGAGGAGAAGCAGTTTCCATTTGCATTCTGTTGCTATTGTGTGTCTGCAAATCTCTGTGTTTGTTGCTCTAACACTCCACTTTCAATCCCTTTGTACTTGATACTGCAGTACCGTGCTTCCACTTGTTTTTCTTTTTTTTACCTTTGCCAGATGTTGATTGCATGAGAGATTTTTTACTTTTTTTTCTTTTCCTTTGCTTTTTTTTTTCAGATAATTTTGGGAAACAGTAGGAAAAAATGTGTGTGGTGCCTTAGAACGTGGTGATTCTGTTATGTGAGGGTCATTACATGTCCATAATAACAGTTCTGAGGTTTCTCTAACACAGCAGAGTGAAGGGAGGACTCTGTGTCCTGGATTTGAAGCTCAGGGGTGATGAACTTCACAGGAATCTGGCTGTCCTGTCCCTTCCATCCTGGATTGCAATGTGTTTTGGTGGAACCTTGGGGGGTATCATTTGGTGTTTTGTTGGGCTTTTTCCTGCTGCTAGGACTTGGCTTGTATCCTGAAGATTTAATAATGGCTGGAATGAGCAATTTTTGCAGTATCTGCTTAAAGTTTCTTCAGTATAAGCTTTACTGTGTGCATCTGTTGGTGATTAAAACATCTGTATGAATGGAATATGAATGACTTTAAAAGCCCCTCTGCCCTTAACTTGTTTCCAGTAAAGTTTTAGTTGTAATTTCAAAGTATTTTATGTTCCGGAGTTGAAATCCACAATACAGAAAATGTTGAAATCATAAAACTATATAATGTACCCTAACCATGGAAAAAGAATGCTCTTCAGAAGGGCTTGTGCAGGAGTTGTGTTGATGCTCTGTAAATGGAAACCTGAGAATTTTGTTTCAAAAACAAAACATTATTAACCCAAAGTATGAAATGATAATAGTCTGTTGTAGTTTGTAGCATTAAACAAATGTGAAAAAATGCAGCCTGAAAGAAACAGCTAATATGAGCTTGTAGTTCAGTTTTCCTTTCTCTACCTCAGGGACAATAACTCATAAAATACCTGATGCTTCTCATCCATAATCTCCTCCTCACCCCTCCCATGCCCACTAGGATTGGAAGAATTCACTTTTTTTCTCTGAAAGAACAATTTTTAGTGTTTTTCATTTAATTTACTTCCTCTGCTGTCTTCTTTCCTATCCACTCTTATATTTTCTGTAGCTTTTTGTTTTAAAAATGTTACTTTATCTGAGCCTTGTACATTTATGGATCTGATTTTGGGTTTTTTTAAATCAGATTTGTGTTTAAAAACTCAGACAAAGAGGAATCCACACATGATGAATTCCATTTCAGTTTGGATAATAATCCTGTGTCAGGCTCTCAAGTTTTGTCACTCAGGTTCCTTTAATTTTGGAATGTTTTTTGAAAAGAAGGCTGATGGCTTTGATTGACTCCTTCATAGCTCAGTTTTACCCAGAGCCTTCATTCTGTCTTTGGCACTTCAGAGCTGCCAGGCTTCTCTCCCATCACATAGCACAAGTTTTATTTGTATAAATAGCATAAGTAGCTGACTTTCTTCCCCTTCAGGATTTAATTGCTCCCTTGGCTTACTGATCACTAGGAAGTTGTTCTTGATGAAACTCTTACCTGCAGGTTTCTGCTTAATGCTCACAGTTAATAAGTGAAGTTACACCCCCTTTTTCTTTCCTCAGGAAAAAAAATCTAAATCTCTTCAGCAGGGTGATGCTGTTGGTCAGAGTTTTATCTGGAAGTTCCATTATTTAAATTTGCACCAATGAACATTTTATAGAGCACTGCCTTCAGTGCTACAAGGGCATTTTTTTGGTTTGTTGTCTGCTCCTCCCCATTGGTCCACTGACTGCAGCCCTTGACTGAGGAATGCAGGTGGTGACAGGGTTTCACATCCATCACTCTTTTGTGGCATCTTCAGTGCTCTGATTGGGACTGAGGTGTGATCCAGGTTCTGCTACAAAGTTCAAGTGTCTGTCTTTGTCAAGCAATTCAAATGAAAACATCTCCATTCTCTGTTACCTAAGGTGCTTTTTGTTGTTTTTTTTACTGAACAATCTTCATTTTTGGGTTTTCTTGTTCTGCATTCCAAACATAAATGTGCCAGTATTATTCATGCTTTACATTGATACAAATTCTCCCTGTACTTATTATTTTTTGGTTAGAGATCGGGAGGAGAGGTTGGCAGCTCTTACTGCAGCTCAGCAAGAAGCCATGGAAGAACTGCAGAAGAAGATTCAGCTGAAGGTATAAAAGGATACGTTAGCTGAAAAACACATCAATATTTCTTTGCACAGTTCAATTCCATTTGCTGTCATTCAATGTGTTTTCGTTGCTTTGTTTGTTTTCCATTCAGCATGATGAAAGTATTAGAAGGCACATGGAACAAATTGAGCAGAGAAAAGAGAAAGCAGCTGAGCTGAGTAGTGGAAGACATGCTAACACTGACTATGCACCAAAGCTCACCCCCTATGAGCGGAAGAAGCAGTGCTCATTGTGCAATGTCTTGGTGAGTTGGGCAAGGGGGATACGGCTGCAGTTGCAAGACCAGCCCAAGCCATGAAGCTACAAGTTCTGCTTCACTCCCTTGCACATTTACTGTATCCCTGCTCTGCTTTTGTAAAAAGTGCAGCTTACTCTTCTGTCCATAAATCAGGTGGGTTAGGGAAGATTTAAAAGAGCTGTAGAGTTGTGGGTAGCCTGGAGACTGTGGGCAGGGCTCAGTTATTGGCTGTCTCTGCTGAGAAAGGCAAGAACTCGGGAGCATCAGATGGAAGAAAGTAATTAAAAGACAGATTTAAAGCAAAGTAAAGAATATGGTCCTTTACACAGCAGGCAGGTGAGCTAGGAACACCTTGCTGTAAGATGCTGTGGATAATTGAATTTACTGTGAGTTCAGGGGCTGATGGGTTAAGTGTTGTTGGACTGAAGTTCGCAGAGAAACCACACCAAGCTCAAGAAGTTCTCAAATTGAGTTTGGTTGGACGCTTAGAAGGGTTGGACAGGAAAAGGAGTGCTCTCTTTGTCTCCTCTTCCTTTGGTGTTTGATTCTTTGGTCGCTGTTGGGAGCCAAGGACATTTCTTGGCAGAGGCCCAGCCTCAGCAGGGGCTCCCTGTCCCAGGGATGGTGGGGGAGAGAAGCCACAGCCCCTAGGCCAGAGCTGAGGGATCTCATACTGATAACTGCTTTCACTGCCTTGCAGAGACTCTGCATCACTGGAGCCTTACATGCCACTGAGCATTATTTTTCTTTAATTGCTGCATTAAGCATGATTGCATGGCATCACCTCAGGCAGTGCTGGAACACAAACTCAGCAGGCTGAAGTCTTGTGCACTAACTGATCATGCATTTTCAGAATGAAACTCCAATATATGATATGAGATTGAAGTGAAAATGAGAGGAGAGTCTAACATTTTTTAATCTATTGTTACACTGCTGGCTAGCAAGTCATTCTGTAATTTGTTGTTAAGTCCTGCATAAAAGATGTTTATGTAAATTAGGTTTTATTACTGGGCTTGAATTTCTGAACATACCCCTGACAAATTGGCATATTTTATATGAGAGTTAAAGATCTGTTATTTATCTATGATGGAATTTGCAAAGGAAAAATAACTATGAAGCTATTGTCGTTACAGATTTCATCAGAAGTGTATCTTTTCAGCCACATTAAAGGGAAAAAACACCAACAAGCTGTGAGAGAAAACAGTAGTATACAAGGACGAGAGCTTTCAGATGAAGAAGTGGTAAGTTTTGTAGTATTTTTCTATACTACTTCTGGTTTTAAATGCCATTCAGCTGAGTAGCCCGTGAAAGTCTTGAAAAAGGAGTTGAGCAAGACTGTTTCTTTTAGCATGGGAATCACAGCAGACTACCAGTGAAAGAAACAGTGCATTCACATATTGCAGGCAATTGCCATTTGAAGCTGTTTCTTTATAAAATGTGACTAATTGCTTTTCTGTTAATCAAAGGCATTTTTTGTGTCACTACATTTATCTTTTCATCCTAAAAATCTTATACATTACAGTTGTCACCATCCTGCTAGTTTCTTCTTGTTGCTTAAAATCTCTTAGTCCATTTGAGGTGAGCAGATGTGCTATCCTGTGCATCTAGGTCCATAATGCTGAAAACTGTAAGATCTGAAACATTTTGGAAGTATTAATATTGCTAAGAAGAAAAATAGTTTTTCAGTAGCTTCTTTAGACGAGTTGGCATTTAGGGTGATTTTGAGGAAGCATTGAGGACATTTTATACTAAGCCAAGAGGCTACTCTTTTAATGTCTCATCTGATTTTTTGTTGCTGCTGCCAGAATTCAGCTACAGTGTTAAGTCAGTTCTATGAGAGTTTGGGTTCTTCCCCATCCAAAAAATCTGTGAATACCCCTATGTTATATATGTCGGGTATTGGGAGGAAATAGTGTGCGAGTCAGTTCTTCAGCACTGATTCAGATTGGACTTAGTTGTGTTTGGAAATCTGTTTCCAGCCAAGCTGATTCAGATGACACTGTCCAGTAGTTCTGATTCTTTTACTTCTCTTCACAACTCTTTTACTATTTTTATTTACTGAAATCTTCTTTTTGTTTTCAGCTTCTTACATCTGGTTGTAACATGTTTTCCTTTTTAAAAAGCTTACGAGAGTTAGGTCTCTAAAGTACTGAAATCTACAGAGGTGGTTGTCACTGAAAAAGCAGAAAAAAGATAACTGGAGAGGCACAGTAGTCTGGAGGAATAAATGTTTGTGGAGCTGCACCTTCGTGCCCCTTCCCAGCTGTAATGGAACTACATAAACTGGTTTCTCAGTTCCTTTTTTCCTCTTGGACAGTGGTCAGTGGGAGTTGTGTGGTTTTGGATTTGCATTTTAGGTGCCAGGCACACCGTGTGAGAAATCTCCATACTGCAGCTGTTTGCCTGGAAATATCAGCTGTGAGATTTCCCTGAATCTGTCCTGTTGTGGGCAGTCCCAGGTATTGATTAACATTTTCTTGGATCTCTCTGGCCTTTGCTGGTACCTGTCTGGCCACTGGTGTCTGAAGTGTGGTTCTTGCTGGGCAGCTGGCTCAGAGGAGTCTGGAGGAAAACCAAGGAACTGGATTTCCTTGTGGCTGGGCATTACAGGCTCTCCATATCTAATCTGATCTGATAGCTGAACAATTCCAGTTCCTGGAAATGGGATCAGTATACATCCAGCTGCTGAAAGAGAAGTTCCACTAGAGGGCACAAAGATCCTGATTTTTGTGCCGAAATCCAGGGCTTCTTAGCAAAACATTTTGATGCGAACTTAAGACATAGCTGAAGGTTAAATGTTGTATTTCTTGGATGCTTAGTGCAGGAGAGAAAGGAGTTAACAGTTTTAACTGAATGAACAGCTTGAGAATTACTATAGCTGATTCCAGTATCCTTTATCAAGGTGGTGCACAGTATTTGGCACACTGGCAATGTATGGATGCTTCCATTGTTAGGTATTTTGTATATTATTTATGGCTATATTTCAGTTAGTCCAAGTATAAAATTCTGAACTATATTATCATAACCTAAAATTTCCTAGGTTTGAGGCCTTCTGGCCTTCTCTGCTTTTTATTACCTTTTTTTTTTTTTTTTTTCCCCCCCCCAAAATCAGTAGTAAGGCACATTGTAGATCTGGGCGGTGTAAAGTAGGAAAGCAGTTTTACTGGTCAGAGCAATCTGCTTTGTGTATCCTTTTTTCAGCATGCACAGTTAATGCCAACCTCACAACTGAAGCATTCAGTAACATCTCAAGTTTTGAAATACTTGAGGAAAAAATTTCAAAGTATTTTGCAGAAGTGAATCCAAATTCCAGGAAAGCTTTCTAATAGTCATAGTTACTTATTCATCGCTGTTTTCAATTTTTCAGTCAGTGAAGGTAAACTCTAGTGAGAACACACTTGTGCTACTTAAAGTTATTACTTGTCATCTGTGATGTCTTTAGATTATATATGTCCCTGTGACCCTTCTTTTTTGACATAAAAGATTTTATTTATATCACCTTTGACCTAATAAAATTTCACCTCTAACCTTGTGCACTTGACACCTCAGATAACTTACTCTTGATCTTTGACTCATTTTGTGTTCAGCCTGTTCAGTATATTAGGTAGCTGCCTGGAAAGAGAGCTTTTATAAAATTCTAATCTGATCATAGAGTACCTTTACTACTACTTGAGAAATCACAGGATTTGAAATACTTCCATTTTGTCCATATTGTTACCTCAGATTTAGGTGTCTCCTCAAGACTTTGAAAACTGATTTAAGCAAACGATTGTATAATTTCTCTTCACACAGTAAGGATTTTTCTTGGTTGATTTGACTGTGAGTAAAAAATTTAAAACTTAATGATTATGGATGCTGATTCCTCTGGGCCAGGTGGGTGGTAGGAGTTATCTTGCCAGAAATAAAAAGAAGCTGATGTATTCTAGGGGTTTTCTCATTGCTGTAGTGTCTATGAATTCTGTCATTTCAGAGATATTTTCAGAGGTAAAAGCAGACTTCGTGTTGGAGCCATGTCCCACTGATTTGGCATTAACTGCTTATTGGGCTTAATTCCAGCATGTCTGGTGCAGGAGCTGACAGCTGGGATTAGACCATCAGGAAGGTGAATTCATTTGTGAATTCAGCACAAATTGATGTGATGTGAATCACACAAAGGAAATAGTTTTGCTATGAATGAAGATACGAAAATTAAAGAGCATGAAGTTCTTTCTCAGATTGTGGCAGCTTCATTGCACGTCAGGCTTTTGGGTTTTCTTCATTTGGGGCTTTGTTAGTCTCCAGGTGAAACAGTTGTAGCTTTCTCTTACAGCAAAGAGCTCTTGGTTTTCTAACAGTGGTTATCCTGTAAAAGCAAATTAAGTTCTGTTCACATTGGTTACTTCCTTTGTAACTTTGCTTTTGTCTGGCCTCTTAAGGATACATTAATTCAGCTAGGTGGTAAAACTTGCAGCAGGCTAAAATTCATCTTCAGTGTATTTCTGAAGCTTTCAGTGCTCCCACTGCCCCACACCATTTCAGCATTATCTCAGTGCAGTAAGAGCATCCTGCCTACATTATCTCTGTGCTCAAGTGCCTGGCTGCTCCCATCAAACTCTCAGCTTCATCTGCTCTTGCAATGCCATTTTCTGTGCTATTGATTTCCCGTCCCCTCTCTCAACATCCACCTTGCTTTTAGTTCAACAAAAGATGTAAACAGTGTAAGCAATTTGCTTTCATTGACTTCACTGGAATCAATTAGTGTGTTGGTAGTCCTGACTAATTGCTTTGCTGAATTAAATAAAGCCTGTGTGACACAAAGGCCTCACTGAAAAGGTGCCTGCAAAAGCCATAGGACAACACCTGGTGATTTCATTAGGCTGAAGAGTATCTGCAAGGACCTTGTAGATGTTTTCTCCCACTTGTAGCTCCTACAGATTCACTTTTATGCCCCTCTGCTTTCCCTTTTGTCTTTGCCTTTCTTGTTTCTCCTGGTTTGTTTGGAGAAATACACCCAAGAGCTCCTTTGAACTGTTGTCCCAGCTTGCTCTGCATCTCCTGGCGTTTAAATGCCATGGTTTAGAGGGACTTTCAGAATATAAATCATGTCATTCCATGTGGTCTATGAATGTTTCTAATAAGTGAAAAGCTCTTCTAAAAACCAGATGCAATAGATAACTTGGCAGGGCTTGCTTAATTTATATAAGGTACAGGCTACAGTTTTATGTATTCCGAAGAAGGATGGAGGAATATTAATGAGCTGTTGTTTGCCTATGTGAAAAATGTGCTTTTTTTTATCAGGAGAGAAAACTGATTCTATTGTCATTATATAAAGGCAACAAAAAACTTCTAAGAGGTGAATTTAGATCAAATGAAAACATAATCCCATGATGGAGCAGAGAGGTGATTGTTGTCTAAAGACTGACAGCGTTAAAATGCGAGGATTTATGGAAAGACCTGGTTGGGTGAGCCCACCCACGTTCCTTTGGAAAAAGCTGCTAGCCAGTGACTAAAGCTGCCTGTGGAATGTGGCTGCCCTGCTGGCTGGGGCTGCACTGGGAGCCTGTCCTGGGCCAGCTCTGATTTACAGGGTGCCTCCTGTGCTGGCAGCTGTCCTGGGTACAGGCAGGACTCCTGAGAGCCCAGAGCAGAGCTGGGCTGGTACCTGCGCTGTGCCAGCCAGGTGAGCTTTACTGGGCTGGTACCTGTGCTGGGCCAGCCAGCTGAGCTTTACAGCCATCACCACACACATCCAGAGCTCGTGCTCTAAAAAATTTTTAGATTTTTTTTCTGAAAGAAATCGAGCTGTTTTCCTAGACGTGTGTGCTTATTCCATTATTTCTTGCAAAGGAAGTTACTGAGGGAAAAAGATGTGGGAATAGTTTAATGTCTGAGCCTTGCTGCTCTTCATCTGTATTTACAAAGAGCTTTCTTGTCTAGACACATGGTGGTGCCAGGATTTTGCTAATTATTATTCTTTTTAATAACTATGTTTTCATTACAATTCAATTATATATAGCTATTGTTTTATTGCTTTAGCCTTCACAGTATTGAAAAAATGCTTTTGTTTTCCTTTCTGAATCAGAGTATTTTCAAATTCTTGTATTTAAATGAATAATGGTGTTTTATGAACTCCTTGTCTAAAATATAGGATTAAGCAAAATGGAAAATAATACTAAGCATGGTCACTTTTAGTTTCATCTAATAGAGCAGTTTGAAGTGTTTATACCTGTGGGTATGTAATTTTTAAAAATCATTATACACAATTGATTATTCTCTTTTTGTTTCTGGAATATTCATATGTGTGTTACATGCCTAGCTGTATTCACAGAATCAGACAGGTTTGGGGTGGAAGGGACCTTAGAGCTCTTCCAGTGCCACCCCTGCCATGGGCAGGGACACCTCCCACTGTCCCAGGGTGCTCCAAGCCCTGTCCAGCCTGGCCTGGTACCCCCAGGGATCCACTGACTACAGTTCTGGTCAGTGCCCAGTGTGTCCAGCCTTGCTCTTGCCCTGGTGTTTGCCCTTCACCTCTCCTGACATTTGGGTGTTTGCCCTTCACATTTCTTGGCATTTGGGTGTTTGCCCTTCGCCTCTCCTGGCATTTGGGTGTTTGCTCTTCACCTTTCCTGACATTTGGCTGCTGCACTGTGACCATTACAGCCCAGGGAGGTGACCCTGACCCAGCTCTGGGGGTGCTGCAGCCATTTCTGGACTAATGTTGATGCATGTGTTTTGTTTATATGTAGAACAAGATTCCTGTTTGCTTTATCCACACACTTCACAGTAAATTCTTTTTTTTCTTGGCATCTGTTTATAGTTCTCCAACAGTAGCCCATTTTTCTTCTCTGTTGCTCAGGGGAAACAATTTGCAAATCACTTGCAAACAAGAACTCCCCATCCCAGTAAGGCCTCAGATTCTGGTTGAGTTGGCTTTACTCAATTTTGTTGGTTTTTTTTTCCTGAGGAAGGAAGGATTTTTTTTTTCTGAGCAGAGTTGTGTGTTGCTAGAGGAGTGGAATTACAACAAGCATCTGTGGTCTGTTTTTGGTTTTGGATATTTCATCCCTTGTGGATACCTGTGGTCCTTCCAGCCCAGGTGCTCTGGCCATTCTGTCATTCTGCTGTGAATACTTCTGTCTTGGAAGACATTGTCATGAACAATCAATGATTATAAAGTCTAATCCATGTTGCAGCTTGCAGAAGGTCTCTCAGTACCCCATACATCAATTCTAGTTTTTTGTATTTTGCATAGCAATAGCTTCTTACCTTTAATTTATTATAAAGTGTTGTTTTTCGTGGCAAAAATGGACATGATTAATTGTTTACTGGCTGTGCCTTTAATTTTGATAGATCACTGCCAGCAGCTGCACCCTTCCTATTTTTGGCTTGGATATCTTGAACATTTACAGCCAGTAAAAAACTACTGCTGGCAGACCCAAGTGCACTGTGATCCCCCCTTTCTCTCAGCTGTCCTTGCAGCCAGGTGATAATGTCAGTGCCTTGCAGCTTTCCTCCATCATCTGCAGGGATGCTTCCCATGGCCAGCATGCAGAGTTCTCATCCTCACACAAGAGACACCTTTACTTTGCCTTCTGTTCCTGCTTTTGGAGTCACAAGAATGAGATTAAAAATCTGAAGAAATACTTAAAGCTCCTATTAAGAGTTTTATATGTTATTTTTCTTAGTGGCAGACTGTCATATCATTGAATCTATGGACAAGCAAGGTGACTGGAAGTGCAGTCACTATTAGCAGTAAAAATAGCTTTTAGTTAGGGCATGCTTAAAAGCAGGATTAGTCCCTCATGGAAAAAACCCCTAAATCCCAGATGTCAAGGAAAACCTAGTTGTACAATGAAAGTCCCTCTTCAGTTTTGAATGAATAGTAAAATTTTTTCAATGCTCTCAATACATCTGCTGAAGTACAGTCTAGCATAGAAATGTGAGTAATTAAAATCTTGATTTTGAGAAAATAATACTTGACAATTCATTGCATTATAACCTGTTTCTTATAATGTAGCACCTCTAGTCACACTTATTAATTCATATTGATTAGGAATACCTTCCTTTTTATTATTCTTCATATTTTGGAGTGGATCATCTCTTGTGGTCCTATAATAGTACTTGATTTCTTCATGATGAAGAATTAC
This sequence comes from Oenanthe melanoleuca, assembly GCF_029582105.1. Taxonomy (NCBI): domain Eukaryota; kingdom Metazoa; phylum Chordata; class Aves; order Passeriformes; family Muscicapidae; genus Oenanthe; species Oenanthe melanoleuca. The sequence goes on from NC_079344.1 coordinate 18,569,779, forward strand.
TGATCATTTGTGTTTCAGGCTGTCATTGTTTAAAATGGAAGTGTGCTTTCGATATAACTCATAGTCTGATTCAGCATCTGTTTTCCATATTAAATATTGTCCTAGGTTATGAGGAAAAAATAAAATAGTGAGGAGTTATGTTGAAACACATAGTAAAATCATGAACAAATATTCCTGTGGTAATGTGATTTAGAATTGAACCTCAGCCCTTCCAAATTTGGCAAATATCCCTTGTGATTATATACACAAATAAGAAACCGTTATTCCTGACATTGATAATAAATACTAAAAACATTTTTTAATGATTTTCTGCAGTTACAGGATATTGTTTGTTTTGAAGTAGGTAGAGATGTAAATCCAAAAGATATATGTAGGCTTCAGAATAGTTACCTACTGATTTGCTAGAATTTATTCCTTATGTGCCTTACCTCTGTGGAAAATACTCAGTTTGATATATATTTTTTATATTAAAATGGGAAATTAATGACAGCTATTATGTGACGCTATATATATGCTACTACAAGTATTTCTTTATAGTCTTCCTCATGTTTATATTTAATGCTGATGGGAGAGGGCAAGTAATAACAAGTGTTTGGAAGTTCTGAAGACTGAATGTAGATAAATAGCTGGAGACAGATGTTTTTCAGGTTGCCTTGCTCTGTAGAATTGGGTTATGAGAATGTCTTTTCTTTCGGAACTTGGGGATTCAAGGTTGGAAAGAATGCAAAAATAACAGAATAACCAGCCTTACAATATTCTGGCATTTCTGTTTCAGTTCTGGCCAGAATCCAGAAATATAGAAGGGAATGAAAATGAAAAAATAATAGAGAAAAAACCCTATAAACTCTTGAGATTCAGCAAGGTCATTCTGGCTCAGTTCTTTTGGGTGAAAGTCCAGTAGCCAGAAGGTTTTGCCAATCTGTGACTTGATTAGTTTCTAAAGGATGGAGCACAGGTAGGAGCCCTGGGTGGCCATGGCACTGCCTGTGCTGGGCACAGCATCCCCCTGCAGTGCTGCCTCCCTGATTGTCTGGCTGCTGCTCCAAGGGTTCCAGAGCTCCTGTCCCTGGCTGTGCTAGGGGAGCACTGCCAAGGGAGGGCCAGGATCTGCAGCTGGGGCTGCCTTCACCGCCACAGCCAGGCTCTCCTTCCCTTCCTGGCTTTTCTGCAGTATTGTCCTGCCTATGCAGGCTTGCCCCAGGCAGAATTCATGAAAAGGCAGCACTCACTTTAAAAAAAAGGAACAGGAAATAAGTATTTCTGTTATGGTTACCTCTAAATTTAGAAGGAGGGAATTTTGTTAGGGAGAATTCTGTTTGGCACACTTCACAATTTAATAAAGTTACTATTAATATTTTCTGAGTAGTGAAATGAATAGTAGCTTATATGTAATACAGAGAGCCAAGAAGTGTCACAGTCAAAGAGATGGGGTAGGAACATGATTCTGCAGTTGTGTTCTGGTTTGATAAATAGATATCCAAGGTTTCATCTGCCAAGGACTGATCCATGGATGCTCTTGCTGTAATTAGGACACTAAACGGGGAGAGCTGCTGGAGAGTATTGGTCTTGTGAATGGCTATTGTATGAAGAGGATGTAAATTGGGAAATTTCTTGTCCAGCTGCTGCATTTTCTACAAATTACTAAGGTTCACAATCTGGTTTAAGGTATGGTTTTCCTCAGCCAAGCAGAAGTGGACCCTGCTCAGCTCTATAGCATTTCAGCTCTTTGTAGCATTTGTAGCACTGTCCATGGAAAACTTTGCAATTATGTTTGTACTGGAGTCTGAAAAAATTACTTTTGTTTCAGGGAGTATTGATTATAATGCTGTTATCCTTCTAGTGTAAACATGTCATATAAGAAACAGAGAAAACATTGGTTATAAGAAGTGCCTATTCAACTAAAATTATCAGTTTCAAGATATGAGATTAACAGGGTAGATTTTCTGGTTCAGGCAGTTGAAGGGGACCAGGCAATAAGCAGCAGGAATGTGACTTCAGGAGTGACCTTATGAGCTTTAGCTTTAATGCTTTTGGCAACTCGAATTCTCATGTAGTTTGTAGATGAGGCCCATCTGTTGCATTTGGAAAGCTTCAGGATTTTCAGTGACTTGACTAAAAGTCGGAAGAATTGAGAATGGAGGGAGAAGGAAGGAATAGCAAAGACATTTTTTGTAAATAATCTAATTTCTGTCTGCTTTGCGATGACTGTTTTACAAGGGCATTTAATATTAGTCTTTATCACCTTGTTTGTAAATGAAGTATTGAAACTTGTACAGAAATTTATGTCAGTTATTCTAAAAATTACTTCAGTGTTCTATAAACATTTAGAGGTTCCATGTTGTTGTCCAATAACATGTGTCTGTACAAAATGCCATTCAATATCACATGGTGGATGTTTTCTACCTTACTTTTACTTCATGGCTGTTTCAGCTGGGGACTGAGGGTCTCCCCCTGAGATAGGTACAGGATACTATGGGACTTTTAGCAGTAGTCCTTAGCTTTGGAGAATGCATGGAAATGCACAGGAGGGAAAGAGCAGGAGTATTTCTGCTCTAATGATTACTGAGCTATCATCACATGAGCAGCGAGGAGCAGATACAGGTGAAGAAATCCCTGTCAGCATTCAGTTCTTGTTCCTTTATTTTGCAGCTGTACATCCCAGCACAGAGCAGTGCCTGCTCTTTGTGGCATAGATTCTGCCACATTCATGAAAGCTGAGGCCTTACTTTGGGATGTTCCTGCTCTGAGCTGTGCAGCTCAGAGGATGGGTATCAAGTATGAAAAATGATGGCAGAAATCTGATATGGAATGGCCATCATAGCTGGCTCTGATTTAATCCTGAGATCGAAGGTGTCTGGTAGGACAGAATCAGCAAAATTGGTATATTGTACATAAGCCTTTAAAACTGAGCTTCAGACAAATTGCACAGCTAAAATTGATATGGCTGAAACTGAAACCACACTGAACATTCTTGGTAGGGCTGAATACAGATCATAATGACAGTAGCTTCCATTAAAAAAGATCCTCTATTTAATAATGCTTTGCATTTATTATGGCCTGAATTCTCCAGAGATCTGGTGGTTTACCAATATCTGGGGATTTGGTTGGGGCCAGAATGTGCTCAGTATAGCACAGGACCAGACCAGTGATGACCCTTCACATTGCCATAAGAAAAAACCCAGAATGCTTTCAGGGAGAGGATAATTTAGTCTCAGAAATTCTGACTGCACTTAGCATTTACTTATATAAAAATAATAATTTTTTAAAAGTGAAAGGCTTTCAGGAAGAAGTGTCCAGATTACCCAATTATCCTGCATTACATTTATTAGACATACACCCCAAATTGATGAGTTTCATTCTTACTTAAATGAAAGGATGATAAAAGTTTGCTTTGAGAACACTGCACTGGTCTCACACCTTTTTATGCTCTGATGGTTGTTATTTTTCTGGTGTGTTCATCTGCCCAGCTATGGCTGTGCAAATAAAATTACTCATAAGTTTAATTATATAAAGGATTGGACTTCCTGTACTTCAGTGTGACTCAGTGGATTCTGAAACCTTAATTTTTTTAGATAACTGGTGGGAGCTTAATAAAACACAGGGATAAATATTGTTCCCCTGCTCTGGAGGGTGATGCAGCAGCAGCTCTCCTCAGGTGCCAGTTATCACACGATACCAAGCTATTTGTTATTCTTGTTTCACACCTGAACGGTGTCAATCTGCCCACAGTGATAATCCCAGGCTTTGATCTGTACCTTCAGAAAGTGATTGTTTTTGTGACACAAGGTATTATTACTGTGGTCTGACTTTAATGAGCTTTAATGGATGAAGTCTGGTTTTAATGCACACTGCCCCGTGTGAAAGCTGAGAACGCTGAGAACCGTGGTGCAGAGGTGCTCGAGTTGCTGAGAACAAATGTGTGCAGCCATCGTGGGGGCTCTCCTGGCCCCACAGCCTGGGCCATGAATGTGCTTGTTGAACCCTACAGCTCTCTTCAAGTCAGCAGGAATCACACATAAGGTGATGAGAAAAGAGATGAGTGTCTGTGCAGGGGCTGCAAAGCTTTGTCTCCTTGCTTTGTGCCCAGCACAAGTGTGAGCCCACGGTCACAGCTGCCTGGTGTGGTGTGGTGACCATCCCAGAGTGCAGTGGGAGCTTCACTTCACTCTGCTGTCACTTTGGAGCAGTGACAGTTTAAAGATGTGCAGAAGCAGAATCGCAGCTGCACTGTTGAAGGAAGATGTAGAAGTGCAGTAACAGTTCTGCACTGAGTTTTGAGTGTTACCAGTGCTGCATCCTTCTGGACAGATCTGAGGTAGGCTCCTGGAGGTGCTGACTGTGCCTTTGAAAAGTAGGGATGTTCATCCCTAATGCCATGGAAATCATTCATAAGTTCTTTCTCAGTAGATGTTCCAGGATCCTGAAACCTGGTAGCAAAGCAGCAGTGCCATGCTCTGCTTTGAGGAAGTCCATCCTTTTCTTTATCAAACTCCAACCCACCTGTAAACTGTGCAGTTTGAACCTAAGGACTGGATTTCTGGTTTTAAAAAGAAAATTAGTGGAAAAGGTGTTTTCAAGTAGGATTGAAGGTATTTTTGAGAGATAGATCTCCCTGAGGAGACAAAATTGAGCTGTGGGTTCACAACCAGGACAGGGGTGGTTTATTCTGCACTGCAGCAGCTTGGTAGAGAGTAACTCATTGCAGTGCACTCCTGCTCCAAGGGCACAGCCTCTGCAGATACCTCCTCTGCAGAGGAGGTTTTCTTTAAAGCACTTCTTGCTAAAACTAAATAGAGAATATTAAGGGCAGGGAAAAATGCCTCCAAAAGCTGTTAAAATTACCTTACAGTGACTGTAGCACAATGTGTAGGGTTTGAACAACTTGAACAATTCATTGAGGAAAACTGTTCAGGTGTGCTGGGGCTTAGCCCAGGTAGGCAGAGGAGCAAAGGGAAAGTCACATTACCTTCAGAATTTGCTTAGAGGATAATGGTGAATTTCTTATGTCCAGTACTCACTCATTAGAACTAGACCACTAATTCAGTATTCATTTTGCATTCCTATGATTTAAATTAGCTATTTCATTTACTGTTTCCACCAGATATATATTCCTAGGTTATACCATGCAGCACTGCTTTCCAAAAACTAAATGGTCTTTTTCCAGGAAATTTCACTGAGATTTATTTTATTTGCAACAGACACAGTATTTTCCTGAATCAGTGAAAGAAAATATAGGTTGTTTTCTGGAAAATATAAATTTTTATAAAAGATATAAATTTTATCTTTACGTTTTCTCTATATCTTTTTTCTAAACCTTTGTCTATAAATTTTTTTAGCACTTCACCTTTTACTTAGAATTTTAAGGATACTTACCAAAAGGGAAGGAATAACCACATCTGATTGTGGCCATAATAATATTCAAGGATAAATTATCATAATAAGCCATGGTGACCTGTACTTTATAATAAGTTTGGTATTTTGTAAGAAAACAAGTACAAGCCCCAGTGTTTTAAAAATGGTGTGAATACATTCTAATAACTGGCATTTAACTTGCTGTTTAGTATTTCTTCTGTGAGGAACTGAAATTTTACCAATATTTTGCTTAAATTCAAAATTTTTAATGTGGCAGGAAAGGTAATAGTCCTGTTAATAAATGGTAACATTGTAAGTAGTGAATAGTAAAATACATTTCCATGTATTTTAATGAAGATTAAGACACGTTTAGATTGTGATGAAGAATTAATATAAAAACCAAAATTAGCTTATTTAATGTTATGAGTTATGTTGGCAGGGCAGGTTTCCTGTAGCTGTAAAAGGCAGCTCGGAGGAGAGGGAGGATGTCAGCTTGGAGCCCATATTTGTTATGTAATGATTCTTGAAAAGAAGGCACAGAATTTATTGTTCTTCTTTTAAGAATTTTTCTCCCTTTTTAGAAAGTACATGACTTGTTCTCTCCAGTGTGAAATAATCTCTTTTCCAAGATTCATGTTAAAATTTGGTTTCATTTTCATAACCTTCAGTTAAATATTTACCACTATTTTTTTTTCCTGGGAAGATAATCTATGATCTCCATCACATACTATACCATTAAATATTATTTCAATACTTTCTGCAGGAGCACCTGTCATTAAAGAAGTACATTGTAGACATTGTGGTTGAGAGTTCTGTTCCTGTGGAACCATTAAAGGATGGAGAGGAGAAACAGAAAATTAAAAAGAAAGCCAAAAAGCTGAAGGCAAGGATGAACTCCAGGTACTACAAATTTCTTTTTTTTTTTTTTTTTCCTTCAAGTTTTGTTCTAAACTTTACCTTCTGTCCTCTAGTATGAGTGCAGTGGAAAGCTGAAAAAATGTGAAATTATTTGCTTTGAGAGTGTCTTGAAAATAACACTGATGAGCCTAATTTATGGCCACTTTCTCTGATTGAGAAAGAAAACTGAGTATCGATCTGGAGCCCTTGGTTTCACCTGTTAAGAGCTTTTCTCATAATTGGATGCCAGTGCCCTGCCAAAACTGTAGCCTCTTCTAGCATACAATAGCATGTTTAAATTTGTGTAAACCATGCCTATTTTTCTTTCTAGCTATTGATTTTTAAATGAAGTATCAAAGAAAATCAATAGTAATCAACAAATAGAAGTCAGCCTGCTGTAGTGTCAAATCCCATGACTAAATTTAATCATTTTTTGTTGCCTGTCACAACAAGAAGAAAGTTAAAAATATTTTAAAGTGGAAAGTGAGAGACGTGCAATTTGTTCTTAGTCTAAAAAGTGACATCTGCAAATTGGTGTGAGTGCAGGACATCTTTATATCATGAGCTGGCAGTGTCACTCCTCATGGCTGCATGGTCCCCAGCTCAGGTTAATGCTCAGCTGAATATTGTAGCTTATATTATTATTAATAATAGTGCATTGTTATTAATGTATTTCTGTCTAAAAATACTTCTCAGCCAGGTAAGAGTCATTGTTACACATTTCCTCTGCCTTTTTAGAGTAAGAGAGAAAAGCTTGAACAGATTTTTAGAGCTGCAGTAGAAGTGAGATGTTTTATTAACTGCTAGCAGGTGCATTAGCCTTCAAAGCCCCAACACTCTTACACTGTGTTCTTGTTTCTGACTGCTCTCCTCTTTGCATGAGCAGATCCACTAGCTGAATATCTCTGCTGGAACTGGATAATGTTCTTTAGGTTTCTGCTTGCTCAGGTTGCAGAGTTATTCATATGACCTGTTGATTTAATGCAGCTACTGGGTCCAGTTTTACTTACTTCTCCAAGGCTGCTTCTGTTGAATTTAGTCAAAGATTTGTCAGACCTTGGAATGCAAGTTGAAATAATAATTTATTGTTGGCACAGATAGGAGAAACTTTTAACAGAGCATTTTGAGTTTGCATGTGTCAGACTGCTGAGTGAGTCAGCATATTCGTCATCAAAAATTGTGATTAAAACAGTAATAAAGGGCCAGCATTTTACAGCAGTGATGCACTATTGAAAAATACAGTGAAAGTTTCAAAATCTAGTAAATATTTGCAGCTCTTCTTTAAGAAAATAAATAGTTACAATGTGTGCCCTTACACCTTAACACTTGAAATGTCACGTTCATTTCAGTTTCTAAGAACCTGTGATAATTTAACCTGGAAAAAAAAATAAGAACTGCAACCAAATAGGTTCCTGTTACACTCCTGAGTTTCCAGATCTTAAATCACTCTTGCAGTATCAAAGCAATGAAGGGCAGAGGTGAATGAGGGGACAAATGGTGATCAATGGGATATTAGATGTGTTGAGAAGTTTCGTTAGTCTTATTAATTATATTTATAACCCTAAGCCATTTAACTGGTGCTATCAGTAACAGCTGATATATAGGTGAGTAAATTATCTCAGGTTATCGTTGCTAGCAGGAGGATATTTGGATACTCACACAGGGAAAGCAGGTTTGGTGAGAGCTGAATGGGAGCATTAGAGCTGTGCTTAGCGGAGAGTTGGTCCAGGCTTTGCAGGGGATTTAAAGCACTGCAGCCATGAGCATTAAGTAACAGAGTTTTGGGGTGATAATTCAGCTTTGACTGACTTGTCCCTACAGAAGCTGAAATGTGTTGTTTCTGGCTAAGAAGGCAAAAGGTTAATAAAGGAATCTCACCTTCATGTTTAATACTAAATTCAGCTGTGATAAATGGCTTTATTAATGACCCACAAATCAGAGCTGGTGGTGATGTAACAATATTTGTGTGGATCATGAGCTGGAATGATGAAGCAAATGAAAGGACAATCTGAGTAGCTGTGGGAAACTTGAGCCATTTGGGTGAACAGAAAATACAAAGAGAAGTTTGATCTGTGTATGTGAGGGAAATGTATCTGCATCACTGCAGTGCCTGCATTAGTTTTGCTTTATGTGTGTGTTAGAAATGGGTACAAGATTGTCACTGTGCCTTGCTCCAGGAGGGACTCATGGTTTGCACTTGTTGGCACAGGCTGGCTGCATTGAAGACAAGCAGTGGAAAAAAGTCTTGTCTCCCTCTTCCTCTTTTTTGGCATATGGCCAGTGTAAACAATACTTTTAAGGGACTAAGGAGGTCATGTTTCTGTTTCCAGCAGCAAAGAAGGCATTGGTGGAGGTGTTCCTGTGCTGTTTGCCTAACATTCATTATGTTACACTACAGTCAAAACATGCTCCTGTGCCTGCAAATACAACCAGTTATTTGTATGTTAATTGTAATCTCTCTGATGTACTAATCTGGTCTGCACTACGTGTCTAAGTCATTAATATTTTAAATAATAATAATATTACTTATGTATTTTTTAATATATAGCATTATATCACTAATCATTTTATAATTGGCAGTAGATTACTACAGTTGTATATATCACTTGTGAAATTTTCTACCATTTGAAAAGTCAATTTAAATACACCTTTTGTGTACTGATGTTATTCTAAAGTAGTCATGTTAACCATAAATTGTTAATGGCCAGTGGCCAGTAGTTAAGTATCAGTGGCTTATGGATTATGACAGGGCAGCATTGACAGAAATGCTGTGCTTTACTGTGAAGCAGAAAAACCGAAAGGTTTGAACTCCCTTGGTCTCTTACATCCTGTACACTTTAGACAGTAGTCAATAATAATGAATATTTTCTCCTCCAGGGCAAAGGAATATGAGAGCTTGATGGAAGCAAAAAATGCTGTGTCTGATTCCCCATTTAAAGCCAAGTAAGCATTTATCTCTCTATATTTTAGACATAACCTTTTTTCTGCTGTCTGTCACAGAAGTGGCCCTGAAATTTCTGGTGGAGCAGGTGTGGAAGGTTTCCCCTCAATATGGGGCGTGTTGGCATCCTGAGTTACAGATCAGTCTCTGATACAAAAGGTATCAGAGGTATAAACTTAAATAAATGCAATTTTTTTCTGAAGACACTGTAAGTCTTAACCTGTGTAAGTTGCAGTATTAAAGGGAACATGTACTTAACCTTTTTCTTACCTGGAAACAAGAAGATTCCAGTCTTGTGTTTCAAGACTGATGGGTGAAAATTCAGCACTGGAATTTTGGGATTGCAAATCTTATGTTTGACCTCCATTTGGTCAGAAACAAAGGTTCTTGTGGTAGAAACAGAGATGCTCTAATACTCTGATGTCTTAGACTGACACTGAGCTTTTTAAAGACTAGACCTTTTTATTGTCAAGGATAAGGCACAGATGAAAACAGCTGGACGGTAAGTTTAAAACAAGGTCTGTGATCACTGATAAATTCCTTCCGCTTAGTTTGAAAGTGAAAATTGCTCAGCTTTTGTTTTCTGATTTTGTTGAAACCAGTTGGGAAAAGATGCAAAATTTTGTATTTCCAAGATGAATTGGATAAGGTCTATTACTTAAGATTTCAAAATAAGCAATACAGCTTTAGTTTAAGCGGAATACAGTTAAGAAATTGAAAAGAAGTGGAGTTCCTTCAGTCCTTGGCAGAGCAGGGGGGTTACCAGTAGAGTTCTGCAGTTCTGTGATGGTCAGCATGTTCTCAAATGACATGGAAAAACAGGGCCAGCAGCGAGGGGACAGTGTGGTGTTCACGCAGAGATTCAGGACAGCAGGGACAAGAACTGATGCTGAATGATAATTCTGAAGAGAGGGAGTGAGCAGGCAGTACAATGGCAGGTGAAATCCAGTGTGTATTGAGTGCTGCCTGCTGCCCAGTGGAGAGGGAAGACAGAACTCAATTATATCTTCACATTAAAAGTGTGGACATAGCATTTGCAGATGGGATAGTTCCTGGAAAATACAACCTCAGTACTCAGCAGCTCATAAAAATCCTTTGTTAAAATTACTTAGAAACAAGCGGAAACAGAGCAAAGAATGTCATCAGGTACAAATGCTCAGGTCATTCACATCTTTTGAATAGGATGTGAAGTTCTAGTTCTTTGTCTCTGGACAGATAAGCTACATTTGCTAAAGGTTCAGAGGCAGCAGAAAGGGAAATATGATTTCAGGTGTATCTTACATATTAGGAAATTAGTGAACTAATACTACCCCTGGAGGAAAATGTGCTAATGGGATTGTGGGGTTATGTTGTAGAGATCTATTACTACAGTTGTATATATCCCTTGTGAAATTTTCTACCATTTGAAAAGTCAACTTAAATACACGTTTTGTGTAGTACTCCTGGAGGAAGTGGGATAATGGGAGAAGTTCTTACGGGGTTACGTTGTAAAGATCTACAATGTCACAAATGGCATGGAGAAGATAGATGGTGGTTGCTTGCAGTCCTCTTGGACCACAGGGGAAAGCTGGAGCCAGGTCCTAGAGAAACTAAACCAAATGTTCTCAATGCAGCATGTAGGGAACTCCCAGCCAGGATTCACAGAGGATTCACTGACAGCTCACCTGCATTCCTGCAGCTCTAGGAATGCACCAAGAGACTCCTAAGCCAAAACTGAGGTAACAAACAGATTAGTAAAGAGAAATTATGCAGCCTACCCTGTTCTTAGTGTTCCTGAGACACCCATTCCCAGTGGGCAGATGGTGTGTGTGCCTTTCTGATAGCTGGGCTTAGGGGGTCTGTAGCATCAGTCTATCAGTCAAAGGGCTGGGGGGGGGGGGGGTCTCAGGAGCTGGAGACAAAAACCCTCATCTTAAAATTGCAACAGCTTTTCAGACTGGGAGTATTTGTCTTCAGGCTGGGGTAATAACCTGTAGCAAATCATGTATATTTTGTGGTTCCATCACTCATGAAGTGCTGAGGAAGGTAGCATTTTGTACAAGTTGCTGATGGTTAAGCAGTTCAGATCCTTGCACTGAGACCTCCTTGATGTACATACAACTTACCTGTATACAAGTATCTTTTACACAGGCTTTTCAAAAGCTTGGAAACTGCTGCTGAATCTTAGATGTACTTTAAAATAATAAAAATCCATCACTGAGGTTTGACATAAGAAAATGACCCATCTCCAGCAGATGGCACACCTGCATAAACACACGGGAAGGAGTTGGCTTCATTTCTTAGTCATTTTATTTTTCTTGCTGCTAGAAAATAAAAAATTAGGTTCTAATAATCAGAAAGTTTAAATGCATGCATTTGACTCTGAAGATATTAATGAGCTCTAGTGTCTCAGTGTTAAATTCTGAGATTATCAGTGGTGGAACTTTGTTGGTTCTGTCTCAAACGTAGCACGAGAGAAACTCAGGTAGTAATTTTTTTAAAGTGTTTTAGAATCTTTTTACTGATCCTGAATTTGCAGTTTTCATTTCTCTTTATGTAATTAATTGCTCATTTACTTTCAGACAGAATCTTCTGTTCCATCTGCTTTTTTAGTTTCTTCCTTTACTGCCTCTGTTAGGGCCATACCCTTTTAGGTGTGAATAGTGATGGCCCTTTCATCACAGATCTCTTTGCAATCTTCATGCAGAAACCTAGAGTCTATCAACTGCTTACATCTAAATTCTTAAAGTACAGTTTCAGGTACCACAGTTATTGTAATTTGCAAAATTACACAGCTTTTGACCTGCTATGAGGGCTTAAACATTTGTGAGCTTCTTTGAAATCAATGGGGTAAAAATGAGACCTCAAGTCTGAACTGGCTTTTTAAGTAGAGGAGTATCTGTGAGTCAACCAGAAGCCCATTTATTTCTATTAAAATGTGTTTACTTTGCACAACACATATTACAAAATGGAAGAAGAAGAAGAATAGGGAAGTATTCTCTCTTTCTGTAAGAGAGAGAATGAGAGATCAAGAAATTTTATGAGGCAAGAGTTTTAGCTCAGACTGTATCTGTTTACATGGCACAACCTAGTCTTAATATAGAGAAAAATAATAGGAGAACACAGAACTAAGTACAAGATCCTACTTAACCAAGGCCAGCAGGAAGGGGAGTCAGCACAAAGAAACAAACAGTAGCAGGTCTGCAGCATTATTGCCTTGGGAAGCTGTGCAAGCAGAGGTTTGATGTACTCAGATTGTACTCAGAAATTTGATGTTCTCAGATTGAAGTGGAAGTACACCAGTGAACAGAAAGTAACAGATTTAGTGGGCTGTGGAGCTTAAAAATGGAGAAGTTCCTTTTTAAATTCTGTTTAAAATGGGACACAATTGATAGGTTTATTTATTTGCTTAAGAGAAGCAATGTGTTTTAAGAAAATAAAGATACCTTTCTTTTTTGCTTCCTTGCTTAAGCTACATTTCTTTATCCACTCCTCTACTCTCCAAACTGAGAGTGTCTTCACAAACAACCAGAACCACTTATGGAATGCAACTTCTTATCTGATTTTAGTTCTTACTCATGTTGTCAGTTGTTACAGAAGAAAGACAGAAACCAGAGTTAGTCTTTGGCAGGTAAAAAGCCTTTTTAGATCACCTTTAAGATTAGGCCACTTTAATATCATGAGACCACTGATTTCCTGATGCAACTGATAGACTGTTTCAGTGGTTCTTATTAGCTGAAGATTTGCAGATTTATAAAACCTCCTGCACTGAGGAAGCACTGATCCAAATGCTTGCTAAGCTCTACACTGCTACTACACTGATAGCAATAAGCAGACAGGCTTTCCCCTGCTGTGATTAGACAGTGTGCATCCCTTTTTCAGTGGAACAGCACTGATTCGTGGCTGGGATTGTAAATGGCTCTGAGGAGTTCTTTCTTAGAAGTGACTTCTACAAGGTGGCTGGGACAGTTGGGTTTTTTAGTATCTGTTAAAAAAAAATCGTGTGCATTGGACAGAGGGGTGGGATAATTCCAAATATTACCTTGTTTGGTAGGTATTTTGGTCTCTGAACTATTTCATGTGCCTAGGGGGACATTCAAGGAAAGGACTGTGGACATTCTCACCCAGAGCAGCTAGGTGCTGCTCCCTGCCTTTCTCAAGTGCACTTGCTGGTTGGTCCCTGGTGGCACACAGGGAATTTTGTAAGTGCTGGTGGACTCTTGGTGGGTTTGTAGTATTAATTCATATTCCCTGGGAACTGATCTGAGTCATTATTTAGTGTCCAGTGTACTAGGAGAACATGGTAAAAGGTGTGTCAGGTGTCCATCAGAGCACATTTTGAAAAGGGAAGGAAAACATTTTCGCAAAGTTAGAGTTATTTACATCTCTTTAGTATCTTCTAATGCAGGGGTGAGGCTATGTATTTCAGTGTTAAATATCCAGGTAGCAAAGTATAATTGTCACCCTTCAATACAGCAGGGAAACTAAAGTAATGAAGGATTGCCTGGAGGCAATTAGCAAGTTTGCAGGGTAAAAGTTAATCCCTCAGTCTAATATTTTATCTAGACTCTCCTCACATAACAAGGAATTGTTTTAATGTATTCTTTTTATTTACCTTTTTTTTAACTGTAAAGGGATACTTCAGATAGTATGGAAATTGGAGCCACTGTTATCCTGGAAACACATTGCAGCACAAAAAGAAGAGGCAGAAAAAGAAATACTATTTCCTGTAAGAGTCTGCTGCAGAGGAGATGGGAATGTAGTGTGAAGTTTGTTCTTTCAGAAACCCAAAGCTAAATGTCTGTACTGATACAGTACTTTCTTTCATTATGATATATCAGTGTATTCACAGGGTAAACTCACCTTGTAGGTTTTCCTTCAGTAGTAGGCTTAGAGAGTACAGTTAGGCTAGTTATGAGATATTGCACCAAAATACTAATTACTGAGGAAAAAAATTAGACACTCTGAAACTAGACATACTTGTAAAAAATTTAATTTCCAAAATGTTGTGGAAACTGCAGAAGAGTCAGAGTAAATAAAATAAAATTCAGGTAAACTTTAAAACAAGATAAATACAGGGGTATGATTGGGCAGGCGATGGATTTCCTCTTCAGAGAATTGCTAAAACATGGGAATGCAAAGAAGTATATCCAGAAAATAGAATTTCTAGGGATTGTTCATCATGTTTCAGATTTCCATTTCAAGGAGTATGAAGCTGCAGCTGGTTTGTGTCTGGCAGTGTTGGGGGTTGTGTCCAGCTGTGGGATATGGGGACATGGATTGTAGTGCAGAGATGGCGCTGGGAACACGGGAAATGGGCAGGGGTGGCACTGAGGACATGGAATGTAGTGCAGGGGTGGCACTGGGGACACGGGGAATGGGCAGGGGTGGCACTGGGGACACGGGGAATGGGCAGGGGTGGCACTAAGGACACAGAATGTAGTGCAGGAGTGGCACTGGGGACATGGGGAATGGGCAGGGGTGGCACTGGGGACATGGGGAATGTAGGGCAGGAGTGGCACTGGGGACATGGGGAATGGGCAGGGGTGGCACTGGGGAAATGGGGAATGGGCAGGGGTGGAACTGGGGACACGGGGAATGGGCAGGGGTGGCACTGAGGACATGGAATGTAGTGCAGGAGTGGCACTGGGGACATGGGGAATGGGCAGGGGTGGCACTAAGGACATGGGGAATGGGCAGGGATGGAACTGGGGAAACGGGGAATGGGCAGGGTTGGCACTGAGGACATGGAATGTAGTGTAGGAGTGGCACTGGGGACATGGGGAATGGGCAGGAGTGGCACTGGGGAAATGGGGAATGGGCAGGGTGGCACTGGGGACACGGGGAATGGGCAGGGGTGGCACTGAGGACGTGGAATGTCGTGCAGGAGTGGCACTGGGGACATGGGGAATGGGCAGGGGTGGCACTGAGGACATGGAATGTAGTGCAGGAGTGGCACTGGGAAATGGGGAATGGGTAGGGGTGGCACTGAGGACATGGAATGTCGTGCAGGAGTGGCACTGGGGACATGGGGAATGGGCAGGGGTGGCACTGAGGACATGGAATGTCGTGCAGGAGTGGCACTGGGGAAATGGGGAATGGGCAGGGGTGGCACTGGGGACACGGGGAGCGTGACATCCAGTTAAATCTGCAAGTGCTGGATACATTGGTGCTACTATTTCAAGGCTCTTTGGCTTTTTCTGGAAAGGAAATGTGGCCTAGAAATATTGACAGATCTTTTTCCTTTGGCCCATAAAATATATTAAACCTGCTAAAAATATTTAGCCCATGTTAGAAACCTTTGATATGAATATCCCTTGTTTTCTCATTTGCATTGCAGAAAGATCAGAAACTGTATTTGTATTTGCTGAACACACAATTTATTGGTTTACCTTATGGGAATGTTCCAAGACAAATCAGGGCCTTACATCCTTCTGATATTTCTTCTGCATTCTAAATTATCCATTTGTGAGGAGTACTAAAATAAGTGAGATGTAAATAAGGGAAAAAACATTAACTTTCTCTTTTATCCTGCACAGTAAAGTTTGAGTCATCTGTCATTCCTGTACAGCTTAGTAAGCCTTGGAGGAGTGAAAATTGGGGTATGGAAGGAAGACTAATTAATTGTCTTGAGATGTTTGGATTTGGGTTCAGTGGTATTTCCAGAGTGCCTGGATCAGGTGTGGATGCCATGTCCCAGTAATCCCCAGTGCACACCGAGAGTGTGTCAGGAGCCCAGTGTGTGTACAAAGAGCTCTCTCTTCCCAAATCCATTCATAGCCATGGCAAATTCTGCATCCAAGCACAAGTCCTCTTGCACAGATTTCTACTCCTTTGAAACAGTCCAGAAATTATTCTTTTTTTCTCTGACACAGCCAAAAACTCATTTGAAGGATATTGAAATAATTTCTCCAAGGTTCACTGGGTAGGAGGAGGCAGTTTTTATTTCCCCTCTCCTCCCCATGTGATCACACAACATCCCTTGACTGGTTTTGGCAGAAGAGTCACCCTGCAGCAGGATGTGAGGATGTGAGAGGTAATTCTTTAATGTGGCAGTATTGGAAATTCATTCTTTCAGGTTCTTACTCTGTGATGCTGAACACATGCTTAGAAAGTTGGAATTTTGGTAAAAGTGTCCAGAAAGACTTTCAGAAGAAATGGAAAGCTGGAAGCTTTTCCTGGGGAGTCAGTACTGTACAGGTTGTTTGTAAAGTGAGGACAGAAACTGAACGTGATGTTTAACTTCTAGAGCATCTTAAGAGACTGAAGAGAAAGACACTTGTGTGAGTTGTGTCTGCTGAAGGCTCAGTGTAGTATGATTATGTTCTCTTTCAGTCCTTGTAAGCAGTGTTTTGATAAACCTTACACATTTTGTATGCTGATGCCTGATGGAGATTAGGGAAGTGCCTTTCTTCAGCCTCTGTGGTTAATCCTGGTGGAATTCCATTCCTGTGATGTTAAATGAAGCAAATGGAAACCTGTCTTGCTGTCTTTTGTCAGATGAAGTTACAGTATAGGGTGGTGGGCTTTATGTATGCTTTAATCATGGGATTTGGGTAGATATACCAGAGAAATAAAGTATTTTTTGCTTAATATGCTAGGGTATTGCCAAGGCACTAGCCATTCTAAATCCCACTCTGTGAGAGCACTCTGCTTGTGAACTGCAGCAGTTCCACTTCTCATTGATGCTGTGGTCTTTTGATTTACTGTCCAAGTCCTGCAGTTTTTTGGGCTTTGGCTTTTAATTTTGTTTCATTTTAGCTTGTGGCTTATGGAGATAGACAGAGGTTTCCTCCAACCTCATTTTCCACAGAGGAAATAGCAGTGCAAAAAAATCTCATCAGGATGTAATCTCCTTTTATTTTTCTTGTCATAGAAAAATCCTGGTTGTATATTAGTAGGCTCAGCTGACCAGATGATAAGAAGTCCAAGACTCAAAATTCTACAAATCATTTTTATTTGTTCTTCAAGAACATATATGTATTTTCAGCATGTCTTGAAAGCTATTAATGAAAGTTCTTAATTTTTTCAAAGAGAAGACACAGAGTTCCTGTTGTCTCTTGATTAAGTGGAAACTCTCTATTTTCCTCCAAAATTAATATTCTGATATTGGAGTTGTTTTTTTTTAATATAGTGTGACTCTTGTGGTGCATTCTCCAGCCATTCCATCTCCTGCCTCACTTCTGGGAGACTGGTTAATGTCATCTTTTTCTTTTCCAATACTCTGTGGTCGCTCTGTGAATGCCTTCTGGCCCTTTTGCCCTGATATCTCCCATTTTATCATGAGCATTTTTACCCTTCCCCTTTTTCCTTCCTGCAGACTCCTGTGTGTCCCAGCAGTGTCTGCCACTGCTCCTGCTCAGTTACAGCTTTGTCCCACTTCAGTGCAGATTGCCCAGGAGATGAAAGCAAAGGTCCAGCCAGCCCTGAGCCTTGTCACTGTGAGCAGCCAGGAGGGGACACTGAGGCAGTGTCACCAAATCAGTCCATGGCAAGTACAGAGTGACCTCCTGCTGGCTGCTCTGTCCCCAGCTAAGGGACAGCCTTGTCTGCTCTGCCTTGCTGCTCCCACAGAGCCAGAAGGCTTCACCTGCACAGTCAAGGCACACAAGGATGAGCTTTGAGTGTGCTTTGACTGCTGTGTTTTGGACCTTAGGGTGAGAGAATTGTGCCCTGCTCTGTGTATTTCCCCTCACTGCCCAGCAGGAGAGCCCAGGTACAGATGTGAAAATTGAAAACTGAAATGAAACCTAACCCATGTGAGTGTCTGCATGGCTCCCACCTCTGCATTTTGGCTTCATTACTGACCCTAGTTAATCAAATGTCCTTTCTGAGTAGGCTGCAAAGCCACTGCTTTTCTCTTACTCAAAAACCCTGAAGACCCATTTCTTTTATGATGCCTATAAGAAATCAGCCAAGTGGTCCTGCTGTTCTGTTTCCCTTACTCATCTTAAACAGGGTGAAACCATTTGAGAATGAGGATGGCAAAAACTAGCAGGATGTGGAAGGGGAATAGGGGAACAACAGAAACAAATGTAGCTCATAAAGCACCTTTATGGCTGTCCTGTTCACTCTGTGTCCATGCTGTTTCCTTGGAAAAGTAGATAGTGAAATGTCACTCCAAGCTGACTGTATCTCCTTGGATGTTTAGCATCCTGTTCAGAATAGATGATATTAATATTTGACATAGGTTTTTCATGATTCCTTCATTGTTGGCAGAGGTTCATTACAAAGATGTACATTAATAAGGCAGTTTTTCTTTAACTGCTCTTTGTTTTTGTTTTCTGTTGAAGGTTACAGCGATTAGCAAAAGACCTCGGGAAGCACCTCCAAATGCAGGATAGCTGCTCCTTGGGGAACAACAAAGTTCCTGGTCTGGACAGGACTTTAGGAGAGATCTCCCGGATTCTGGAAAAAGAGGTGTTGTGACTTATGCTTGACCTGTAAATTGTTTTGCCCTCAAGTCTCATCAGTTTGGATTTGGGAATATTTAATGTGAGATATTGAAGAATAAATGAGCTCCATGTAACAAGCAGTATCTGCTGTTACACTTTTCACTTCTTTTCTCTATTTTCATGAGGGTTGTTTTTAAAGTCATCTAGTTTGTAGTGCTTACCCACAAACAGCTTTTACAATAAGGACCCAAACAATTGGCAGAAAACAGAGGAAAGAACTGGATCCAGGTTTGCTAGAGCACCAATCTGTTGACTTTTGCCAGAGTTCAACAGAGTCAGTGGGTCTTTGCTGGAGGAGGAAGGTATGAGGTGCATGTATGTGGGATATTTCTAGGTTTTAAACTTTTCCAAAGTGATATAATTATAGAGCATGTTTTGCTTTATGGAAATGTTGGATTTTATTTTTTTTTAATTGATAGCTCTGCATTTGCATCTCTTTTCCTATTTCCTCATGGTCAGTCTGCTGCCACCGTGCTTTGTGACTTGTAGTGTGGTTTTTTGCTCCATTAGGACCATAGTATTTGAGTTTTCAGCTGGAACATTGTGTTCTGTTCTCCCTTGAACCACTAGAAAATACTTCTCTTTCTTATCTGTAATCAAGACATAATGAAAATTAGCTCTGGAAGAAACCAAATTAATGGAATCTGAGGAGGGGGTTGCATCATTGTGGTTCAGAGTTGACGTTTGTGAAAATGAGAGCTCTGCTTGATGCTTTTCACAGCTTAGTCAGTGTGGAGAACACAATTGTTAATGGCACATGCTTTTAAACACTGGAGGCTGCCTGGGATGCACAGGCTCCTCGTGTGTGTTCTGCTACTTCCTTAGAGCTGCTCATCAGGCTAATAATGTGTTTGAAAGAGTTGTGGCATTTTCAAATTTTGCAGTGTTTCCATTAATTATTGAAAAATTCATTTTTTATTGATTGCAAAATACAGAAATGTTGTTGCATGACTACTATGAAAAGATTAATCTATTTGGAAGTTATCTAAGTGATCCTTGGAAACTCTTTGGAATGTGGAGCTGTATCCAGCCTTTTACTAGTAGTCATCTGCTGAGATTTTTTAAAATGAGATGTGAACTGCAGCTGAGTGTTACTCTTAATTGTTTACATGGTTTTGCTGGTTGTTGAGACTGCCGTGGGCAATTTAAAACTACATTTGATACATTTATAGACACGGGTTATTTTGTTGTTGATTTGGAGGTTTACCCCCAAAACATTACTGTAGCACTGGAGAAGTATTTCTCTCTGAGTGTCCTGATCAATAAGGTCAGGAGGGATTGATTTCAGTAGCTGTTGCTGTGTTTACAGCACAGATCATACATGGCCATTTGCAGCAGGGGATGGGAATTCTCTTGTCAACCTGGAGTGAGAAATCAGCAGACACATCTTCCATGTTAGTGGGCACTGAAAAGAGCCCTGATGGTGTCAGTCATGGACTGAGAGGAGGAGACTAACACTGTTAATTGAATTTCCCTGGAGAGCATAAAAATATAACCTAATGTGGGGGAGAAAGGGGGGAGTGGGAACCACACAAGCTGTCAGTGTATGTGAGCTGATAACATTGATTTACCCTTGCTAATGGCCTGGCTTGAATAAAGAATTGCCCTGAGGGAGGACAGGGTTCACTACAATAGATCCTTGCCACTTACTAGAAATTCTTCTTACTCACACAAGAAGTCCTGCAAAACTATTACAAAATAGAATTGATCCAAAGCCCCTCTTTTCATTCATATTGTGAACCGTCAGATTTTTCTTTTGTTAATAGTTTACACTGCCTGAAAGATTTATGTATTCAGGCTCACTAGGGAAAAAAAAAAAAAAAAGATTGGTTTTACAGATCATGAATTTATCCTGAGTTGGTGTTTGTAACAGTAAATAAGAAAAATATATACCATTAAATTTCTGTACAGAAGGAAGGGTTATTCAGCTCATTAGAAATTCCATGACTGTGCTAAAACAGACTGAAAGGGTGGGGTGTAATATTTATGCAAACTTGAAACATAAAAAAGCCCCACACAAAAGATTTGCAGCCCTGTCTCAATGGGATTTGCCTCCAGGTACAATCAGATCACACTGTAACAATTTCTGTTTGGACTTGGCCTTCATCTGAATGTGTTCCACTGTACTGAATAAGGCTTTTTTCACTTCTGAACCTCTTTCATGATGTGAGAATATCCTAGGGTGCTGCATGCCTGCATGGTTATTGTGCTCACCCTTGCTCTTGTTTTTGCCTTCCTGCTGTGCTGGGCACTGCCTGTTCTGTACCTGGGGCCAAGTGATTCCACTAATACAGCAAGAAGTGCTTGTTTAATGCAAACTGAAAGGTTTAGATATCCTTTAGATACTCAGATTTGAGAAATCTCTCTCAGGCAAAGATGCATCTTTGCCAATTTTGGAGTCCTGGCTGTTTATTGTGGCACCTTCCCTGCTCCTCATTCACTGCTGCTGGATCCCTGTGCAACATAGCATATTTTGAGTGCTAGCAAATGAAAGAGATGTGCTTTGCTCTGCTTCAGGTGGTTGTTAGATCCCCAGACACTTCTTGATATGCCCACACTGGCTTGGTTGGATGAAGCTCTACAAAAAGTTGGAGCTTTGTGTCTCGTGCTGGAAAAGGATTTATGAAGAATAAGTAAATTGAAGGGCAGATTTTGAGGATCTGACTTGGAGCCTGGCCATTAGCTGCATGAAACATGTGGCTCATGTGTCTTTAAATTAAATATGCCGAAGAGGTACTCCAAAGTCATCAACCACCACGTGGTTCCAGGTTTAAACAGGCTTGTGCCCCTCAGGCCATGTTGGTAGGAGGCAAGGAACACAAATCCCAATGTTGTGTGCCTGGTGTGCTGTCCCCAGGTGTGTCCAGCAGGTACTGCTGCTGCTTTGGGTGTGCTCTGGGTTATTGGAATGCAGTCCTTGGGTTTGTGTATCTCATCCTTTCTGGCAGAAATTCTGGAAGGAAGCTGTATTCACTTTCACCTCTGCTTTGTTTAAAAGTCCATTAAGAAAACAAACACACACAGAGCCACAACAGCAGAATGCATGCAAATGTCACTAGAAAGCCCTGGCCTTAGGTTGGCAGATGTCATATGGGACTCTTCAAGCTCTTAATAAGATCTGATAACTCTCAGTTTAAGATCTCCCATGAATGGGCCTTTGATGCTAAAAGAAAATCTCTTACAGAAGGCAGAGCTGACGTTTGAAGTGGGAGGGCTAGAGCACTTGTCCTGCCACGATTCTTTTGATTTGATGCATGTTCATTCCTTGATGGACTGATTTTACATGTCCATCACTCAGGGTAACTGTGTGTATCAGATGAGTGAGGAGTCCCAAGGTAACTGCTGGAGCCTGCCTGGAGCACTCCCACAGAAATGTCCTGTAATGGGGAGCTCTTAGGAACCAGGGCATTGAGAGCAGCATATCCTGTTAGTGAGACTGCAGCTGCAGTTTGAACTTGCTTAGGCTTATATCATCTATTTCCCTGTTATCTAAAGAGGTGAGATTTAATGATTAAAAACTTTCTGATTAAAAAAAATCTACTGATTAAAAAATGTCTGCTGCATAGACATGAGGCCCTAAGCTGACTGAAGTCCATACATTTCTCAGGCTGTGACTCTGACCTGGTTATCCAGAGGTTGCTGCCTCTGGGAGGGTAATCCTTACACTTGCTGACAGAACATCCCTTCCCTAAAGTTCTTCCTAAAATTTCTTTGTAGAGGGTTGGGTTTGCCTTCAGGTTTCAGATGTTAGAAGTGTCCTGTGTGGTTTTGGATAGGTGTGTGTGTGGGCAGGGCTGGCAGACACTTACTCTGAGGGATGTGCAGGGTGTTGCCATTGTGAGGATGGTGACAGCTGAGGGCAGTGGCCTTTTCACCTGGCTCAGCTGCAGCTGAAACACTGCACTTAAATCACCCCAGTTAAATGTGTACAACCTCACATGTGGCATTTAGACAAACCCTTAATGTGTCTTGTCCATCTGACTGGGAATATGGCACACAGATTCAATAGAATTCTAAGAGAACCTCATGATTTTAGAATTCAAGGCTGACAATTAATCTGCTTAACTGGAATTGCTTTTCTGTGGTGCTTTGTTCTGATCACTAGTGTGAAGATCTCCAGCACAGCAGAGTGGTAAGGTTCCTGTAACTCAGTGGTTTGGCTGAAGCTCCTCCACCTCTGCTCCTGAGGAGAGGGCAGCAGCAACAGGAGGCAGCTTTGATCCCTGGCCCAGCACAAGTACTACAGCTCAGGCTCCCACATCCTCACGAAGTCCTACAAACAAAAAAAAGATTTCACTGCTTATGTTCATAAAACTTACTATGATTTTGAATGCGTTTGAGAATAGCTGTGATCCTGATCTCCTTCAGGCTCTCTAGGCTCTGTAAAAATCTCAGTAAATGATAGTGAGTGCAAAATCAATTGTTAAACTGTGCAATTAAAATGGAACCACAAAATAAAACAGGAGGCTTTTGGGCCACAGTGCTTATAGTTACTTATTCGCTCTCTTCATGCAAATCTAGAGGCAGCTGCTTTTCAATAGGCTAAGTTTAAGTATGGTTGTTTATATTACTAATTCAGAGTAATATTCTTACTGGAAACAGATTTCAGGGGGAAAATATACTTCCTTAGAGAAGAATATAATTTTGTAGCTGGAAAATGTGTGAATATGAGCTAGCAATTGACTGCAGAGGTTTAATCCTTTTTCTAAAAAACAGGTCTCAGTGCTCAAGATCTCTAAAACATGCTCTCTCAGTGACCATTAATGGTTTGTTTTGTGTCAGACAGTGTTTTGGGGTTTTGGATTTTTAGAGAGATTTTTCAGCCTCCTGTTTGAGCAGTGGTGATGTCAGTTATTTACATTTCAGTAAAATGTTTGTCGTAGCTTTCAAATACATGGGGACTGTAGACAGACAGTGTTTATCCCATTGTAAAGACTGTCAGAAATGGCTGGCTCTAACAACACACTCAGGCCCTGTATTTATATTTTATTCTCTAAACTGTTGGGCCCATTGGGGATGGTGACCATAGCCAGGGTGAAGAGGGACAATCCCCCCAATAATACAAACTCTTCATCATCAGAAACAATAAAATTAAAAACTGGTGGAGAAATAATGTATGGAGCAAAAGCAGTGTTAAATGGAACATGTGATAAGATTCTGCAAATATCTCTACAGAGATTTAAAATTGTCCTGTGTGTGTGTATGTGTATATAAATATATATGACATATATATACAGACAAAATAGATTTTAGAAGTAAAAACTCTGTTATAAAGACTCAGTATTGTTGCTTAAAGTATAGTCAAGAATACGGTGAGAATTGTCATTCCCAAAGTCTTGCACATTTAATTTTAGTGCTGCAGATATTTGCACCCAAGGAGCTGTGTGTTCCTAGTGTAGCAGTGGTGTGGCCTTCAAAGAGAGAATTGCCAGCCTGTGTGTCACCACCTTGCATAAGTCAAAATAAGCATTATATGTGAAAAAGAGTGACAATTACTGTCATAGTGAATTTACCTAAATCATGAACCAGTGGCTTGACCCACAGTGTATTTTGTGATTCCATGCATGCACAGTGTCTGTACACAATTTAACAATTTATTCTCTGTAGCCTCTCAGCAGATTCATTTCTTAGGCTGCTGAAGCTTTATAAAGTTTACCTTGAAGCATTATTGTAGCAATGAAAAGCCTGGCGGGGATTGCAGACCTTGGCAAGCAGGTTTGTGAGTGGGAGGTTCCTGGCAGGGTGGCTCTGGATCAGCCCGTTCCTGTCCCTGCTCACTCGGCTCTCCACTAGAGGACACCACTGGCAGAGACAACAGCGCTCCTTTCAATCCTTTCAGAGTCAGAAATCTAGTTAGAATTTCTCTCTGACAGCAGGTTCAGCCAGCACTGTGCTGGAAATCACCCAGCTCTTGCTCCTGTGAAGCTGCTCACAGCAGCTGTCCCTCGTGTGGGTGCACAGGCACTTACCTGGATAATCACCGGATCCTGACCAAACTTCAGCCTGCATCACACAGGGAGTTCTGCAGGAAAAGTGCAGGCACACACAGGCACAGCACTCATTTCAAAAGGAGGCAGCCACAGAGCCCAGGAGGCATCCTGATGGCCAGGGCTGCTGGTGCTGTCCTGCAGGGTCTGTGAGCATCCTGGGCTGTCTGTCTGTCTGTCTGCAGCAACCCTGACTGCAGGCTGAGCTGTGCCACAGCTGAGGGCACACCCATGGCTGGGGTGAAGGCAGCTGCAGAGCCCTTGGTGCTGGCACAGAGCAGCCTCTGCCTTTCTCTCACCTCTGCCTTTCTCTCCTCTGTCTTTTGGCTCTGGGCCAGGTGAAGATTTTCATGCACGCTGCACTGCTTTACACCCAAAAGCCTTCTTTTATATCATGCAGTGGGCATTTGCTAGTTCTAAAAACCAAAATAAACAACCAAATGCCACCTTAACTGTGCTTTCATCCTTATGGGTATTGTTCTCTGTGAAAGTATTTGCTACTCTTATTTGTTACAATGGGAGGTTAAAATGTTAAGGTTCATTTTAGCTAAATATATTATGTATTTCTCTGCAAATAGTGGATTAATATTTTAATCCATCTATTAATTTTTCAACTCTGGATACCCCTGCAGTAGCCAGTTCCAAAGCTACAGTGATGTCACATGAAGGGAAGTAATTAATCAAATGTAAAGCTGAATTATAACTGTTTAAAAACAATTCAAAGTTCAAAATCTAAACTTTAGGAAGGGTCTTAAACTACAAAACATAAATATAAGTTTTAAAACATAAATTTTCATTTTTTAAAAAGTAAAAAACCTAATAAGTTTAAACTAAAAAGTTTTACCAACTAAAACTAGAATTTAGACCACTGGAACTCTGTATGCTGCCACTGAAAATCTAATGATTTTGCCAACACAGAAGGTAACATAGGGAATTCTGTATTTATGCTTCCTTTGTTGCAAGTGTTAAGTACAGAACCTGAATCAGAGCATGAACTCCAGAAAGGATAAAGCAGATATACTTGTTGGAAAAGATTAAATTAACTCATTTCTTTAAAGCCTGTAACAGTGAGAATGAGAGAATTTTAATGTGCAAATGATCAGCACTGAGTGCCACTCACGCACAGCTTGGAGGAGGTTCAGCAGCGCTCCGAGCCTGGACTCTCAGCACTGTCCTATGAATCCCAGTTGATCTGCACATGGGCCAGCTGCTGCTAGAGTGAAGTGTCCCCTCCTCTATCAGCTACAGCAGCAGATTTGATAATCCCAGCACAGGGGCTATGGGCAAACCCAGCAGAGCTCTTTGGCCAGCATTTCCCACCCAGACAGCCTTTTCCTGTCACTGCCTGGAAGAAGTCACCAGGTCAGGTGTGTGTTGTGTGCTGCAGCTTGGGCAAGGCAGCTTTAGCTCATCAATAATTCCTTTGCCCAGAGTTTCTGTAATCTGTGGATTAACCTTTTCCCCGAGATGAACATATAAATAGGAACTTGTTACTAGGGGTCAGTCACAGAATATTTTTTAACTTGTTTGCTGGAAATAGTATTAAAAGGCAAGTTGGGTTCACTGATAAGCTCTGCAGTGTTCTTATTCCAAGATTATTGGGAGGTTAATTTCTGTGCACAGTGGGTGTAGTTGAGAGCTGCTGCAGAATGTAATTAAATGCAGCTTCCAGTGCTGCACTAATTGTGCCTTTCTGCTGTCAGATCAGGCTTCTACGTCACTTTAGAACTAATACATCATATCAGAGTGGATATAATGGATATTTATACGTTCCAGGGTATGCAAAGTTCCTTCACTACAAGAAAAGATATATGTTTTAGTGTCGTTAAAGCCCAGGCACAGATTACTCAGTGAGGAGAGCTCCCCACCCAGGCACATTTCTGCCAATAGTAGAGGCCAGTTTAGAAATCACAAGGAAGTAATGATTAGTATGGTTTCTCAAGAAGTTTTTGGTTAATTAGGTCTGATGGTGTATATATATATACACACACATATTTTCTTCAAAGTATTTTTGTGTTCAGCAGTGATGAGACCATCACTGCTGACTTGAGAACCTATCACCCAGAGGCCTTCATGGTCTGTTCTGCTGTTTGCAGCAAACCCACCCTGTGCCCCAGTCCTTTGTGGCTGTCCTGTAGAAGAGCTCATGGACAAATGGTCTGAGGTGTGTTACAGGAGAGCACCCAAGGCAAGTCAGGGTGAAAGCTGTGGTTAGAGTTCAAGTGCCCTTGACTTCATGACAGGTCTTTACACAGCCACTGCTCCCTCTCCATACATCCTCTCCCACATCATTTCAGCGTTTTCCCTTTGGCTGGGTTGCACTGGCTCTCACGGTCTAGGTTCAGCTGCTTTGTAGTGGCTGGCAGCTCTCAGCAGTGACATATCAGATTCAGTGCTCAGAGACCTGACTTGCCCACTTAGAATTTGTTGTCCAATAAATGTTGAGAGAGGACAGGACAAGACCATCTCATTTTGCTTTCTGTTTGCCTGTTTGGGAGCTTTTATTTGTGTGATTAATCAGAAAATGTCAAATTTGCCTCAGCTAATGGAGCCATCTATGGAGATCCAGGAGCAGTTGTTCCCCTTATTAAAGCTCTATTGTTGCTTTCCTCCTTTAATTGATGCACTTACTAGATGCCCTGTTATTTATAAATAGACCAGACATTTATTTTTAATAAGCACAAGTGCTGCAATGCTCAGTGCTGTCTCTCAGGATATCTGTGAGGATAGTTCTTACTTTCCCAAGCAATATTGTGTGTTTCCTGTAATGCTGCTTGGCATGGCTGAAAGCAGCTGAACAGAGAACGTGAAATTCACTGGTTTACCTTTACCTGCCTTTGCTTTATGGCTTTCACTGACTCTTGTGGCTTCACAGCTAGGACTGTGAGGCTCCTGTCCTTGTCAACTGAAGCACAGCACAGTGCCTCTCTGGGGCTTTACTGCTGAACTGAAAAGCCACTGCAGAATCAGAAGGAGATTGTGTAAATAAGGCTCATCCTGTTCAATTAGATCACACAGTGAGTCAGTAGGGAGTCCTATTGAATTTGGTTTGACCTGACAATGTGGACAGATGTTTGAAGCACAAAAATGAATTAAGTATATGATGGCACAGACAGGAATTAAGTTTACGTGCACGGGATGTTCAGTGTTTTCAGGACAGGCCTAAGAATCAATTTTTTGGTGTTGGTGTTGTGCCTAGGCCTGAACCAATTTTAGGTCCCTTGTCAATAGTAGACTTTCAGAGGATGGTCAAAAATGTCTCTTCTTCTTTTATTTTTGATACAGTTAAAAATAAGGTGGGCCACTTTTTTATGTTGCATTTGAATGCTGTATCCAGTGCTTGCTTTTTCACCCTTTCTGTTCTTAGATATTTGTCTTCCTCTGTGCTAAGTGCAGGCTGTGCAGCTGTGGAGGTTGAAAGCCAGTGCTACCCAGAGGGCTCAGGAGGCAGAGGCACCTTTCCCTGGGTGTGAGCAGGAGCTGAGCTCGTGCTGGAGCCAAACACCTTCCCCAGGTGCAGGGAGCCTCTGCTCCTACCTGAGCACACACACACAGAGCAGCTGCCTTGCTTTTAAGGCTTCTAAATCTCCTCCCAGGCTTCAGGAGCTGCACTGTGCTGTGCCAGGACCAGGTGGGATGGAGCATTTCTCAAGGCTTCCCTTCTGGGGCTTGAACTCAGGAGCAGTGCAGGGGGAAGAGATGGATACAAATCCCTGAGAGATATTCCTTGATGTGAATGAATGCCTTCCTCCAATTCAAACACCTAGCCAGTTCTGGCTCATGTTTTAATCCTAAACAAGTTTTCCACTGGTATTCAGTGGTTGAAATTTTATTGTGGCTGAATTCACTCCTGTTTGAGGTTTTGACATTGAGGGGGGATTATTATAACAATAAATTCACCAAAGAGAAGTGTTGCAGGGAGCAAAGCTGCCTATTTTAATAAAAAATACTACTCTGGTGTAGTCTCCTGGAATTTTCACTGTATACAGTCTGGAGAACTACTCAAAGAATGGAGATTTTCTACAGTCACAAATGTGTCCATGGGTTTGTATGTGCATGTAGATATACTTGTGTATTTATTTGAAGGGAGAGAAAAGGTATGAAAAAAAGAAGCCAACCCAATATTCAGCTTTCTGGTTTGTTTTTCTAAGGAAGCTTTGAACTGCATTTCCTAGCCCCTGGCATTTTCGATAGAATCTTCAAACACTAGATAAAAGGAAAGAAAAATATTCTAAAGATGGATTTCAACTATATTTTACTAATTAGTTATTATTTCTTCCATCAATGAACAGTTTAGAATAGAGTTGCATAAGTGTGTTCTTTCAGAAATAGAAGTCAGCATGTTTTGAAGTATTTGGCTTCCATTCAGGAATAATTTTTTCTGAAATCCTTCAGTTCTTGAGGTGTGTTCAGACGGGCTTTCCAGATCAGCTTCCTAGTCAGACATTCTGCAGGACTAGAAGAAAACATTGTTTAGGTTAATGAAGGAAAAATAATTGCTCTAAATTTCCTTTTTAGTCTACATGAAAATACTTACTTTGGAGGTTTGTCTTTGAGGGAGGGTCTACACCAGAGTATTTCAGTTAGTTCAAAAATATTTCAAATAGTCAAAATGGGCTAAAGTCACATAGAGCAGAGATAGCAAAGCTGGCATTAAATCATTTCAGCTGTTAAAGCTCAGCATTATTTCTGATTCTGCTCTACTTATTAACTAATAATAACACTTTAACAGGAGAAATGTATGGAAGTGAGTACTTTGGTCCAGGACATTGGATTTCACCCAATATCTCTTGCACTAAATTAATAAATTATAATTTAACTGGGATCATATTTTTCTAGGAGATAATCAGGTTTGATTTAAAAACTTGAAATGATTGAGAATTGACTATATATGCTAAGTATATTATGCTCATCATTAATTACTTTTGGCATAAAAAAAAAAAACCCTTTTATTCTCACCTGAATTCATTTGGTTTCAGCTTCCAGATATTAGCTGTTCCTGTGCATCTTCCCATTCAGGTCCTTCCACACTGTCATCCCAGCGTGATTTTACTGTCTGCAGCATAAACTGAGTGACCCTTGTGTCGTGCCCCTGGTGAGGCAGATTTCTCTGAGCCCTGCTGCTGCATGAGTGCTGCAGTTTGGCAGTGCCCTCTGCAGAGAGGGGAGAGCAGCAGTGCAGGGCAGGGCTTGGCCTCACTTCTCTCCTGGAGTGTTGAACATGCAGCCCAAAAGCTGCTGCAAAGCAGAGCTGGCTTTATTTCCCCCGTGTCACTTTCTTACCCACTGACTTGTACAAATTGAGCAGCATTTTCCCCCAGTCTGGTTTTATTTCTGAAGCACACAGCTCACATTGTGCGACTGCTTTGGTCAGTGCAACAAAAGCCAGCCAAGTACCAGCAGAGGCCAGTTGGCCTTTTCATGAGTTCCTTTGTTAGCCACGTTGGGTAGGATGGGGCATATGTGTAAACCTCTGGTTTTGAGCTGTGTGTATTTTTATGTACCAAATGTCAGATAATGAGATGAAAACAGTATATTGAACTTTCTATTTAGCCTGCTCATTTTCGAATTTGCCAAACATACTTGTGTCCTCGGCTAAGTGGTGCTTCCGAGGGTGCCACAGATGCCAAGCCCTGATAAAATCTACCCTATCTTGTTAATGAACACACAAACAGTTGTTCCCCATCTGCTGCCTCTGTCTGAAAGGTTAGGAAGCCCTTCCTTCTTGATCACAAAGGACATGATTATTGTCTGTGGAGGAGTCAAGTACAAAGACAGTCCATCCAGTCTGACCGCTGCTACACTGCAGGCCACCAAAGATTAACAGCTGCTTCTCCTTTGATTAGGTTAGGTAATAACAGTTAGTTTAGTTAATAATTGGATGGATTCCCAGGCCATGTAATTCAGGTTTAGGCTGTCATTTTTTGCTGGCATGTAGCTGAGCTGTATTATTGGAACAGAGCCTGTAATCCTATTAGTCAGTTGTCACTCAAGCCGCAGGAGAGAAGGGAAATTTCAGACCCATTAAGGTGTTGTAACAGGTAGGTAAATAAGCCAGCCATGCTTGCCCACTGTGCAGGGAGCTGTCCTGGTTGTTTGTCCTTTTTTTAAGGATTAATTTTAAGTTTTTTAATATGTTTAATTCATAATTAATCCTTAAAATGTTTACATGGTTTGTCTAATTTATCACTGTTTCTGTTTACTGTGCCATGTGCATTAGTGTACACACACTTCCCACTGAGTTACTTTATTCATGTAGTGTTCTGCCTAAATTAGTGGCTGTGTGCTTCAAATGACAAGTTTGTAATGGTCTGGAGATTGAATACCTGCTTCCTGTCACATCAGCTGGGTTGGCTTTCCTCCTGTGCAAACATGAGCGCTGTAGTTCCCCGCAGTGGGCTTGGGAGGGATAAGGAAAGCAGACTTTTCATGGCTTGGGTCTGAGTGCTGTGTCTGTTGTTCTGAGGAGTTGCATCTCTGTTTTTGTTTTCCTGATGTTCAAGACACATCTAGGTAGCATCCCTAAGGTTTTTGTGCCTCCTGATCTCTGTTAAAAATGCAGAGATGACAGTAATAATAATTTTTGCCTACTTGTTCGTTTGTCACTGCTCTCCTGTGTCACCAGGTAACTTCAGAGCATAGAAATCCTCTCATGTTTAAAAATCAAATTGTTTAAAAATGTTATTTGAATAGTTGTGAATTTCTGAAAATACATGTTAGCAAATCTAATTTTTACACACTGTTTAAAAAACAATATATAAAAACATATTTATATATTTTCTGTTGTTCAAGGGACATTAATCCCATGGTATCTATTGCAGAATAACCCTCCCAATCTAAATGTGCAGCTACTCAAAGAACAGTGCCTACAGTGAAATTATGAAACAGGTTTCATAAACAGGAGAGCTAATTAATTTGGGAAGTCAAGTTAGAAGTCTGGAGGCTCCTTTTGAGCAGCAAAAACATGCAATGCTGGTTTATGCTCTTTTCAAATAGGTATTCAATATTTATTTCCTGTAGGATCTGTCATTTTTCATACTCATACGATGCCTAATCTGCTCAGAGCTTTGGGTGCCCCCAGAGTAAAAGTTGTGGTTACCTGGAAAGGTCTTTCATTGTGGCACAGGTTCAGGCAGGGATCAGTTTAAATAAGAAAAGTATGTGAGCAGGGGCTCTGAGTGAGTGAGATGCCTCAGTCCCCTTTTGAATTCCTGTTACAATATGTATCAGCTAGTGTCAAGCTTTAGCACTACAGGACATCATGTTTTCAAGGATATTAGTTCATTTTTGAGAGAAAGACAATCTGGATAAGATGTCTCACTCATGTATTTTTATGATTCAGGTAAGATTTCTTTAGATCAATATAAAAATACTTAAAATTTGAAAATTTCCTCAAGTAGGAGTTAATTCAGGCATATTTTAAAATAATCTGGTGTGATTTGACTGCTTCAGAGATAGAATGACAATATGTTTCAACACTGGGGAGATTTTTTTTCTAACAACTTGCCAGTATAAGGTCGGGCATGGGTGGCTGAGGGACAAAACCTTTTTCTGGTGTTTCCCCCAGTCCCATGGTGATCACCCTGCAAACATCAGCAGTGCAGTATTCAAGTGACTTCTCTGCTCCTTGGTGGACTGGGCACGTTTTCCTTTCAGCTCTCCTGGCCAAGCTCCAGGAGCTGTGCCTGATCCTGGATTCCTGAGAGCTGAACATATGTGGGGACCAGGGGCATCCACAGGTGCCTGGTACCAGCAGCTCCTTCCCTTCAGCATCAACATTGCCTTCCAGGACATGGATTAAAAGCCCTGGGAGCTCTCCATCTTTAAATAATCACTGGAGATAAATATATTAAAGTGCTAAAAGCCATGTATCCCTACAGGGCAGCTTTACAGACCTCTGTGAGCACGGGTAACAAATGCTGTGCTCATGGATCTTTGCTGCTGGTTGTACCTTCCTTTTACTGGGATTTATTTTCATTCATAAGCATCAAAATGCTAATGAATTTTTATGAGTAACCTAGAAAGAGGAGTGATAGGCCAGGTAACTAAATCATATAAAATCAGAATAAATTACAGACTCCCTTCTGCTTGGTAGAAAACTGTAACAGAAGGTTTTAGAATACAAATTTGTGTTTTGACAAGTAGACTGGTATTTTAGTAAAGTATTAGACAAAACTTAACCAGGCACTCTAAAAAAAGTCTGCCAATAAAACAAGTGATGCTCCAGATTGAAATGGGAGGAGAGCATATAGGAAATGAAACAGCTTCAAAATATTTATATATTTTTAAAATGGATATGTGAAAACTTCTCCTCAGAATAGGAAGACATTGCTTCTTTCAGTGTGGCTCTAGTGACTGATTTGGGATAGGGGGAAATTCCTTTCTGGACACTTTATTACCAGGTATTTTTGGAGAAAAGAGAAGTTCTTGAAAAAAAATCACAGATGAGAAAAGTTCACATGAAAAAATATGTAAAGTGGAGTTTAGCACTGAAGAGAACATAGAGTTGAGAAACAAGCCAAGGAGGAAAAGGAAGCAGTGAACTAGTTCAAGAATTGCTGAGGGGACAAACAAAATGAGCACAATAAATCAGGTATAACTCTGAGTAATGGGATGAAATGGAGAAAGGGCATATTTGGTCTGAATGACAGGAAAGACTTCTTGCCACAAGAGCTAATAGGTTGTGGCATAATCTCCCATGAGAAATAGGGAAAGTGAGAAGTGGCAAGTGCTGGGCACATTTCAAGTTGGAGGAGCACTGGCAGATAAATCAGCAGTGTCACAGCCCTGCTCTGAGCTCCTGCTCTGCAGTGCCAGGGTGTGCCCACTCCCAGGGAAGGGCATTCTGCAAAAACCTTCTCTCTGTACACCTGGGGGGGCTCTCAGCTGAAGTGACCAGGGAGGGGCAGACAGCCCTGGGCTCTGTCTGGGGGTGCTGCAGCACTGGGGGAGCAGGGCAGGAGGAGCTGTGAGAGCTGTGGCTGCGAGCCAAGTTGCTCAAATAAAGTCAATAATGATGATTTATGGCAGAACTGTTTCTTTGCTGTTTAGGTCTTTTCTTTATGGCTCTACCAGGAGTTGGTGGAAAGTGTTATTGGGAGCCAAGGGAGCTTAGGAGGCAGGGGTTGGAGATTTTTTTTGTAGATGGGAGGAAGAGAGAGCAGAGGAGGAATATATGAGTGAAACTCAAAAATAACTCTGCAGTTCACTTACTGGGCTCACTGGGCTCAAATTAACTGCTAGAAATTTGACTTATCAACAACTTGTAGGAAATCACTGGTTGATTTTCCTACTGCTGGGTGAGTTGGCACACAGATTTCCACTCATTTGAGGCCAGTTATTTCTTGGAAGATAAATCTTTTGGTTGTCTAAAAATCTAAGTGCAGTTTATATTAATTGTGGAAAATGCTTCCTTTTTGAATATGTGACTTCTGTGAACAGTTTTTCTGTAGCTTGTAAGTTAAATACAATATAGTTGAAACTTAATGGACAGAAAGTTGCATGTTTTAAATAAAAAGTAAGATATGTACTTCTCTGTGTGATGTCCAATCTCACAGGGAAAATTGTTGCCCATCTAAATCATATTACAGCTGCTTAATTTTTTTTGTAGTTGTTCAAATAAATATTTTGTTGTCAGAGTCATTAGGAGTTTTTTCTGTTACGCAGTCTGTTACAGTAGAATGCATTCTTTACAGACTAATAATAATTGGGTTTATAGAGAACTTCCCATTTTTTCCCATATGTGAGATGCTTGCAACACTGGCGGGGGGGGGGGAGGGGAAGAAGAAATTATTTCTTATTAGCTAGAATATCATTGTCATCATTGACAAAGTCAAGATAATCAAATATAAACTGCCAATAAACTCTCCAAAATTAGCAGCTTAGAAGTAGAGAATAAGAAGATCTTTCTTATTTTGTTGTGAGCAACGGAGATTGGCCAATTTTACAGGAAAGGAAAAGAGTGTAAGTTCTAAAATACTGGATGTGCTGCAGCAAAACTGCAGTCATTTGCAAACTGTGAGAATAACAACAGGATGTATTTTAAGTGTAAAATTCTGCTATGTGCAAGTTCCAAGTGGATACCTCAGAAAAGGCATCTGCCTGAGCTGTTTTATGCATCTTTATAAACCAAGCCTGGAGATTGTCTTCTGTTGGAGAAGTTTGTAAAAAGGAGGAAGTACCCATCTAGAGATTGTCTGTGTTTTTAAAATCATATAAAGTAGCTTAGCTCCAAAGATAACAGCAACAGATAAAGGTGAACTTTTTATGAAAGTCCCTATAATTGTATATCCTTACAGAAAACATGGTATTCAAGTGTATTACCTGTGTAGTACTGGATATGTATATATGATAATTGAAAAAAATAACACCTGGGAGTCTCAACTCCTCCTCTAGAAAGCCTCTTCCTTGTGCATGGGTAGTGAAAGGCTCTTTTTCAAAGGTGTCCAACAGCATAAATAAATGTATGTATTAAGGACTCTCTACATTGACAGAACCCACAACAGTCAGATGTACCCTTTATTGGGACATTTCTTTAATTTCTGTTGGTTCTCTTCTTTGTGTTTTTTCAGAACACAGCAGATAAAATTGCATTCCGGGCTGCAGGAGGACTGACTGCTCTTGAAAATGTTCTTCAGATGGTGACTTCTCCCACCAACCTGAGTGCAGCTGCCAGGGTTCCCTTGAAGTGAGTATGCTGGGTCCTTCAGCTGCACATAAAGCCACTGGAATATTCATCTCATATCTGCTGCTTCTTCTCCTAGTCCTCTGTTGGACTTCAGAGCAAAAACCATGCTGTTCTCTGTGCCACAGAAGGTGAAAGATGATTCCAGTCACTCTCTGGTTTCCTAACGTGGTGGTTTTATTTTAAGCTGTCTGAGCAGCAGCTAATTGTATAAAAAGAGGAAAGATGAGACTGTTTAACAGAGGAGATACATATCTTCTGAAGTTAGTCTGCAGAGATCCCTAGTGGGAAGCAGGGGAATTTTTTAAAGGGTTGTAATTCACTGGAATCTGTCTGTTTTTAAAATTAAGTAGTTGTAAGATACTGCTAGCTGAAAGGGCTCCTACAAACAGGTAAATCAAAATTCTTGTGGATTAGAGG
This sequence comes from Oenanthe melanoleuca, assembly GCF_029582105.1. Taxonomy (NCBI): domain Eukaryota; kingdom Metazoa; phylum Chordata; class Aves; order Passeriformes; family Muscicapidae; genus Oenanthe; species Oenanthe melanoleuca. The sequence continues at coordinate 18,605,494 of NC_079344.1, forward strand.
AATTCCTCTTTACAGAACGGAAGAATGGAAGGGTTTAAATGTCTAATCCCTAAAAAAAAAGGTGGTGACTAAGCAGAATTCCTACAAAAGCTGGTAGCTCAAAAGCATGCTCTTTTCCCTAATCTCTAACTGTAGCTTTTATACAGTCAAAATCAGATAGGTGCTTTCAGAGCAGAGCTAGGCATGGTTTCAGTACAAACCCAAGGTGTCCTGGTGTGTACCATTGCCATAATTTGTTTGTAGATATTTTGTGATATTGGTATAATTGTAATTTAGGCACTACAGTGTGAGTTTGTATTAATATGGCAAATAATATGTTATGGGGCATAAACGTGAAGTGCTGGGAAAGAGCACTAAGGAAAAACCATTCCTTCAATATCTCAACTTCGCACTTCTAGGAGAATAAATAAAATTCCAGCCTTGCCAAATGCACTTGGTGCAAGTCCAGCCAGCTCCACTGGTGAGCAATCCTGAGTTGGGCCAATGGTGAGCAGCTCAGGGACAGCCTTGGGGCTTCTGCATTTGTGGAGTCTCTAATTTTGAGTCATCTCAGCAATGTGGGATAAACTTCACAAGGGACAGGATTGCAGTGTGTACCCACAGTGCCTAGTTTAAATTGAGCTTTAAATGTGCACAATCCATACGTCTTTGATTTTTGTTCTTTCTTTTTAGAAGAGTCTTGCTTTGGTAATCTTTGTTGAGAAGGTCTGAGAACATTGTGTTTGCATTACTGAAAACATTGTGTTTGAAGTTTGTGAGGATGTATTAGGTCTCAAAAGAATTTGTGTGCTGATGATAATGAATAAAGCCCCATATGTGTAACAGAAATCACATCCAAAGAGCTGATCAGAGGTTCTCCTCTCTCTGACAGTCACTGTCTGTCTCACACTCCTTTCAGACCAGTGGTCACTCAGATTCCTGAGCTGTTCATGACTGAGCTATAAAAAGTGTTCTTGCATCTTTGAAAAATTCTCTAAACATTGTTTCATTAGCACAGATTTTCCACTAGCAGTATTTCCAAAGGAAATACGGGGGCAGAAGGGAGATGACTATAAACTGTTCTGACAGCATTGTATGTTAAAAGCATCTTCTGAAGAACTTTGCTCTACTCCTGAAATACAGCATTTCATTCAAGTTTACAGCAAATTGCAGTCTCTAGTTTGTAGGCACCTGGAAGGATGGAAGATGGGAAGTTATCCATCAGCTTGCACATAATTTGACACAGGATCCTGCTCTCTAAAGCAAACTGCTCTTGCAGGGCTGGTCTTTGAGAGCCTGACTTAGAGCCTGGAGTCTGCTGGAGATGGCCCAAGGAACTTGGTGTTGCTGCATGGGATGCAGAGCCTCCTCTCTTGGTGTTTCTGTGGCTTTTTTGGTGGAGAAGAATGTTCTGTGCAGAATCTGCAGCTCAACTGTTGAGAGCAAGCAATAGTTTCAGAGGGTGGGACTTTCTGTGAGCAGTTTGAACCAGGCACAAGCCATATTCATGGGTATTGGTATGGCCTCACTGAAAGGACTTAAGAAATTTTTCACATATGGTGTTTGAGGGGGGTTCAAAACCAATGGCAGTCATGGAATATATTTAATTCATTAAATGAGGAAGAAAATTCAGATCACATTTCTTATGTAATGTTGAAACAAGTTTGAAGTTACTTTTCTTTCTTTTGTGCAAATGTCATTTACATCCTGATTTCTTGAACTTTGAATCTAGTGAAGCAGCAGTTTTCTCTTTTTAAAGACAAAGCAAAGCCCTGTGGAGAGAGGTTGAATTAAGACCTTTCATGAATTGCCCTCCAGTCTTCCCCCAGCCAAATATGCTTTGCTAAAGGACACTGCAAATTGTTTGTGGGTTCTTGCAGTGTTTAGCCATTTGTACTCATCTTAAATTGGGAATTTGTCTGTTGCTTTGTGATGAGGATAAGCTATTTACAAGTAGGTGAGGAGATTACATGGGCTATTATCTACATCTCTCTTTCCCCAAAGTCCTGGCTGTATGGTACAGCTCAGAACTTTAATCCCGTGTCTACAAGATAAAGCTTTATTATCAGAAGATTTAACAATATGCCTGTTGTTTTGGACCACTGTCCAGCTCTGTAGTCAGAGCAGCAGAATGGGAAATGCTCTGAGGAAGAGGTCACATTTGTGAGACACATGATATATTTGGTTGGGACAATTTTTCTCCCCTTCACATTAATCACTGGGAAAGGAAAAGAGAAAGCAATGGGTTATAATAAGTTTTGGTTTTGGTATTAACATTAAAAGTAATGTCCAGCATACTATTTCTCAAAGCAGCATGTAGTAGTTTTCCAGAATTTGTCCACATCTCCACAAAACAAGACACAGGCAGCAGAATCTGTGAAGGTTTCAGAGCCCCGTGGAATTCTTCTTACACTTCTACAGAAAAGCAAACGGGAGCTGCCCAACACAACAAGGCAATGCCTTCAGGAGAGCAGGAGATGAGGCTCATCCCCTGGGCTGCCTTGCACTGTGCAGCTCATTTACCATGACATGTTGGTAGCAAACCTGCTAACAAACGAGCCTTGTAGCGTCTGCTTAGTCAACATTTGGGAAATGCTTTAACTTCCTTGAGTGACGAGTATTTTGGAAGAGAAATTGGCAGTAATCTGTGTAAGGAGCAAAGCTGGACTTTTGCTACAAGTTAAGGTGGGATTGAAGTCAAGTTTAATGTATCTTCTGTTTTCATACAGTTCCTTGCATCATTTATTTAAAGCAAATATTATCAAGGTAAAAAAGCTTAAACCATATTTATATACGTAAAAAGAAGAAGTTAGTGCCCCCATAATATTTTGGATAGCATTGATACAAATTGCATTTTTCACTAAGAGCCATTTTGAACTGAGAGCTGGTTTTTAGCTTGTTCTCTGTAATTTTTACTTGGGTTTAGGAGCATCCACTTCTTAAGTTGCAGTGTTGTTGTTCATGCAATTTTATTGTTGTTTCAATCCATATTCTTACCTTGATGGTTCCTTACCCATTCCACTCTGCAGCCATTCTGTGCAGCATTTTCAGTAAAATTTCACCTCCCACTTCTTTGCAACTCAGCAGATAATTACTAATATTGATCCCCTTCCCTATCAGACTGCTGCATAATATTCAAACTGGTTCAAAATGAGCAGTCTTCTACTGAATTAACACATCCTAGATTGGATAATATTTAGTTCTGTATTATTGCACTGCCAGATGGAGCTTTTAGAGTTATTCACTGATAATCAAAGTACATTCATTTGTAATGTCAGAAGTTGTAAGAACAGGAGAAAGCTTTAGACTTAAAACAGGTGAATTGTTGTATGTTGATGATGCCTGGTTTTTGTAAAGCAAAAGTTGAGTTCTTGCCTCTGTGTCCTGGTGCACTGTCATGGATTAATTTTCCATGGTTGCATACTGTTAATGCCTCAGTATTTTTATTAAAAAGTCAAAGTTTGTCAACTTGTTTTTATCAGGCAAATTGAGGAAATGAGGATGAGCTAACATTAAAAAAAAATCCCATGCAGACATATAAACTGTTGAGCTCTAGCTTGATGAAAATGAATCCTCCTCTCCTCCTCCATAGTCATGTAAAATAAACATAACATACAGATGTGTATTTTTTTGTTTGTTTGGGGGTTTTTTTGTTTTGTTTGTTTGTTTGTTTGTTTGTTTGTTTGTTTTGGTTTTTTTTTGTTTAAAGACAGATTTCTTTTTTGGCTCCAAGCTTGTGTACCATAAGGAGGTTTTTATAATTGGATTTGCTCCGGAGGAAAGCCTCGCAGCCTGGCGGTGGGATGGAGTGAACGTGCTGGGGCCAGAGCTGGAAAGCTGATTTGTGGGTGTGATACAAAGTTTAGAGCACATGGGTTATCAATAACCACCTGCTCTGCAGAGCCTCCTGCTTCAGCCCTTCAGCTGCCTGGGGGTCTCTGCACATAACACCTTTGGGATTCTGAGCCCTTCTTTTCTTCCAGAAGGGAAGAGAATGGTGGGAAGTGCATTGGGTTGAAGGTGTGGGTAAATAAAGTTGTGTCTCCTGTTCACAGCCCCTCTCTTGTCTGGCAGCCTCGTGCAGAAATGGTGACACTTGACAGCTGTTGTTCTCTTAATAAGATTAAAGCAAAGAAATTAGTTGTGCTGTCTCTAATCTGCCATTTAACACTGCCAGCCACCTGGGGACACTTCTGTGCTGACACTCCTGGTGCTGGATTGCAGTCAGGCCGTGGAGCCCAGGCAGAGCCGTGATCAGAATGTGTTCAGATGAGCTGCTGTTAGCAAGCTTATGGTATCAATTAAATGAAGCCTCTTTATTGTTGTGAAAAATTCATTTGACATCCATTTGCTTCCAGCACCTTTTCAAACGCATTATCAGCGTCTCTGGAAACTCTGTACTCGTTGTGACGTGAGGTTCACTTGGGAAATACAAAAGCGTGATGCATTCTTACTGTGGAATTTGGTCTTTGGATAAAGTGGGAAGTTTTTGTGTTTTCAAGTGCAAAATAAATGATCCTCTTAGGAGTTAGGAATCCCATATATCAGAAAGCATTTATTGCAGTGAATTAACTAAATCACCTCAGGACTCTGAAATGCTGTCAGAATTAACCTATAAGTTCATATTTGACACTTTGGATGAGTTATAATGTTTATATTTAAACAGAATTGATCTTTATTTTAGAATAGCTGATAAAATGACAGAAGCTGATTTAAAGCATCTTCTCAGCAGAAAATAGAGACTGCCAATACATTTTTTCTCTCTCCCCCTCTAAACATACCTACCCAAGGGAATAATCTTCATGAAAGGTAGAAGGAGGTGCCCAATGAAAATATTTTTCAACATTACTGAGAGAAGGGAATTAAATCCCCTTATATAGTCAGGAGAGGAAGAGAGAGAATAGTTTTACAAGACAGATTTGTAAAAATTCATGTGAGTTATCTCTAGGTGTTATCCTTGTAGGGTAAAAATTAGGTTAAATAGATGAAAATTAACCTGCCCTTGGTCAATTAGTAATTATTTAATATTGTTTTCATGTCATGTAAGCTGCAGATTGAAATTGATTTATTTAGGCACTAGAGTAAAATTAATTACCAGTACAGTTTAATTAAGATTACTGGTAATACAGTGATACTCAGGAAAGGAGGGAAAGTATAAATGTTCATTCACTTCTTTTCTAAATTCTCCAGCTGAAGAGAAGACAATCCAGCCATACAAATGCAAAATTTTGCTCCACTTTTTCTGGCCTCTGAGCATTTGCAGCTTTGCTTTGCTTGACAAATGCAATGTATGTATGTGAGAGGCTTCCAGTTCAGCTCTGGGGAGCCAGGCTAGGGGACCAGATGCCTCAGCAATGAGCCCTGCATCAGTAAAGCCACAGTCCTTACTGTGTAAATAATTCTGTTGTTCCAGAAAGTATTTTAGGAGAAAGATAAAGGGTAAAACTCAGCTCCAGAAGTATGTTGAATTAGTCTGCAGCTTGTTCTGTTAAATTCCAGCTTTGATGATTTCGGTGCAGTAACTTAGTGTTTGTTGCAGTCCCACTTTTGTATGATCTTTCAACAGTGCTCATAATTTATTTTCTTCTTTGGAGCTTATTTGAACTTAGTCACATTTTTTCACATGTTGAGAAAAACTCAACAAAGTAAAAGTTCTTTTTATTTTGGTTTACTTTAGAGAAACAGCTTAAGTGTCTAGCCATCTGTATTTATTATTGGATGTATTTATGATGCATTTGGGTTGTGTGTGTGCTTGTGAAGTAACAGTGATGGCTTTTATAGTAAGCAAAGCTCAGGAAACAAACTTTGTGTTGATTCTGAAGTAGGGTTCTCTTTGGCAAGATTAATCTTTGTGAGAATATTCTTTAGGACTGGTCCCAGCTTCCTTGTTTTGAGAACACTTGAACTGGATCAGACAGAAATGGCTGCCTGTGGTACAGAGAGCAGTTGTGCATGTGGCTCATTTTGTGTAGCTCCCATTGCAAAGCTGTCCCCTCTCCCCTGCACAGCTGGAGCTGCACATCATCACTGCAGGCTCTGTGAGAAGTGGGTGAATGTGGCACCAAACCTCTGGTACTGCTGGCTGTGCCTCTCCTTGCTCATCCCTGCTCCTTGTGCAGGAGACTGGCACTGCTGGCAGCTTCTCTGTCAGGCTGGCCCTGCTGTCCTGGGAATTGCTGTCGGATACTTCTCCCAGGGCTTGAGGGTCCTGCCAGGAGAGAGTTCAGTGTGTGCCACAAAGAAATATTGCCTGTCCAAGTGATGCAATTGGCTGATACTCTGTCGGTTTTGGGTAGTCCAGTACCCAAGGTGTGTGGCTTCTGGTAAGTATTGCTTTACTGTTTTGAAGTTATTTAATTGATTGTATTCAGGGTATTAGTTCTGTTTGGCATCCCAAGTTAAAGAAAATTAATGTTAATTCCTGCAAGTTTGTTTTTTGTTGTGCTGCCACTTTTTTGCTTTTAAAGAAGCTTTTACTGAAGAAAATAAAATTCTAATTTTTCTTCCCTTCTGACTTTTTAGGTCCCTGTGTAGTACAGTAAATGTTTACAGCCTCGCCTGCAGCAACTGCATAGAAAACTGCACCTATGTTCTCTTCAGTAATAAGATCACTTTTCTGATGGACCTGTTGATACACCAGTTTACGGTAAGGAAAATAACTTCTTTAATAAGAAATTTTTGCTTGCTTCACAAACATGTTAAAGTATTGGGAGTATAAGAACACCAGGAGGTAAATAAGAATAAAGGCTTGAAAGAATATAATTCAATTGTTGTTTGTATTTTATTTGTATTTGTTGTTTGTAGTTGTATCTACTATACTCTGTAGAAATTGATGTATTTACTTCTCTTAGTATCTTCTGCAAAAGCATGTGTATCAGGAACCCTGTGAGTGGATATTGTTCTGTCTTTTTCTGAGGTTGTTTTCTTTAAAATTTACCCTATAGGAATATTTAAAGTATAGACTGTAATGAATTGTCTCTGTGTGTTTGATTCTTACTTGTTTCGGTGTCAGGAATCTAAGTCAGGTCAATACATTGCCAGAGTCTGATTTGCTGAAGTGCTTAAATAGGACTCTTTAGCAATGAAAGTTTTAATTTTCCAATGTTTCATTTAATTTGAAATGTCATTAAATATTTTATTTGAAAACTCATTTTTAATTCATAGTGCCCTGCTCATCATAAGATATTTAGTCCTGGTTTTTTACTTATAAATCGTGTGTATGTATTTTCATGAGCCAAGCAGTTTGTTAATTGAAAAGTTATGTACATACTTTTAATAATTTAAGCAGTGCTGTTAGAATCAACAAGCCCCAGGACTGTAGATTGAGGAGCCCAGTCCGAGCTGTGTGACACAAAGAAACCCTGAGCTGTGCTGTGCTGTGAGCAGCTGCAGATCTCTCCAAGAGGATTGCAGCTCTTAGTGCTCAGTGAAAGGTGTGCTGGGCACTGCCTCTGAGGGAATTACCCCTGGGAAATCCTGCAGCACCTCACCAGTGACAAAGCTCACTGCTGCCAAGCCCTGCCCTGCTCACAGGGCACAAGGACCTGGGAGTTCCTGAAGGAGCACACAGGGCATTTCTTAGGCTGAGCTGGCCACCTAGAGCTCAGAGATGCTACAGAAGGAAAATTTACTGCACTTAGAGCTCTTTTCAGGCTGTTGCCAAACCCTAGCCTTAAATTGCAGCACAACTGTAATTAAAGCTTAATGTTTCCCATGATCCACAGTGGACTTTTCTTTGCTATACAGAAAGTCTCTTATGTTCTCTTCATGCAGAATTGGCCCTTAAACTGGGATATCTTCAGAGTTCCATGAAGTGCATATTTGAGTACAAAACCCAAAAACACTGCTGCTTTTCTAACCCTGATTTTTCTCTCTTGAAAATATAATAAATCAGATCAAGTTTGAATTTTTCTTTTTTTTTTTTTTTTTAACAAAAAAAAAAATGTACGAACTGAGAGCAGTTCTGAATACCAAAACACTAAAATATAGCCCCAGAGACTTTTAACTGCTTCCACTTTTCCTGGTTGGATGAGCTGTGTGATGCAGCTTTTGCCCATGTCATATGTATTTCCACTTACTGTTGGAAAATAAAGCCCAAAGTAATATCAGGAGTAATAAATGAGAATGTATATTTGCAAGGTTTTAACAAATTATTAAACAAGTACACCAATATTTGCTGAACACAGAAACAGTACTGTTTTGAGAAACATTTCAATATAATGTTGAATACATTCAGTATGAACCTTATTTCCAACTAGTTTGACATGGATTTAGTTTTGATTTGGGTTTTTTTTTTTGTGTGTGACATCCAGCCTGTCCAGGTTAACAGTCTGAAGTGTCCTGTTTCAACCTTTCTTTGCCTGAAGGGACTGGTAGGAAACCTTCTGTAGCCTGACTTACCCTGTTGCCTTCCTCAGCCTCTTTAGCTCAGGTAATGCCTAAATCAATGTCTGCTGAGGACAGCAGGGCTGTTTCCTGATTTCCATGATTAATGGATCAAACCTTCCCACCTACATTCATACAGGTCTTGTACTGGACTTGGAGCTTTGTTTTGTTACTGCTGTCTCTGCTCTTCTTTGTCTTCTGTAGCCAGAAGATAGCTGCAGAGTAATTTTCTAGCTGTCTGTTTTGGAAGGTTTCATACCAACAAAACTAAGTAATTAATGGAGCTTTAAGCATATTTCATATTTTGGGGGTTTTATTTCCAGTCAAGTGACTGCTGTCATGTACTTCCCTAAAGATATCTGGGAAGCCATACACCTAAACCACACCTGTCTGTGTGATAGCATGACACATCACTGTGATTCTTTTTAAGGCAGTCTTTAAATGCTTAGTATGTGGAAATTCTAAGGAAGACATCATTAGTGAACGTGCAATGAATTTTAGGTGAAGTAGCCATCAAACAAATGTAGGGATCAAATCCCAGTTATTGATTACTTTTTCTCCTCCAAAATACAGTGCTTAAATTTGGGCATATTTTGGGTAAGTGGCCTATGAAATTTTACTGGGTTTTAGTTAATCTGGCTATCTAGTCACAGGAAAGTAATTTTTCTCCTCCACTTCTTGACTGGAATGTGCTGCCATTTAATTTGGGCTCTTCAAAGAGACAAAATACATCCTATTGCAGTTTCTGTGCTGCTGGGCTCTTCCAGTCCATTTTGAAATTACTTTTGTCTCCATGGGGTTCAGCTGTGTGGCACTGACAATTCCTCAGTTCCTAATAACAAGCCCATGTGGGAGAGTAGTAAATCCTGAGAACAGAGCTGGAGTGGAAGAGGTAATGACATGCTGAAGTGTTAGGGGTGGGGAATTTAACATTGAAACCTTCACCTGCACCATCTCAAGCCCATGCACTTCCTGAGCCAGTTCCATTTCTTTGGTTCACTAGTTACCACCTAGGAAGTCTGACTTCCTACTGAGACTTCTGAGATGTATTTTCCAGAATATTTTTGAGACAAGCCCAATGGCTACACATGTAGAAAGCACAAAATCACTGTTGGTAATGGGAGAATGATATGAAATAATTGACCAAATGAAGACAGACTATCTGTTTGCAGAGGTCTGAAATCTTTCTGTTTAGGCTTACCAACTCTACATTTAAAATTCTTCATGGCTGTGGAGGACTATGCCTTTTATGAAATAAAAATATGAATGAGTTGTCAGTGCTGGAGCTCTGTGTTGCTAAGTGGAAATTGTTTGGTGTTTTTTGTTAGCACAGCAGTTAGAACGTGCAGAGGTATTTTGGTGACATGAGTCAGAAGAGAGGAGCATTTTCAGCTATATTAAATGTGTGCCTAAGTGCTTTACTGGATTGGGGCCATATTGTGCAGCATCTTACAGGATTAGCCCAAGATGCTGGGCAGAGCTGAAGAGCTTATGGCAGCTCTGCAAAAGCATAGGAACCCTTGCACAGGGGGACTTCTCTAAGGAATATCACTTGATGGAGACTGTACCAGAGCTGAGAGTCAGCTCACCAGAGTGTTCCAATTCAAGAACTGACTTAAAGAAAGGAGGAGTCTTGATTAGGCCCAGTGAAGTCAGCCATGAGAAAAGCTAAAGTAGCACTGAGATGTTGGATGGGTCAGATATTTGGACAATATTTTCTATTGTGAATTAAAAATATTTTATACCAATTGCTCAACAAATCAGTTTAAGTGTGTAATCACACCTGTAGATTTGTGTTGTACAAACTGTTAAACCTCAGAAATGTGGAATGTTGTTACATTTACCCATCCAAAGCCCTTGTTCCACACAATTTCTCTGAATATCATTAACTCCTTGTGTAATCAATCCAAAGAAACCAGAACTTGAAAGCTTTCATAATGACACTATTAAATCTTAAAATTTCCTATCCCCTTGCTTGATATAGTAATCAACAAGCAAGCACCCCAATTAATTCTGCTTCTGCAAGCACACTAATTCATTCTGAACATAAATCTCAACACACTGTCACACTATTCCATTAATTACATCTTCAGTAAAAGAGCTGATCTGTTGTCACTCATTTGAGTTAGTATAAAAGGAAAATCTTCAAGGAATTAAGTTCAGATTTACTAATTTTCTGTCCAGCAGTATTTCCTTCTGTCTCTTGTTTGGCTTAACACCGCGTAAAAAAACCACACTTGTTCTCAATTTATATTAATTAACATACACATGTTTTCCCAAATAACTGAACATGAAAAGTAAGTGCCAAATCTATTTATTTGGCTAATTAGGAAGAGCATTTTTATTTTCAAGCATGAAAAGCTTTTATAGCTAAGGACTATATACGTAGAATATATATTTCTCCTATGTACATTGAACTGGAGGACAAAAACAGTCATTATCCACTCATAGTACTGTTCATTACAGCAAAAGGGCTCTGCTGCAAGAGATTATTAAATCTTTTAAGAAGTAGCACATATAATTTTTTATCTAAGGTGAAAAAAGTAAGTAACTAGCATTTACTGGCAATTTTGAAACCTTAATGTTCCGAGCACAAAGTCACCACATTGAAGTTGATTTACACGTTGCAAAGCTCAATCCTTCTGTTTCAGTGAGCAATTGGTATCATTAGGCATGAATTATTTTAGTCAACAAATGTTACTGCAGCAACCTAGTATTGTTTTTCCTATTGAACTTGAATAAGCAGCTAAAGGCTTCTCACTTGCTCTCTTGGCTCAGCACCAGGAGCAGACCATTACAATGAGTTTTAAGTACCAGCACAAGGCTCAGAGCTAATGAATAATAAAGAAATGTGCATGTTGTTCTTTGTCACCAAGTGTTACCAAATCCCTTCTGATACTTACACGAGGAGCAATGCTTTTCTCTGGCCTTGCCTGCATACACTGAGTGTAAATGAATTTAACCTGGAAGGAAAATGCCGTTTCAGCCAGTATTGATCCCTGCTGCCTGTGTGAGCCCTCAGGCCGTGGCAGAGCAGAGGCTGCACAGAGGGATGTGGGGTTTGGCCCAACAGCATCAGCCATGGGGGTGTTCCAGGAGCCCTGAGTGCTGCCAGTGTCTGCCTCGAGCACTGCAGGACTTCACACACACTCCACTTACTGTTTGATTGGAATAGGGCAGGATTTCAGCTGGATAAATCACCTTGGACTGCACAAATGGAAACATTAAATGAATTTTTAAAAATTTATACTCTCCAGGAGGATTTCCTTCCAGATCTGTATCCTGCATATAGATTTGTCTTCAGATTTACATGTTGTACATCTCAACTTCACCTTTTTAGGATGGGCTCTAATTAAATGATGTAGAAAAATGAATTTCCTCTGAGAGAACTGGGTGTTGTGCTTCTGACATGATGGACAAGTGGGTGACCTCTGATGGCCAAGTGCAGTGGTCACTGGTGATGTTTTATGCATAGGAACACAGTCATACTTATGACATACTCTGCGGCTATCAGGCTTGGTTCTCAGATGCTGGATTCTTGTGACTTGATTTATTCTGGTCCAGCTTGGATTATGTGCTTTACCTTATCTTGTACCTGAAATGGTTTCCTGTCCAGCAGCACTGCTAGAATGGTACTTTGTTATTACTTTTAGTGTAGGCCTATGAAAATTTGTAAATGTCTCTCTACAAACCTTTGTTGGTTTTACTGATTTCTGGTTGTTTACGGTTTTTTCTCTTTACTTAGGTTAGTGTTCCAGATGACCATAATGCTACTGCAGGCAGAAGTGTAAATAAGCAGGTATTTGAAGGTTTAACAACAGGACTTCTGAGGGTGACTGCTGTGATTTTCAGATGTCTCATCTCCAGCTTCCCAGATGGCAACAGCCATTCTACTGCACTGAAGATATTACAGGAAGTGAAGAGTAAATCCTCACAAGTGGAAGCCTTCAGCAGCAGAGTCCAAGACCTAATCAGGTTTAAAAAAAAAGATAATGAAAATTTTCTAAGTATTCTTTATGAGAGAGAAAGCAAATTGCACTGATTTCAAAGAGGAACAAACTGCTTTAAGCTTAATGCAGTGAGAGTAGTTTGGGTAGTCAGGAAGACTACTGAAATACTGTATTCTCAATCAAAAATGTTCTTCAGAAAACTGCAGGCAAATACTAAAACCCAAGATTCTTTTCTTTTTGGACTTGTTGTTTGTGTCCTTTCCATTAACTTTCTCTCCTGATTACCTAGGAGCTGGCTTCCATGTATTTTCCTCTCAGTTCTCTGTACCAGCTGTGTGTGCCCATTGCCTGTGGTCATACATGCATTCACATAAGCTTGTCATAAAATACACATTTCCTGTTATAAAAATCACCCAGTCATTCCTAGAATGTGATCTTGTCATGTAGCTGCATTTTAATAGCTGAACCTAAATGTATTAGTACTTATATAGTTACATATACATAGTTAATACATATTTTAAATACATAAACTAATATATATCCAGCAGTATATTAGACTTGCTATAGTTTCACTGGTAAACATATCAATAGTTATTAATAAATTATCATATAAATAGTTCCCAGTGTGTCTTCTGCCCTCTGAAGAAATGAAATTCTTCTTTATATGCTGCTGAAAACATGTCACAGTGAGCCTTCAGACGTTTCAAAGTCTGGTATGATACTGATGGAGACAAAGAGGACATCTGGAGGAGGAAAGCAAAACAAGTAGTTGTCATAGATACCAGTGACCTCTAAAACTTTGGTGTTCTCATGTAACTCTCCTTCTCCCCAAACAGGTTTTGATAGAGTGTGAAATTTCAGGATGTTGTATTCTGCCCACTTATGAATGGGAGGGTGGGAGGTCTGTGCTGAACAGACATCTGACACTGGCTGGGCCCAGCACAAGCAGACCCTCGAGATAAGGAGAGACAGGAGAATGCGAGCAGGTCCCTCACCTGAGGCACTTTAGGGGATCTGGTTATAGATGGGGAATGAAAGGCATGATGACAAGGTAATGGTGCAATTAGGAAAAAAAGAGAGGGGGCATTTTAAAGCAGTCAAAACCAGACAAATTCTGTCATTAATGAGAATCTTTCACCTCCAGGTCATTGTATCGTATGTCTTGGGGAGTTGATTAAGTGAGAGTTTTGGGAAGATGGGGGAAGAAAGAAGAACACTGACATGTTTTTTTTTCCTATTTGGGACTATTAGACCTGGTGCACAAACTCCAATTATCTATGTGCTGTCTAGGTATCAAAAGGGTAGCCAGGTTATTTCAGCTGTGCTCCTGTGGCTGAAAAGAGATGGAGGCAATAGATTAGAGAGCTTTGACATTCCACTTGTCTGTGTGCTCAATTCCTCAAGGAAAGGAGTGCCCCATGCATCTTGCTGTTGTCTCCGGATGCCAGTGAAGAATAGGCCTAGCAGACTGAAAGCTCTCATCCATTTCCTCTCTGCCAGAAGAGCAGCTGCTCTGTGCCCAGGTGTGGGTGGAAAGGAGGGGCACAGTGGGCACAGCTTGCAGGTGTCACACTGTAGAGCTGCTGCTGGGGAAGAGAATGTTGATGAGAAAGGTTGTGCTTTTTTGTAAGCCACCACCTATCAGTATTAGTAGCTCTATTTTATTTAGTTCTTCCTCTCCCCTCCTATTTCTCAGAGCTGTTTTCAGCACTCAGCATTTCTCTGTGACCGTGATATATCTTAACACCCAGCTATGTTCCTGGAATTATTCCACTAATAAAAGCAGGGAGAACTTGTTTATCACCTCTGTGATAATCAGGTGGATTGCTTAGTTCAAAATCTGCAATGAGCTTAATGCTAGTAACAGTTTATGTTGCTAAATAGAACAGACAAATTTACCTGCACAGTGAGTGTGCCATTAATAACCTTTGTGCTTCTTTAAGTATTATTAACTGCTGTGCTTCAGCAGCTTTAAAAATCTTCCATGCTGTAGTTTGACTTCTTGCTTTACATCCAGTGTATTTTCATTCTTAATTCCTTCACCTCTTCCAAAAGCTTTGTGTCAGTGGGGTGGACATTGGCAGAGGGTCTCTAGCCCTGAAGAGAAATCTGTCTTTGAGCAACATCAGTGTCTGAAAAGGACAAGGTTTTCTTTCCTAATGTCAAAACCCCCTGTTCTTTCAAAATCAGACTTTATACATGTTGTGAGGGAATAGTTATTTTCAATAAACAGTTGTACTTTTGTGAGAAGTATTATCTAATCAATAGCTCTTATTTGCTAGAATCAGTCTTATTTAATAATGTTCCCTGTGGAGTCAAGTTTGGGTGATCTAGTCATGGTGTAAACTTAAAGCCAGTGGTGTTTCATCTCTCTCAAGGAGCCTCTATTCTAAAACATCTCTGCCAAGTGAGCTTGGGACAGTGACCTCAGGAACAGGAGGGTTGGTGGAGACAGGGTGGGAACAGTGGATCATTTGTTGGTGTCTGAAGGCAATTGCTTCCCTGTGTCTGTTTAATCTTTTAAGCACAGGATAAAACACAAGTTCTTCTGATTTTGACAAGAGATTTCTCCCACTTCGTAAGAGTGGAGGAAAACACAAAAAAAATTAGAGGGGGAAGAAAGGGATGTGATTACAGTGGGATCTTTGTGTCCACAAAGAGAGTTGATCTCACCTAAGTCAGCAGAATATGGTGGCTGAGATGGGCTGAAGTCTGAGAAGCTGGATGGTTGTGGTAGAAAAGGAAAGTAGGTGAAGTGAGGTGATATCAGCAAAGTGACATGGAAAAAATACATCTGTGTACAGTTTAAGTGGAGTTGATAATGATCAAAGTATGAGAGAACCTGCTAGGGACAAGAGAGATCTTGGTACAAGGGTGAAGAGCAGATTTTTTGGACATATGTTTCCAACCTATTAGAAATTCAAAGAAGGAACTTTAGCAGTTGTGATCTGAGGATCAGTGATGATGATCTGGTCAACCCTCATACAAAAAAAAGATGTTTTCAGTTAAAAAGAAAGTTACCACATGGTTTTCTATATATTGGGTTTGAGTCCTGAAGAGCTTTTTTGATCCTGATCCTTCTGTACTGATGGTAGAAGGTTGTTAATATTCTTTTAGTCCTGAGCTCTTGGGGATGTATTTATAAGAGGGGAACAGAGCCCAGCAATTGGGCAGTGGTTGCTGTGATGTATGTATTGCTATAAAACATTGTCTGGGTAACATCACTGTCTTCTTGAATTAGTGTGTTCTGCAGAGTTTGCCTCTTCATACTAAAAAGAAATTGTGCTGTTGCAGAGCTATCAAGATTATTATAAATCATCTAACTATGGCAAAATTCCATTGTCCTTCTAACAGTATGCTAAACTAAACATTTACACTCATCTTTCTTGTACAGTATAATGCAAATTATCCTACAACTGACAACTCTCATAACAAAAACTACTGATAGTCACAGAGAGCCAGATCTGAAGTTATTGTAATTGGAATTGTTTTACTGAACCCTTTCAGAAAGAGTATTTAAGTAATCACAACCTGCTTTTTGAGTGGCTTGGTTGCAGAGAGGCAAAAATGACTTCTTTTGCAAAATTATCAAAACCATTGTGGGACTGTTTTTTGTAACACACTTTTTCCTTTGTTTGTAGTTATATGGTGAACATAGGTTTGGTGGACAAGCTGTGCTGCTGTTTCCTGTCTGTTCAAGGCCCTGTTGATGAGAACCCCAAAATTGCAAGTTTCCTGCAGAATGCCACAGCCCTGTTGCATGGGATTTGCCAGCTGTGTTTCGCTGTCAGTGGAAGGTGGGTGCAGTGGCTCTGTCAGCTCAGAACGTGCTGGGTGGGCAGTGGCCTGTGCTGAGGCTGCCAGCCAGAGCTGTGGGGCCACACAGGGGCAGAAACAGTGCTGGGGATTCCCTCTCCTCACCCTCTCACCCCCAAGCTGGGATGAGTTACCTGCACCAAGCTCAATCCTTGCAAGTCATTTACCAGAACTGCAAACTTCACCTCCTCTACTCATCATTCCACAGACTTCTATCACTGATAGCTTTTAGTGTCCAGTCTCAAGGGCTTCAAGAGGTATTTTATTATCAGCTAAAATAAACTCTTGATTGATTTGTCTCTTTGATTTGTCTCTAGAGCAGCCTAATTCAGCTCTTGTTCTTTAAAATACCACTTCCAGTAAGGGAATTCTGTTTTCCATAAAGAAAGCCATTACTAGATTTGTCAGGGAGTTTTCTAATGCAAGATGCTTTTTGTTGTAACCTAACCAAGGCTATGGGAAGTGTGCATGAGCTATGTGCCTGCCAGCAAATCTGGACGTCTGTGGTCTGCAGTGACACTCATGTGAGTCAAAATTTCAGAGCTTTGGGCTGCACTTACTAGAACCTACCACACCATTACTGTTACACGTGTCAGGAGAAAACAGGGCTGGCAGAACTCACAATGCATTCCTGAAGGGTAAAATGATGCTAGGGTTGAAAAACTGGAGCTAATAAAACATAGGATAAGAAACAAAGCTGTAGGTAAGAGCTGTTGCTGGTAGCCAGAGACACAGACACATGGAAAAAGAAATACAAGAAATATGAGCCCAAAGAGACCATCCCAACTTACTGAAATTTCCCTTGCTGAAAGCTGCCAACTTGGCATTTTAAATTCCAGCAGAGCACTGCCAGAAGTCAAATACTCACTAAATAAAATAATAAAAAAAATCACCCTTCTGTTAGTGGAATAATAGTTCTAGCTCAGAGTGAGTAATACAGTATTTGCAATTTCTGTAGCAGACACACACTTCACCAGAATATTTGAGATCTTTGTACCCCAAAATAGTACAGCACTGCACAAGTACATCCATCAAGAACATCTGCTCTTTGTAGCACCAGAATAATTTGGGGGGGATTGAATGTTTTTCTTCACAGTTACACCAAGAAGTACTTGATCCTACCACCTCCATAAACAGCAGTGCTCTGGATTTTATCCAAAGGTGCTGGTTGGTCATAATTTCCAGGTTAGATTGTTCATTTGAGCATGAAAAGAAATGAGAGGAATGAACCTGGAGATTTCAAAACTGTTGTCTTTCACTTTCAGATCAAAAGCTTTGATGTAACTGATTAGAAGGGCAGTTTAAATCACGTCTTTCATCATCTGAGCCCACTGTCATTTAAGCAGTGAATGCAGTGTGTAATTCTGTCGTGTTACAGAAGTCCTCAGTTTTGGAGGTGATTTAAATGGAAAAAGGTACTGCCAAACACAGATTAAGGTGGCAGAAACAGAGCTCAAATTTATTGAATTCTTAAATATGTCACTGCAGTAATTCATGATATGTGATACCTGATCTGCAGCACAAAAGGCAGCCCCTCTGTGAGAAACACAGATGCCTCTTTCATTCCTGCTGAATGGTGGTGGAGGCAATGCAGCCTTTCCAGTCAGCTTTTCTCATTCTCCAGCTCAGTTGATCCAGGCTTGAGCACCAAACCAGCCTGCCTGTTACAGCCCTCTGTCCATCCCAGTCACCAGCCCCTCTCATCAGCTGAGGGCTGAGGTTCTTAGGAGATTTGAGAAGCCGGGGAAGTGTTTCAAGTGCTCTGACACTGTAGCATGAGAAGAAGTTTTGCCAAATTAATGGCAGGGTTTCACCATTGTTGCAAGAGCAGTTTTGAGATGTTCTTTTCATATATCCTATATAAGATGGTTCCAGGTCTGAAATTTCTTTATGCTTCTCAGTGGTCATCAGGGGATGGGGATACAAAATTAATCTGGTGTTTTAGTAGAACTTTTCCAGACTGTTACCTGTCATATAGAAAGTTGTTATTCCACTTTAAATTCATGAGAGCACTTTCATAGAGTGTTCTCTGCTCTGTGTGCAGATCTCAGCAGACAGCATTGAGTGGCACAGTGGGAAGCTGACACAGGGCAGTGAATGTTGTCTGGGGTACCAGGACTACCTTGGGGCTCAGACCAGCCCAGCACAACAGGGAGATCCTGGGTGAGCTGGGGGATCCTTCTGTTGTGCCTTCAGATCCCACCAGGTTGTTGGGAACTGGACTGCAACTGGAATCTGCCTGACTCCAGAGGGCCAGAATTTCATGTTTCAAACTCAGGTTTTAAACAATTCAAAGATCCTGTCCTGTGGGTACAAAGGATGTTGGGCCATTGCTGGGGCTCTGAGGTAGGAAGAACTGCCAGTCTAGGCTTTCCTGCCTTCCTCAAAAGCACATCTCATAAAACTCCAAATTGAGCAGAGCATTTCTAAACCAAGCTCTGAATTGATACCCAGTGTGTATTTGGACAGTTCCTTCATGGAAATAATTCTGTAGGCAGTGGGGTGATCTCAGTCCAGTCCCTCTCTGCACCTATCTCTGCAGCGGTCACAACAATCATGATTATTAGAGAATAGGCTCAAATTATTTGAGATATATATATATATATATATATATATATATATATATATATATATATATATATATATATATATATATATATATATATATATATATATACATATATATATATATATATATATATATATATATATATACATATATATAAATCAACATTGTTTTAAATGAGGTCTCTGATTGAGATAATGTAGATGGTAAAATTTTAAGACATGAATGAAGAAGAGACTTCTTTTATTACTGTGATAGACTTATAGAAAAAAAAAATCCAAAATCATAGAGTTAGATACAGTAAAGTCTTACTAATGTAGAAGCATAAATTGGAGGATTTTCAATTTTAAAATCATAAAATGTTATTGAAATAAGGGACTCTATTCTGAACATATGTTATAAACATACCCTATTAAAAGAGAGGGATTTTCTTTCCATTAATGATCAAGGTCTTTAAAAAAGATTTAACTTTGCTATTGATCTTACTTTTCAAATTATCATTTTTGATACTGGCTAATAAATGTTTAATTGATTCTTTTAATTGAAATTTTGCTGTGGATGGAAGAGCACATTTTCCAAACACTATGGAACACATATAAATGATCACTTGTTGAAAACCTTGCTAACCTGTTCGTTGTTTCAGGCTTGTTTTGATACTTTTTGTCCTCTTCTCTTACCCAGTGAGAATCATTGAGGCTGACTTGAGCCCTCCAGCTGGAAGTCCCATTTTTCTGATGCTATATTGCATCTATAGCTAACAGTGGATGTGAAGAGCTCCTTCCTCCCTGATGAGTTAAAAAATAAAGTGTATAAGAGCTGAAAACTCTCAATGAGGGCATTGTGCCTTGTTGTTTGTAGGGAGAAAACAGAAAATGCAGCATGTCTGAATATTGACCTCTCTCTGCTGAGCAGATGAACCTGACATTTGATACTTAGGCTTCAGAATTGTGGCCCTGGTAATGCTTAATTTGTTTTTGCTCACCGTTAGGAGTAGCAGTAGCCAGAAATTAAAACACAGACATTTTTATTAACCTGAAATAAAGCAAAATGTTAAATACACTTTATATGGAACAACACTGGGCTGTGTGGCCATATAGATCTCTTGAAATCTGTGTGGAATTGCAGATGTCCAGTAGCAGTGTTCAAGATGACAGCCCTGTTTTCCAGAGTGAATCCCTGTAAATGTGAGAGATACAAGAACTGTTTTGGGCCCTCAGGTCCTGACTACACATCTGGAATGTGCTTGTCTTGTACCCACAGGACAGAAAACAATGAGCAGGCTTGGAATGCAGGGAGCGTTAATGAAGGCATGGCTGTGCTGCCTCAGCTCTGCCTTCCCCAGAAGCAGGAGGGAACCCTGAGTGAGAATCTCCATGGCAGGTCCTTCAGCAGCACAGCAAAGGCTTTTTTTATGTTCCTGTCTTCTCCTCTACTGCCCAGTGTTCATCAAGCCTGCATCCCCTTTTTCCCTATTTCTCTCTGCACCTAAGGCTGCTGTCCTAGAAGTTTGGTTGTTGCTCTGTGGAGGGCTGGACTTAATGCCTTGTTTCACTTTTGCCCATGAGTATGAGAGAATAAATTGACACTAACACAGAGTTAATGCCTTGTTTCACTTTTGCCCATGAGTATGAGAGAATAAATTGACACTAACACAGAGTTAATGCCTTGTTTCACTTTTGCCCATGAGTATGAGAGAATAAACTCACACACAGAGTTGATGCAAGGAGCAGGAGGAGACCAAGAGCAGTAGTGCAGTGGAAGAGTCAATCACAGAGGCAGGATGTTCTCCCCAGGAGCAGTGCAATGGGGAGCAGTAACACACATACAAGGAGGATACTGCATTGTGCACAAGGGGAATATTGCAAATAATAGTCCCTCAAATTCTGGGAACACCAGCTGTTTAAAAATGCTGCAGTATTCTCAATTTAAGAAATGCCTCCATGCTTTCTCGTCACCCCAGGAAAAGGCAGTGTCAGAGCAGTGCAGTAGTTAAACTTGCTGTTATTTCTCAGAGCAGTGGTGAGGTAGATAGGTGTGTGTCAGCAGCTGATGAGGCTGTGGGTGCAGGCTGCAGTGGCAGAAAGCTGCAGAGGCAGGGTCTGACCCAGGCAAACAGTGCCTGTCATATCACACGTGCACACGGAAGTGGGCTGGGCTGGGCTCAGTTTTATTACAGTAATTAAGATAATGTCTGTTTTGGCTGCTGGATGGTGAATCACATGCAAGTCTGCCTGAACCTTGGCTTTGCTTCTCACCACTTCCACTTCCAAGGGACAGCAGCTCCAGCAAGTGCTGTTAAACCAACTCCAACTTGTGTCTGAAATGACTGCAAGGTTTCACTTCATCACTTCTGTGCTGACTGCAATCCCTGCTGGACAGTAGGAATTGTAGCAAGGTCTGACAGGTGCTAAGTACTTCTTGGTTCTTCTTTTATCATTATTTTGCTCTTTATTTTGACATCTCTTTCTAAATAAAATAATTTAGGAGCAAAAAGTACTGATGATAGTTTTTAAATCCTAATAATGAAAAAATCCAACAGATTATATTCTAAGCCTCTTGGAAACTCATGTTTGCATTTCACTCCATGTTTTTAATCAGGAGTATATATTTCAAATACACAAACATTATAATGTATACCCTTACAGAGGCTTGTCTGCTTGTTAGCTCACCAGTTTTTAAAACAATATATTTTCAGATATAAACAGTTTGCTCGTATTGAAGCTTGGAGAAATTGTAGTTTTATACTTGCTCTGCAGACTCTGCTATTTCTTATCAAGCTGTATTGAATTCCTGTTTTTAATAAATAGTGGTGTATTTTAAGCAATGCAGTACCACTGTTTAGTATCTTTCTTTCTTTCTTGTGATGGATATATCCACATTTTTTAATTTTTAAACCCTTTTTGTAAGTCACAAAGCACATACAAATTCCTGAGACCCCTTGATAGTCAAGCTGAAAATCACAGTGGCAGGCCATAATGAAAATTCGGTGCATTTCATTAAACCCTTTTTTTTTTTTAAGATCCTGCAAGTTGTTTGACCATAATATAAATATTTGCCTGTTTTTCTATGTTTATAGTTAACACAAAATTATTGTGACTGCTAAAGTTTGAAAGCCTGTTTGTTTTTCCAGCGATATCAACCAGTGTCAGAAATGCAGTGGGTCTTGCTTCCCTTCAGGGATTAATGGAAGGGGTTTTTTCCATAGTGACTATTTTACTTTTACAGCTGTTGCAGGCTCAGAGACAAAGTTTCTTTAAATAAGAGAATTAAGAGGAATTGCAGCTATAGGAAGCTGATCTCTTAACTTCAGTTATGTAAAGTCTGATTTTCTGGTGTGACGTTGTCATCTTATGCTGTGAAGGTTTTTAGTGGTTTTTGCCTCAGCACTGAATTTTCACTGGGCCTACATTTTGAGGTGAACTAAAAATCTGCTCAGTGTATGAAACCCAGTGTTGTGCAGCCTTGACAAAAATCAGAGCAGTAGAGACAGAGGTTCATGCTTTATTTTCCATCATTTCATGTAGATTTTTTTCTGTTTTAAAGCCCACAGCAAGTACAAATAACTTCTTTTACCTTTTTATTGTAAACATTTAGGCTTATAGTGATGTAATCAACAGTTAAGCTCAACAGGAGCCAGTGGTCTGTTCACATACACATTAGCTGTAGTACAGGCAACATCCAAAATAATTTTTTTTCTGGCAGTTCCTTCAATCCATCAAATCTAGAAGACAGATTTTTAATTTCTCTTAAACAGTTTCGTTCTGTAGTGCAACTTCAAAATTGTTCATCTTTTCTGCAAAAAACCTAATGCTTGCATTTAGAGTTGTTTTACAGTTGACTTTTTTATGTATATTTTGATTCATTCTCTGCTCCAGAGCAGCACAAAATGGTAAAAGGATTTCATCCAGCAATGTAAGCTTTCTCATATGGAATTGTTTAAAAATAATGATGGAGTGAGAGCTGAAAGCAAGCTAACTTTAACCTTTGGTAAAATTGGTCAATCTTCTGATTGCACAGAGTCAGAAAAAAATTCTGTGAGGTATCATATGCAGTAATTAATTTGGGGTTATCATTTGACTGTGAGTGTACTTTTCTGTTTTGTGCAGCTGAAAAAGCTGAGAGTGAAATTGGGAAACACTGGTTGGCAGGAGGAGCTGTGCTCTCATGCGATCCTGTGGCAATGAATGTTCTGGTTAGTCGAGTGTAACTAAGTGATGGTTAGCACATTTTGGCTACTGCACCCTGCAGAACAAATCCTTGGACATCAGAAGGCATTTTGGAGTGAGGAATAGCAGGGAGCCCAGGCTCACACAGCAGGGCTGTGCACAGGGTGGTCCCAGAGCTGCCAGCTCTCCCTCCTGCTGCAGCCATGGGGCTCTGTGCCTCCCTCCCAGCCAGGCTGGTGTGCCAGCAGGAGCTGAGCTCTGCACCAGAGCTCTGCCACAGGCACAGCTGGCACAGCCAGGTGATGGGCAGGAGGTGTCTCTGCTGAATCCATTCTCACATACACACTCAGACACCACAGAGCTCCAAAGTGAGGGTTTGGGGCATGGATTCCAGGCACAGGGAAAGCAAAGCCCTGCCATAAATTGTTGTACAGCATAGCCCCACCCAAACACACTTAGAACTCCAGTATTTGTTCCACTTCTTATTCTTTGTGGAGTAAGTCTTAGGGTCTTAAGGAAAACAGACACAACTGTGTTGCATTTGTTCTTACTGTATTTTACTAGAGTTCTGATTCTTCTGTCAGAACTGCTTCTGTGGACTCCTTATGCAGTCTGGAGTAGGTTTTGTGCAGCACAGGTATCCCTGAAGCAGGCCTGGGACATTGATCCTGCAGGTAGCAGCAGAGGGTACAGCACTGAAAAGCTTTTTCAGTAGCACTGGATATTCACAGACTGCAAATAGAACTGACTCAGAAATGGTACCCAAAGTGCTAATTTCAGATGAGATCACTCCTTCCATCATCTGACCTACTGCTTTGTAAAGGTAAAGATGTCAGGGGACAGAGCTGCAAACAGATGGGTGCCACCAGAGCAAGTTGTGTAGAGCCCAAGTACTGTCCTGTCATATTCACCGGAGTTCAGGGCTGCCCTGGGACCTTGGGGATGCAGGTTCATGGTCCTGCTCTGCCTCTTTCCCTCCCTTTGCTCCAAGGAAGCCATGGAGTGCTGTTACCAAAGTGAAATTCTCAGGGTAATGCTCTTTGGGTAAGGTGGTGCTTTCTTGCCTGCTTTATTTGCTTCACTAGGAAAAGGGAAAATAACAGAACAAGGTGATGGTTGGCAAGGTTGTCCTTGCTGAGCTCATGGTTTAGTTTCTCTGTTGAGGAAGTCTGTCTGTAATTGCAAGAAGCAGGATTAGTGAGCCTGCCTAGAAGCTGTGTTAGAAATGTCACTGGAGGCAGTGTTTGTAGCAGGGGTGCAGGGTGCTCCTGGTACAGATACAGGAGAGATTACTGAGAGCAGTTCTAGCCAAGGGAAAGCTCCTTACTGCTGTGCTCCACAGGAATGTCCTGAGCCCTCTCAGTGTCTGCTCTTTGCTGCCTTAAACTGAGCTCTTCAAACTTACAGATTATCTTAGAAAATGGTTCTGGTTTTCACTTCCATTTCCTTTGCTTTTATTAGTTATGAAAGGGGAAAATACCCTCATTTAAGTTGTCCTTTTATAATGTTTTCTCATATAATCTGTCATATTTCCCTTTGATTATAAAAAGGAATCATATATACACTCGATTTTTCAAGTCTCTTTTGATATTGACACTTCCTTTTTTTTTTTTTTCTTTTTTTCTTTTTTTTAAAGATGGAAACACAGTAGATGAGGTAAAATCCAGACCCTGATGTAGCGTATTTTTATTGTTACTGTTTGCTGTGTTTTAAGTGTTTTCTATGATTACCAATATTGACCAAATGTGTTTCCAAAATGGAATTCAGGTAATTTATGTTACAGGTTTGAATTAGAATTCAGAGAATATAAAACTTGCTGAGTTATTTTTGGGGCTTCACTTCGTGTTTGCCTACCTTCCATCATTTAGCCTCCAGGGTAGTGATATTGTGAGTTTTCCTTAGTAGTTGTCCTGCTTCATCTTCTGGATTATTAATAATGTGAAAAAACATGAGTAGTAAAAATCATGGAGGATTATGTTAAGTACTTTTGAAACTCTGGATGTGAGAATGGAAAGGGCAGTCCTGAGTTATTTGCCTGTCTATGCTGATATCCTGGGTAACCAAAAACCTTCTCCTTTATTTTATGTGCATCCCCAAAAGATGGCAGAGAAGCCCATTCCCGTGTGCCCCAGCTGTGCTGGTTTGTACTGGCCTGTGCTTTGCTGCCCTGCTGCAGTCTCCCATAACAGCATCTGACTGAAGGAAGCAGCAGTGTGTTTTCCTACTGCTCCACCACTTCATTCTTAAATTCCTGCAGAATCTTTTATTAAGATCATCTGTTCCCAGTAACTCCCTTCGTACTTAAGTGGGCAGTTTGTTCAGTGCCTGCAGCCCATCACTGTGGCAGGAGAGGCTCCAGGGAGTGCTCCCACTGCTGCTGGCTGTTCTAGCAAGCAGCAGAGGTGAGAACAGCAGGCTGCTGACCCGAGGCAGGGCTGGCATGGAGCCCCTGTGTGCTCCCACAGTGCCCCCAGACTCTGCCTGGCAGCACGAGCATGGGCACAGGATGTGAAGCAAGGTCCTGAACCATCCAGCTGCGCTGTGAGTAGAAAGAATAAGATAGTGCCCTAATTGCTGAACTATTTTCTGGAAATGCTGTGGTTTCGTGGCACTTGAGGCATCAGGTTTTCCCTGCTTCCCTGTGCAGTTTCTCTGACATTTGGCTCCTGCTGAGCTCTGCTCGCTCTCACCATTCGCTGTTCCCCTGCAGGTCCTGGAATGTTTTTGACACAGCACGTCAGGACCCCACAGGACTCACAGCAGCTCTGCAGGCCACAGATCTGGTGGGGGTTCTGCACATGCTGTACTGTGTCCTTTTCCATGGCACCATCTCAGACCCAAACACCAGCCCTAAGGACAGCTATGCCACCAGCACAGTCCAGGTTGCCATCCAGAGTTTACGTTTCTTCAATAGTTTTGCTGTTCTTGACCTGCCTGTCTTCCAGGTAACAGATGTTTTAAAACTTCTCTTAGTGGGGAAATAATTGTTAGTTAAATCTTTGGACTAAGTTTTGTCTTGTAAGATCTTAGTTATTGAAGGAATTTTTAAATGTTAGGTTTTGTGCATAACATTTGTAACTGTTGTTATGTCTACCATATAGCTGTGGCTGATGAATTTAACCAAAAGGTGAAAATTTAGAATGCATTAAATGCTGAATTCGATCCATTATGTCTTCTAACTTCTTTTTTACTTGTTTCTAGCATAGTACTTTTTATATTTATTGAGCCCCAAAAGTGTAAGGAGAAAAATCTTAGTCAAAAGGAAAAAACAGCAGTTTTTTCTTATATGAAAGGGTTTGCTTGTATTATAACCATGTATTACATTTTCCAGGGCTTTCAGGGACCACTTGCTTTGAGATTGTGCAGCTGAAACTGATAATTGGTATCATTTTTTTTAGCAAGTAAAATTTTGTTGACCTAAAATCGGAAAATACGTTTTCATAATTTTTATTAAATTACAAACTAAAAAGTGCTGAATTTTGAGTGCTGAGAAGGACTGCTTGCCTTTGTCTGTGAACAGAGTTTGAGTGTAGATGAACGATTTTGCCATACAAATACTGGTTTATTTCTCAGGTGAGTTGGTAAAGTTGTATTGGTAATATAAAACACCTGCCAGGAAGCCTTGCTTTGAAAACACATTTAGCAGTATCAGTCTTACACAATTCAACAGAACCGGTTTCTTTTTCATTTAATGTGTAATTTTTCTCTGTTGTACTACACTCTCCATCTGAAATGCATTAAACTCAGCCAGAGCCTTTCCCAAGTGAAGAATTTGGTGTGGCTCCTGCCATGGGTTTTCAGTACATTTGGTAAATCTGTAACAACAGCAGCAAGACCTCTGTGTGCAGTGGTGTTCATGTGCAGCAGCTACTCAGGGTTCTTTACAGGGACAGGAGCAGGGTATTGATGGATTTTCACTGTACACACCACTGGAGTTTCATTGCACACCACTGACCCCCATTTCTTTCTATAAATCAAGGAAGTTCCTTGCTACACCTCCTTCAGCACCTCTTGCTTTGAGGCTGGTTATTCAGGTGCTGCTGTAGGTGTTACAGGTGTATGCCACAGTCAGGCCTGAACTGTAACAGATACAGTCTGCAGGGGAGCTGGAGCAAATCTCACTGGCTGCTCCCTGATATCCCAAGAAATCACTGTTCATTTTTAAAACACAAACTCCTGCTTACCCTGTCTGTATTAATCCCTGTGCCAATGCCATTATATCTCAGCAGTTATAATTAACAGTCAGCATTAACTTCAAATCCCATGGTCTGTGTTAGTCTGTTCTACCTGAGCTGCTGCAAGTCAGTAACTATTGCAGTGAGAGTTGCTTCCCTCAGCTCAGGGCTTTGTTCAGGAGGTACCACCCAGCTGGGCTGTGGGCATCGTGTTCTTGGTGATGGACAGGCAGCTGGGGTGGCCTCAGCAGCTCTCCCTTCCCCTGCATTAGTGGGATTTGTTTCTGTAATGTTAAAAGTAACATCCACCTGAGGCAGTGCTGGACACTGACCTGTGAGTCTTGGCAGGCAGCAGAGGGAAAAGCCTCCTTTATGCACTGTGTGATCATTATCTCTGAGGAACAGTTTTATCACAAATTAGTAGGACTGTGGAATAGGGGGTTCTGATTAGCAGAAGAGGTCTGGTATTCTCAAGTTTGTATTAGCACAGATGGCTCATGGGTATATATTTCATTTAATTTGACAGTCTAAACAATTGAAAGATGGTAGTGAGAAACAGCACAGGGTCCTGAGCTGATGTTAATTCTGGCTAAAAAGGAAGCACAGTTTCCTTGAAAAATTAGTTTAACTTTTATACACAAACTCAGATGCCCTTTGACCTGTTGTTATCAGGGGAGGTTAAACCCAGAGTGCTGGGTCACAGCATGCATGGACAGCACTAATTAAATAAGGACAGACCTGAGAACGTGCATTTAGACGACAGAAAGCAGTAAATGGTGGCTGTGCTGGGCATTAAATTTTGAAAATGCACTGCCTTACCAGAATGCTTGAAGTTCAAGATCGAAAGCATCCACAGCTGAGCCTGCTTTCATTGTCAAGGATCCTGCTTTTGCTGGGTGGATTTCGAATTCAGTGAGACTAAACTACGCCACAGCCTGGGATTTATGGATATGTATTTACCACAGGCTGCAAGGCAGAAAATGAAGAAAACTCTGAAATGAAAGAGATTTTCTCAGGCCTGCATTGCTGTATCATTAGAGTTAGGAGACTGTCATGCTCATTCCTTGTGCTTTAGTTTTCCCCTTTGACCCTGTGTCGCTCTGTCTGCTTGACATGTTTATTAAATAGAGGCTGTAGGCTGCACAGATAAAATCTAATTCTGAATCTCCACGTTACAGCAATTTGCCTACTTTTAAAAAACATCCCAAGAAGCTTTGCAGCTGAATGTTCTCTCCTTTTGGATGTTTCTAACTTTTTGTAATGTTTGAAAAGCCATTATTTGTTATTAATCATTGTATTCCATTCAGAGTGCAAGTTATAAATGAGAAATGCAGAAACGAAGATGGTTTGGTTTCTTTTGCTTATTTCTAAGAGATATTACCAAATTTTCCTGGAGCATGTAGTGTATGTCAAATTAAATGGTCAGCCTAATGCTACGCTGAATGCCAAATAAGCAGAATCCAGCTTTTCCTGAAAACTTGAATTTATTCTTCCTTCTGTTGCTTTTGATGTTATATTCCAGTTGTGAACAGTAAGCAGCTGAAAAAAGAGATCTGGTTCTGGCCTTCCACAGCAAAGAACACTGTCTGCACTTGGCAAATAAACCCCAGGAGGTGCAGTTGGTGTGCACACAGTTCACACAAGGTCTGGAGCACACTGCTGGAGTGTAATGTCTGTTTCTTGGCCTGTTTTTCAGTCAATTGTGGGAGCTGAAGGACTGTCCCTGGCCTTCAGGCACATTATCAGCTCCCTGCTGGGGTATTGCTCCCAGCATACCTGCGAGGGACTGCTGCACGAGGTCATCATTTGTGTGGGCTACTTCACTGTAAACAACCCAGATAACCAGGTAAGGCAAATGCAAAAGGGGATCACAAGTTATCAAGGGCACATTTAGTCATGGAGCCCTCCAGGAAACTCAGCTCATCCCCTGAGCACAAACGGATGTGTTTGCAAAAGAGAAACTGAACTAGTGTGTTAAGACAAAGACATTTATTTTGGGTGTCCCTAAGCAAACTCCATTTGGAGTTCTTATGCTACCATTGCCTTGATTTGGACTGCCAAGGTCTACTTAGCAACTGATATTTTTAATTCTAATTTAGCATCAGATCTTCACAGCTTGATCAGATGGTTGTGGTACCCAAGGTAAACCTTTTTAAAGCCAACTAAGCTACTCTCCCATGAAGGTTTGTCCTTGGATGCCAATGGAACTGTCTCTCTGTTTGCCAGTGCTCAGGTTTAGGCCATTCTTCTCCACGAATTTTTTCAGTCATAAACTAAATGACCTGTGCAAGAAACAGTGGAAATTCCCCTTGAGCTTCCTTGGTTGTTGTCCACTTTTCCACTGGACTCTGACCTCCCTTACTGGCTTATAAAGTAACACAGACCCAAAACTCAAAAAATATTTCAAATACATTGGTCTTAAAAATCTCCTGGTTTCCTCAGCTCATATGTAACATCTCAGGGTGTATTGGGCAGGGCAAGGCTTGGCACTGGCTCTTTGAATATGAATATGAATATATTTTTGAAGCTGACTCTGAATGTGTAGGTGCTGCATTACACGTGTTGGGTATGATTCAGTTGAGTGCTGCACTTTGTGAAGGTGCTCACTGTGTTCTCTCTCTGCTTCTATCACCTGGCTCCCTGTTGTGTTCAACTTTTGGGATAGGGGCTCAGGGTGAGGAGTTCAGTGCCCTCAGGTCAGCTGTTGAGCAGGAGGAAGTGTTACAACTTGCCAGGAAAGGTTTTAGAGAAAAGCTGCTCAATAACATCTTTACAGTGATTGGCTAGAACTGGAACACTGCTATATCTTAAAGCTGACAATGCTGTCATAGTATTTTATAATTCTGTAGTGATTTTCTGTGGGATTGGCCACAGCTGGAGGGAGGATGGTGCAGCCTCCCTGCCCTGTGTGACCAAATGCCTCTCAGGATCTGGAGCTGCCTGTTGGCAGCACTTCAGCATGGTCATTTTTAAACCCCATGTGATGGTGCTGCTGTTTTGAGTCCCTGTGCTGCCCAAGCTGGCTGCCAGCAAACCATGCTGTGTTCTGTCTGCAGGTCAGAAATTTCTGTTGTGGCACACCAGTCCAAACAGAAGTGATGGATTGCCTGGAGGGCTGGCACTGCAGGAATAGTGAGCAGAGGGGTTTCCTGTAGCAGTGCCAGCCTGCAGTGCTGCTGCCCAGGGAGCCTTTGGCTGGGCTCTGCTCCCCAGCTGGTCCTGGAGCCTTCAGCTCGGGCTCTTGGGGCTGAGGATGGTTTCTGCAGCACTCAAGGTCAGATTTAGGGCTCAGTCAGCCAGCCATGTTATGTCAGTCCTTCTCATACCCTTAAAGCTCTCTTTTAGGGTGGTTTGCTTTGTAGGTACAATCTCACATGTCAGGCTTAACTTTTTATGTAATCTCTAATATTCCTCATTAATAAGATTTTAACTGAGGAAGAGGCATTTGGGTTTGGCTTTTTTGTTTAAAAAAGCATTTCAAAAAACTGAAGCTTTCCTCACTCAGGTACTTGAAAAATCCTGGGAAGGTTTTTTGGTGAAAGGAAGTAATTTTTCTTTTACTACCAGGCAAAGCAGAATGACTTGCTTATGGTCATTATTTTAAGGTGCTCCTTGTGTTGTGACTTCCACTAGACAGGCTGCTTTTCATGAAGAGGGAAGTGCTTTCTATTCATTCAGTTATGGTTTAATTTTTTATTATGTTAAGAGCTTCCAATTTTTTCTTTCGTTGTTGATCATCTGGGGAGTCCTACTAAAAATAAAAAATTGGTCTCACAGTGAAAGTTTTCAAATAGTAGGCTTGAAGTCCTGGCAAGTACAGTGTAATAAAAATAGATACACTAGACTTGAGCTATGAAAACACGTTTCTGTAAAGCCAGATAGCTCTAGTTAGTATTTGAACCAACTTCAACTGAGTTAATAACTGACGGATTCCAAGGCAGCTTCAGGTTCTTTTTGCAGTCAAATGTGCATTTGTTTGGAAATGTTTATAGTTTAAAATTGTTTCCTCTGTAAATTTGTATTTCTTACTACAAACAGAGGTATGTTTTCACTCCTTTCACTTCTCAAAACAAAAAAGGACAAACAGTTGTTCGGAGTTTTCAGTGTCTCTTTTTGTGGTTCCTTTGTCTATCCACATCAACAGATAAATATCCAAAGCAGCATGCTGGAAGAAGGAAGAAAAAGACAACTTTAAAAGGAAAAAATACCAAAAAACAAACAGCCAAGCAGTTCCCCAGTTTGGAGAATAGATAGATTTCTAAAACAGAAATTTTACTGCCTGCCAGCCTCAGCATTGACCTTCTGTAGTAGTACTATGATTTAAGTAAGTGAACTACTACCACTATGAAAATCATAAGAGGGCAATTTCCTAAATATTTCACAGTCATAGGACAAAATCTTCCAAGAGCATCATATGCCAGTCATTTAATATAATGTAGGTTTGGGTACATTTATTACACTGTCTGTAGAAGTGTTTCTGGTTAGTTGAGTAGCAAATTAAAAAGGAAGGAGGAAAGAGCTTTTCTCCTGTGCAGCCTGGAGATTCAGATTTCCCCCAGCCCCTCCTGGTGGGTCCCACACACAGGAGCTCTGCTGGGCTCCCACTTGGTGTTTCCACCACGCCTGGCTGTTGGGCCAGGCCCAAGTGATTCTGTCGAGGAGCTGAGGGGACAATGGATTCCTGAGGAACACATTCCTCAGTGTTTTGATAGTGCTTGCTCTGTTTATTTTAGAAAGTCTGTGATTTTGCTGACTCTGCCCACATATAATATATTAGTAATATTCCTTTCCTTCGTTCCTATTTTGTTTTAACATTCATAAAGTTCTTCCAGGGCAGCTGCTGTCACTGAGGAAATAAATCAGTTATGAAAGTGAGAATTGCAAAAAGCAAGGAGTGTTCCTTCAGTATTTGAAAGGCTCCAAGGCCAGGACTGAGCCTGAGCTGCCCTGTGTGTTCAGTGTGGGCACATGAAGCTGTGCTTAGTGCAGAGCCAGGCAGCCCTTGCTGCACAGCTCAGCTTTGCTGGGCCTCTGAGAAGGGGATTCTCTTCTGCTGGCCACCATTTAATCTACTGCCCTACATAAACAGGTCCCATGATAGCAAGGATGGACATGTCAAGCTGAACTGTGTAATAAAAATAATGTCCAGTCTTTCCACAGCCAACCCTACTATATCAGACTGTAGAATTATGGTTTCTAATTAAAATGTTCTTGTTAATTAAAATTATCCTTCTATTTCATTACATTTTTATTCTGTTCTATTGTTTGATTTAATTAGTATAATGAATATAATTAGCATGTGCTGTCAACTCACCTTATTTGCATATTATATTGAATAATTGAATGTAGTCCTGTAATTAAATTAACAGGAATGACAGATGATTTGCTTTCTTTCACATTGTTGCATTGGGAATAGAAATCTTTCCATATTCATTGCAGTTAGGGAATATTTTTAATCTGAAAACTCCTCACAAATCAGATCCTCAGACTCAGGGTCTTGCTGACAGGGTCCAAAAGAAGTTGCATTGTTTGTTTGCATTGCTATGGCTTTATTTAAATAAAAA
Organism: Oenanthe melanoleuca; assembly: GCF_029582105.1. Taxonomy (NCBI): domain Eukaryota; kingdom Metazoa; phylum Chordata; class Aves; order Passeriformes; family Muscicapidae; genus Oenanthe; species Oenanthe melanoleuca. The sequence continues at coordinate 18,638,095 of NC_079344.1, forward strand.
TAGGTTTTGTTCTCCCAGTCTTGGGTACACACTGTATTTAGAGTGCTCTAGAAGAATCCCACCAACTTTAAGGGTTTGTAAGATATGAACTATATGCTTCTAGAAGACACTATTGCTAGATTGCAAAACAAAATCTCTGCTGAAAGAGTTAGGAAAAGGTAAGTGCAGCTTTTCAGAACTTTGTTATAAAATTAGTCTTGTAGATAGCAGTAAAAAATTCTCTCAGAAGTTTTTTTTTAAATTTACATGCACACTGTGTGTCCTTGAAGAAGGGATTTCATTCCCAAAAGTCTTCCAGCTGCACAAGTCTAACTTACTTCTCTGCCCAAACCCTCTATTCCCAGACATTGGTGTCCATAACAAGGTTTGTTATTATAAATTCATAAATCATTGAACTATTAATATCTAGTAATCCCTGTGCTGAAAATAGAAGCACATGGAATTACATTTAATAGTATCCGTCACCTACTAGAAATTACTCCTTGCTATACAGCTGTGGAAAATCTGTTGCAAAACATCTTTCAGGCATCCCAGCTGACTCCAGGTAAAGGAGTAAGGAGTAGTGAGATTTCAGGATATTTTGGGAGGGAATTAAATGTTAAATATGTAGGACATCAGACAGCATTATCCCAGGTAAAAATATATTGTGTAAAGAAATTGAAATGTTGTATGGTAGGCACAGTTCTGAAAGGATCTTGAAATCTGTGGCACCCAAAGTGTGGTAGTTAGTCCCCAAGAAAGATTTCATCCAAGATTATTTTCCCTTTTTTGTTAAATGATTGACTTACAGTCATACTTTCTTCTAAGCATTTCTTTTGTGTGGCAGTCCTTGTGTCATCAAGTAGCAGGAGCCTTTGTTATAAAATTGTAAGTGTATATCACAAACCTATATCTCTGTATGCCACATCCTAGCTGTGGTTACAAGTATTGGGCTGCAAGGGACATTTACAAAGGGACTTCAGGTTAAAAGTGACCTTCTGAAGGAAAATAATTTTGTGCTTTTGACAGAGTTAGTACATATTGAGTTTTAGTATGGGGCCAGTTTTCACTAGCATTAGGGGGAAGGAAGGAAATTCCTTCTAAAATGGAAAAATTGTGAAAATCCGAAGTCAACAGGAAAAGTTGCAAGTTATGAAGAGTTTCCATATGGGTTGTTTACTAGAGGCCATCATTAAACTTCCATCATTAATGTTGCTCTAGGTTCTGGAGGGATTGGAACAATTTTGATCTGGTAGGTGGACTTTATGAAAGTACAGCACAAAGAGGAAAGATGCAGGAATTGGTAGTTACCGTGCAGTTAACATCCCTATCTGTAAGTAAATAGGATCTGAAATTACTTAATTCTGATTTTGTTAGGTTCTTCTGAAACAGGGATTTTTAGGAGTATTGATTTCATGTTGAGGTTATGGGCTTTTTCTTTAAAAGTTTTTTGAAAATCCCTACACCCAGATGTTTTAAAGCTTTATAGGTTTGAACAAGAAATATGGCTGGTAAATTTTTTGGAATAGCTGATTTTGGCAAGTGAGTGATTCATGTGAAGTTGTAGTCTTGACTCCCATTTAGAAGCACTTCAGCTTGTGAGCAGAAATCCCCCGAGGATTAAAGTGCCCAGGCTGGAGCGGAGTACATTAAGGCAGCTCTGTAATGTATGCCTTGGCTCTGCAGCCTCACATCCCCAGCCACATAAATTCACTTAAGTGAACCAGGAGAGATGGCATTCCTGTCTGGGCAGTCAGGGAAAAGTGGGGATGCCTTTTAGGTAATTTGTCAGACACCTTTGTTGTTGTTTGAGCTTCCTGATGAACTTTTTCTTTTTAAGGATGATCTATGACCAAGCAAATCAAATATGTCAGAAGCATTTGGGACTGTCACATCTTAATTGTATTTCTAACATTCCAGAGTGCATCCTGGGTTTTTGAGAGGATGTGGGGAAGGTAATTTAATATGAGCAAAGACTTAGCGTGAAGTAAAGTGTATTTATTTTCAGTTCATGACGATTGGCTGATTAGGGAGGAGGAGAGAAAGTGAATAGAATTTGTGTGAGAAATTCATGCATTTGGGTTTATCTTACCGTCTTTCTCTCAAACTGTAAGCACAGAAGAATAAATTTATCTTATAAAAGCTGGTACTTTCACAGCCGTCAAGCACAGTCCCTAAGTGAGGCTTGGAGAGAAGAGAGGGAGCCATGGGCTGATGCTGCCTCCGGAGAGCCCCGTTCTAAACTTACTCCTGGGTCAGGATAAAAGGGGATTGGTGGTCTCAGCTTAATCCCCAGTGCAGCTTCGTCCACATCGAAGAAACACCACAGAGTTTGGCATAATCCTGCCTAATAAGCAGTTTGTTCCCCGCTCGGAGCCGGCCTGGCTTTGGACGGAGGCAGGAGCTTGCACAACGCCCGCCGTGCTGTGCCCGCTCCCGCCCTGAGCTTGGGAACTGCTTTTCACACTGCACTTAAAACCAGCTCGAAAGGCTGCAAATATTTAATCAGCCTTGGGAGCTATTGTCTGGCTGGCCTCATGTGTGAGGGAACTCCCTGTGCTGCTCTCATAAAGGCTGGGCTCTCCGGCAGGGCTCTGCCGTGGCTGTGCCCCATGCAGAGGCAGCGCCGGCCTGCTCTGTGTTCCCAGCAGCTGACAGCTCTTCCTTGGATGCTGCTCGGAGGCTCAGAGCCTGCAAGAGGCCCAAAGAAGTCTCCCCAACCCCTTGTGTCATGTTCAGCTCAAGTCACACTTGTTTGAAGCGATACTGAAACGTAAAGAACAAAATGCATTCATGGCAGATGAATCGGTTTCGTAAAGGGTAAATTGGAGCTCATTTTTCGTGGCAGAAAAGCACATTTTGTTGCTCTCTGTTTGAAGCTTTGTCTCCACCAGCTCTGTAATATGTCCAGTGGCTCAGTGTTTCACAAGCTTTTTAGTTGATGATTGGATACTTTGACAAACCCTTTACATTTCTTGTGGAAACTGTAAGACAAAACGTGCTAGGGATAATAATTCCAGGACTGTATAGCTTACTTGTGAGTGGAGTTCCAGAGTGTGACAGAAAACATTTGCTTTTGAGGAGAGAAAATGCTCTGAGACACACAAAAAGATTTTATGTGTTTTAGACTGTAATGTTTGAATTATTCACACCTTCTGGGGATTTTGACCCAAACCAGCTCTGTTTCCAAGGATGCTGGCAGAAACCTCAGCCAACAGTTTGCTTGAACTTCTGTTGACTGGTCCTGTTTCTTCTCTACCCTTTAAATCATCTTCATTCCAATCAGTTGGATTTCATTGGGAAATGGCTGGAGAATTTTGCCCAAAGCAGCAGCCTGAGTTCAGAAGTGGTTCATCATCCAAGCTGAAGATGTTACCTGAGTATGAAGATGATTCTTCAAAAACAGTGTAGGGCTACAAAGGCTAATTCTAATCACTTCAGGGCTCAGAATAATACCTGAGGATTTGAGATGTGCCATTATGGGATTTTTTAAATTTTATCTGACAATATATGTATTTCTCATATGTTGGATCTATAATAATATTTTCTGATTAAAAAATTATTAGGACAACGCTTGAACATATAAATCTTCCATTACATTGTAGTGGAAACAAGGAAGCTTAGAATTTTCTAGAAAGCAATGATACCCTTTAGTTTAATAGGGTCCTTAAGTATATGATTAACATAAAGAGTGAGAACAAGTTCACATTTAAATGTTTATTTATATGCTAATAAATGCTGAAATGCTATCACTTCAGAAGTTAGGCTTCTCCTTCATACCTTTTCCAGTTAGGATATTAGATTTTTATTTTCTCCTGTGGCCTGGACTAGTATTGAATTCACAGGTAACTTCAATGCATATTAGAATTGCTTCCATTTTCCTTTCATCACACTGTAATTAAGTTTATCTTTTACAATATTTGTTTAACATTCTTTATTTATTGATTAGTTTAATCTTATATATACTTCATTCATTGTCTTATAACTAAGGTGACTTGTTAGTTGTCATTTTGGGCTGCATTTTTTCAAAAGCTTTGTATAATGAATTTTTGCTAGGTTTTCCACTAGCATCACTTTTGATAACTATTTTTACATTTTCAGTGCATTGCTGCCCTCGTGGTTGGCCCCTATCCTAAATGTTCACATGTCTTAGGATGATTACACAAAAACTGGAAGTTTCTTCTTGCATGGAAATGGGGCTGTGATTCCTGAGAAATGCTAGGAGGAATTTAGAACATTCTTTGCTCAGAGCTCTGCCAATAGTGGAGTTTGCAAAATGGAAAGAAAAGAGCTTGACCTTAAAACAGAAGAAGAGCCTAAGTGGTGACATATTCTGCTGATTAAATACTAGCAGTATGAGATCTGTTTATATAGAAGCAAAGAAATAATGCAGATCTAACTTTGAAGAGAAACTCTGGACTACTAATATAAAGACTTATTTCTTTTACAAAGTTGTAAATAACCTGACATCAAACAAAGGGATTTAACTGTTTGATGGAATATTGTTACAGGAATTAGATGCACAGTTCCTGTTCAATGAAGTTATTACTTGTTAGTACAAATTAGAATTGACATTTATATAAATGATAAATACATGGATAAGAAACATTAGTGCTTCCCAAACCAACTACCATTTTAGGATCCTAATGTTTATAATGGCCATGCTGAAGTTTGGAAGCACAGGTCATCTGAGATAGAAGGGAAGGCAGGGAGTGCCCCTCAGAGAACCATTAACTTTTAAGGCTGAGTTGTTCTAAGAAAATTGCATCTGAACGTGAACTACATTATTGCAGAAGAACACAAGCAAGTAAAGGGCACATTTTAATGCTTTATTTCATAAAAATGGGAGGAAATTCTTTTGGGAAGGATGTTTTTCTAGAAAGTGAATTCAGCTCCCAGTGATAAGCACTGGATTTGTTTCTCAGTACCTATGGAACAACCCATTTCATTGCCAGGTTTTTCTCCAAGAGCTAAAGAAAGTTTTGCTTCAGGAAGTTCTGAATTTTCCAACTGCTTGTTCCTGGATCCACATTAGCATAACTTTGTCTCAGTTTTCACTTGAGAAAAGAGCTACAGCTGCTAATATTTGGTCCAAATTAACAAAAACCATCAGCTTGACTGCAGAGTACTAAGAACATAGCATTTTCATGCAGGGTCAGTCACACAAGAGCAGTGCAAGGTTTTGTTCAAACTCACCATTTGGGTTTGTGCCTGCAGATTTCAGTTCTCTCTTTGGCAGTCTTTTTCCTTTCTCTGCTGCCCATTTTCCCTTTCCTCTGTGGATGATGGTGGTTTGCATGCCTGGCTGGGGATGGTGGTGGGAGGCAGTGCCCAGAGCTGGGTGCTGTCTCCACCTTGTGCCCCTGCCCCTGGGGCTGCCGTGTGCCCCAGCACTGCCACTGCTCCCAAAGTTTCTTCCCTAAGTGAAGCACTTCTCAGTTCTTCATTTTGCCCTTCCACACACAAGAAGTTTGCTGCTGGCTTACTGTTCTTCCTGACTACAAAATGAATTAACTTCTTTAAAAGATAATCCTGGTGGGTTTATTGCATATATTGACGGAAATAACTGACATGAATGATGTCTTTACAGAGCTGCAAATGTCCAAGTGAAGCAAGAAAATCTAAATCCACCAGTAGAACTAGACTAAATATTGCTCTGAAAATCAGCATTTCCAGTCTGCAGTAATCCTGGACTAACCTTGTGTAGTGCACAAGCAGTGAAAAGGTTTTTGGTCTGACACAGAACCATTTATTGTGTTATTTGCAATAAAATATCTGATAATATTTAACATCCATGCATAGAACCATTGCAAACCAATTTGGGATCATAATCTTCTTTAAATCTCTGGAAGACTGCAAGCTGAGTTTTAAATTCATTTAGTTCCTCTTTTTGTGAATGCAGTTACAACTTGGAAAAAGAAACTCAGATTGTCACCAAAAATGCTACTCCATAATAAATCTTCTTCAGGGCAGTTTAATTGAACTGCTAGTTCTTGACAAGTGACTAGCATGCATTTCTATTACATGTCTATTCAGAATGTATGAATATATGAATGATATGAATATATGAATTATCAATTCACTTCAATGTAACTAATATTTGTTCAGTATTTTACATACAGTCATTCTTCAACTTTCTAAATGACATTTTAGTTTTGTAGATGAAAATCTTGTTTGTGCACTCAGTTACCTGATCATGAAAGTATCGTTTCAAAGGCAAAAAGATTCTTGTTTTAGTTTTCTGTAAAATTAACTGCTGAATTGATAAGATTTTACATCTGATTTGACATGCAACTGCTGAGACATTCTGTGTCCTTTTTGTACCATTCCAAAGTTCTGGCTCCTATTGGTTATGAGGATTTTATTACCCTCCTTTGACAAAAATACATACATATGCATTTTAAAATAATGGTAGTTTTTTCCTGATAAAAGGAATATAAAGATTAAGTGAAGTACAAATATGTATATGCAGTATGTAAATAGAATTAGGAGATGTTCAGCAAAACACCTTTCCCTTGCTAATTCTTGGGCAGAGATTGCCCCTGTGTGTGCTACTCATTATATCCCTGCAAGGAAGGAAAGGAGCTGCACTTTCATGATTCTTACTCCTGCAACAGCATCAGAACATTAATTCTGGGGCCCTTGGAGCTCACTGAAAAATGCAGTGAGCTGTAGCATTCCCCTTTGCTGCCCAGAGGAAAATCATGCCCAAGTTTTTTGGGTTCATGTGGTCTATTGGTTCCTTAGAAAAGGCATTCAGTCCTGGCAAGGTGCCAGGGGGCAGTGGCAGGAGAGGAAGGCTGCTGTCCTGGTGGGCATACAGGGAAGAACTGGGTATCCAGGATGGAATGTCCTTATGGAATATTCTTCCTAGCCTCAGGTCTGGAGCAACACACCCTACCTGAGTGACAGGGGAAGCCTGGTCTCCCAGCAGAACAATGAGTTCCCCTCACTACTTTATTAGTGCTTCATACCACATGGAGCTTTTAATTTTTTTTGATTGATTGTCCTATTTTATTGCTCAAGTGCTGTGTGGCATATTGCTGGCTTTTGTCATTGGAGTCTGTTTTGAAAGACTGACTTTTATACTGCTTCAGGCTTTAACAGTGAGAGCTGCAGCAAATGGCCAAGCAATACACTCTGTAGTGAATATTGGCCCGACTAAATGTGAGGAAAACATGGGCTCCATCTAGAGACTTCAGAAATCGTGAATCATGCTTTCCCAAGTGATAACTTTCAGAAATACCAGTGCAGTGGATGGGGATGGTTATTGCACTTGTGAGAGCAGAGTGCACTTCCCAAAGAGTCACACGGGAGCATGGATTGCTGGTAGGGCACAGGAGAGAGCCTGACCCGCTGGCTAGTGGAGATTAAGCAAATTAGCAGGACCTGCAGAAGGCTATAAAGTGGTGGGAGCGACAGAAGATAAGTGATAGGCAGCCCTGAAAGGTGTTGCTCAGTAGAAAGTTCCCCCAGGTCACCCCATCACTCACGGTGCCGGACAGTCGGCTGTGGATGCAGCAGGATGTGGTGTGGGAGACCTGGGAGTGCACAGGCAGCCAGGCAGGAGTGGAGTCCTGAAAGGGACCATGAGTTGCTGCAGTCTCTCCTCAGCAGCCTTTTACACTGAGAGCAGTGTTGGCCAGTGCTTTCTGGTGTGCTGGACCTGAATTCCAGCTCTGTAACAGGGGCTCTGCCTCCGAGATGGATCAGGGCCTGGAGTTTGGCTCGAAGGAAAACTTCCTTCATTCATCATGAAATTTTTGTATTTCAGAAACCTGTTTGCTGTGTCTCCTACCCATGTGCAGTTTGGGTCTTCGCAGGATTGTTCCAGCATTTAGTACATGTTGGGCCATAAATGAGATAAACCAAGCTAGAATTTATTCCAGCTGTGCACAGGCAAAACCAATAAAGTTGTACCAACGTCAGTATGTTTTGAGAATAAGCAAAATTTTAAAAGGAAATACAGAAAACATCAATGTGAATTGCCTGCTCTGAATTACAAAAAAAAAAAAAATGTAGTAGCTTGGACTAATTTGATAGGTCTCAGTTCAGAGAAAGAAAACCACAAGCAAATATTAATGGAACGTAGCACACAGCTGAAGTTAAGCAGGTGCTTAAATGCTTGGCTGTACAGAAATGCAGTGATTTAATTAGGATCTGGTTACATTTGACAGGCATATCTGACTCGCAGGCTATAGAGAGACCAAGAAAAGCTCATTCTAGGTAAATGCATCTGGATGCCAGTCTGTGACAGGAGGAGAGGCAAGCTGCAGTTCAGTCAAGAGTTTGTGCCTTGTATGAGAGGAGTTTGTAAGATGTGTATTCCATATTCCAGGCCTGCAAAACCCCCTGGCATTATTAAGCCAAGTTACTGTTAAAAAAGAAAAAAAAAAAAAAAAAAACTTAAGCAAGAGAAGTGCAAGGTTTTCATTTATTTTCTTTGTTGTTCGTCTGCTCAGTCAAGTGCTGGCCTTCACTGTCTCCACCCATTGACAGTGAAACAAGGAATATGTGCTCTGCTGCAGGTTTATTTGATTGGGGTTTTTCCAGTAAGGGGTGACTCATGGTTTTTCTCTTCAGAGTACATAATATAGTGTATCAGGTTTAGTAGCTGCATTAGTACAATGAGCTGAAATCATTAAATTGATTCCACATGTGATAAATACCAGATTAAAACAGTCAGCAACCCCTCTATATACCTTCCTATCTTTAATGTTGATAACATCATAGTAATAAAACTGTTGAAAAGAAAAAGATTATGAAATAATAATTCCATGGAAGCTGTTTGGGTATCTGCACTGTGGGTTTGGCAGGACTTCACTAACTATCTATGGCATTTTTAGGACAGGTAAAGGAAGTGAGCTGTGAAGTGAAAAATTAAAAGTCCCAAAAACTTCTTTGCCTGTGCCGGTTCATCAAGGGTATGCTGGCCATTAAAAATAAATAAGGAGTTCTCTTGTTCTGTCCTGGATCAGAAATGCCAATTGCAGTTATTTTAGTACCAATTAGGATTGACTTTAAATACTTTTCTGATTGTAGAATTTACCACAGAAAAAATAGAGCAGTATAATAACCACTCTGGTTAATTTAAAATTTCAACAATACTCCCAAACTTGGGGGCACCTCTTGCTTATAGGGTGGGAGCTGAGAGTTTAGAATCATCCAAATGCTTCAGTGATATTTTCCTTAAAACAGTGTCTGAACATATGCTTAGTTGTCACTTTCTTTGGCCATCTTTTAAAAATTCCTCTTGTCTTTAAGGACATTAAGACCTTGCTACCAGTATTTTGAAAGATTTTCAATGTCTTTTTTGACTGATGAACTGAAAAAAATGCAAACTATGATTTTGTTCGTCTTGTTTTTAAACTGAACTGCATTATCAACTTAGTGTGTGCTCTGAAGGTATTGTTAAAAGTACTTTGAAAACTTGTAAATCCCTGTAATTTATGTTCCTGTAGTCTCAACTGCTTCTTTCTGTCCTTCTGGTTTTAATTTGAATGCAGTCTTGTCTGGGTGGGTACCTGTAAAATTGTGTTTTTCCAAGTACAATTTACAGTCGTGACCCTCAGTTTTACAGTGTTCCAACCTTATAGGAGCTTCCTCCTATGCCAAAAAGCCAACTTTGGGTCAAACAGCTCTTTCATATTGTAATTGTCTAATCAAGGTTGCTTGGAACAGATCCGATTTGGGCATTTTTTAGTTTATGACAAAGATTTTATAAGAATATCAAGTGAATTGGAAAGGTTCCTTTGTAGGAGACCAGTGATAGCATTGCCTTATTTCTTCAGATGTATACAGTTGTAAACTTAGCCTGCCTCATGACAACAGTCCCATTTATCTAAACAATTCTCCTTTTAGAGCCAATGGCACTGATAGAAACCCAGATAAGGAATACAGATGGGAGGATCTCAGAGTCTCTCCTTACAGAAACTCCTCACTGGGCAGCTCACAATCCCCTTTTCTTTTTTGGTGCCTGAGAATGCACAGTCCTCTTGAGTTGCCTGCTCCAGGAAATGATGGTCCAGCTTCGGGAGGGTTTTTTAAATCCTGCTGATTTCTTCCTGGAGGTTTTTTCCCCTGTGCTTAGTGTGTTGAAGTGGCAGGCATTGGGGTTTTGTGTTTCGTGGCTCTAACTTAGAATAGTCCCTGAGCTGTAATTATTTGTCTTTTAAATTAAGGTACTAAATTAGCTATATTACTGTAATCTGTAAATTTATCCCTTGTGTATTTGCTGTCTTTTTGGATGATACAGAAAAAAGAACTGTCAGAGCTTTATGTTTTTGTATTACTCCTCAATAAAAGTAGTACTTGCACACTGAAACAGAAGTTACTTAAACTAAATGTTATAGGCTTTATTTTTAGTATTGCTCATTTTTTTAGCATGACTTCAGCATCCTCGGTGGTTAAGAGGAAGAGAAGAGCAGCTAGATCACGTGGTTAAATTTTGTTCTGTTTGTGTTTCCAGATCATTGTACAATCTGGCCGTCACCCCACGGTGCTGCAAAAGCTCTGCCAGTTGCCTTTCCAGTATTTCAGTGATCCTCGTTTAATCAAAGTGCTCTTCCCTTCGCTCATAGCCGCGTGTTACAATAACCCTCAGAACAAGATCATCCTGGAGCAGGAGATGAGCTGTGTTCTACTGGCCACCTTCATCCAGGTACGGCTCCACTGCGCTGCTGTGCTCCCTGTGCTCTCAGGGTGGGGATCTTCACTTCAGTAAAACAAGCAAACAGCACTGAAGTACTTCCAGATTCTCTGCAGCTCTTCTCAAACCGCAGATTACGCCTGTGCTTGAGGCATCTTATCCCACTGAAAGGTTACTGAGTAGTTCAGGTTCTCACTGTCCCTGCAGAATCCGGTTTTCATGAACGTTACTGCATGTTCTGGGAAGATCTGATGTAGATCTTAAAATATTTATTTTTAAAAAAAATATTCCTGCCCATATAGCATATCTGAAATTGGTTTATTAATGTGTTTACATATATATGTACAGTTGTATACTGTGCACCATAGATTTACAGAGAACTGGGTAAGTGTATATATTTTATGCAGAAAATACACAAAACATATGTTACCAGTCTGGTCTTGCAATCTTTATTTTTGACAGTAAGCCACTGAGATCATTACAAATACTGTTTTGGATAAAGATTTGCATTATTTTTTTTCCCTTTGTCTAAGTTTATATGCTGTTTTATCTATCAGATTTTTTGCATTTAAAAATTTCACACATTTTATTGACTATTTCCAGTGAACAAATGCAGTTTTCATAAACACTCTGCTATTAAAGATAATAGGCTTTTAGGAGTCTGTAACCCTGTATTGGTCACCTGAAAGTTACTGTTGTTGATAAAGAAATGTTCATCAAATTCCTTTCCCTAATGCTTACAGCCAGTACAAGAATAGGCTACATGCATCTGAGAAAGGACAAGAACTAAATATTTACTAAAAGTCTTTGCGTAACATCAAACTTAGGAGTGCAGCTACTTTTTATCCTTTTAATAGTAAAATAATTGCAGAGCAGTTTTTTTAAAGAAGTTTGTAACTTGAAAACATTTGCCATATAATAATGAACTTCTGGTTAAATACACTGCTATAATTCATTGTCTTTGATTTTCTTATAGTGAAACTGAAAAAAATAATTTACGCATTATTAGTAAGTGCAGCAAGTTTCGTTTGGGTTTTTTTCCTGCTAAAAAACATGAGGGTGGAGGAGAATGTTTCCTAAATGAGTAATTAAGGTTGTTTACCTTGATTTCTGTTCTGTAAGAGATGGAATGGCACTAAAATCCCAGGTAGCTACAGTAAAGCGTAAGTATATTTATAAGGGTCAACATTACTAATTTGATTTCCAGTTAGTGATATCCTAGGTGGCAAGTCCGTGTACTGTGCCTGCAGGCTTCTAAAGAAAGGTACAAATTATTACAAATTATTATTAAAATATGCAAGAGCTGTGTGTGCTGTGAAGTGCCCTGTCCCTGCTGAGCTCACTGGCCCTTCAGCATTTTGCCCATTTGAAAGTCTAATCCCGAGCGTTGCGCACGCAGATTAGAGAGCGGTGCTGGCAGGATCCAGGGAATGCCGAGATCCCGCACACGCACGAGGGACTCGCTGCTCCACTTCTGTTTCGATTCGCTGCTGTTTGTCTAGCAAATCTCTCATTTGCTTCAGCAGAAGGTTTGGGAAAGACTGCAAAATGTTGCCCTGTCAGTAGAAAATGAGATTCTTCCTTTGCCAGGGAATGCAAAAAGAGGTCCCATTTACGTAAACGTTTGGTGGTGTGTACGAATATAACACTTAAATACAGTGTGTTAAATGTGCATGCAGAACCAAAGGAAGAGCACTGCTGCATTTTACAACGCTCTCCCTACCGATAGACTTACTTCCATCAGCCTGTTTATTTTTGTTCCTTCTGTTTGGAGATGTGCAGAAATGAGTAGAAACATTCAGAAGTATCCGTGATATGCTGTGTTGTATCTTATCTCGGGTAATCCCTTCTTCAGTGTTGTGCTGGCTGCAGACTCCAGCCGAGGACAGGAGCTGCCGTGGGGAGCTGGCTGGTGGCAGGCGAGGTCGGAGTCCTGCTGGCTCCCAGGATGCTGCAGATATCCCAACGCCCAGCAGCAGTGGGGTGGTTATGGGGCACAGCTGGGGCACAGCTGGCTGCCAGGGCCAGCAGCGCTGGGCAGCGACTCTACGTTCTTTCTCCCAGAAGATCAGCACCTCAGGCTCCTGGCTTGCTGGGAAGCACAGCCATTGAAATTGGGACCAGTCATGAATTTTGTAAGAGCATATTTGGAGTTGGGAGCAAAAATCTGAAACAACATTTGTTTTACAGAAAAGTGGCTATGCTAAATAAAAATCACAGTAATAACTATTTCCTAAGAATACGTTAAAGCCTTGGAAAGCCTCTCTGTTGTGTACTAAAAAATATATTTTTTGAAAACAAATATAAATAAATGTATGAAAATCCACTGTAAATGACAGAATTTAAGGGCTGGCAGTATTGTGTTATGAGATGTAGCAAACAAGACAGAGTTTATTAATTTACAGATTACATGAAGTATTAGTATTTTTAATGACTGTGGAAACTTCAAAATGTTGCTTGAATTCTTCAGATGTAAGATCCGAAAACCTGATGTCTTTTTTTGTTTGTTTGTTTTCTCCCATAGGATTTTGCACAGAGCTCAGGCCAAATGGAAAATCAGTTATCTCAGCAGAGGGGTACGTTCCCTGCAGTGTAACAGGGTAACAATTGGGTAACAGAATGTGTGGATGCTATGATTTATCCTGAAAAGAAATACAGTAAATTGCAGCAAAGAAATACAGTAAATTGCAGCAGGATTTTAGAGTTTGGGGTGGGCTCCCTGGCTTTCATCCTGACCTACACATACACGTAGGTGTCTTCCAGTCTGCTTCTTTTCTATCAGGGATTCTGACTCTTAATCTTTATTCAGTGCTATGTAGTATCGTGTGATACTGTACCTGCACATAGTTAATTAGCTGACACAAAGGCTGCCTTCAAAAGTTTTAGGTTGCAGAAGCTATGCAGCCATGCCAATACACCCAGAGAGCCAGAAATCTCTAAAATACTTTCCTGTAATTGTCCTTTAAAGTTTGTCAGTTTGCACAAGAGTCGAGTTTCCCCCCCCCACCTCAGTTATTAAAAATGTTACTTTAAATGCAGTCAAGCTTTTTAGCTAAACATTTGAAGGATTCTCAGCTGAGATGGCTGTTACTTGCTAAACACATCTGAAATTCAAGTGTTAATGGGAATCTTAAGTATTGTGCATAAAATGCGGTGCTGGGACAGTTTTTTTCTGCCTCATAACAAGTAGAACTCCACCACCATTTCCTCAGCGTTTGTCAGGAGATGAGTGGTTCTAGGTCTAGAGCATAAAGTTTTTGTTTAAAAATAAATTATATAAGTAAGGTAACTTTATGGAGATCTTTATTGTCAACATCAGACATCTCAGTCTGAAGCAGCCTTGTGCAATGTCTGCAGCACCAACTTTCCAGGATTGTGTTTGCATGAGAATCTGCCCAAGAAACATCTAAAATCCAAGTGGAAAACTTGGTTTTTATTTTCACTATTCAAACCGGAGGAACTTTTAAACAAAGATGTGGTAACATGTGACTGTGATTTCTAAACATTCCCCACTTGCAAAAAGTTGACTTAATAATAGTGTAGGCAGGATTATTTTTATCTCTTCTATCACTTGAATGTGAAGGATAGTGTCCCCAGAAACAAGTGGGAATAATAACACTGATGGGAATAAAAGCACTAATTTCATAGTTGGATGCTGTGTGGAGGGTCAGACCCTCAAACCTGTGCACAGTGAAGTCCTGGCCACGTCACTGCACACTCCAGGGAGTGAAAGCTGCATTTGTGCTCGTGCTCTGAGCTCTGAGGAGTTGGGAGCACAACTCTTCTGCAGCCCTTTGTGGTAAATAAAAGAAACTGCTGAGCAGAAAACGCAGCTGAGGCTGCCCACGGTAGAACCGGGCTGAGCTGGTCCCGGTGGGTCCAAAAATGTGAAGTGTATAATGTTATACAGTTTATATAGAAATAATATAGTATCTAAAGTTGTATAATGTTCCTCTGCAGAGGGCAGAGAGCCTGATCAGCTCTCAAATTCCCAAATGGAAGGAAGCCTTGGCTCATCAGAGCCTCTGCCCCCTCAGTCTTAAAGCCGAGCGTTGATGTCCCGAGCTCCACACAAGTGTCACCCCATCAGAAGATTTGCATAGGGAGAGGGCAGTAAATTACTTAAAGTATCTCAAATTGGCTGCACGTTCATTATTCTTGTTTTATTGCCATTTTATCTTAAGAGGGAATAACTTGGTAATTTTATGTTCTGTCTTCAACAGAAAAATTTTTCAGTTCTCAAGATTATCTTGAGCTCTCCAACAGATTCCCCCGGCAGTCCTGGGAAGAAGCTCGACAGTTCTTCTTGAAAAAATAAGAGTTGGATTTAGTTTTTAAATCCCTAACACCATCATGCTGACCAGTTCCTGCTGACTACCTTCTTTAAAACGCTGTTCCAAAACGTTTTTGATACTCTAAATACCTATGCTGTAGATACATAATTTGCACTATTTATATAAGTACTGTAGATACTTCCAAGTTCTGTTTTGTAATTTTGATAATTTGAGTTTGTTTCGTTCTTGTATCCAGTGTCATGATTTTGGTGTTTTCTGCCCTGTGGTGGGACTTGCACTGGCAGAACTGCTGAAATAAGGTTGCAAATAGAGAAAATATGTTCTATATATCTTGTAATAAAGTAACTTATTCTGTCTTGCGTGATTTCTGTGTTAAAATCATCAGTGTGTTCGAATTACCATAAGCAACACGGTTTAGAAAGAGAGGGAAAAAACACTCACAAGACGTTTTTCTCGTTAATCAAGAGTCAGTCAGAATCAAATCGAAGTAATTTGTCAGATCTGGCCCTGGGGGAAGTTTGCCTGTAATTTTTTGGGTGATTGAGGGTCAGCTAAGCAGATTTTGTACCCTCACGGTTTAAGGTCTCGGTGCAGCTCTCGGTGCTGCCGCGCGCTGAGGGCGCCGCGTCCGGCCCGGGGCCGCGTCCGCGCTGAGGGAGCCCGGCCCCGATCCCGGCCGCGATCCCGCGGGCACCGGGACCACCTCACGGGGCCGCGACCGGCACCGGTGCGGGAGCGGGGAGCGGCACCGAGCCGCGACCGGCACCGGAACTGTCCCTTCTTGGGCCGCGGCCCGAGGCGGCGGCGGTCCTGAGGGGAGGCCGCGCGCCGCGCTCCGCTCCAGCCGCGGGACAACGCGCGGAGCTCCAGCCCGAGCCGGACGGAGCCAGGTAACCGCGGGGGCCCCGCGGCGGGGCTGGGAGGGCGGCGGGATCCCCATCCCCACCTGTCCTCAGCCGGGACATTGCTCGTCCCGGCGGAGCAGAGGCGGCCCCGCAGCCCGGGCCGCTCCGTGCTCCCCGATGGCAGCTCTCTGGGAGCCCCGGTCCCTGCACGTTTGCTCCGCTGTGGAAGCTCCGGCTTCTGGAGCCGCCTCGGGGCCGCGCAGCCCACGCCCTGCAGCCCGGAGGGCTCTGGCTGGGCCCGGCTCTCCCCGCGCTCCCCGGGTGCCCGGGGAAGGGGACGGGGCTCGCCGTGCCTTGAGCTCGGCCGGGCCTGCGGTGCCGCGGGGAGCTGGTCCGGAGCAGCCCCGCGGGCGCTGGAGCGGCCCCGCCGCGCTCCCAGGTGGTGCCAGAGGCAGATTAGGAAGGAGTCGCCGCCTGGCTCTGGCCGGGGGATGGATGCGCGGGAGGGTAGGGCTCGCCTCGCCGCCCCGGGGAGCCCCCGCCGCCCAGCGCTGCCGCCCCCGGGAGGAGCCGAGGCGGCCTCGCACCGCGGCAGGTGCGGGCACGGCCGGGCGAGCCTGGGGGCTACTCCGAAAGGGAAACCTGCGCTCCGCCTCCCCTGCTATAAATAAGCGGCCCCGGGTCTGAAAGCCGATTAACGCAGTGCGGTGAGGCCGTGCGGGAGAAGCCGGGGCTGTGCCCGTCCCGACCGCTCTGTTCCGCTCCCCATCCGTATGGCCGCGCTGCTCCGCGCCTGCCGTGCCCCTTCGCCGCCCTTCCCCAACTTTTTTTAGTTCGCTTTTGTTTTTTTCGTTACGATCCATTTTTGTTTACTTTTTTTTTTTTTTTTATTAAGTCCAAAATATTTAATCCCACTATTCAACCGCTGACTCTGACAATAAATAACAATAACTTACTTTTGATCGTTAAAGGCGCAAACAATCCGTCCTTCGTCCATTGATAACTTAACATTATTAGTACTAGTTTTCCCGTTAAAAAGTCTCGTTTCCGTGTCCCATTTTTCCAGCGATCGTGCGGGGCCGGGCACGGCGGCCCGGGAGAGGCATCGGTGTGAGATGAGGCTGGACGGCGCGGCTCCGCGGAGGAAGGTCCAGGCCGGCTCCGCGGCCGCACGCCGGAGGAATCTCTCCCCCTTCTGTATTTTTTTAATTATTATTTATTTATCCCTTTCAAAAAGGGAAGAAAAGCCGTCCCCAGCGCAAGCGACGGGCGAGGCAGCCTGTCACCGTGCCGGGCTTCGGCGGGGAAATCCGCATTTCTTTGGGGAAAAGAAACATCGAAATCCGCAGGGAAAAAAAAAAATAACAAAACCACGAAATAACCAGGGCGGGGGATCTCTCTCCGGTCTGGTGAAGGCAGCGCGGATCCCGGTGCTTTTTTGGCCGTCAGTAACATATTTTTTGTTTGTTTTTAAATAAGAATAATTAAAAACAAAGGCGTTTGTCCGGCGCTCTGGGAGCGGCCCGGGGCCGGGTGTCTCATGCAGGGAGCGCAGGCATGCGGAGGTCCCGCGGCGGGGCCGCTTCACGTCTCGGCCGGGCTGGGTACCATGCTGTTGGGGGTGTCGGGGAGCTGGGAGGACAGCGAGGTCACGTCGCTGCCGGAGGAGGTGCCCAAGGAGCCGGACTCGGAGAAGGAGACCTGGGGGAGCAGCGGCGGTGAGGGCCCGGCGCGGTCGCCCCCTGCCCCGTCCCCCTCCCGCAGCGCCGGGATGTGCCCGTGCCCTGCGGCCCGACGGACGGCCCGGCGCGGCTCACCAGCTGCTGGAAGGCGGCGGGCTGCTCCAGGTCGCTCTGCAGGGCGAATTCGCTGAGCGCCTTCCAGGGCGGCTGGTAGGTCTGGACCTCCACGGCGCTGCCCTGCACGGCGCTCTCGTGGCGGATGGGGCTGCCGGCCACCAGCGGCGTCCCGGTGAGGCCCTGCAGGCTCTGCGGGCACACGGGGATTCAGCGCGGCTGCCGCCCGAGCCCCCCACCCACACCTCCTTCCCCGGCGGGGAGGGCGGGCGCTCACCGTCTTGTCGCTGTGCTGCTGCTGCTGGAGCTGCTTCATGAGGATGGACTTCTTCTTGTCCTTGCAGCGCTTGTTCTGGAACCAGACGCGGATGACGCGGGGACTGAGCCCCGTCATTTCCACGAGCTGCTCCTTCATCAGGGCGTCGGGGCGCGGGTTGGCGGCGTAGCAGGTCCGCAGCGTGTGCAGCTGCTTCTCGTTCAGCACCGTCCGCACGCGGGTGGTCTTCTCCGCCGCCTTGTGCGCCGGCGGCCGCGGGGCGGGCGGCCGCCCGGGCACCGGCTCTGCGGCGGGCGGGGAGGGCGCGCACCGTCAGCGCCGCCGCCCGCTCGCCAGCCGCAGCCCCCCCGCCACCCTCCCCTCCCCGCCGCCCGCCCCGCTCGGAGCGGGTACCTGCGAGGTGCGCGGCCGGCGGCAGCGCGGGGCTGCGCGGGCCGCGGGCGGCGCCGCCGTCGGGGGCCGGCCCGTGGTCGGCGCGGCAGAGCAGGTCGCGCTCCCGCAGGCAGAACTGGTCCCCGGGCAGGAGCTGGCGGCCGCAGGCGGCGCAGCGGAAGCACTCCAGGTGGTAGACGTGGTCGCGGGCGCGCATCACCAGGTCGCTGCTGCTGAACGCCGCCCGACACTGGGCGCACTTGATGCCAAAGAGCCTGCGGGGACGCGACGAGTCAGGGCCGCGGCCGCGCCGTCGGGGCGGCTCCAGGCGGTGCCGCGGGGGCGAGAATCGGGTTTTCGTTTGGGGAAATTCGGGGGAGGATTAAGGGGCTTTGGTGCTTTTTCGGGTCTGGGTTATTTTTTTATTTTTTTTTCTAACGAGCGTTGGCGCATTCGGGGTCACCTGCTGTAATCCCGTTTGCAGTAGGCCTTGCCGTCGCGCAGGAAGCATGTGCAGGTCTCGTCCAGGGGCTGGCCGCACTCGGCGCACTTGAGACAGGCGACGTGCCACTCCAGGTCCGGCGACACCCGCAGCAGGAAGGGGTCCTGGATGCGGCCCCCGCAGCCCGCGCACAGGGCCAGCCCCGGCCGCCCTGCCGGCAGCCAGCGGGGTACGGTCAGAGCCAGCACCGAGCGCCAGCGGAGGCCAGCAATGAGGGAAATGCACTTTTTCTTTTTTACACTTTATCCTTTTTTTTTTTTTTCTGTTTCTGATTTGTTTGGGGTTTTTTTTCCAAAATAGGAAGAAAGAGAAATAAAGACAGACACACGGACAGAAAGGATGGAAACACGAAACGAGACGAATACGGCCAAGGAAAACAAAAAAAACCCAACCAACCAACAAACCAAACAAACAAACAAACAAAAAAACAACCGAACCGCCCCCCCCCCACCCCCGGAAAATGAAAAGGGAAGAAAAGGGGAAAAAAGGACAGAAACTTGATCAAGGCAAGTAAATGCAGAAAGACAGAGACGTAAAAAGAAGGATTTCGGAAAAGGAAAATAAAAGTAGAAAAACAAAAACAGTAAAACAACGTCTGGGGAAAACTTGAAAAAATTAAGGAAAGAAACAAAGGAATAAGGAAGGAAAGAAAGAAGGAAAGAAAGAAGGAAAGAAAGAAGGAAAAAGAAATTAAAACAGGATGACGGAAAGAGATATAAAATAATCCAAAACCCAGAGACGGTTAAAATGGGGACATGGACAAATGAAAAGAGAAAGAGGTATTGAATCAGAGACAGAAAGAGAAATGAAACAAAACAAGAAAAGAAACAAAATTAAATTAAAAAAAAAAAAAAAAGAAAAAAGAAAAAAACAGAAAGAGAAATTTTAAAAGAGACAAACTGAAACTCGAAAGAGATAAAAAAAAAAAACGGTAACACGGGCAAAGAACGGAAGAAAGGAAGGAAGAGAAGAGGGAAGCAGAGAAAGAAATGGAAACAGTCGAAAGAAATGAGCTCAGCGGCGGGGACAGGAGAAAGGACATGCATTCGGTAAGGAACGGGGCCAGCGGGGCCGGGAAGCGACGGGCACGAACGGGAATAGCGGCACCGGAGCTGCCACGGGCCGAGCCCGCAGCCGCCCGCGGGGCCGCAGCCCTTCCCGGCGCTGTCAGCCCGTGCACCCGACGGCAGAGGCGGCGCGGAGCCCGACCCGCAGGGTCCCGCGCCCTCCCGCCCGCCCCGGCCCCGCGTTCCGCTGCTCTGCGCTGCGCGCACTTACTCTTGGAGGGCTCCCCCATGGCGCCCGGGAGCGGCCGCGGGAGGAGGATGTCCACCATGCGGGCGGCCCCCTGCCCACCGGCAGCGATGCGGGATGCGGAGCCGCCGCTCCACCACTACCCGCGCGGCGCGGGGCGGGGGCCGCGCCCGCCCCCCCGGGCCCGCCCCGCCGGGCCGCGCCGTGATGTCAGCGCGCAGCGGCGCTGACCTCACCGCGCGGCCCCCGGAGGCGATTGGCGGCCGCGGGGACAGCCCGCGGATTGGCGCTGCCGAACAATGGGCGCGGAGCGAGGCGCACGCCCCGCGGGACCCGGCCCGGAGCCGCCCGACGCCGGCACGGACGGGGCTCGCTGCCCCGCGCCCCGCGGGACCGGCTGCTCCGCGCCCTGCGCCCCGCGCCGCCCCGGGACCCTCCGGCCCGGCCGCCGCCGCGCCCCTCGGCCCTGTGCGCGCCGGCATCGGCGGCATCGGCCGCCCGAGGAGAAGGAGAGATTCTTTGTAGTTGGTTTTCCTCCTCTCTTTTCCCTGTTATTCTTCTGGAGTTTTAGTTCGCCTATTATTTTCTTCATTTATTTCCCCTTTCCTTTTCTTTCTCGTCTCTTTTGCGTTTTATTTCGTTGTTCTTTTCTCCGAGTTTCGGCGCGCCGCTGGCAGGTGCCCGCGGGCGGACGCGGCGGGACAGTCCCGGCGCTGCGCAGCGAGCATCTCCGCGGCACACGGGAAGGGGCTGCGCGGCGGACACCGGCTCCACGCTGCGCACCCGCGGAGCCTTCCCTGCCGAGGCCCGTGTGCAGGAGAGCCGCTCCAGCGGACCCGAGCAAAGCCGACCGCAGCGACGGGGCGGCCGTCCGGGCACCAGCCCCCTGACGAGTGGAAATTAGCGGAGAAAAACAGTATTTTACCGCATTTTCATGTACCTGATTCTGTGATGAAGCCGAATCTCTCCTGTTGCTTTTTTATCCTTCTGTCCTTTTTTCTCCCCTCTTTCCCCCCAGTCTCCATGGGCTTCCCGTGCATTAGCAGAAAAATAGGGAAAGCACTTCAGTGGCCTTTGACTCAGTGTTAAATTCCCAAAGACTTTGCAGAACAGCAGCACGAGTGCCTCGTAAGGTCCAGGGAAGCTTACACATGCTGGAATTGAGACTGCAGCTGTCTTGGGGTTTGGTCTTTCTCCTCCATGCAATCACCTTTTTAATTTACACATGGAATTTGACAGGCATTTGCCAACCTGTATGGCTTAGGAAGGACACGGTGACTTTCGATGTTGGCTCAGGAAGGGCAGGCTGCGCTCATTTTTCTCAGAGGAGGGGGGCGAGATGGGTTTTCCAGCCGAAGCACTTGTCCTTTCTGCGAGTCAGGCGCCCTGCAGGTGTGAAACCCCAGAAACTGGGGAGGGGGGAGAACACTTTGGATAAAGTGCTTCACTCTTTGACCCGCTGTCCCAGCCTGACCATAGCCCCTGCTACCCCTTTGAGAACCCCAAATGTTGAAAGCAAGCTTTCAAATGTGTACGATAGCTGCGGGGGAAAGGAGGATGGATGGCATTTGAAGCACCCGCTTCAGCAGGGACGCATGTCACCGAGGGATTTTGGTATTCCTGCCTGCCCCTGCATGTGCGAAGGTGCAGAGGCGCGGCGCAGCAGTGACATCCTCAGGGCAGGGCGAGCCCCTGTGCTCCTGCCTGGGTGGCGCCTGGTGGGGGTTGTGGTCTGACTGCTGCCTGCCGCTAGCGTGGCTCGCTTGCCAGTGGCACAGCTGGGTGCTGGGTAAGAGGTATGAAGGCAATCGGTGAAGTTTGGCTAGTTCTTCAAACTGGGGTGACCCTGAGGGATGGGTGACGGGAACCTCTGCAGCACTGTGGTTCACTCCTGGGCAGCTGGCAGAAAAGAGGGGACAGAAGGGTGACTTCAGCCTGAGCTGAAATTCAGAGTCCTGGGTGAGTCAGTATCTGCATGTGTTCACCGCAAAATGCAAAAATGTCAGAGTGATAGGAGAGTGAAACATGTCTAAGAATACAGCAGCTTGGCAGGGATGCTCTGTGTTGCATCACCCTTTTCCTGCTCAAGGGCAGGATCCTTTCTGCTCTCCCAAACCTCCCACCAGTTTAGGAATTAGTAAAGTTACAGCTGAGCCAAACAAACTTTTCCAAACCTATGCAAAGCTGCGCTGCAGCCACACCTTACCCGAACAGAGCAGTGCGCTGACACCAGGCAGGTATGGTTGGACTGGACTCACTTCACAACCAGGCAGGTAGGAACAGGGTAGGCAGTGCTGCACAAGCAATTTGGTAGAAAAGCCAAAAAAATTACTTGCCAGGGAAATGTTGAAATTCCTGCACCTCCTCTGTGTGATGTACAAAAAGCTTTAAAATGACTACGGGTAATGGCATGAGGCACCAGCTCAATACCACATGCTTTACAAACAGGTTAATTGTTGGTTCATCTGAGGGACATAAGGGAAAGCACATCTTAAAATCACAGAATGTCGAGGGGGCACCTCTGGAAAACTGCCTTCAGGTCACTTGGAACTGCTGGAAGCATTTTCTAGTCAAAGCCAAATGAAATCTCTCCTGCCACACCGAGTACTCCTTGCTCTCCTCCACCCAGGGTCCAGAGATCCCAATCTCTTTTGCGGCAGTTCTGGCTGGGTTTGGTGTGAGAGCTGCCAGGGGCTGAGGCTGGCTGAGGGCACTTCTGCTCTCTGCAGAGCAACTTTGGGGTTTGCTCCCAAATAGAAATGCAAGTTCCCTCTAGAAGGGAGAAATAGTAACTTTTTAATTTTGTTTGCAGCAGATTGCAAAGGCAGTAAACACTGATTCTTTCAGAGCCAGCCATGGATTAAGTCCATTATAAAATTAAAACAGATGGAACGCAATTTCACTTACATTACAAAAAAGGACAGGAACCATCTGCAATAAGATTTAGCATTGCAAAGCTATTGTTATCATGTTACCATTAAAACCTTTGATGAAGAGTTTTCTTTCTTTCACAAATTTGTTCACATGAAACAAATGTTTTATTTATCCATCTTCCTAAGATAGTCATATTTTATTAAAAAGATGATGGCTCTCAAAAAGAAACCTCCCTTGGTCCTAACAGAATATGGCGAAACAAAGAAATGTTGTAAAACTCTAACATTGAGACAGTGGGAGCTTCAGTGGGGCAGATGTAGCAAAATGAGAATTCCCCATCCATTTTTCCTTTAAAAAAACATTTCCTTGTGTTTAGGCACAATGTCTGATACTGAAAATAGATAATTAATGAGATAATGGGATAGTGCATGTCACCTCCTGTCCAATGGGATTATCTGATGGCTAATTATGGACAGATTGTGATTAATGTGATTATGGATTGGATATTAATCTGATTCTGGATTGATCTAGTTATGTTTTAGTCTGCTCCAAATGGTTAATTGGATCTGAGATAATAGAAATGCAGCTTGCACCAGATTTTGCCACATCAGTTGATGAAGTATCTTTTGATCTGGGTGGGTTGCGAACAATAAATTATTTACAGCTGTTGAGAAAATGACTCTTCCTTAGAATGTAGTCATTCATTTTATTTTTGAGAGCCTTTGAAAACAAAATCAATATCCTTTCTAAAAGGAGATGTTGACAAAAGAAAGGCACGTACATAACTCACAAACAAATGTGACGAAATTAAACAGTGGTTAACCCGGTGGCCTAATGTCTGGTGATGCATTTGAATTGCTATGTGGAGCTTTGGGCTCAATTCTTCTGAGACCAGCAGGGGTTGGGAGCATTGCAGGGAACAGGGCCCTGTGCTGGGGAAAGTGGTGTTGCGCAAGAGCTACTGCCAGCCCTGCTAGTGATTAAGAATCAGCCATGGTAACATGGCAAAGGAGCCCTTGCCATTTTTCCCCTCAGGATAAAAAGGACTCAGAAAGTTCATGAGTGCAGAAAAGACTTATTGGCCCATCTCCTCTGGTCTCCTTCATACCATGCAATTGGACACAGAATTATTATTTTTTTCCCTCACAGTGAGCCTTTTAATTCATGGTTGACCTCAGTCTTCTCTCCCTGAGATGCATCTGGTCTTGGTGTCTCCTGCCAGGGCAGGAGAGACTGCCTTGCTCTCACATCCTGCTTGTAAACTGCTTTCACTGGAATGGACATCTAAGTGAAGAGTTTAGGTTCAAGCCCCAGACAGACACTGGATCTAGTTATGCTGCTATCTGCAGGATTAAAGGCAATGGGTAAATTGCAGACTTTATGGCAGACTTCATCTTAGACTTTGTGACAGGGCAAGCAGGAGGCACATTAGCCTTTGTCACCAGGTGCTATAATTGGCAGGTAACTTCACCAGAAGGTTCTCCTCCCTAGTGGGCTCTGCAATAAAAATATCAAAAATTAAGCAGGTCCCAAAACACTGGAAACAAGGCCTACTGCAGCTGCTTTGCTTACACAAAGTGCTATTGACTGAGCTGAAACAGAAAGAACAAAGGGAAAAACAATTTTCCTTAAAAAGTCCTTAGAGGCATGGAAAGAGCTGTTCCCCTGGAGTGACTGTCCCTGCTGCTGCATAAATGGCTCGGGCTGGTGTGAGTGGGAATACTTTGGCATCTGGATTCCTTTCCAGCAGTGTAATAGGCAGGAAAGTGCAGATACCCCTTTAAAGTTAATGCTGGTAGAACCTGCCAGAGCATTTCACACATATCTGCCATTAAGGACAAAGCAAGGAGGTTGGCAGGTCACAAAACCCCACCCAGGTGTCTGCACAGGGAGCGCAGCAGAGCTCTTCTCACCAGCATTGCTGCCCTTGTCCTCCACAAAGCACCATCACTCCTGGGCAGGACAAGTTGTCTTCCAAGGTAACCTGTGTCTTTGCTTTCAGAAGGTTGTCAGGGTGCCGTTTTGCCCCAAGCTTGGGAGAAAGGGTTTCTTGAACTCCTCAGGTGATCTTGTTCTTAAGGAATATGCAGCAAGTGTGATGTTACTCCCAGGCTCTCTTGTTACTTGACTGGCACACAGAAATTATTAGGAAGAGAGAGCAGTTTATAAAGAAGAGAAAATACCTGCCTCGGTGGTTTTGTAGGCTCAGTATTAGAAGGGTTGGTCCTGCTGTGGGGTGGCTTTGGGGAGCTCTTTCCTTGTCCCCCGTTTTGTAAGCAGGGCTTGTAGCATTGTTCCCCTCCAAAGGCTTCAGTAAAGAAGGAGCAGCCGTGCCTTTGGTGGTCCATTAGAAAGGACATCCGGTGTCAGACATGTGGAGATGAGTCTTTATGCCAGTGAAGATGAGGGGCAGAGAGCAGGACTCTGGGGACACCCATCCCCCCTTGTGTACAGCTCGTGGCTGTAGGCAAGGGGTGAGTGCAGGGGGACTGGCAGGGTCCTGGGGTGGCTGAACTTCTCAGACCCTGTGAGCTCCTAGCACCTGGGCACGAATATTTCAGCAGCAAAAATGCTGCTGCTTGCAAAGTGGGTTTTGGTCCTGCCCAGTGCTGGGCTGTGGGTCCTGTCCATGGGTTTGGGGGTCCTGCTGAGCTGTCAGCAGGTTGCTGTTGCTTTAACGTTATTGGATTTTGACAGATTAGGAGGCGAATCCTTTCGTGTGTTGGGGAAGCTTCCCAAATGAAGCTCTTTTAATTTATCTGAGTCAGCTATCCCCAGGGTGATTGCAGGAGGAGTAAGCTAAGGATGACCTGTGACAGAGGGGATCATCATAGCACTAATAAAAAAAATTCCTGCTCTTCACTAAATCCCTTAGTCATGAGGCTGTATTAGCTGGATTCCATATGTTTTAATTAGGAATTATGTATTTTAAGGAAAACAAAATCCCATTCTAGGGGAGTCATCATTACATATTTGTAATGGTCCTTGTTTCATTTGGCTTCTGTAGAGATACCAGTACAGCTATGGTTGTTTGCAACCATATTTTTAGAAGTTTGAGTAATCTGTGTTATTATTTATTTCTTTTCTCCAATCCCAATAGTGTGAAAAAATGTAATTCTCTTTCCAATGCAGAAATTGGGTCAGCAGATCCTAATGAAATAATCCTGGATAACAATGCGCCATACAAGGATCTGCTTCCACTAATTAATGACTAATTTTTCTTTCAAAATACAAAGTAGTAACTTCTGCTTGCAGTGGACAGTGATTCTACCTTCCGTGGCACCTGTTTCTTGCATGTTTTCTGTTTTTGTTATTGTCATGGGAAGGTCAAATAGAAAAAAGCTTTTTGCCATGGTTTAGCTTGTATGGATCATGCTGATATAATTCCTACCTGATTACAGTTATAAGCTCCTAAAACACTGGCCATAAGTGATAAAGACTTCCTTTGTGCTTCGGGCTGTAATCCGCATCAAGCCAGTTTCAATAAGGATTTGTGCATCTGAAGTGTTGCTGAGGATTTGAATCAAAATTATAAACAGAAAATGTAATAAAAAGCCTGTCATGTCTCTAAATTGGTGATGCTACACCTTAAAGTGTGACTTAAAGAGCGGCGATGTCACTCTGCTGATGAAAACACAATGTGTGTGCTATGAAGCCAGACACACAGCGACAGGATCCCTTTATTCTTGGCTAGGATGCAATTAGTTAATTTTGATAGTAGCTCACTTTTGTTTTAGTGTGAGGTAGCAGAGCCCCAACTTGAACGAGATCTCTTTGTTTATTCTTGTAGTTTGGGGTTTTTAGGTGTACATTTGTTGTAAAGATTTCGTCTGCATGAGATGTGCATATTGGAAGCTTAGTTTTGGAGGCTAAAATAGGATTATGAAATTATATGCCACACTTTTAATGAGTAAAACACCCCAATTAAAAGGACATAGTGGTCAAATTAAGGGTGCCTGGGATGTTCTTATTTTGCCTTTGGTATTGTTTTCGTTGGATTACCTAGGGTGCAGGTAGGGATTTCTGTATAGTATAAAACTCCACATCTCTGAAGAGTTACACTGCACCCTAACCACCATTCAAACTGTTGATAAAGAGCCACATCAAATATTAATCCTCTTTTTAAACCCCTCTCAGAGTACTATGGCTTCTGCAAAACCATTTCCCCCCTCATTTTAATATAAACAATTGGGTTTTTTTCACTTAGTAGTTTGCACCGACCAGGCTATGCACAGGCATCTCTAAACACTCATTTTGTTTTCTTTCTTTTTTGGGGACTGAAGGGTGGAGCCAGACCAGGCAGAAGTCAGAGCAGCCCTGGAGCTACTTTAATCCGTATAATCAGGCACAGACCCTGAAGGAGGTTTGCCACCTTCTTTAGCTCTGCCCTTCACAGCCCTCCTTTGGGGCTTGAGGAGTTAAGGTGGTGCTCTGGGGCCAGGAAGCTGTAACATGCAGGACAGCTGCTTTTCCCTATCCTAGAGACATTTGAGAATTGAGACAAAGTAAATTGTCCATTTAGGTGCTTGAGTTGCTGGACCTGGTTAGCTTTTGCTGTAAAGCAGCACTTTTTGGCATCTGACGCGAAAATCATGTGGCAGAATAAATTTAAGTGGTGATCCTGTGCCAAGACTGTGGCAAAGTCGAAGAGCCTTTTTGATCAATCTGTCTTTTGCTTTCTTATGGAGTGACTTAGCAATGCAGAACGAATCACTGACATGCTGGAGATCACCGCTGATTCTTGCAGGAACAATCCAATCGCCATAATTGCTGGGGGGGGGGGGGGGGGGTGGAGAATGTTTTGTTTTTTTTTTTACTCTAAACCACTTCACGATGGGAAGGAAGAAACTACATTCGTGGCTCACTATCTTGCAATTTCTGGGATGGGAATTCCATTCTGGAGCATCCCAAATCCACGTGTGCTTGGGGTCCTGGGCTGGCAGGACCAGTTGCTCCAATGTGGCAGCTCCTGCCAGCTTATCCAGGACACCAGGTTTTCAGAGAGCCATAGCACACAGTTTAGCAGTGAATTTGGCCTGAAACATTTTGCTTCATTGATTTTTAAATCCCTCTTCTCGCTACCCAGAAAAAAATCCAGCGGTATGGAAAAACAGCAAGTCTCAGTCCGGTCCCTGGGGTATCCTTGTGCTATGTGAGGGGCAGGCACAAGATGTCTTGCCTTGGTTCTGGGAAATCAGAATAATAATAAAATATATCTATAAATTATTCAGATTGTTATAAATAATAAAGAGATCAAGCCGAATTATATATGATCAAAATAAGCGATATTTATTTTGCGACCGAAATACGGTCCTCGATGGCCAGAATAAAAAAGGACAGCGCCAAGCCCGTGATCGGCGCCGGATGAACACACTCTGATCCGACCTCCATCGCTTCAGATCCCCCAATGTTCACGAATGTCGTCTTGGTCAGTCCTGTTTTTATACAGTTTTTCCTAGCCTGGAGCAGAGGTCCTCCTTTCCTTTCGCAGTTTCGCATATTCA
The DNA here is from genome assembly GCF_029582105.1 of Oenanthe melanoleuca. Classification (NCBI taxonomy): domain Eukaryota; kingdom Metazoa; phylum Chordata; class Aves; order Passeriformes; family Muscicapidae; genus Oenanthe; species Oenanthe melanoleuca. The sequence goes on from NC_079344.1 coordinate 18,666,441, forward strand.
TGTAGCTTTCTTTCTCTGCGTTGGGCTGGACAAAACCATTTCTGGGAAGCGATGAATTGAGGTGAATGCAGATTTTTGGATTACGGGAACCAAGTATTGAGATGTAGTTCTCCCTGACGACTCCGGTTATCTTGATTAGTGATACTTCTCAAGTGTTCATCGCCTGGGTGTTCCCTGGACAGTTTCTGAAAGGGCCATGTCCGCCTGAGCCATTTCTATTAACTTGCTAATTTAGGTTCTTCGGCTGTTGTTGACAGCTACAGCGTTGCAATTCTTATGTTCCTCCCTCTGCAGGTTATGTTCTAAAGTTTCCTTATTATTTTCTTTATTTATAAAAACATTATTTATTTCACATTAATTACAAACCAACACGAATTATTTTATAAATATATTACAAGAGCTATTGCCTAATGTTGCCTGGGGCCAAGCCCAGGGGTGTGGGTGAGGCAGCCAGAAATCTGTCATGGTGAGGGGATGCCATCCAGGACTGGCGGTATCTGGCTGGTCTTTGAAGTTCAGGTGTGTTTGGACAACTGCTGGGGCGTGACATTTGGGAAGCTCGGTGACATTTGGGAAGCACGGTGACACGTGGCCTTTCCAGTGTGCCACACGTTCCATCCCCACGTTACCCCTTGTGCTTTTGCTGCTCCTGTGGTGTGGGGAGCGCGGCCGGGGGATCCGGCAGCCCGTGGGCAGCCGCAGGCGCTGGCCGTAGTCTCCCAGACTGCTGTTGGCTCCACAGCCGTAAACTATGACTTTTCCCTTCTTTTTCTTTGTGAGGCACATTTCCTTGGCTTAGGATAGGATCTGGCAAGGAGCACCGGCATTTGAAGGCATAACTCTGCTTTCTGTTGTTTTCCTCTCTTTAAAGGCTTTAACCCTTTGCGGAAGCAGCGCAGGGGAACCACGCAAGGCGGCCGGGGGAGGCTGGCGCTGGTACCAGGCCAGTTTGGGCTGGAGGGGGTCCGCTCCCCTCCCGGTGCTCCGCGGGAACTCCACGGGGCCCCGGCGGCAGCGGCAACTTCGCTCTTACTCACTGGTACGGCCCGGGCGGATACAGCCAGAGCCGGCTGTGCCGGGGGACAGCGGGGCGGGGGCACAGAGCCGGCTGTGCCGGGGACAGCGGGGCGGAGGCACAGAGCCGGCTGTGCCGGGGACAGCGGGGCGGAGGCACAGAGCCGGCTGTGCCGGGGACAGGCGGGGCGGGGGCACAGAGCCGGCTCTGCGGGTGCCAGTGGGCGGCTCGGAGAGATAGGCGGGCAGACAGAGGGGTACAGCCGGGCGGAGCGGGAAGCTCAGCCGGCCGTGCGGGCTCCGCTCCGCTCGGCGCTCCCCGCGCATTGGCGGCGCTCGGGCCAATGGGGCGGTGGGGCGGGGCCGGCCGAGTCTCGCGAGAGCGGCGCGCTGCGGGCCGGCGGAACCATGTTGCGGGCGGCGGCGGCGCAGCGGCTGCGGCGGGCGGTGAGTGCGGGGCGGGCGCGGCGAGCCCCCGGCACCGAGCGGGGCCTTCCCGCCGCCCGGGCCCTGCCCTGTGGGGCGAAGGGGGCGCGGGGCCGGGCGCGGGGCCGAGCTGAGCTCCTCCCGCCCGGCAGCGGTGGTCGAGGGGGTGTCTGAGAGGCGAGCGCCCCGCGCTGCCAGACTCGGGCTTCTCCGCTGGACTCCTCTGCCACTCTGCGTGTTAAAAATAAAGTTTCCGAGTGGACGCAGGGTGTTCCAGAAGCCCTGTCCGGCGGTCACGGCAGGCACGAGTTGAGGACTCTGAGTTGTTGTCCCGTGTGGAAAGCTGTCGTAGGCATCAGGGAAATCCGGAACTTCTGGCAGCGCTCGCTCGCATCCACCCTTGAGCAGGACAAGCTGAGCAACAGGTGGAAAAGTCTTCTAAAGTTTACTAAAGTTTAAAGTTACTGTAAACTCTTAAGAACACTAGAAAAATATTTGTAAGTCAGAGGCTTTCTGCGGTTTTGCAGGTTAACCCGGCGTTTCTCAGTCACACCTAGCAGAAATGTGCAGAAATGTGATTGCCTTAATTCTCACAACCTGTGGGTGAAGCTAATCCAGAGCACCTGTTGCTCCTGCAGTTTGACCTTCATGTTGCTCGGCCGGGAGCAGTGCTGGGCTTTTGGAGGCCATTTGCTGCTCGGTGTGTCATTGTGGCTGTGTTACCAAGGTCTAGGTGAACTCAAGGTTAATTGGAATAGATGATTGATGAGGTGTCCCCGAATATCTGCTCAGTCTCTTACTGTGCACCAGGAGATACCCTCTCCATTAGAATTGTGTATAAATAGTTCTCGTAAACAAATTTAAATCTCACAAGTTTCTTTTTGAGCTTTCCAAGGCTTTTATAGCTATTACAGGTCAGTACAGCTCTAAAACAGTAGTTATGCATATATTAAATAGTTTCAGGCCACAAAAATATTTAAAAGATGAGCAAAGGTAGACTAGGTCAGGTATAATTGAGTTAAGCAGAAAATTCTAACTGTTACGGTCACGGGCATGTCTCAGTTGTTGTTAGGCTGCAGGCTTTGTAGAGCAAAGGTCTTCATCTCTGAATCATATGGTACTGCTATGTAAATAGTACTTCACTCACGTGCTCACTGCACAATTCAGTGTCGTGGCCTGCACTTGGGAGTTCAGCTCCTTGGTTGTCAGCCATGCACATCTAAACGAGTAACTTTATAAAATGAAGCCAGTAAAACATTGTTCAGCTTCAGTGTATGTGTGAGAATGTAGTCTGTGACAGAAGTGAAACAAACAGTTTGGTTCACTTTTTGAAAAGTGCAAAGTTTATACTGCTAACACGTACAGTGAGTGGAGTCTAGAAAAAAAGAAGCTGAGAAAAGCCTGTGAAATATGAGTAGGAAGGAAAGTTGGACTTTTTTATAACTTAAGGGAGTATGAGGAGGAATGATGCTGCAAGTGCACAAAAAGTTGGTGCAGGGGTGGGAATAAGCCGTTTAGGAAGTTTACTGTGTTTTGTGTATTTCAAAATAGCTTTGTTGATTTTTATTAATGGTTTGCAAGGAGCGTACTTGGAGAAGTTTATTGTGTATTAAATCTTTCTCTTGCTGCTTCAATCCCTTTGTAATGTTAAGTCTTTATTATGATTGCAAAATCGTTTTTGCGAAGTGGTTGTATTTTTTTATTGCTGTTCTTTGCTGCAGTTATAGCTCCTTTTTAATTCAGGTGCCTTTAGTGTTGTTTTTCTAATTAGTGATCCCTGGAGTTAGAGAACTTTTTCTTAGACCTCTTTTGTAGCTGGGTCTTTAGAGAGGTTCTAGAAGTATATGCTTTATTGCAGGAGTTCCCTTCTCTCCCTGAGTTTACCAAATTTATTTAGTTTAAAGTTTTATAGCTACATGACTGTCTTACTAGGATTAGGCATTGCTTTGTTGTTTAGGAATGTAGCCCTTATCTTTAGTAATGTCCCAGTTTCTAGTTCCTGGGGTTCCTTCTTGAGAACTTTGCCCAGTTCTCCATGAGATCCGGAATTCCTAACAAGCAGTTTTAAAATTTTACCTTCTGGCCAGTTTGTTTTTACAGCTAAGAGATCAGCTCTAGAGATACTTTAGGAGGTTCAGTTGTTTGGTGCTATGCCTTGTAAATGTTTGTTTTGGTTTTGTTCCTGTAACTTCCAGTGGTTTTTCTAAAGGGAGACAAACTTCATTTTTCCAGGTGAAGTTTCTAGCACCCTGTTTTGTATTCATGCATGTTTGGAGCATGGGGCTATGTAGAATTCACCTGCTGCATCTCTTGCATTTCTTGGAACAGGTTTTTGGCAGAGCCATCTTGTGTTGCTGTGCCTGCGACATGTTTTGGTTAGATCTGATTTTCTAATTCCAGTGTTATTAATGAGTGTCCTTGGAGCAGGCTGCAGGCAGTTAGCCACCACTGTTGCCAGCAGAGGCCACAGGTGCTGCACACCAATCCCACCCAGCAGCAAGCAAGCATTTAAACACTCCTCTCTGGGTTTTTCCAGCTCTTGATAAAAGTATTTTTTAGCATACAAGCAGCAAATCTCTATTGAAGAGGTGCTGGGCATGTGTGCTGTGTGTGTGCTGAAGGTCCAAGAGATGTCCAGTTTGCAATGGCTTTGTGTGAAGAGCAGATCACCTGTGCAGATGCAGTGGGGGCCCTGGGTGTGTGTGCTGCTGGCTTTACCTGTTCATGACTGCTGGATGTGCCCAGATTGATGATGTTTTGCTGTGACAGTAGCAGTGACCAATATCCAGTATTTTATTTGAAGCCTAGAAATCCAGATATTGTACTTACATTTTTTGTGCTCTGATTGGAAAATATTGATGGATTTCTCAGTGGGGAGCAAAGCAGTGCTTTGGGGAAACTTAAGACAGTTCAGTGAATCCATGGCTATTTTGCAACTGGCTTAATTGATTAATACTGCACATCAGAGTTAATCTTAGCAACTTTTAGACATCTGGAAGTCAGAGCCCAAGTTTGCTGTATAGTAAATACTGGGGAGGGAAGGGGAAGTTGGAAAATCTGGTGGTTTTCATTCACAAATGTTAGTTTTGGTATAAACTGAGTCACTGTCCAGGGTTTCTACCAGAGAGGAAGTGCAGATGTTTCTGCTGTAGAGCAAATGTAGGTGTCTAGCTGTGATTTGGACCTAAATCTGAGGAAAAGAAACTTCCCAGTTCTGTCTCCCTGTTGCTGGCATGTTGTCATGCTGCAGAAGCTCTTCAGTTGCCCAGGCTGGTGTGTGTAAATGGGTTAATTGCACCACTTAATTAGTAGCTTGTTTTTATTTTCTTTTGTCTTTACTTAGAGTTAGGATTAAAAACACTAAGGAGATTAATTTCTTGTGTTCAGACTTGGTTGTTTATTAAATTTTATCTAAAGTACATAGAATTTTGTAACACTTTTGTCTACCAGCTAAAAGTGAGTAAAATGGAAGTGAATTTAGCTAGTTACAAGGTTTTTTGAAGCTAAATAGTCTAATAAAGAACTAACACCTATATTATTTATACTTTTGACCTAAAACCTAAACTTTTGTGACTCACAGTGCAGCACTATCTGACTAAAAACTACTGCCTGAAATCTTGAAGAAGACAGAGACAACACCCCAAAACTTCCATCTTGTTCCAGATTTATTACTATATTTTAAAAATTCTATATTCAAAACCCTTCCCCATGTGAAATCACACACTTCTATTCTAACTGCACACCTGTGATTCTAATTTTATCACTCAAAGTTGGAAGCCTTCTCCAAGGCCTTAAGTCAAAAGCAGTGACTTTTTGTCACTGTCACTGTCACTGCAGTCAGTGTCAGAAAGCATAGAAAGCTCAAAACTCCCAGGCTTCTGGGTTCCAGCAGGTGGTATTTTTATCTACAGGTGATTTCTGTGGGTAGCCTGATTTTCCAGAGCTTGGTTTTCACCAGGAACCTTCCATGGCATAAGCACTGAGTGCTGTTCCTTCTTAAGGTGTTGTTTTCAATAGTTTGATTGATCTGTCTTATTCCTTGTGCTTTCTTTTCCTTCTGCCAGCTGGTTTGGTTTATTCTCTACCTTCCTATTTTATTTAGGCTTCAAAGTAGACATCCTGCCCAAGTGCAGAAATCGTGTCAGTGAAGTCATGGGCTGTTCTCCCACACTTGCAGCTGGACAGTAACTTCATCAGAATAACTGCCTGTCCTGTCATTGACTCATTGCAGGTTCCGAGCTTTCAGGACCATATGACTGCATGAATTACCCTCTGGTTTTACTGCAGATTATTTTAACAAATAAAAGTCAGTTTGGTTTGGTTTTTTTTGTCGAGGAAATTATTTAATGTGTCTTAGTATATAAAATTCAGACTCGCATAGAAATCTTGTCATCTAGATATTTACCCATAATATATAATGTGACTTTAAATTTATTTTGAATCTGGTCTTGTCTTTATGTTTAGAAATGTCATCAATGAAGTGACCTTCTGGTGTACATATTGTGTACATTCCCACAAATATAAAATGGGATTATTGGTTTAGAAATAATACCTGATTAATGATCTAATAGCGAGTCTGCTCAAGCAACTTCTATTGCTCATATTCGTTTTGGCTAAAAAAACAATTATTTCTCAGTTTATTTTAGAATGGTCTGACAGAATGATGGTGGTGGTGGTGGTGCAGTGCTTATTTAGGGAAAAAAATGGTAATATAGGCAGAAATAAGTGTGTGTTTAAAATGTGTGTCTCCCCCTTTGGAAATCTGAAAGCTTGAGGATTTTCCAGGAGTATGGTGCAGTTTACCCCATGACACAACTGTAAATGATTGGAGAGTGGGCTTTTTGCCACAAAGGCATGGATTTATTCTTCAAGTGGTGACTAAAATTTCTTAACTTTTATTGCAAATGATGTATGAAACATAATAAAAAATACAGCATCTGATCTGTAGTGGCAGTAAATATTTTGTTACTGGCAGTTGGTTTTAAAGGAGCTTAGAATATTTAATCACAGCAAGTAACCTTAAGCATAAGAGTTTAAATGCAGAGCACTTCTACAAGGATCCTTACTGTTTTAATCAAAAGGACAAATTATGATCCAGATTCTGCAAAAACTTATCTATGTATTTTTATTTGTGCACTGTGATTAGCTTCAGGGAAGTCCTTTGGATTTGATTTCTGTGTTTGAAATTCAGTATATTGGTAGGCTTTGTGTGGTTGAAGTCCAGATGCAAATTTTAGCCTCTCATATTTTCTAAATTTTTTTTATTTGAAGTTGTAGGCAAGTGCATGTTTGACATAAGGGGAAATGGGGCTGGAATGTAAGTTTAAAAAAGTAGTGTTTGGCTGTGTGTCTTCAGCGTTGTGTTAGTGTTTGTTCCTTGGTTATATTAATGAATTTACTTGGTTTTCCATGTGTTCCATCCTACACTGATTATAACTCCAGTCTTCAGTTGGGCCTTATGCAGGGTAAACAAACTCTTGAGGGACAATATTCCTTTTCCCATTCAAATTCCCATTTCCTACCCTAGTATTAGTTTTGGAGGAAGGATGCTTTTCACACCCGAATATTAGAGAGGAAGGGCTCAGAATTTAGAATATTTTGGTTTGGTTTTATGACAGCTTTTTGGCTTTTTTCTGTCGTCTTTGTTTCTTTCATTTTTGGTTTAGAAGTTTAAGTTTGTGTATGGATGGTGAATTGGTCAAAATTGTTATTTAAGGACCATTAAATTGTGGTGGTAGACTAAGTGCTCAAATATTTTAAAGAAAAAGAGGGAAAAATGAATCTGATGCCTATAAAAATTTCTCCTAGTGTGTTTTCAGGCTGTGAATCCCTGCTGCTTAATTTTCATTCAGCCACTGCATAAAATTTTGCCTCTACATGTATCTAATTTATAAAAGTAGGTTCTGTAGCTAGATTTTGTTTAAAACTTACTATAAAACACTGCCACAGAGCCACCCTAGAAAACCAAGTAAATATTTATTTGCAACTCTTGCTTGTCTAATCCTCACTCTTTAAGGTACTTGGTTAAGTTGATCAACTGAGCTTGAATGTAATGTGTTAAAATGTTTTTCATAATTTAGTTCAGTGTTTTCCTGTGGAGTTTCAGTTTAAGCACAGCATGTTGCAGACAGGCTGAAGTCAAGCGGGTTTGTCTTTTTTGTATCATTTTGTGTATTCTCTTTACTTTATAAAAATTATCTAGAATGAGGCTGTTTTGTGTGACAGCAGGCTTGAGGATCTGTACAGTTGGTGGATTTCTGTGAAGCCTTGGGTGTTCAGAGGAGCAGTTTTGACTTCAGTGCTAGGTTTCCAACTGCTGTCCTCCCTTGCAGGCGTCGGTGCTGCGGAGGTCCCAGAGCACCTTGGTGGTGGCAGAACACAACAACGAGTCCCTCACCCCCATCACCCTCAATGCCATCACTGCAGCAAAGCGCCTGGGAGGGGAGGTCTCCTGTTTGGTGGCTGGGACCAGCTGTGACAAGGTAGGAAATGCTGTTTTCATACCAAGGAAATAAAGAATGCAGTGAAACAATACTTGGCAGCGTCTTGGGCAGCCTGGAAAATAATCTGTAGTGAGGAGAAACCGTGCCAGGAAAGTCCTGCACTTGGAACTGCTTCTCTTCTAAAGAGAAAATGGAGATATAGATTTCATTTCACAGGGGATGGTATCAATAGCAGTTCTTACATGCTTGAGCAAGCAAATTTTTGTAGGACTAAAGGACACTTAACTTTTAAAAAAGATACATCTCTGTAAAGTTTTAATGGCAAATATTGCAGTGCTAAGAACTTGGAAAGAGGCTTGTGTTTGTTTAAATGGAAACCAGCAGAAGTGAAACAACAGTGATAAATTGGGCTTTTGAGCAAGTTGCCTTTACTAACCAATCACTAGTTGTATAGAGAGTGTTTGTAACCTGAAATTCTGAAATCGGTGCTCCTTGACTTTATCGCACAGCTCATGTATGTAAAAAGTTCCTTGTATGTTAGCTGTATATTTTAGTGTAGTTTTTATGTGCCAGTTTTAGAGACAATATAGTTAGTACATAGGTGGCACTTTTCTTCCAGCATGACTTGGTATTGTGAGAGCAGTAAAAGTACAAAAAACTATGCTAAATATTTACATACTATTCTTGAACTGTTATTTTGAAAGCAACATGGAGTATCTCATGAAGAAGGCATCATAAAAAATCATAAAAAAATAAAGAATTGCCTGATGTGTGTCTTTAATTTTCCTTATTCTATGCACTTGCATAGGAGAAAAATTATTGCAAATGTTTAGTTTGTTTTAATGCTAAATTTGTGGAGTCTGTATGTTAGGGTGGGAAACAGTATTTGATAAAAAAATGAAAGTTTAGAGATTTTTGAGAGCCAGTGAGTCAAACAGATATTCTGGAGCAGCTATTAGGGATTTTTTTCTTTATTTCCTTTTGTTAATTTTTGAGGGTAAACTGATACTCATCAAACTCAGTAAAACTCGGTTGGTTCTCGGACGATGCATGTGGTCTCCAGACCTCGCTGTCAGTCCTCTTCTCTCTGATCTGGAGTAACCCTTTTATCATTTCAACTTCACTTGTGCCAATTCAAACAAAAAAAATGCATAAATATAAATTGAAAATACACATTGCTTCAGTGGGCAAAAAGTCAGATGCAAACAAAGGGTTGCTCCTAGAATTTGGACAAAAATCACAACAACGTTGTACATTGGTATTTGCTCGTATGGTAGGTGCTGACTGATCTAAAAGTAAGTAGGATTGGTTTCTTGGTGATTGTTGGAGTACTGAGCAGTTCTCCTCAAGTGTTGTTGTTGGCTGCTGTGAGTGTGGAGTTGAAGAGGCAAGTTTTGCTCAGTTTGATTTGCTCTCTTATTCACAAATTCATTTTCATTATCCCATAAGGTGCTATGCTGTGGCTCAGAAGATGTGCATTTTATTCCATTCAGGTTTGTTCTGATTTGGAAATTAATTTACTTTGGTGCTGGTTTTACTAATCTGTAGGCTGTGAGCTGTTTGCAGTGGAGACTCCCTTGTTACATGTTTGCCTGTTAAAACACAAACTAATAACAATTCACTTACAATCACAGGTAGCATCAGAACTCAGCAAAGTGCAGGGTGTTGCAAAAGTTCTCGTGGCTCAGCATGATGTGTACAAGGGATTTCTAGCAGGTGAGAGTTCTTACCTATTGACAAAAGAAATTTATTTGTGTATTTTTATTTTTGATCAAAAAATAGTTGTAAATTCTGAGCAATATATTTTTATTTTCAGAGGAGCTGACTCCCTTGATTGTGGAAACTCATAAAAAATTTAATTACACCCATATTTGTGCCGGAGCATCTGCCTTTGGGAAGGTAAGTAGATCAAAGAGCATCAAAAAGTCTTGTAGAAGAGAGACAGACACTGCTGTATGTAAGAGTGTGAATCAAAGGCCTGAGAGAGATCAGCCATGGACAGTTTTGCATTTGCAAACTATTTTGCAGTAGTTTGCTGAAGAGGTCATTAGTTAGAGTTCATGGTTCATGTTTGAGTTCTTTTATGAGCTGATGTGAAAAAAATAGCGTAGAAGAAATATTCAGTGGTAACCATTCAGTCCTATGGGCACAAGGCAAAATGTACAATGAGGCAAGCAAGATTAAGTGATCTGAAAGCATGAAAATTGTAAGGAAAAGCACAGCAAATTGAGATGAAAAATCTGTTATTTGCATGTTGAAATGAAAGTGTGCAGACCTATTGGAAGCAAACTTTTTTTGGAGTGGGATTTGCATCTGTGATATAAGTCATGTGCATTGAAATGTCTCTAAACATCTATAAATAACACAGATTATATCCCAGTCAAGATGGTTTTTAATGAAAATACACTTTTTTAAAACTTTTTTTTTAAGACTGTGTTTATAAGTACATGGAGAGGCTTAGAACTGAGAATCTGGGCAACATTGTGGTGTAGCTAAATGAGAGAAAAAGGAACTTCAGAAATCTTGCCGATGTGGGACGAGTAATGACACTGGCCTCCATCTGACTACTTTCACTTCAATCAATATCAATCCATATGCTTGTATTTCTGTTAAGAGAAATCTTTATGGATCTTAAGCCTTAGGTTTTTTAATTTTTTTTTTTTTTTTTTTTTAACTGCAGTGTCATGTAGGAGTTAATGGTTTTTGCTTTAAAGCTTACACTGCCATTTTGGAGTGCTTTGTGTGAGTAAAGATTTCAGAACTGGGCCCTTTTTTCTCGTACCAGATTAAGAGGCAGACAAAAAGCAAACAATCATCATATAGTTGATTTCTTCATTTTTGCTGCTCTTTTTATCATTCTTCCTGCTCCTAAAGGTGCTAAGTAATTTTCTAGAGTAAAATTTGGAGCAAGAGAATATATATTTTAGTATATTTTTTTTTCCTTTGGCGGGAAGAATGCAGGGTTTTTTCCCTATCATTTATGGCATCTAACTTTCAAAAGCACCTTTATTTTTTTCCCTTGAAGTGCCAAGAGCTCAGCAATCCATAACTGTCAATTTTCTGAGTAAATGGCATCTATATTCAGTTTTAGAATATTTGAAGCAAATAAGTCTCCTAATTTAAGATATTGAATTAAGGGTTTACTTACAGTAAGTCTCATAAAATGTCTAATATTATTACAGTAATGGGGTTTTATTTGGCTGCTAAAGCTACATGAGTAGCCCTTCAAAAATCTTAGTTCTGTATGTCTTAGAGACAGCATTATATGAAGCTAAATTGGGTCAGCAGTGTTCTTTTACTGACCCTGTGCATTTTACTCAGCATTTACTTTGCTAACATTTCATCTCTGACTTCTAGAATCTTATTCCCAGAGTGGCTGGCAAACTCGATGTTGCCCCTGTTTCTGACATTATTGAAATTAAGTCCCCAAATACTTTTGTGAGAACTATCTATGCAGGTGGGTAATCACAAAAGCTGTGTGGTATTTGTCCAATGAAAAATGCAGTACTGTAGCTTTTCTGCATGATCCTATTGTTAAATCTTTGGAATATGACAGGAATTATCACTTTATAATCTCAATTCCTGTGATTCATATAAAATAAATCATAGAAAATGAAGCCTGGGGATGGACATGATGCTCCCTCTGTGAGAAAGCAAATAATTGCAAGGGCTTTGGTAATAGCGTGTCAAACCTAGGTCTGTCACCTTAAGGAATAGGATTTGGTCACATCCTTTCTGTGCACTGTATTTGTTAATGCTCTTCTGATCAGATTTTGGAAAGAGTGAGACATCAGGTTAATTGTCCAGCTTTATTTAATAGTACTAGCATTAGTTTTGATTTAAGCTACCCACAGGGTTATTTTTTTCTAATTATGAAGACATTGAACAAATTATTTATAATATTTAATTAACTTAATTTGTACTTTTTTTTCAGTCTTGTTTCTGTAATGCCTGGCTGACACTGTGTTTTATTTTAGATATAAGCTCATTAGCTTGTGTTTCTTAATTTTACTGTAAAGGTTGTACCACACGTACCAGCAGGGTATTGCATTTTGAGTTATGGTACCAGAATGTGGTTTTGTGCTGCACTTTTAGTTGCTTCCCAGTAATTCACAGTTTCAAGATGACTTTGTTTATGAATAGTATATTTAGAAAGATGTTGCAGCATTTTTTCTTTTAGCATTCCCTGCAGCCTCCAGTGTGAAGTATTGTATTATATTATAGAGAGAACCATAGTCCCACAGATACTTGGGGGAGGCCTCATTGTCTTCAGTTCTGATTAATTCATGCAACAGGATGAAAGATCTACTTTGAATTATAGACATTCTTTATGTGTAAGAATGGCATTTTCAAAGTTGTTTTCTTTATCCCTTCTGAAATTTAAAAGCCCATTCATAAGAGATAATTTGAATGCTTTGTATCCTTTAAAAATAGAGAATTTGTATTCATACTTTAGAAACGTGGGGCTAAAATGTAAATGAAAGTATTTGTAATTTCTGTTTATTTAGTGCTAAGTTTTAGTCATCTAAAACTGCAATTTTGGGAGGTACCTTGATGGATGTTGCATGTTCTAGTACAATTGCTAAAAAGGTTTTGGTATTAATTTTATTTGTTTGTTTTTTGGTTTTTTTTTAAGCACAGTATGTCTGATAATCTTTAAATTTTCGATGTGACTTTTTTTAGGAAACATTATTTGCACTGTGCAGTGTGATGAAGCAATCAAAGTGTTTACTGTACGGGGAACTTCGTTTGAGGCTGCACCAGTGAGTGGTGGTAGTGCCAGTGTAGAAAAGTGTGAGTATTTGTTCTGGAATGCTGTTGTTTTATTCAATAGAGCTAGTTTTGCTCACTGCATGGTGATGTTTTCTGGGAGTATTTGTTAAGGCAAACTGATTGTAATAATGTTATAAATGTTAGCTTTATACCTTTAATTACAGGTGCTTGCACTTTTTAGTGGTGACTGGGAAGAGAAGATACGGATTATCTGCACAGTTACTTCCTTTTCTTTGGCCAGAAATGGACATTATCTGTGCTGAAATCCGTGCTTGTTCTACTCACTGCCTAAACTTCTGCCACTGCAGTCTTGAAACTTTAAGGACAGACAAGTTCCAGCTGTTTGAATAACCAGATTGGTTTTCAAAACAAGACTGAGCAAAAATAGAAGTGTTTGACATTACTCAGTTTTGGTTTAATCATATTGCAATTGAGATAGGTCGTTACATCATCAAGCTATATTTGTGGCAGTTTAAATTAATTTGAGGACACCCAGTTGTTGTTTTAGATGAGTTTTAACTGTATCAGTTTAATTTACAATTTAATGAAGCCAGTGTAGCTCTGGTAATTGAGAAATCCAGTCACAGAATGGAGGTTGAAAGGGATCTCTAGAGATCACCTAGTCCAGCCCCATGGAGCAGGTTGCTCAGGATTGTGTCCAGTGAGGCTTTGAGAGTGTCTTCACAGGTGGAGATGGAACAGGTTAGTTGTGAAGTAGTTGTGCAACTTTTGGTGAGCTCTGTTTTTCACTGTGGGCCTTTTGTTTGTGGTTTAGTCCCTCTGAGCCATCCTGTATTTCCTAACATCTGTGGATGGTAGAAGTCAGACATAACTGGAGTTAGTGTATTGCACTGTTGGTGCATTGCCTGATTCACTAGTCTGCTCACACCTTTTCTGCTGGGTTGGTACCAGTGTGTGACACTTGCACAGCACAATTCCCTCTAGTGCACTTTGTACTGTAGGTTCCCTAAACACAACTCCTGAGCGAGCCTCGGTACTCAGAGCAGGAGCGACTGCCGAGACTCAGCAAAAGCTTTTGGCAGAATTGGTCATAGAATGAACTTTGAATTCAGCTCAAGCTCAGATTTCAGCTTGAAAACACATGCTTTCTGATTTTCTCGTGGGTGCTTGGCTCATGTGGTGCAGTGACCCCTCCACCACCCGTCGGCATCTCGGAGTGGATCGAGCAGAAGCTGACGAAGAGCGACCGGCCAGAGCTCACCAGTGCTAAAGTGGTTGTGTCAGGGGGTGAGTGGGTCACTTAAAATCTCTCATGTTGCACTGAACTAGTGGTGCCTCTTGGTAAATCATATCTGTAGCACAATACTGAAATGTGATACATTTTAAAAAAGAAATTATGATATAACTCCATGGGATATATATATATATATATATATAGATATATAGATATACATGATATATATTCCATGGGACCACTGGGGAAGCACCCAACATGGGTATTTTGTAAAGAGGTAAAGCATGAGTTTAGCATGTGCTGGGAGGCTTTGTAAGAACACTCTCATATTTGGTGAGCCTCTTCAAGATTTTAGCAATATGAAGTGGTTGTTAGATGGAAATTTATCATGCTTAAAATTACTGCTGATCAGTCAGTCAGTCTGAACATTATTATGGAATGGCCTTAATGATTTTTAAACCTGTATTGATTGTATTCTGTTCCTTAGGTATCAAGTGATGGACTGTGATTTTTTTTTTTTTTTTTTTAAATGTGTGCCTACAGCTAAAGTGATTTCTTACTAATCCCACTACAGTGTTTTGCTCCTGAAACCAGCAGAGGGAGCACAAATTAGTTAAAAAATGCTGTTTCCCTGGTTTTGGAGAATGACCTTGATGGTGCTGTGTGCAGGAAGTAAACAAGACAGAGTGGTGTTGGTTTATACATATGAAATATTAATGGCAAAGACAAAAGCTAAATCTCCAAATATTAAATACTGGTTAGTAATGTATCCAAAAATACCATATGCAAGTGTATCTTTGAGTCTTTGCAAATGCTAATACACAGAAAGTTTACATAGGCAGAAGAAAAGTCATGAAACACATGTTCTTCTTTTTTGATCTTGTTTTGTTCTTGATTTTTAAGGGAGGGGCTTGAAGAGTGGTGAAAACTTTAAGTTGTTGTATGACCTTGCGGATCAATTGCATGCTGCAGGTAAACTTGTTTTCCTCCTTTTTTTTTAAACTCTGTTTATTATATTTGAGCAGGTCATATTAAAACTAGAATTCATCTTAAGTCTTTTATTTTTATGTCTTTATCAAATGGTTAAAATGCTCTTAGTTTAGTAAGAGATGTAAGTTTTGTCAACCTGTGTAGGAAGCAAAATACTGACCTGTAATACTCCCTGTGCTTCTCAAATCTTCACAACAGAAGCCTGCAAACAAAAAGTGAAATTGTCTTAGCTTATTTTGAAGAGCTGAAACTTTCTGCATACATCCTTTTCTACTGCTTCTTTAGAGAATCCCACTCACATTGTCCTAGTTGGCCTAGTTTTTAAATTGATGTTTTTGCTAACTGAATGTCCATATGGCAATTTTGAGTTTACTTTGATACTTTTCTATGCCATGCCTGACTTCTGAGATTCACAGCAATACAAGATGGCACATATGTTTCATTCAGACTTGAAGGAACATTTTGGAAAGGCATTTATGGGAAAATCTTCTTTTGACAAAGCAACAAGAAAAAAATCATGGAAATATGCCAGATTAAAATCCTTGGCTTTAAATATATGGCCCTTTGCTGCTGGGAGTAGGGATTTCCTGTTGCTTATGAAGTGCATTAGCACTTAGTATTTGGAAGTTTTTAGCTAGTGGTATAGAGAGGGATTACCATAAGAGCTTTTAAGAGGGAGGTTTTTAAATACGTGCCCTTAGAGTGTGGGACTCTTCAGTAAAATACATGGGCTTTTATGGTGGTATAAATTTGGCTCACAAATATTTTAAAAGAAAACATTGAAAATATTTTCTTTCAACTAGTTGGAGCTTCCCGTGCAGCTGTTGATGCTGGCTTTGTTCCTAATGACATGCAAGTTGGACAGACAGGCAAAATAGTAGCACCAGTAAGTATGGAAATACCTCTCATCATCGAGTTGGGGTGGTTTCTAGAATGATTTTTCCTTCAGAGCAAGCACTTAGAGATGAGCTGAGTCTTAATTCTGGACCTAGCAGGAACAGCAGTGTGACTACTGTGGTACTGTCACTTGACAATGTGTTTATAAAATGACAGAGGCAAGCTGGGAAAAAAATCTCTCCTTTGGGTCAGTGGGATGTGTTCTGGCATAGCTTAGTCAGGGGTTTGCATGCTGCAGTTTTTCATAACTGCCTGAAGCTCTTTTAGCTTCCTAGCAGCTGGCATTGATATGCTAAAAGATGTCATTACTGATATAAAATTATATCAATCCATGGCTTGATCTCTTGCAATTGTGTGTTCTGGGTTTTTTTCAGGTGATGATTTTTAAAAAAACTTTTAGTAACTGTTACTGGATTATTGCAGTACAGTCAAAGCAAAAGTTTTGTAAGAAATGAAAGTGCAAGAAATTTAAGAGAGGAGTAATCTACAGATTGGCTGCTGTAGAGTGGAATACCAAGAAGGATGTACTCTGAGTGGCTTAATATTGGGCAGTACCATGCTGCACATCTTTTTCTATTACTTCTGCATCTCAGTATCACAGGGAGCTGATTTCTGTGCCTTTTTGTGTCTGTGTGGGGCTTCCTGTGGTGCAGAAGAGACTTCTTTCATTGTTCTTGATGACCTCAGGACACACAAGGAAGGCTGTAGGCAGATGAAGCACATTTGAGTGTCTGTAAATAGGAAAGTACAAATAAATGTAGCTCACCTCAGCTCTCCCCTGCTGAGATGTGATGGTCTGTCTGGGGTACACTGAGCTCCAGGGTGGAGTAAAGCTTTCACCTCTCAGTAAGCAGCTCTTTGTGTATGGCAACAGAACCCAGGAGCAGCTTTTTACTTGTTAATGGCTTCACGGGACCAGAAGGGAAGAGTGAGCTGAAACTTAGTAGAGAAACTCATCATATTTCAATCACTGCATTTACCAAATTGTAATCATTTAAATAATACTAAAAAGCAGTGTATGTTCAAAGCCTTGATAGGATCCTGAAATGTTTTGCCTTTGCTGCAAATTTCAGAAATTCTAACCATGACCATTATTTTTTCTAGCAATACATCCAGCAGGATGGAGTAATATTTGGATAAAGACAAGAACTTGTGATTCTGTTGTCAGCTCTGTCTGCTGGATTTTCTTGAACAAGATGTTTTGTGCTTCTGATTTCTTCTGTCCTGAGTTGTGGATGGGATTTGCCACTTCTTTTGAAGGCCTCATCAGAAACCATCTGATGATAACCCTGGGGGCTGAGTGGAGCTGTTTCTAGGCATGTTAGTGTTTAAACCTGGAAATCTGTATGGTAGCCAACTGCTACAAAACACTCCTTCTGAGGAGATAGGACTAAGGTCATTACAAAACCTTGATAGCAGTGATATTAACCTCTGCTGTGTAAGGAAACTGGTAGGTTCTGTGCATTACAAAGCAACCCCAAATCTTTCTGCTTACCAGGGTATAAGCTAAGTGTAATTTAAGTGTGTATTTTGAAAGGGCTTGAGATGACTAACCATCCTTAGTTCTTCACTACCCAATTATCCATTAATGAGGTGGAGAATATTAATTTGAAGACAGCTCAGCTCTTTGTGTGTTAAGGCTCAACAATGAACATTCTTTCCAGAGTCAAGGGCACATAAACAATTATGTTAAAACAAAAAAAGGCTGTTGTTTGATGATGACACAATGCTGTATATTGCCACAGAGGGCCTATAGCAACATGAGAGAGTCATAAGAACATAAAGCCACATCATAGCAGCACATCAGTGTTGTCACTGTCCTCTTCTGGAGGATTGTTAAAAAACCTTTAGTCAGGACTGAGGAACAAATGTTAAACTCTGGTGTCATAAATGATCTGAACTGGCACAGTTGCATGGTCCTCCATCTGTTTGTCTACATGCTGATGCATTTTTCTCTCATCTCACTTCTTAGCAAGTGTTTATTAAATAGTGAGTTGTGCAGTGTGCTGGAAATTATATTGCCTTTTTCAATTTTCAGATATTTAGTCTGGATCTTAAAATACATGCAAGGATAGCATTCAGTGCCTTAAAAATATAGAAAATATTAAATGTTAATTGCAATGAAAGTGCAAGTTGAATTGATGCTAAGCCCACAGAGTTGCTGACTAGAGGTTTTAATTTTTCAGTGTGCTGGATAGGCATCTTAAATATGAAGCAATTGAAAGCTGCAAATTCTTAATTTGACATTCCTAACTCTGCTTCACTGTCTTTTTGGTACTTCAGCTAGAAAATCAATCTCTGCACTGGAAAATAGAGTTGTCTTGAAGAAGAACTGAGCTTTTTTGGTCAGGTCAAGATGACACTGGCTATTTTAGCAATTCTCAGAAGATGCTGCTTTTTCCCTGTACGTGCTCAGCATCAGTCCAGGGAGAGCTTGTGATGTTCTGTCTGGAGAATTGCAAAGCAGGTTTGACCAGTGGCCAGGTGGAGGAGCTGGGACCTGAGTTCTGTGCTCAGTTGTGAGTTGACATGGTGTGTGCCCTCTGGGTGTGTGGGTTTTAAGCAGGGGAAGAGTCTGAGACACAAGAAACTCTCGGAGTCTGAGCCTCGCTTGTTCTCCTGTGCAGCTGTTGGCTTCTGATGGGAAAGTATCTTGGTGTGTGCTCTTACACTTCTATTAATAGTGCCTTGGCCAGTCTCAGTGGAGGATTGGAATGCATTGTTTTCCAGGGTATGGAATTGGGTCAGTTGGAGACTACAGAGGGACAAGGGTTAGTTACAAGCTCAGGAGGAGGGGAGGTGCTTCTGCTGCTTTTTCTGTGGCAGCTGGGGTGTGTGTGCTCATTGCTGGTGATGAGATCGTGATCTCAAAGGGCTGCTCATTTCTTCCCCTGTGCCTTCAACTGAACATTTGGGTAGTTTTGGTCACTGGTCCTTCATAATTCTGTGACTGGCTTCAGTTTTTAAGAGTGCAGCCCAGACAGTGCATGACAGAGCCCAAGAAGCTGACAGGCACAGCAGTGTTCCCAAATGCTGAGGTATAAATAACAACCACACTGCCACTCAAGGAGCAACTGCAACTCATTTTAAGTGATGGAAAAATGCAGTTGATTAAAGAGCACAGATTTCACCTTGAGTCTGTTTGAGCCCTGCTTCTACATAGCACATCTGCTCTTCCAAAGTAGCCTTGGATTGCTAAACCTCAAGGTTTTGTTCATGTTGTTTATGCATATTGCTGGGTTTTCACTGGAGCTTTGGCAGTTTTTCTTTTGTGCAGTTTTTCTTTTGTACAGTTTTAGTCCAGTTGTTGAAATATTCAGTGTATTATTTTTGTTTCTGTTAGTACCTTTTTTTTTAGCCTCTTGATTTCAGGTGATTGCAGCTCCTGTTTGAACATTCTGTCTTATGAAAGAGAAGACTGATATATCTTATTTGATGAGATGGAAGGAAGGAAATTTTTAGACATAAGTGGATATATTAAAATATAAAATGTTTTCTTCTTAATTAAAAAAGCAATTTAGTATATTCAGTGTCTTTGATCAGTGACAACCATTTTAGCATATTTTTTACAATTACAAGCCAGTTTTTCCCACTGTTTCTTATATGCAGGTGTTCTGCAGAAAAATGAAATTCGATTTTTAGGTTAAATACTGTATGTAGTTTCTGTTTAAGGAAAAAGCCCTTGTAAGAATGTTCAAATTAGCTGGTTTTGGATAAAAATATCCTTCCTATGAGTGCCTTCTACTAAATATAAGTAAAGTATATCCAGTTAGAAAATTCTAAATTCCCTTCAGAAATCAAGCCTACCACTATTACCCCAGAGTAACTGCTGTTTTTAGGTAAGAAATTTCAAATAGTCAGGGTTGTTAGTTTCCACAGTAAAAATCTTCCCATTTCTTTCTTTCACGTTCACAAAGAAAGAAAGAAGAACAAACAGGTGTGGAGAAGAAAGAAAGGAAGTAAAAAGTGTTTTTTTCAGTTATTTAAAACTTTTGTAAATTAAAGGATTGCTTCATTTATTAGTTCAGTATGAGCTTTCCTTACCCAAGGCATAGCTAGCAGCATTTCTGACATGCAGAGCAGTGTGTAGTCTTTCTCAGGAGCTCGTGCAATAAACTCAGACTTGTGAGAAGAGGGAAGCAGCTGCTCTAAAGCTTCCCTGGTTCTGTGGCTGCTGAGCTGTGAGCTCTGCAGTGCAGGCTGCCAGGAAGGAGGGCACTGATGGGTGCAGGGCCATGGAGGCAGCTGGGCTCTGAAAAGTGCATTCCCAGGGCTCTGGGCACACTCCTGGAGCAGCAGGCACCATCCAGCTGGGAAGTCCTGCAGCTTTCTCTGAATGCCCAAGCTGTTCCCATGGCTTCCCAGGTGCTCCCCTGCAGCCTGTCCTAATGAATTAAATCCTTCCCTTGGGTTTGGAGGGAAGGTGGGCTTGTACTGGGATTATCTCACACTGAACTGCTTGTCCCCAGAACAGCCAGAACCTCAGTGACACTGAGAGGTGCTTTTTTTTGGCAAGCCTGTGTGTATACTGTTACCCCCTGACCTTGTGAGGGATCAGCTGCTGCCTGAAAGGTGTCCTTCTAGTTTATTCTCTTCAGTTTAAGTGTTCACTCTTCTAAAATTCATGCTCTTTCAGGGTCTGACTCTAGAACTGCATTAGTTTCTGCTGTAGGATTCCCTGGCAGGAAAATGACTTCTTTTTTAAATTTTATTTTTTATTTTAAGGTGTTCAGTTGCTGCTCTCTTGTTACTTTCAGCATTGGATACAAAACTAATAGATAGATACTAATAGATGACAAGAAACTGAGGTGCAAAAGTCAGGAAGGCACAAGTCAGGAAATAGGTAGATGTAGTAATAATTGACAGTGGATTAAATGATTGTGCTATAAATGGGATTTGAAAAGAAACCCCGGGTGGGCAAGGCAGAGGGGAATTCAGTGTAGGTCTGATATGATGGCCAGGAGGAAACTGCTGGGCTTCACTGCCTCAGTTTGATGCTAGAGGATCTCTCTGGCTGTAATAGATTGAAGAATTTCAAAGAGAGGCAGATTTGCAACTGTCACAGTAATAATGAGGGAAAAGAGGCATGTTGGAGGTGCAGCTTCAGCTGAGACCCTGAGGATTGAGATGTTGGTTCACTTGAAAGGCACCAAAGCTGTGCAATAAAGGTGGAATTCTTGTTGCTCTCCTTCTTCTGCAAGAGGATGGGATCCTGTCTGAGCCTCTCTGTGCCCCAGTATTTTACTGGCCATCCCTTTCACTGCAGTGAGTGGCTTTTGAGCACTTAGTAGTTGTCATCTTGCTTTGGGAGTAGCAGGGAGAGGCACAGAATCACATCATTGACATAATTCCTGTATTTTGTATTTCTTTGTAGTAAGTGGTTGCTAACTGTCCTTGAGTGTTACTTCCCATGGCTTTCTTAGGGAGCCTTTGCTTATCTGCTGTTGCCCTTCACTCTCTTGTGAGGAAGCAGAAGGAAAGTGAAACATGGCATATTTTATTCTAGTATTTCTCTTTTTTTGTTCTCTGGGCCTTACCTAAAATTAATAACAATAGAACAAACTAATCAGTTCCCTTGGCATCATGAGAATTGTCACTCTTGTCTGGATTGTACTTTCTTAAAAGATATTCTACTCTTTGCTTATCAGTGATAAGATCTTAATTACTTCCTCCTTGGTTGCACTTACAAGGGAATATTGAGATACCAAAGTTTTTCTCCTCAAAAGCAGGGTACATAATTCCTGCTCTGTTCAGCTCAGTGCTTTGTAGGAATGTGTTATTTGTACATCAGGTTTGTGGGTGTTATGCACAGACCAGCAGGTGCACTCTGCATGGTATAAATGGTTGGGGCTGTTGGGTAGGGAGCAGATGGGATTAGCATTGGGAAAACCAACTGTGCTTGGGAAATTGTTTTTGGAATATCTCCTCTGATAATTCACTATTGTTGAGAAGTAGCTTTATGGTGGCAAACTTTAGAGAGCTGTTTGTATGCAGCTGGGACTGAATTTACAGACTGTCTTTCTCTGACTTGCTAAAAAGCTAAGGATTGACAACCCCTTTCATCCTGCATTATCCAGTGTAGCTTTTAACTCCAAGAAAACTATGTTCACAAATTGATGCTCTGCTCCTTTGGGGTTGGTGCAGAAACATTAAATTGTACTAAAATATTCATATGTGAGTGCATTTAGCTGAAAGCAATTGATGTGCTTTTCCCTGGAGAGAGGGGGAAAAAATTGCTGTATGGCCCTGCACTCCAGCAGACACCCTAACCACGCTTAAGAGTAATTACACAGCTTGGCTGATCAAAGGTTCTTAAAGTGAAAAAGAAACTGTAGTTGGGTCAGTTTAGTGATGTGTGCTTCTTGAATGGAGTGGATTGAGCTGCATCGAAGCTGTACATGCTGGAGAAGTGTGTGATATATGGTGTAATAGAGATGAACTAGTGTCAAGGCAGAGAATACTTTATTGGCTTAATAGCTTGTAATTGGAAGGAATCTCTTGTACAAAGTGATTTTGATAACAAGGATTTCTTTCTAATTTCATTGTCCTTTCACTCTTGCAAAGAAAATATCTGGACTTCCTTTAAAAATACTGTGTATGCCAGAGGGGTTTATTAAACTGGCCTGTTTAAAAGCATGCCATTGGTAGGATGATAAATTGATGTGTGTTGGAGGTTTTCAGCATAATTCAAGAATTGTCATAAAAATCAACAGCAGCTGACAACATGCTTGCAAAGTAGCTCCCTCAGCTTGTGGGGCACCTGTGGCTGCCCTGTGCTGTCCCAGCACCATTCAGAGGCTCTGGGAGCTGAAATAAAAACTATTCTTGGAATTCTCTTAAGCAAACGTCCCTTAATTGCCCCAAGGGCAGCCCAAGGCCTATTTAAATATTCTCATAGGTACAAACAAAGTAATATCATATGGCACAAATTAATCTGTAAATAATTGCAAGAGTCTGTATGTACAGGAAAATAACTGCATTGGTATATTAGCAATTGCAGTTATCCACATACAGTACTCCTGTGCATTTATCCAAACAGCATGGACTGGCTGTATGGATTCAGGAGCCAGAGGTGCAGATTGGTGCATCTGAAGTCTGCCAGTGTCTAAACTGGGTATGTCTGAAGCAGAAATAGAGTTTAGGGAATGGCTGAGGAGGAATTTTTTTTTCTTTTTCTTTTTTTTTTTTTTTTTATACCACCAAAGCTTTCACTTCCTTGCCCTGAGCAGCTTTTGGCAGTTCATTTGTTCCAGTGCTGTGACCCTTTGGTGTGGAATGTGTGGTGGCACAGTGCTGGCAGCAGCCCCTCAGTGAAAACCTGCCTGTGCCCAGCACTGGGAGCTGACAAATGCTGCTCCACGTCCTGGACTTTGCTGGAAGTGCCTGGAACTGGGGGCTGTGGATCAGCTGCCTGACAGCAGGAATGAGAACAGCTTCCAGGGTTCCAAAAGCTGGAACTTGGTGTGAAGCCGTGTCTGGCCCCTGAGAGGTGTGACCCAGACTTGGATTCATCTGTTCTGTGCCTGTGAGGGTGTCCTGCCCAGAGGAGCTCTGCAGCAGCCAGGGCTCCTTGCAGAGCTGGCTGCTCTGTGCTGCCATGGCCCAGCACACTCTGGCAGGGACTCTGCTCTTTCTGCTTCCCTCCGTCCTCTGCTTCACAGGGCCTGGGGCTGCAGTCCTGACCTGGGACTTTGAACTGTGACACAGCAGGACAGGACTCAGCAAAAGGCCTGATAGAAGTTAGTGATTTCAGGGAAAACATCAAAACAAGCTTATTACTCTGAAAATAAATAAGGATTTGAATTTCTCAATGCTTTATGTACTCTCTGGGTGACCAGTTGAATTCTCTTCAGGACAGCAGTGAACAGTCCTGAAGCTTTATCATTTAGACATTGTGGGTCCTTCTTAATAGATCAAAACTAAGATTTAAGCAGTCCTGTCCCTTTTACAGCACAGAAGTGTTGGTAAGAGCCCTGCTGTCCTGTGTGTTCTCTGTGTGAAACATTGCTGAGGTGATCTCCTGTCGGGGTCAGAGGACCAGTTGTCTGAACCAGGAAGCCAAAAGCACATAACCTAGAAGGCCTTGGTCCAGATGCATAATAAATGCTTTTAGACAAGCCTGGTGATTTACAAATGTCCTTTTAATGAAACATCCTTGTCTTTCCAAGATATTTTAATACAATATATTCATAGGCATCTGGCTCCTGGTTAGCTGGATTCTTTCCAAAGATTGAACTTCACAATGTTAAGCAGTATCTGGTAGTCTGGATGACTGGCACTTAATGAATTGCTCCAAAAAAAAAAAAAAAATCAAATTACAGTAATGGGTCTTCAAAAAAAGCTTGTATTAAAGACAGCATGATGTTAGAATAATTTCTCCTGTAACATCTGTTCTTTTATTTGGTATAATTAAAATACTGCATTCTTACCATGATTTCTAATGTGGCTATATTATGTTACATTGCAGCTGTGGTTGAAATGGACTGACCTCCAGTAGTAATCCACTTGGTAAAAGCCTGCTGAGGCCAAGGAGTTTGAGTGTGCACACTGGCTGTGTGGTTTCGTGCAAGTACATGGACCAGATTCCCGTGTTTCAATTTCAAAGGAAGCCTCTTTGATAGGAAATACTTTGTTTCTGCTTTTTCTCCTCCCCTTCAGTTTTTACAGGAGAGAGTTTTTTTGTACAAAAATACAGAAAAACTTCCTAAATTTCATTTATCTATTCCTATTTAAAAAACAATATAGTGAGCAGAGTCTGTAGCTGTAGAAACATCAGAAATCAATCTTCTTTTTTTTTTCCTTAACTGGGGTGATGACTCTGAGGCCTGTGTGGCAGAAGCCTCTGTGGGTCTGTTTGAACACCTTTGTTTGCCACTCTCCTCTGCAGGTCTGTGCATGTCCCACAGCTGGGCTTGGCTCTGCCATGCTCAAAGCCACTTAACTCTAGAGCAGTTTCAGCTGCACAGTGGCAAGATTACTTTTGACCCTCTTACCCTCCCTGGACCCCAAATATTATTTATTGAGGTAAATCAGATTTATATTTTCTTAGGTATGGAATACCCTTGGTATTTTTGAGTTATGTTAGTATTTGAGGCTGTGTCTTTTCTAAGCACATGTGAAGTGCCACCTTTTGAGTGCTTTTGGTAGATGAGCCCTTAACTAAATTTGTGTGTCAATTTTCTGTTTATTGAGTGAGTTGGTGAAAAGACTTTCTTTAGTTTTCTTCTGTAATATTAGTTAGCTCAAGAGTACAAGGACTGCTTGCTTGGACTTGTGGTATTGCAAAAACTGTCAGGAAGCTGAAATGCCCCTGGTTTTGGGTAGGTGGTGGAATGGATGACTTCAGCCCAAGGAGAAAGAACAGTTTTCAGCTGTGAATAAAACAAATGATACAGATCTATTTACCTCGACATTTTCATCTCTTTTGACTGTAAGACTCCTGGAGATGGGAAAGTGGGAGCCCAAAGTGCAGAGCTGTTGGTGTAGCTGGGGCACCCCCTGTGCTCTCTGTGGGGCTGGGCAGTGAGTGGGGAAGGAAGGCTCTGGCCCTGGACACATGGAACATGGGCTGAGGAACACAAACTGCAGCTGGGAGTGCACCACCCCACCTGGCCTCAAAGGTTTATCCTGCTCTCTAGGGAACCTTTCAGAGGTCTAACACCCAAATTCCAGCTTTGTGCATTCTGTCTTAGGTAAAGACTCTGAGGGGTTTCCAACAAAAGCCTTGGTTTGCTCTTTGGGTAGCTGCATTATCCATCTGTAGTTATCTTCCCTGGTATTTGCACTGGCAATCTCCAGGGTCATGGGTAGCTGGAGTGCCCTGGCCTTTAGCTGGGCAGCACTGTATGGTTTTGATGCAGACTTTGGTTATTTTTTGCCCTAATCTGTCTTTGCTAGATGCTCCTTTGGGATTCTCCTGCAGTCACATTGCATCCCCAGGTGGGAAGGGAACCAATTATGAGTTGCCTTCTTTAGTATTGAAAACTGCTGTGATGTAAAAACTGCTGCATGTAGCTGATTTGGATTGAGGTTTGTGAGAGCTAACTAACACTGTGGTGTGAGAACCAAAAATGTCTCTCTTGTTTTTTCCTAGGAACTTTATATTGCTGTGGGAATATCTGGAGCAATCCAACACTTGGCTGGAATGAAAGACAGCAAGGTATGTGAAGGTGGATGTGCTAGAAAAGATTTTTGAGGAAGGAAATGAGTTGAATTCCTTGCTTTTTGCATCACTGCTTTAGATGGTTTTTGTATTTCCTGCTGCTTTAAAACACTATTTGACAAAAAAAAGGTACTGTGGCAAAACATCTCACACACTAGAAAAACCTTTGCATCACAACCCAAAGTGATCAGTGGAAGCATCTAATTGACTTTGTTTAAATAAAACCCAGCCCACAGCACATAAGCCTATACAATAGTTCCATTTGCCTTTATTCCAGACTATGACATTAATTCATGCATAACAATGTGCAATTTGAATTATGAACTTACTATTCATAAAGTAAAAGATGTCTCCGACATTCCTGCATTAAGCCATTCAAATGGAAACCTGCTATAAAATGGCAGTAAAACTTTAAAAGGTTTAACTCATTAGTTGCCAAAGCAAATAATCCAAAATTGGAATTGCCAGTTTGGCCCACAGTGCAATG
Organism: Oenanthe melanoleuca; assembly: GCF_029582105.1. Taxonomy (NCBI): domain Eukaryota; kingdom Metazoa; phylum Chordata; class Aves; order Passeriformes; family Muscicapidae; genus Oenanthe; species Oenanthe melanoleuca. The sequence continues at coordinate 18,692,828 of NC_079344.1, forward strand.
TTTGAAAAGAGCAGCTGAATTAACTGCTGGCTCATACTATCCAGTGCCAGACATCAAAAATGGGAGATCCTGCAGTTACTTTTTAAAAAGGATATGTATTTTTTTTCTATATTCAGGAAATGAACTTAACCAAGCTACAACTTTGAATAGTTTATAAAGCTGAGGAAAAGGGTTGCAAAGCTTTGCAGATAGTTTCTTGTGTTTAACCAGTGACAGACCAGTGAGTGTGTGACTGGTATTGTCCTCACAAAACAGCCTGTGTGGTAGGGTGATCTCTGCTTTCTTACCATTTTTTTTCCCTCATGAATTATATAAATATTTTGGGGATGGAAAGGATAAGCTTTCTAAAAGCTTGAGTGGTGTTATCATTGATTGATGCAGTGGATTAAAAAGAACCAAAATTCCAAGTGTTAAGGGTGTATGATGGGCAGGGGTGAAGGTCTCTGAGCAGTGGGAATTGTGGCAGTGTATTCCCAAGGGAACAGCATTGCCCCAGTGTCCCCTGCTTGCCTCACCCTCCTCAGCTCCTCTGGCACTGCCAGCCCACAGTGGCACCAGTGGCTTTGTCTGGAATTCATCTCCACCTTGGGCAGGTGGGGTGAGCAGCAGCCACTGGCTGACAGGTGGGTATTGGATGCTGAGTAAGACTTGGTGTGACCCCCTTTGTGTTCATCTGCTGCCTTCTCTCAGTTAAGACTGCCAGCAGTACTGGGAACCTCTGACTTGAAATGCCAGAATTTGCTTTTACTATAGAAATGATAATTTCCTTTGTTACTGAGCACTCTTATTACCCTGTACTGTAATAGCAAAACCTCTGCTTTTATGGCTTTTCCAAAGGCATGTTTGATATTTTGAGGTATTCTTCTATAAGAAATAAGGACAGATGAAATTTGTTGATATGAGATGCTTATTTAACCCTTCCATTTTCCCATATCTCAGTTTTTTAATGTAAGCTAATGTCTCTGTTGTAAAATTCAGATTTAGTTACTGGTATTTGGAATGTGTTCTGCTTTCCTTTTAGCTAAAGCATTTAGGTGGGGTAATTATGGAAAATATTCAGTTTTCCCAAACAAAGAATTCTGCAGCCATGGGAGCTCTCTGGAGCATCCCCTGTCCTCCCTCAGCACTCTGAATTATCTGGCATTGTGAACTTGCACACTTCAGGATCTGTTTTCCAAAGCAGTCAGATGCTTTCTACCAAGTGAAATGTATAATTTATTTGTTCTTTTACAGCAAGGTAGAAAATGCAGCTTTTGAGGAGACCTAGAGAATCATTGTTGCTTTCTTTATTTCTAATTCTCTCATGACATTTCCCTATCTTTTCTTATTCAGAGATTTAACTCACAAAGTTCTGTTGTGAGCAAGGTGATGCTTTTGCTGCTTACCTGAGGTAGTAGCAATGAGGTAGGGAACCAAATCTCACTGAAGTTACTTCAGCTAAAGGAGACAAAGGAAGAACTGGGCTGCCAAACCAAAGCTTCAGACAATTTTGCAAGTAATTTGTGAATTACTTTTCTGCTAAGGACAGAGCTGGCAGCCCGTGTGGTGTCATTGCCTCAGCATCAGCCCCTGTAGATGGTTCTGCAAGGAATGGCATGGCCGCAGGTCAGAGAAAGTCTTCACTGGGCCAGCACCCTCAGGGATCACAGCCTGGCTTTGCTTCCTGCACTGCAGCTTGTCAGGAGGGGCTTGCATCTGCAAACAGGGCTAACAAGTAAAACCAATAAAACTCTGGGGAGAACATTTCAGGGGCAGCATTGCTGCAGCACCTGCACATCCTTGGCTCTGAGCTGGCCACAGGGCAGGGGCAGTACTCTGGGGACTGCCTGCTTGCATGGGTCCTTTACAGGGACTCTCAGGGGACAAATGGCATGCCAAGACATAACATTCTGGTGGACCTAAAGCCACAGGATTATAAACTTTCTACTTTGAGTTACTGCCACTAGGCCCCTGCTTAGTGAGCCATTAGTTAAGCAGACCCATGGAGTGGGGCTCCTGGGTGTGGCAGGCAAGAGCCTCAGCTGCCCCTTGGGTTGGAGCTGCCCCCAGCCCCTGCTCCCACTGGCACTGCCTGCTGCTGTGCCCTGACCCCTTCTGTGAGCTCTTGGGTCTGCTTGAGGATTCTTTTCCCTTTCTCTACAAGTGCTCCCACCCTGTTGCAGATTTTAATGAGGACACCTGTCCATGCTTGATTTGCTGGAAGCTGTCACAGGCAGTTCAGGGTGATTCAATGTATGGCAGAGTTGAAACCAAGGTGTTTTCTGGTTCATTGTGTTGGGATTTCTTGTGCTGTTTTCTGCTGTGTGACAAACTAAATGCTATGTCCATTGGAAGTACAGGGGCCTCTGGGCAGGGCTTTATTGTGCTTGTTGTAGCTGCTGCCTCCAAGTTGGTTCTGCACTAGTGCAGCTCAGGATGTGCAGGTAATCCTTTGTAGTAATTTTTTCTAGGCTTTTCAAAAGGGAAGGAGAGCAGAGATGTGTATGACAAGTAGGGAATGGAGGGGTTTTGGTGTTTTTTTAGGGGGATTGTGTGTATGTGGTGGTGTTTGTTTTGGAGATGGAAAAATATTAACTGCCCAGATGAATCTTCTGCTTCTGGGGGCTTGGAGAGAATAGAGCCCATTTCCTGGCTAAGACTTGGCCCTCTAATCCAGCCCCAGATGACGACCAATATTTGGACTCATATGGTGCTTTGACTTTGCTTGCAGACCATTGTTGCTATTAACAAGGATCCAGAAGCTCCAATTTTCCAAGTGGCAGACTATGGACTGGTAGCAGACTTGTTTCAGGTGAGGCTAAACTTGGTATGAGGATAACTTTGGGAGGGCTGACAGGAGCTTACACAATATAATCTAATGAGTGTTAATGATGTGTGTGTGAGGGTGTTTGGGGTCGTTGTTTAAAAATTTGGTTTCTGATGTCATGATCTACATACTTAAAATGGAATCCCTGCAAGTAGGTTGTAGTGGGGAGGTGTCACAGCCAGCTTACCTCAGTTCTGGTTTCCTGAGGTTGAACTGTTTTGGAAATGACCGCACACAGGTGCTTGTATGTGTTTTTAAACCTCATGAAGTTTGGAAGTAGAGAGCTGGTAGGATTACTTCTGCCTGGGCTTGCTGCCTCACTGGCTGCCCAGGAGGAGCCTGCAGTTCCCTCTGGAGTCCCGAGCCAGCCCTGTCCCAGTGTCGCCGCCTGTGTGCAGCCACACGTGTGAGTGTTGTGGCTCTGTGGAGGCACGGGCAGAAACTCTGCCAGCACTTAATGCCATTCCTGAAATAATGCCCGCTGGCTCTGTGGTGAGCACGGGCCTCTTTGTGGGCCAGAGACACAGTCACATTCTGAAGAAACACCATGTAGACAATTTCCTTAATAAATTTTGTACGAATGCATTATTTCCACCTAATGGAAATGTAGCTCTCTTAAATAATTAAGAGGCTTTATTCAGCAGGAGAGAAGTGGGGAGTGCTGTGAGCTGGGGTGACCCACGGCTCCTGGAGTGCTGTGCTGGGTGGGAGGGTGGGCAGTGTAATTGCAGGGCTGGGAACTGCACAGGGTGAGTTGCTTGGGTCAGAGGGGAACGTGCACTACCCTGGCACTGGTGTTTGCAGGCGGTGCCAGAGATGACGAAGCTCCTGAAGAAGAAGTGAGTGCTGGTGATGGGACCCGGCGCTGTGGAGTAAGGGCAAATAAAGGATTTTACTGGAAAGAGGTGGGGTCAGTCACTGTGGCATGGTTGTTTTTTTTGTTGGGGTTTTTTTTGGTGGTCAGTTGCATGGCACGTGGAGTCGTGGGGTGGAAGGAAGCAGGGAAGGTGGGTCAGAGAAGGCAAGAGCGATACAAGGCAGGAGGCTGTATGTGTTTGTCAGTGTTTATTCCCATCTCCACAGCCCTCCCAGCCACGCTCAGCCCTGGGCAGGTCAGGCTGGGGGGTCTGACTGGGGAGCCAGGCTGGGCCCAAGCTGTCCAGCAGCTCTGTCCTGCCCCCGGCACTGTGGGGCTGTGCTGGCCCCGCACTGGTGCGAGTCCCGTGCTGTTCCCGGCACAGTCCCCGTGTCCCTCCAGGCACTGTGGGTCCATATTGGCCTATGACTGGAAGGTCCCTTGGTCCCACATGGCCACCACAGGTCCCCGCTGGCCCAGAGCTGGTGGCAGGGCAGGCACATCACATGCCACAGACACTGTGAGCAGAGGTGACGCTGGCTCTGTGCCGGTGGCCATTGCAGGAGATGCCACAGTTTCTCTTAGCACCGCCACCTGGCCTGTGCAGCCTCGTGGCAGGCGTGGTGAGTGTGTCCCCGTTCCCCGGGCTGGCCTATGCCTCAGGAACCCTGCCCAGCCGTGCCTCTGGCGGCCCCAGCGCCCCGTACTTGTCCTCAATCGTTGGGGCCCCCTGGGGGCACTCGAGGAGCGGCTTGAGCTGGAAGACATCAAGACTCTCCTGGTTCCTGCGGTTGTAGACACTGAGCCGGTGGCCCAGGTCGGGGCTGGCCCCCAGGGAGCCGGCGGGGCTGGGCAGCTTCAGGTTGACAGGATCCAGCCCCTTCTGCGCCAGGCAGGCCTCCTCCGACAGGGACGAGAGGAGCTCCTGCACCACGCTGTGCGGCACGCCCGGCCGGCCGGGCCCCGCCGCCGCCGGCTCCTCGCAGGCCGTGCTGCAGTCCGGGGACGAGCCCAGCGTCTGGCTGCTCTCACTGCAGCCCCGCGGGCCTGAGCTGCCGCTGGAGCGCGAGGCGCTGCCCGACGTCAGGCTGGCCGAGGTGCCGGTGCTGCCCAGGCGCAGCGGCACCTCCACCGCGAACAGCTCCGACGGGACGTTGGGCCGGTGCACGTCGATGGCGGCCGTGGTCACCACGCAGAGCGCGGCCTCGGGGACTCCGCTGTCTGCGGGGACAGAGCACAGGGGGGCAGCTCAGAGCCCGGCCGGGAGGGGCTGCTGGGGTGAATTCTGTCAAACCTCTACCTACCGCGAGCTACACAGAGCCACAGTGCTGCACGGGCCCCCTTTAGGCCATATCCATATATATTTATATATGTATATATATATATATATATATATATATATATACACAGTAACACAGCCCTGTCCTCTATCCCCAGCTCTCGCTGTGTGTGTTTATCGGGGGTGTAACACACACTGTGTGCCTCATAGAGCTCAAGGGGTGTGTATGTGTGCACAAGGACCTGCATCTAATCACCCATTGTGTCTAGGCCACAGTCCCTCCCTTAAACACCTGGAATTAGCTGCTGCTACAACAGTAACAAGATCCAACTAGTTTTTCTGAATGTGTGTGTGTGTGTACCCATAGGGATATACATACAGACACACACACACATTTAAACCTACACATTACCAGCCCCACTCTCTCGAGACAGTCTTTAAATTATGCACACATCTTTGTATCCCCTGCTCTATACAGGGATGTATCGGCAGGGATACAGCCACAGCTAATGCGACATACCTGTATATACATACATGAGCACATTAATTTATTACATAAAATACATGGGTGGATAGCTGCAGTCCCTCACTCCTCCCCACCCCATTTTATAGACACATGATCTTAGAGAGCTGAGGAATTATGGCTGCCTGAGCCCCTTATAGAACACATTGTACACAGACCTCCTGTTACATACAATACAGTGCCCCCTTGAAAGACAGTTACCTACCATTAAATAAAATATATACAACCCCTCCACCTTTCTGTAGAAATGTATGCATATTGCTCTGTGTATGTCTATTTATTGGCTAGATGTCTATGTAAGAGATGCTACCTCTCCAAGAACTTGTTATTTACATGGCTATTTATAACACACTTTTGGCCTATACAGCGTTCCATGTATGATACAGTGTACATACATATCGCATAAAGACTATTAACCCATGTTTTCATGTTAAATACATAGAATTATTATCTATAAATAGAACACACCTGTGCTCTCGCATGAGCGTACTCTATATAAAACTACGTAAATTTCTCAGTGTGTGTGTGTATGGCTGGGGAACAGTTATAGGCTATACAGACTACATTTGACTTATACATGAATACCACCTCCCCCTTATTGTCTATTTTTATATATGTAATCTATATGTTAACACACACACAGACAGACACACACACACACACACACAGACACACACACCTTTACATTTACCTTTTTACAGCTTTCCAATTACATTAGAGGATCTATAGATACATATATCAATATACCACAGACCTCTCTCTATACATGTGCAGACACACGCACATATATATAATACATGGGTGTATCTACACAGTCTCTCACCCACCTAATTTTATACATACCTAATCCTTAGATATTGATTTAAGCATATAGATATAGGGAAGAGCTGTATCTGTGCATATATATACAAGCCCCATAGGTAACACATTAGACCTATACATATATATATATACACATGTACATTTTCTACATACATATCTGTGTGTGTGTGTGGGTGTGGGTGTATATACATATGTGCATAGATACATAAAAACGTATATATCAACTATCTATAGGACATGGCTGTTCTCCCCTTTTGAAAACATACTTGTTACTCTTTAGAGTGTATACACTTACACACACATATGCTTACCTTTGTTTATGAATATTTATGTCTTATGGTGCGTATATATAAATCTGGAATGTGTATGTATATATATATATATGGGGATATATATAGATATCTATAACACATATATCCAATAATGTAAGATATACATACAATACCTCTATGACACTATAGCTATACACTATAGCTATACTATAGTGACACCTCTCCCTTTAATATACACATTATCTTTAGATTTCTCCATACAAATATGGGGACTATGTGCATACATGAGCTCCATATAGAATATTCTACACACACACACACACACACACACACACACACACACGTGTATACATTCACATATATGCACTATAATACACAGCTCGCCCCTTAAATATTTATAATGCTTTATTACTAAATAAAAAAGAGCATGCCTCTCTATGTGTGTATATTTATTTATGAGAGGCATGTACATATAAATATATAGAAAAATATACCTATACTTGAGGACTCAGATATATCTTTACTGCTGTCTGTATAAAGGGGATGTGTATACACACATACACACACACACACACATATATATATATATATATATTAGTCTGTATATACTTGCTCACTATATACACACACATACCACCATTCTGGAGATATACAGGCAATGTGTGAATGGATGAAGAGACCCCTGTAAAACACAGCATATGGATTTCTGATCTATGGAACACACAATGCTCCCTTTAAATACAGTCTGCTCTCCTTAAATAGAACACACACCCCCACACATGTGTACATACATACATACACACACACATAAATCTGTGTGTAGATACACAGGGATTGCAGATAAAAGGCTATACATATATAATACATTATACATAATACGAATGATACATACTATACATATAAAATTATATTACCCCCTCTTAACATCTCTTGATGTATGTTATGGGGATATACATCTATAAACAGTACCATATACTGTGTACAGTAACATATACCTGTGTGTATACCTCACACAAATGCATAGGTATATACAGGGTATCCCCTCAGTTTTATATACACATGAATCCATATAGGTGGGGGATATGTGTGTATATCTGCTCCCTATACAAAATATAATGTATATATCTAATGCTTACACACACAGACACACATTATCTATGTATATGCACAGACATGGTTCCCTTTTCACATACTCTGCACCTATGTATAAATTCATACATCTTTATATCTGTAGTCCTGTAGAGCCTGGGTATGTATGTATGTACAGGGATAGACACAAATAAAACCATTATTTTATACCTCTAGGTGCATGTGGGTTCATTTTAAAAATAGCTCTCTGTATAATTCATGTCTATGGATACATAGGCTTTCTCTGTATCACATACACATATATACAGATTTTATATACCCATATACATAGTTTTATATATAGACATCCATATTTATAGAAGGTATGTCTCTATGCATAGATCTACATTTCCCCTTCATAATATCACCACATATGTACACATATTTACATAATACATATGTATATATATATGTATACTCATGTCCTTTCTAATATATAAATCATATATGTATTTGAACATATGGCTGTCACATACCTACCCACATGTACATCTCTCTATATCTAGATATGTATCTTTACATATATTTATACAGCTATAAAATACCAATGTAGTACACAGATCTTTACCTGTCTTTGTATCTGTCTGCATATATATGCATAAACAGCCTCATTTATACACACAGATATAGGATCAGCCTATATATAAAATTACATGTATCTATATAATTATAGAGAAGTATATAATTTATCTGTAAAATACATACATAATAATATGCATAAAATAGATTAAAAAGAGATAAATATGCAGATGGTCTTATATACATTTCTAAAATATATATAATTTTGTTTTAAAATAAAATCTATAGACATACTTTTTTCTCTCTGTATGTGTCCATGTGGGGAATTTGTACGTAGGGATATAATTTATAACCTAACACCTATATGTAATAATGATACACACGGAGATAGAACATGGATCTATGTCATACATATGACACATATCTAAAAAATAAGTGTATATAGCCATTCACACCCCCTTGATTTGTATTACCTCAGAAATAGAAAAATATATGAATACAGTTTCTCTCACATATCTGTAAATGTATCTATCCCCGTATACATGGGATAGCCATATATATATATACACGTGCCACACTTAAAGTATCTTTATACAGACTGTGTATACACACAGAGTCGTATCTTAAGTGTATGGCTCTCTAGGTATGAATATGGCTATAGATATATAATAATTACAGCTGTGTTTGGTAATGCAGATAGAATACAGACTTACAGACACAAACATGTACAAATGCCTTTGCAGATCTAACATACATCAGCCATATTCATATGCACATATCCTGGCCTGTGAACAGACACACGAAGGGTTCTTTAGCAGGCGTGTCCATCTCCCATGTACAGAAGTGACACAATGTACGCATACTATACAGTATCCATGTGCTCACAGAGTCATGGTTGGGGCTGGGAAGGACCTTCCAGCCCCTCCAGTGCCATCCCTGCCATGGCAGGGACACCTTCCCCCATCCCAGGATGCCCAGCCCTGTCCAGCCTGGCCTTGGGCACTGCCAGGGATGCAGGGGCAGCCATGGACATGTCAGGGCCTCACCCCCTCTGCGCTCCCAGCCTGGCCCAAGAGCAGCTCTGGGGCCTCCTCTGGACTCCTGCAGCAGCTCCACATCCTGCTGCTCCTGCTCCTGATCTGCGCCGGTTCGCCGGAGCTCGGGCAGCTCTGCCCGGGGGGCTCACCCGAGCTCCAGCTCCGTTCCTGGGGCTGCTCTCCATCCCTGGTCCCCAGCTGGGGCTTGTGCTGGGCAGTGCCTAGACACAGGGCCAGCAGCTTCCCCTGCCGAGAATGATTTAGGAGCCCCTCTCCAGCCTGCCTGGATCCCAGGGATACCAGCTGGGTTTACAACCAGACACTCACACTCCCTTCTGTTTAGTATTTACATAGCTTCAGCTACACATAAATCTATTTCCATGTATGCATTTTACAGAGATCCATATATTCATTCCTGTAATATATACACATGTATTTCTATAATATATACACATATATTGTGACCATCTCTCCTCTCACAGTCCTTTATACATATTATGTATTTAATATATGTATTCTAATACAGTATCTCAGTAGCACAGAGACACAGCCTTTCACACATCTTTGCATTTGTACCAAGATGTATCTATGTGTACACAAATACCTTTATATGTTTATAAATCTGCTCACATAACACCCATATGGGGATATGTGCATGTCAGAGAGACATATTTGATATACTATATATATACATGTACAAACACATGTATGTTTATTTACATATTTATCTGGGTATGTGTGTATATATGTGGGCTATATAGAATACACTATAGATTTATATACATACATGCTTTATACATATACTAGACATCCTTATATAAACATTTCTATATATACACCTATATTTCACTAAGTATGCATACTATATATAGGAATAAAGTATGTAATACATTATACTTGTATATATACACATATATGCATATATATGATTATATACACCCACATACCTTGTGTATATTCTATATATGCAGGCACACACACATCAGGTTTTTCCTATAACCCTGTATATATACATATATATACATATATATGCATATATATATGGGGATGTATACGTGAGGATATACATTTGTAACACATACTTAATCACACCCACTTTTTAAATACATATTCAAAATGTTATATTCATAAGGGGGTGTACACACCCCACCTGTCAGAGCCTGCCTTGCTTAGCCTCCCCTGGCCCTGCTGTGCCAGCAGCCAGAGCACAGCTAGGCTGGGCTGGGGCTGTGCAGAGCCCCCAGCACAAACAGGAACACCCTGTGCCAGCAGGATGTCTGCCAGGAACATCCATTTGAAGACTGCCCTCAGGTCAGGGCCCAGCTCCTGAGGTTTCCCACCATTCAGTTTAACCTTTCTGAAAGGTTCCCAGCATGGTGCTGGGCTAAGCTGTCTCCCCACTTCCTTTCTCTTCATTTATTTTTTCCCTGCTGTTCATTCTCAGATCCATTTGAACTGCTTTGTGAGCTGGACAACCCAGCCACAGGGAATTAACCTCTCCCAGATCTCCAAACTATCCTGAGTGCCATCAGCAAGAACAAACATGGGACCCTTCAACTTTCACAGAGTGACTATTGGCACATACTTCCATGAACTCTGCGGTGGGTTTCATTTCCAGGACAGACCTTCACCACTGCTCAGTCCCAGCTGGTTTACAGCACACAGTGCAATGCAAAAACACCTCTCACGTTTGTGTTTTCAAGCAATACTCACCACTGCTGGGCTCATTGTAGTAGCGGCTGATATAATTGTTCATGTCATCCTCTGAAAGAACACAAAGGCATTAATTAATTAAAGACCATTCATTTCACTAAAGTGATGAATTCCACCCCGTGGAAGGCTTTCCTCTCCCTGCATGCCCAGCGCCACCTGCTCTGCGTTTTTAGGCCACAAGGCCTGAGTGCATTACAGCCCATCCACGCTGTGGCTGCAGCCAGCACAGGGACTGGATTATCCTTTGTCACAGTCCTTCGCAGCACCAGCCAGGGACTGAGGCACTCTGGGCTCCAAAGGAAAGCTGCTCTGTCATCTTCCTGCCAGAGGATGACGGGGCTCTGCACAGACAAACACACTGGCCTGTCCCTGGCCAGCAGGGCCCTCCCACCCGGGGCACACAGACAGACCCAGCACTGATCCTGACAGGCTGAACCAGGGGCAGCAGCACAGACAGACCCACTGTTGCTGCACACTGACAGCCCCAGGTCACCTCCCTCCCCACAGGAGAGAGGGAGGCACCATCTATGATTTTAATGTGTAATTCCCTACCTTCTAAGACAATGCCTTTTCCATTTTGAATGGTTATTTTGGTGTATGTAACATATGCATATAAATACACAGCATAGTGTTAACATTACAGTATTTGTTGGCTTAAAGCCTACTATAAAGAGTTTTACTAATGAAGGGTATAGTAGCAAATTTGTAGTATATGCACAAGAGCTAAACCTGAACTTCAACAGCAAGTTAAAAATGAAGAGGTGACCACAGAAGGGAAAGCAGCAGCTCTATTGCATGTATGGATTGCAGATGCTGCAGAAGTCAAGGGGATTTACTGCTATCTTACAGAAAAGCAGAACATTTTACCATTGTGGAAAAAACCATAAACTTCTCTTGCTCCGAGCAGCAGGCAAACACTGCTGCTAAGATGCAGTATTGGCAGGCCCTGAGAATGTCAGGCTTCCAAGCAACCTGACCTGCCCAATTTGTGGTGTATCTGTGCTCTAAAAGCATTCTCTCCTTTTAAGTGCTCTTTTTGATACCATGTTGTAGAAACCTGTGCTCATCCCTTTGAGCCAGATTTCCTTCGCCCCCTGGGTCTCTGTGGCTGCAGTCCTGCCTCATCACAGCACATTGCGGTTTGCAGGTGAAAGAAACAGATGTTTTCTGGGGAACACTTTCCTCACACAACAAGACCCAAACCACCAAGCACTCTGTACCTGAAATAGCTGCACTCATAAGAAGGCAATCTAACCTGACACTGAAAGGCAACGTGGTTGTTTTCCTGGTTTCACTGGATCTTAAAAGCTTTTTCAGCCCTTGTTGATCTTTAAATGCCTGCAGTCAGAGGTGTGCTTTGTGCTAATGTCTGAGTTTAAGAAAGAGGCCTCAGAGTAGCTCAAGGCGATGCTGCTAGATTAGGAGTACATTGCAAGGCTTTTCAGCTATCTGCTACTAAAATACACTTCATTTCAGTCATGCATAATTGATACTGTCAGTGCCACCAGGCCTGCCAGCCTACAGACACAGGCTCTGCTTCAGAGGATGCCTGTGCAGCCCTTCTGGTAGGGCAATTCCAGCATCCTGGAGTCCAATTCTGAGCAGACAAACAAGGAAAACAGCACAGCATGGCTGGACGAGGATGAGGGCCACCCTCCCTGACACCTGACAAAAGCCACCAACTTGGGTGCTCCCAGTCTCTCCAAATGTCAGACATTTTGCTTCAAAGACAGGAAACACTTGGAAAAGTTACTCACTGTTTTTCATGTTTTTAAAGACAATGTCAAGGGAAGGCTTCCTCAGGACTGGCCTGCCCACCTGTGTGCCAGCTGATACAAGGCACTGGGGCACTGCTCCCAAACACAGCAGTGTCCAAACCAGGTTAGCAGAAAACCTGCTCTGCATGGCACTGCCAGACACCTGGAGAGGAGCTCCAGAAATGAATGCACTGCCCCTGCTCCCTCTGAGCTGGGAGGAGAATTCCAGCCTGGCCTGGCTGGCCCTGTGTGTGACTGCTGGCACACACTGGGGGAGCTCCCAGCTGCCTTCTTCAGTGTCATTCTGTGATGGACTTATTAATGTCATTGCTCAACCACTGCTATCTATTTAGCTATAAATTAAATATATATGTATAAATATATCCATCCATATGTGCATGTGTATGGAAATGCAAAACATATATATTCAACCTTGAGTAGTTTCTTATGAATAAAAACCATGAAGAGTAATGGAATAACCAGCAGCAGAATAAATATTTCAACAATAGATTAAGTTTCTGAATCATTACATTAAAACAAACTGACAATTAACAAACTCATCTGAGTCATCTGGGAGTCTCAGCTGCTCTGGGCATTGAAGGTTATAAACAATTCCAGTTACCTCAAGTTATATTCTACATTGCTGAAAAAAGGAGTTGAAAACAATGCAACAAATACCCAGCTGAAAGCACCTTTCTGTGCAGGTCAGATGCCCCCAAGAGCCCTAGCTGTGCACAGCATCACAGAACAGTGCTCAAGTGCCCGTGGGGAGTCTGAGATGAGACCCTGCTCAGACTGGGAGTCCCATGGGATCAGGATCAGCTGGTGGCACACAGGGAAGAGCAACTTTACACAAGGGCCAGAGCATTTATATAATTTACATTCTACAGTGTTTTCTGCTGGCAGATCTGTCTCACTCTGCCCTGCCCCACGCCCTGCCCCGCCCCACGCCCTGCCCCGCCCCACACTCAGCCCTGCCCCACACTCAGCCCTGCCCCACACTCAGCCCTGCCCCGCCCCATGCCCTGCCCTGCCCCACACTCAGCCCTGCCCCGCGCCCTGCCCCGCCCCATGCCCTGCCCCGCCCCATGCCCTGCCCTGCCCTGCCCCACACAAACCCACCCTCCCTGCATTGCCACCAACTCCTCCAAGGCTGTTCCCTTCCGTGCAGCCCCATCTCTGCCTGCCCAAATCCCAGTTATTGGAAAAACACGTGATTCTCAGCTGGGCCTGTCTCACAACCACTGCATTTTGTCTGATGAAGGTTTCCAAGTTATCTGCTTGTTCTTTTCCTGCAGGACTCTAAACACACACTGCAATGGTTCAGGGAGTAATAAACTACTTAGAGTACAGTGCCATATAATCTCATCTGACCCATGAGACAACATTGCAGTCTCTCTCTTGGCCCCACAAAAACCTAATAAATTTGGTGAAACATAGAAGTGACATTCCACCCAAGGCAGATCTCTTTCAATTCTATAATGCCTCAACAGTGTTCTTTAATTGTTTCATCACTGCCTTCAGTGAATAATCTGCAGCTACCGATACAAGAGAAGGCCTTAAAAAGGGGGTTTTATTTTCAAATGTTTCATTATTAGAGTATTTTACTTCATTTTTTTATTGCCATTGATTGTACTGCCTTCTATGTCTCCAAGGTGAATTTTCTGATCTGAAAGGTTATTTTTCTGCTGTGCAGCCTCCCACTGAGGAAGTGAGTCCTCAGAGTAATGTCTTAGCCCAACTTCCTTCCAGAAAACAATCTTTACTAGGAGGTTTCTAAAGAGGCAGATCTTTCATCTGTTTCAACAGGAACCAGGAGCAGCCAGCTGGCACTTTCCAGGAGACTTCCCCTGCCTTTGGTCTGAAGACAGATTGCCACATTAGTGCAAGCTGCAGTACTCACACCCCTGCTCAATTCACACACAGAGCTAGTCCCTGCAGAGGCTGGATGGATGCCTGGGCACATGGATATTCCATCTTGGGAGCAACTGTGAAGTCAGCTTGCACAGAAAACAGACCAACAGCTCCAGCCTGGTTCTAAGTCAGAAATCAACCTGTGGTCAAAGTCACTGCACAGAAGGAAATCTGGGATGCAACAGGCTCCATTATCAGCAGATGCTGCTGGGACAGAAATTCAGAATCCTGACAACACATGGGGGCCTCACTTGAGCAGATGATGCAGCAGGAGCCATGTGAACTGACTGAAGCAGGCTGGGATGCAGCAGAGCTCTGTGCCAGGGTGGCTGTGGCACAGGATGGCCTGGGGGACTCTAAGTGCTCTTCCCACCCTGGTTCAGAGGAACCTGGGTCTGTCTCTGTGAAACAGCAACATTTGCTGAGTCTAAAATACAAAGCTAAGGAAGAATTTGGCTGCCACCAAAACAATCCTCAAGACAAGAAGAAACTAAGCAAAAGGATTCAAGAACAAACTTTTATAAACTGGCAATAAATAAATGTAATCTGAGAATCAGGAAAAGACTTGTAATGCTTTAGATGCTGAGCTGCTGGAAGGGTGGCAGAGGGCAGAACACATCACTGCTGTCCCAGGCAGCACCATCTGCTCATGAAAGGGATCCTTATGAAAGGCTGCATGCTCGGACAGTGGAAAACATTCCAGATCTGTGTTCCTTTACCTGTCAGCAATGTCTTCACACCTCCTCACACTAATGATGAGAGACAACCTCACCCTCCCAGCCGTGACTGCAGGCTCACCCCTTCTGGGAGGGAGCACTTTCCACCCCACCCATTTGGTGACTATGAAATACAAGAGCGTGACTCCACTAACTGCACACACATTTCTCTAAGTGTTGCTTAAGGTTTGATTCCTGCCTGGCTGGTCAGTGCACAGAGAAGCACAAAGCCTGAAAGAGGCACCTAGAGAGGAGAGAAGCCAAGCTGAAGTGGTGTGCACTTAGATACTCCATTTCCAGGAGCAGACTTCAAAGTAGATACATTTCAGCATTTGAAAATAGCCATAAACTACTTTTTATCTATTGTTTTGCACTAACAGGGTTCTCTTAGAGCACTAACAAATGATCACCAAAGGAACTGGCTTAGAGTTTAAAAGCATCCAACCAGCTCAGACTGCCTTGCAAGGAACAACTGACAAAATCCTTTCCCGTGCCCTGCTTTGCCTTCTCAGACAGCTTATGAATAATCTTAAGGGAAGCCCTCTGAAGCTCCAGAATTTTTCATGCTCCCCTCCCAATATCCTACTTTCTTCACTTACAAAGCAGTGGGTACCTAAGGGGAGGGCAAGCTTTACTTTTCTTTAAAGCATGATCATAAATTGCAGCAGTCCCCCAAAGCAAAAGACTTACTGCTAACCCCATAAAAATGGAAATTTGACTCAGAACAGTTAAAAAAGGGTTTTTGGCGATTGGAAGTTCCGCTTCTTGCTCAAAGGAACAGAAGAGTGGTATATTAATCTTACAACATGGCAGTACCATAGAATTTCAAAAACTGAAATGATATATGCAGGAAAATGAGGAAATTCCACAGGGGACTCTAATTCATATGTTATGGGAGAGATTAAAGAATAATAAATTTTGGAAGGAAGTATTAATGGCTAGAGGGGGCACTGTGAACCTGGCATTCCCTGAAGCCTGGAACTTTGTATACCAAACACTAAAAATGATTTGTGCAGAACAAGGAAACATTAGCTGTTATTCTCACCATGACCAGTTACATACTGTACGAGGCAAGAAGTCCTTTATAATTCAGAACTTCCTTTACAATTTAGAGATTAATAGATAGGATGGTATTTGCCATTATGTGAAATGGCAACCATGTCTGGGAAGAAGAAAGGAGCACTCAGGGTATTTCCCTGCTCTCAGAGAAGGGCTGACCACAATGGTCCTGAACATCATTAGTGATGCTGCTGTGCACTCACAGCAGCAGCTTTCAGCCCAAGCTCTTCACAAACAGCTGAAGTGCTCTGAGAGTGCAGCAAATGTCAGAGCTCTGCCCTGGGTCTGCAGCCGTGCCCTTCTCTGGGGTCTATTTGTTTCCTGCTGTTGACACTGGTACCCTTTGACTTGCAGGCTGAAAACAGTTTCAGGCTTCACATTTGTCTGCTCTGGAGATAAAATTCTTGGCAAAAGGAATAAAACCTCAATTCAAATCAAATTAAACGTGAAAAAAATTGCTGCTTCTTTACCATATTAACTAGGAAATGCTGTATATCCATACATTTTCCACAGAGTTATTCCTGCTGTGTCAGGAGGTCTCTTGGTGAACTGAGGAGACACAAGTGTGAGGCAGCAACCAGCTCCTTGTTCCCAGAACTAGCACAGGACTGGCATTCAGGAGGAGGCATGAAATGTTAGCTGGGGAGTGATGGGACTCTTTCAGAGCCCACTGTCCATCTGACCAGAGCTCTTGCTTCTCCCAGTCTTGTACCTGCAATTAAGGCACTTTAAATTCAAAGAGCAGGAGACCTGCTGAAGGAAAATGTGGGTGCAAACATGCAACTGAAAAGTCCCAAATCAGCCAGCACACACACAGCTCTCCTGCTGCAGGTCACTGTGTGTCCCTACACAAATTCCCTGAAGTGCTGCATGTACCATGGGATACTGGGGTTACCGGACTTATTTTACTGAATGCTGCATTAAATGGTTGCACAAAATCTTGTGTAAATACTAGAGTACAAGCTACAGCTGCCCCTGAGGAGCTTTAACTTATGCACTGTCCCATAAAACTTCCAGGTAGGGAAATAAGTAAAAAGTCTCAATGTTTTCTTATTCCATCAGCCCTTCCTGGTGAAGAATTCTGCACTGAATGTTTCCATTGTTCAATATAGATGGGGGAAATAAGATTAGCCTGAGATGGAATATCCCATTTTCTCATGCAGTATGTTCTCTAGCCAACTCAAGCTTGCTGGTTTGGCAGAATTCAGAGCTCTCTGAAGACGCTGATTTTTTGAAGGCTGACAAAGTTTCATTTGGCAAAAACACATGCATTCCATTCCATCCCCCAGCCTCAGGTGTTCTATGTAAGGGCTAATGTTCTGCCAGAGCATAAAGAACAGCACATCAGAGCCTATTCTGCCAAACATGGCTCTGAACTGCTGCTTCCCTCTGGATGCTGAAGTGACCTGGTCCCTCATTTCTCCTCTCCCCAGCAGTGCAATTGGCCATGGCAGGTTTGTTCCAGAGCTCACAAGTGCCAAGTGGCACTCAGAATGATCAGCTGCAGCCCTCACTCTGGAATCTCTAAAACATAGCTTAGAGAAAAGGCCTGCAAAGCAATCCCTAATGACACACAGGGAACCTTACAAAATACAGCCTTTGGCCCTGTGTTATAACACTGGGGCTGGAGTTCCTGGCAGAGCAAGTGGTGTGGGTAGCCCTGAAAGCAGCAAAGCCAGAGTGCCTGCAGGAGACCAGCAGGGTACAGCAACTGTCCTGCCTGCCTGTGCTCTGCAGAGCCCATCTCTGAGTTCTGCACATGCCTCAGCACGTGGGGAGCTGGGACACCCCACACCAACACACAGAGACATGGAGGCACCTCCAGCCCTGCCTGCTTCCAGCTGGCACAGCACAGGCAGCTCTGGCCAACACTGAATGTCAGGAGGTGCAGAATGAGCAGATACTGCCAGCATGGCAAAGGGAGCATGGGCAGAGCTGCTGCAGCACTGCCAGCATACCACTGGGAGTGAAAGTTAGTGCTGCAGAGCTGGACAGGACAGCCCGAGACGAGGTGGGGAGGGAGAAGAGTGAGGCAGGGCTGGTGAGGCTTCCTTATTGCCCAGAGGGAACTGCCTTCTCCAGCTTCATCTGAGATTTCCAAGTTACACAGAAGCAATCCATAAGCCAGCACTGCAAAATAATTTGCGGAATGCCAGGTGAAATCTTGTGTCCTGGGCTGTGCTCAATGACCCCACTGCTGTGGGTGGTGTCTGTGCTGGCAGCCCCATGTGATGGCAGACCAGACTGCCACAGACTGCTGCCCTTGCTGTGGCACGCAGGGAATTTCTCCTGTCCAGCTCCTGCCTCATTCCACAGAAACTACCTCTTCAAATACAGCCACCCAAATTCAGGTTCTGACAATAAGCACTTAAAAACCTTGTATGCAATATATAATACAGTGCAAGAAACATTTCCTGTGGTACTTTTAGATGATCTGCAGGAATTGGGAATTTATTCTGCATAGTCAGTATAAGTATTTAAATACAACATAACGCACCTTACCCAATGTGTGGGGCAATCCATGTTTCTTATTTGCTGAATGTCTTTTTTTCAGTGAAAAGCACAGATCCGTCTAATCATGTAACCTAAGTGCAGAAATCAACCCTGAAGATTTGGTATCTACTTTGTTGCAAGAGTGGGCAGCATTTTACAGGAAGACAGGAGTAATGAGTAATTCTGTTAATCTGGATGTTGGAATGAATATCTTGGACAGAAGAATTTTTAGATCAACCTTCACAGCACTAAAACTTCAGCAAGTCTCCTTACAATGTGTGCAACACTGTTCAGTTCCAAATGTAACCCGCAAGGAACACATGCATGAATTATAATATATCCACTGGGGAAATCTCTGAAATACTATAAAAAAGAGGGAAATGCATTTTAGGGGTCAGTCTGCTCAACTGTCTGCTTTTAAATACAATTTCATATCAGGAAAAATTAATGGCTTTACTGTAGTTAGTGCTTAGATATTACAAAGAGAAAAAAAACCAAAACAACTTCTACATGCTTTCACTACTCTGCAAAGAAAGGAGAGGATTATAATTTGAAAATGTCTTTTAAAGTTATCAGTGCCTTGAATTCTAAGGAGTATAAAAATACTGTACAAACTTCTAATTCCAACAGATTCACAATAATTAAGCAAAGATGCCCAAGGAAGACTAACATACCACTAAGGCAGAAAGTGTTGTCTCCTCTGCAATATTACATTAAACCAGGAGACATTCTGCACTCCATGGAAGGGCTCATGGATCACAGGAAAGGAACTTTGTCTTTTCCAGAAAAAAATTCAGGTCTAGCACTTAGATAATAAAATCTGATGCAAGTAAATGTAAGTATTGTTATCCCCCTGAAGCACAGAGCTGCCCAGCAGACATCCCAGGCAGCAGAGTGCTCCTGGCCACAGCCACATGGCACTGAGACCTCCAATGCCCACGCTGCACCTCCTCCTCTCCTGGTACCAGGGCTGCCCTGCCCAACACTGGCAGCTTTATGCAACTTTAGGGTGAGAGCACAGCCTCCAGGCAAGGCAAGCCCCACAGCTGATGCAGAAGTCCTCTCCAAACCACAGAAATGCAAGTGGCCAAAGACCAAATCTGTTTTTCAATGTTCTTCCCAATTTCCCTGCTTTCACCTCTGAGTGATTATCCTCTGGCCAACTTTCACTTGGCTGCTGCTTTTCTGGAGTTTGATGGATCTCATCATGAGGACATTGGGAAGGTACATCATGGCCATTTCCTTCCTGTCATTTCTTTGGCTCTGATTAGAACCTGCTCCCACAAGCACCTCAGCTCCTGCCACTCGAGAGCAGAAGCAGCCTCTCTGCAGCCTGCAGGAAGCATCAATCCCTGCAGGAGTGGAGGTGCTCAGTGGGACCTTGCTGTGCAGCAGTGGAGTTGCTCAGTGGGACCTTGCTGTGCAGGGGTGGAGGTGCTCAGTGGGACCTTGCTGTGCAGCAGTGGAGCTGCTCAGTGGGACCTTGCTGTGCAGGGGTGGAGGTGCTCAGTGGTACCTTGCTGTGCAGCAGTGGAGCTGCTCAGTGGGACCTTGCTGTGCAGCAGTGGAGCTGCTCAGTGGGACCTTGCTGTGCAGCAGTGGAGCTGCTCAATGGGACCTTGCTGTGCAGGGGTGGAGGTGCTCAGTGGACCCTGCTGGCAGGGAGCAGCTGGCACAGCAGCAGTGGAGGTGCTCAGTGGACCCTGCTGGCAGGGAGCAGCTGGCACAGCAGCAGTGGAGGTGCTCAGTGGACCCTGCTGGCAGGGAGCAGCTGGCACAGCAGCACTCACCTCGTGCAGGGTGCAGCTCAGTGATGCTCTCGGTGGCTTCATCGTCCGAGTCTTCAGTGGCCACCACCTTGTACCTCTTGCTGCTCTGCTTGTTCAGCACATGAGGGACCTGCAGTGCAGCCTCTCTCTCTGCAGCCAGGTCCAAATCCTGCTGGGCAAGGTGGGCCCTCAGCTGCCTGATTTCAAACTAGAGGGAAAAACAATACCACAAACTGTTGTCATGTGAGCATGGCCAGAAGTTTCTATGCTACAACTGGGGACCTGTCTCTCATTTTATCACTAAACAGTCTGGTAAAACAAATAGTGTGCTTGAGCCAGGGCATGAGTCCAAGCTGCTGGTGCCCTCCCAGAGCCTAGGGGAGCTGGACCATTGCTCACATAATCTAAGGACAATGACTGCCTCATGCTGGTCTTCTGTTTTGCACAGCTGTGTCCTGAAGGTAAGATTTTGGACACTTTTAGCAAGTCTTACTGCTCAAGCTCATGTAACCTTGATGGAAAGAGACTGCTTTTAACAGGCATTTAGGGAGCTAGGTTCATGACAAATATCCCTAACAGACTTTGTAATGGGGCTGCCAGTGGAGGGCAGGTTCTCTGAGCAGCACTCCCTCACTAACTAGACAAGGGGAGGATGCTACAGTCCTCTGCTGAAATCTCCTGTACTCAGCAGCGTGCAGAAAATCCTGGGGAAGGTTTCCACCTTTCTGGCCATTCCTCTCAAACATGGTAAAGAATTTCAGCTGCCACAAGGGGATTTGCTCATGACTGGTGCTATAAAGCAGACACCTGACAAAAAGAAGATACTGGGTACAATGTGACTGAGGGATACAGCAGATTTCTCTTTTTGATGGCCATGCATATTCCACAATGCAGGAAGGAAAACAGTTCTTTTGGAGAGGCTGCAAAGATACTTCAAACCCCCACAGAAGCAGGACAAAACTCCCTGTGCCACGCAGCACAGCTGTAGAGCTGCAAGAAGAGTTTCTCTTTAAAAAGAGTAACTCTTTAAAATCAGTAGTACAGCAGTGACCAAGGCATGTCTAATTCCAGAGTTTGAGAGGGAAACACAAATGAGGTGAATTTAAATTGAAACATTTAAATGTGACACTGCTATGCCTCCCCTGGTTGAGGGCCTGAAGGGCCAGGACAGAGCAGGGCACAGCAGCTGCCACTCCACACTCACAGCACACACAGAACTGCCTCCTCCATGCTGGAAAACTGGTGTGGAACAGCCCTGGCTGTGCCTCTCACCCCTCAGATGTGACCCAGATCTGCTTTCCTGGCAAGATTTTGGAACCCATCACCACACCCTGCTCGTTCTACTGCAGTCAGACATGGTGCAAACACCAGGGAGGGAAACAAGAAAGAATTTCCACAGATTTAGGAAAGAAAAAGGGATTCCAGTTTGTCACACCTGGAGACTATCTGCTTTCCCTGAGCATCTGAGAAGGAACCAAAGTACCTGGAAGGGCCATTGCAAGACTCAAATCTAGAAAGCCAAAGAGCAGTTCAAGCTTTCCAGATCCCATTCAGAGCAGCTAATCCAGGGCTCTAACAAAGCCCAGAGCTTTTCCTCCATCTGCAGTTCAGTGCACCGAGGCCTGGCAGCTGCAAGCAGCTGGATGCAAGTGCTCACTGCTTTTAACCAAAGGTCTTCTGGCAGTAGCAGTCAGGAGTCAGGTGGAATCAGCAAATGTCAAAATACTGCCCTGCTCCCTGATTTCCTGCAATGAGGCCTCCATGGCAGATCCCTGCAGGTTGTTATTGTGTTAACCTATTGCTAGGAAGAACAGGCACTGCTGATCTGCTCCCAGCCAGCCTGAAGCATCCTAAGGCTCAAGGTACTTTGCCAGTATGAATAGGGAATTTCAGCTTTTATCCTTGACTTGGAAAAAACAAAGAACCACAAGGAATACCTTACATTCCACCTTTAAAGGAAGAAAGATACCCTTCCAAACACTCCTTTGGTTTAATGGAAGAAATGCACTCAAACATGGCAGGCAAAAAATAAAATCTGAGATTTCTTTTTTTTTCACGTAGTCTAGCTAAAACATAATTTCTGTTCTTCTACATTTCACCCTTCAAAAGCATTCACATGCATCAGAAAAAGAAAAAACTGTTATTAAAATGCTTAATTCTGGCCTATAGCTACGGTATGATTTCCTTCTTTCATGAAAAACGAAAAATTTAGCAGATATTTTTTAACATAAATAGACAGAGCTAGCTAAAAGTCAGCTCAATAAACACGTCTGCATCAGACCCAATTTCAGGAGCTTCAGCATTTACAAAGATTTGCTGAGCACTGTAATAACGAGAAGCCTGAATGCATCACTGTGTTGTACAGGTGTGAAGAAGCAGCAGCCCAGAGCAGAACGGGGGGGAGCCCAGGCTCCTGCTGTCGTCCCCAGTTTCTGGGGACACAGTGAGCATTCCAAAGGGCAGAGGTTACGGGCAGTACCCAAACCCGGGGCGGGCAGGGCCCGTGAGTCGTGCCGGGCCACGCTCGGGTCCGTCCGTCCGTCACCGGGACACACGGGCCCGCAGCGCCGCTCTGCTGCCACCTACCGAGAAAAGCGGGGACCGCAGCCGCGCCACCAACCGCGGGACACGGCGGGAACGGGGACACACAGTGGGCACGGGGACACAGGGATACAGCGGGAACGGGGGCACGGGGACACAGCGGGAACGGGGACATGGGGACACAGCGGGAACCGGGACACAGCGGGCACGGGGACACAGCGGGAACCGGGACACAGAGGGAACCGGGACACAGAGGGAACCGGGACACGGGGACACGGAGGGAACCGGGACACACAGTGGGCACGGGGACATAGCGTGCACCGAAACACCAGGCACAGGGACACAGGGGACACAGCAGGCACAGGGCACCCTGTCACAGACACTGAACCTCGGCACTGGTTTCACCCTGCCACAGACACTGAACCAGAATTTTTGTTCATAAAATGCATGGACCTACAGAGGAGATTGGCTTGGTAGGAATTGTTTCCTAACAGTTATCCCAGGATCCTGCAGATGCTGGAATACTCAAAGCAAGCCCCTAAAAACACAGGTTAGGTCTAACCCAACCATATGATCTAACCCTTAGGGTGTGCTCCTTACAGGCTCCTAGGTTTCTAGGCACGTGTTTCTATCTACTGAAGATTATATTGCACACGGACCTCAGGCAGCTCCAATGTGTACAAGAGCTGATGAGATTGCTCTGACTGCATTCAGCAGCCCAGAGCAGCTAAAATAAATCACTAGGAGGTATAAAATATAACAGTCTTTCCAAGTTAAAATTCTGGGCCAAGGTAACACGTGAAATTCCTGTTTGCAGTCGAGCTGATATAGGGGTCTGAGTGTACACCTGGACCAGCAGAGCCGGACTGTGGAAGCCACAGTTTGTATTTCCAGGTACACCATCCTTCCCTCAGCCTGCAGGGCAGGAGCATATTGCACATAGCATCAGAGGACAAAAAAAGACATAGAAACCTAAACACATGCTTTGATTAGTTTAAATTAACTCATAGCTATCAGGTCTGGAAAAACCTTGCATATGTTACAGAGAGCCAGTGAGCAAAAAAAATGTCATGTGGAAGGCAACTTGTGACCCAGGAGACAAAGGTAAACCACCTCCTGACTCACGGTAATAACAAACAGAGCACTCGTCCACTTTAAGCTGCTACTGCCTCTATTTACCAGGACATCTATGACATTTGTGTTCCTTAATCACACATGCTTTGGTAGCTTTTGGTGGGTATTTACCAATAAGTTCCAACATACTTATAATGGAAAACGTATTTTTGAAAACTTTATGGAATCTCAGCATAATCTAAGCTGAAATGGAACTGGGATAATCATCTTGTCCAACACCTGGCTTAAAGCAGTTCCATTCTGCTCAGGTTGCTGAAAGCCTGTCCTCTCCTGACTGTCTACACAGCACCACCTCCCTGCCAAGCTGCTCCAGTGCTTGCCCATTCTCACCATGGAAATGTTTGTTCTTGTATTTCACAGAAGTCTGTACATTCCATGCTGGTGTACTGTCACTGTCACCTCTCAAATTTGTCTCAAACCCAACCACGATGGAGCTGAGACAGCAACAAAGCTGTAACACGTGGCTGATGTGAAAATACACTTCTTGCCAAAAAAATGGGAGATACAAAATGTTTTATAGAAAATTAGTAACTGGATTGTCTGGCATCAAGAGAAAAGTTCAACGTTGGGAAATTTAAACTTACCATTTTCAAAATCTGTTACATGTCCTCTTGCAGCACAAAGCTGCCAGTATTTTGTCAGGAAACAAACCAAAAAGAATTATGGGGCACTCCTGTGCACTTCCTCACTCAAATAATGCCTTAGGTGATTATTTCTAAGCAGGTAAATTGACAGAGCTACCCTGAGCTCTAGATAACATCTTTCACATGCCTCGTTTTATTAAGTGGGCCACCCATCCTAGCTGGTATTTTACAATACACATGTAAGGGACTTACATGAGTGAATCATGGAGTACTCCTCTTTAATGGTCTAACAACAGAGTAGGATTGACATGGCTTCAGTGAGATCAATGAACATTTAAGCCAGAAGCTTACATGTGTCTAATGCAGGAGCAATAACTTGGCTCAATTCTATTAGTGCTGTCTGTACAGAATGCCCTACCCTAAAACTCATCTGCCACTGGGATACAATCCAATGTTTATTTCCATTAGTTTAGCCATTGTTGGTAACAATAAAAATCAGGAGACAGTTGCAAACTAATGATTTACGGGTAGAATAAAACACAGGATGACCTTGGCTGCCTTCCATTCACCAAGAAAATGACTGGTAGTTAGAAATAAATTAAAATTATTGCAAGAGGATAGCATACGTTATTTCTTCGATAGGTAATTTTATCAGCTAAATAGCCCTGTCATTAAACTGGCAGCTGTTGTACAAATTATATTCCAAGATAAAAAAAGAAATTACAGCTTCCATAGCTTGTGCAGGGTTCAGAGTGCTGAAAGCTCCAGTTCCATAGGAACAGACAGAAAAGGAGCTCTGGTGCGATAAGGCTGAGCACACACTCTTGGCTGGGCTGTGTTCAGCTGAATTATTCTTATGGAAGCTAAGCAGAAAAGATCAGGTAAGTGTATCTATTATCAAATTGAACAAATGGAAATTCCTTCACAGGTTGATTCCAGAGGAAAGAAGCAATCTTCCCTGACTGGAATTCGTAGCTAATGAAACTTTAGAACTTTGTTTTGCAATTTAAGTTATTCTGATAAAACAAAACTATCAGCAATATACTCTGCATATTTTTGATAGTGACTGCAGTGAGACTTCTTTTCCTTTTACCTTTACGCATTTTTAAAATTCCCTCCTGCTCCATCCCTATTTAACAACCTCTTTTTTTGCCAATGGAGAATAAATAAAAAGCAAACTATTCAAAAAGTTGCACTGGGGTACTACAGAGAACACAGTGGTGGTCTGTGCAAGTATAATTTATAAATATATTCTGGTTTTCACATGCACAGCTAACCAAAAAGCAACATGTGGAAACAGTTTCCATGTTTCTCCAGTGTCAGTCAGGAATGGAAATGTACTTTATAGTCCTGATACCCCACCACTGGTCAAAAAAACCCCACAACGGACAAAACAAAGAAAATTCAAAAAAGATAAAGGGAGGTTGTATCTTTCCTGATTTTAATTTTTAAAACAGAAATTCTGGTTTTGTCTGCCTAGCATTAAGCACCAGCTTCAAATCAGCATGGGGCTTCTCAGAGAATTGGCCACCAATTACTTTTGTTTTAAATCCCAAGCAAAACAGGCTATTTTTCCCAATTCCTCTAATGAAGTAATTAATACTTTGCTTGAAACTTTAAAGATCATTTCATCTGCATAATAAGCCAGACCCTGAGAATTCTAACCCCAAGTGCCTGAGCAGCAGCAAAGCAGAAAGAAGCCCAACACAGGATCTCAGGAAAGGAAGGAAACCTTTCCAACAGGAATGTTCTCAGCCCCATCTCTAACAATGGAATAAATGCAAATCCCCAGTGTGGTCACAAAGGATCAGTGCCTGCCTGCACTGCTGGGGTTCAGGGAACCACGGTGACTTGATCTGCCCTGGCACAGCTGGCAGCACAGACAGGGCAGCCTGGAACCCGCCTGGCTGCTGCTCGGCTCTGGGCACAGCCGGACCACTGCAAGCAAAGCTTCCCTCACAAACAGACAAGCCCAGGGAAACAGCACAAACAAGCAATCCTTTAGAAAGCTCAGGAAAGATGATCAAATGAAAAAGAGAGAACCTGGCAGAATTTAAATACCATTAGAAGCCACTTTTGCCATCAGATGCTGTACACAACGTTAATGTGAATATTATAATGGTGACAACTTGTTCTTGACTGAATTATGAAGCTAATAATTTATAAATAAAGGATGCAGTAATTGAGTCAATGTGTTATGCTAACTGCAGCAAATTAGTACATTTACCTGATATTATACAGCTGAGACAGTTGTTTGGCAGCAAGTCAGGCCAGTAAGAGGGATTAGAATGCTGTCATCTTTCTATAGACTGTATTTTTCCATAGCAGATGACACTTGAAAGCTGCAAGAGAACCTGCTTTGTTTCTCATTTACTCCTCTCCCAGTGCAGTATTTCTTTCTTTGATGTACAGGTGGTTGTAACCATCAGAGCTTGGATTTAGGGCTATTCTGGTCACACTTTCAGGAGCACCTGGCTCAGAACAAAGAGAAGAAACAGCTGCTCCTGAACCCCACGAGGGATAATACGCCCACCTTTACACAGATCATGAAAGAGTAACACCAACAATTGTTTAGAGATTGAGAGTGTTATCTGGCTATGTAGTAAAGCTCCTAAAAACTAATGTTTTACAATTTATGATTGTCAAGACCTTCACTATCGTCTGACAGACACAATACTGCACTGGGACTCAAGAACTCATTGATTGCTTAATGGGTTTGGTGAAGGGATAACCCTCCCTTGTAAAATGGGATGTGTACCACTCACATGGCCATTCCACAACCTTGACAAGTTGTCAAGGATCATTGTGCAAAGGAGTTATGAAGAGGACTGCAGTTTTATCACCAAAGACACCTATATAGTTGGCACTTACTAATTTTTGGCAGAAGCCAAGCCTTAGAACTTTGTTATAGTCGATATGAGTGACTCAAAACCAGTGCTATGAAATGACACAGTGTCTACAGCTCTTCCTCTTGCATCTCAGAGACAAGGCAACTCACCAGCAGCAGCAGAATTCCAGGCTGAGATCCAGGACACCTGGACCTAAACCTAAAAATCCACTTGGGGACCTAAACATTGATGGGTTTGTATTTCAAAAGTACCTGCCGCAAGCCAGGAGAGGTAGTTGAAGCTAGAAATCTCCAGGATATATTTGGGCTATATCTCACAGCTCCCCTTTCAGCGAAATAAGAAGTAAATCACTGGGGATCATGCTGTTGTGGTCTGATGGTCACTTCAACACTCACTTATCCCGAACCTCAACATCCATCCCTTCTTTCTACTGCAAAGCAAGTTAATCAGGAACTTATTTGAATAAGACAAATGGCAAAAACTCCTGGCTCATTGCCCCAAAGATAGTTTTACACCTTTTTCATGTAAAATATATTCATTTGAGATATTTCAAACTTCACCTTTCCTTGCCTCTAGACTGAATCACTGAACATTTGGGGGCCCAGGAAGAGTCTTAAATCTTGACTTGCTTCCAGGAACTGGAAGCTTCTACTGCAAAATTTTGAGCTTGCCAAGAGTCTGTGACTGACCTACAGGGAAGCTGCCTTTTGCATTTAAAACAGGGAAATTAATTTGTTTTTGACTGCACATCCTTTTCCAAGGAATACTAGCTGCAGTCTCCAACAATGGCTTTGTATGTTAGTCCTATGTCAAGCTAGCTGCACTCATTCAATAAATGACACACTGGAACCATTTTTCTTTTCTGTTGCTCATATTTGTTTTCCTCACCTCAGAAAACACAAGCCCAACAGCAGAGGCAGCTGGCTGCTGTTTGACAAACACCATGCTGACAATATCCTGGCTGCAGCTATTGCTTCCTAAGCACTGAGACCTGTCACCCCACAGCACAAGTCCCAGTGGTCCTTCTCAAAGCTCAGCTTGCATGAAGTACATGAACTGTTTGATTTGCCCTGACAAGATATGCGTAAATAAAGACAGAACTGAACTTTACCCCTTGTTCTTGGCAGATCTGGGTTAGTCTTTCCAGCTGCTCATCTTGAATAACTTTTGCCTTCTCATACTGCTGAATCATCATCTCCATCTCCACTTTCACTGGAAGGACGTATGCTGGAAAACACAAATAACACTTAAAGCAACCCAGCTGTGATTTGGTTTTTTATCAGAAAGAAAACCTTTACAGGCCAAAGAACATCACCCCTTTCCCTTCCATCTAGAGAACTGAAGTATTTCCAATAGAAGCAGCACTAGAGCACTTTTTTCAGGGAAATGCAGGGCTAGGTGTTGTTTGGTCAGACCTCTATCTGCCTGGCTGGACTGAAATGCATGCTGCCTGCTCTTCCCAGATTCCATGCTAGTACAGCACTTCCCCAGTGTTTACCACAGATTTCCTGAATTGCTGGGTAGGAGGATTTTCTCTTTAGAGTCAGTCCCATTCCTTCTAAACTTGAACAGCACAGCTCCCTCAGGAAAATAACTATTCCAGAGCCATAACCATTTAATTCCTAGACTTTGTGGTAAGAAATCAGTCCTTAATGGACACAGCAGACTAAGAAAGATATTTTGAAGAAACAAAAAGGGCATTTATCTTCTATGGCTTTTCAAGCTACAGCCCAGTTTTCAATACGTTTTCTGACTGGCTCCAGAAATTTTGCTCCTGTCTTCACTATGGCAAACTCAGACTGATCAGAAAAGCTGGTCAATACATATTGTAATTAATGTTTTCTGAAGGTACATAAAATCCTGAAATTTTCTTTTATGCTTCAATCAGAGGGCTACGACCTCTCCTAAACTCTGAATACAGAGTTTCCTGAGATTTAAATCCAAAATAACAACTTAACTCTGATTTTTCACACATGAGCAAAATTTATTTCTTTCCCCTAAGCTGCCTGAAGCTGCTGAGCACACAGTAACCTACACTGAAGTCCTTGCTTCCAGGCCCAGCCATGGACTCTGCCCTCTGCAACCTTGACTTGCTGGGACCTTTTCATCTCCCCTGGCACATCCCCACAGAGGTCTGTGCAAAACACCACCAACATACACTTCATTTCCAGGATGTACAGCACTGCAGAGAGCACCTCCAGCTGGGAATCCCCAGGGCAAGAAAATCCTCCTGCAATCTGACACAAAACTTACTTACTGACAAAAACTTAGAAAACAAAGTCCCAAGGCAGAGTTGGCTGTATGGTTATGGGAAGGGTGCAGCAAACATCAGCAAAGCAGACTGGATTATTTTGCAGAATCAGGAATGACATCTGATGGCAAGAGACACGAAGCAGGTCAGAGCATTTACTTTACAGGACAGGGGATGGGAAGGTACCTAACAGGAAAATAAACCAATGAATCATAAAGGCTCCTAGGGAGCAGGAGATACAGCCATGATCTCCAGACCTACTCTCCTCCATGGGAGTCAACTCTCTCCTGTTCAGTGCCAGCAAAATGTAAGAGAAAGGACAATGACAGGAACAGTGGTAGCAATCAATCTTTCAGTATTTTAAAACCTCTTTTCCCAGCCTGCCAGGTGATGCTTGGAGTCCCAAAGTGATCCCCACTCACCATCAATGATCCTCTTCACTCTCCATATGCGCAGAGTGATGATAAGGCTGATGGCGGGTGGGGATCACTTTGAGGCCACCATGGGTGCCAAGGACAAGATGATGACAGCACCATCAAACACCTGGATGGAGATCAGCTTTTTAAACGTTTCCTTAAAATCACATCCCCGCTGTTACTCTCTGACATCTCAAAGGACTCCCTCTTTGCCCAAAAAGAATGCAATCATGGTATCTGTTTGAAAGGGATATGAGAGGTGGCCAAGCCACAGAAAGGCTGCATCCTTTTTAGGTAGCACAACAGAATTCCTCAGTGCTTTTTATGAGGTGAGGAGAGAAACTGTGGTGGAAGGGCAGGGGAAGAGAAAGGTATTTGGAAATACTGGCCAAAATCCCCCAAGGAGAAGTGATAGTCTAAATGTTATGACAGCCAAAGAGTTTTATCGTCACTGGTATTTATTACCTGTTACTTGGCATAATGTCATCTAAAAAAAAAAGATGCAGTCCCTGCCCATAGATCTTACTGTCTAAATGAAGAGATCAAGAAGACAAGTAGAAAAAGATGGAGCCAAGAGAGCTGCTGGCTGCTGGCCATGCAGTGGCTGCACACCTCATGTGGGAATGGCTGTGCACCCAGACACAACGGCTACCTGCTCTCACGGCTATGGGGCAGCGAGGCTCGCGAGGAGTCTGGCAATTGGGACTGCTCAGAATGATTTATGTGACACTGGCTGCATTGGGATTAGATCAGAAAAAGCAATTGTGCAGAGCATTAGACAGAAATGAGGCAGTACATGTGTTTCAGAGCAGAGTGGCAGCAGGCAGTGCCTGTCCCACACTGGCCTAGCACGGCAGAACAGAGCACCACGTTCTCATTCCTGCTGAGACCCTCCCTGCTGCCAAGGCCCACTGATGGACTGTCTGCATAATGGGGCAGGGCATGGATTTTTGTAAGAGCTACTTATTCAGAACGGTGTATAACTATTCAGTGTATTGAAAACAGATATTTCTTACTGCAGCCACTCAATGGGCAGTAAAAAAAAAAAATCACTATTCCAAATTACCAAAATGAATTATCAGAAACTGCTGCACTTAGCCTTAATAATAAGAAACCCTAAATCAACTATTTAAGTTTCATTTTTTTTAGCAAAACAAGTTAAAATGTTAACAACCTCAGTACAAAAATATGCAAGTCTCTAGACTAAGCTCCAAGAACACCCAGATTATGTTCTGGCTCTTCCTGCACAGTAGTGGTTGATGAAGCAGTATCAAGAAAGAGCTTCTAATTTTCCCAATCTCCAGATTTCTGCTCAGATTTGGATTATGTATTATTTACAACACATGAATTTCCTTTTCTTTTTCTACAAGAATATGCACATTCTACCTTACTTTTAATTTGAGGTACTAATTACAGTGTTTATCAAAACAATTTAATTATAAAAATGGGGTTTTTGCCAAACTAGTATTTACTGCCAGGAAACTACATGCAGTTTTTCAACTAACTCAACTAATTTCAGCTCAATGATGGCAATGGGGATATAAAACTCAGGTGACAATTTTTACATCTCAGGGTAGCCGTATGACCAGTCAGACCAGCACAGCTCTAACAACAGAGCAAGAGCTCTAACATAGAGCAAGAAGGCCAAAGTCCCTCCCTTCATAAAATATTTTCAAATATTGCAATCTTCTGAGTCTCTCGTGGAAAAAGGGACTACACCACCCAGCTATGGATAATGCACATAATGAGAAGAATGTGTATTTTTATCTGCCTTAAAAGATTGTATTGCACCAGGTTAATAACAAAGCCATCCAAAGCAGTTCTTCATGGTCTTACTGGGGCTGCCTGAAAAACAGTACCAAGAGAGAGCTTACCTCTATTTTGTTTTCAATGTAATCCCATATGCCAAGGACCACAATCCTCAAAATAGTCTAGTAAAATAGAATAGGAGGGAAAAAAAGATTATGAATGTTACTGCAGTCTTAGATAAATATTTAGTCCTTTACCTATTTAGGGAATAATTTTTTGTCTCATTTAAGCACTATACATTTCTTCTAAATAATAATCAGGTCCTAGAAATAGCACATTCAAATGCTCATCAGTCTTTCCCTCTTCCTAAAATTATGATTTCATATTTGTGATTTAGATTACAACCCTCTCCACTCTCCTGACCCAAGCCTATATAAGATCCACCTTGGGGTCCCTTCAGTCAAAATGGGGGGAAATTCACTTTTCTGGCCACCTTTGATATGCCAGTGCTTACTGATTCTCTAAGAGAAGAGGCCCTGTCCTGATGCCTGAAGACTGACATTTCATCAGCCTGAGGAGCAGATGCTCTTCACTGGAGTCAAAGCCAGTTGCTTTATTATAAGACCCCAGAAAGTCATGGGATAAGTGAGAAAAATATTTCTGTGATCCTTCTCTATGAAGCAAAACAACAATAAGTAGCCTCAACAGCTAAAAACGAGGAACAAAGAAAGAACACAGAATGAACCAGTGATGAATTCCTATTAAAAAAATTCAATGGCACTTTTCCTAATTTTAATTTGGCATTCAGAAGACACAGTAAAAGAAAAAAAATCCATCAGTCAACTTGGGATTGATATTTGAACTCACATAAAATAGGTAGGGATGTTTCCTGCCAACAGGAACAAGGTCAGATTTTGACAGACATGAGGAGCCCACCTGCAGCTGGGAGCCTTACAAAGACCACCAAAATGCCACTGTCTCCATTAAAGAGCAGCATAACGACTTAGAGCTCAGCAGGACTGCATATGAGGGGTGACCATGCCCAGAACTGTGCAGAAAAAAGTGGCTCTGATGAATACATGTATCTCCTCTTCACGACAAACACAAATATGAAATCCCAAGAACTCTGAATTCATGCCAAGCACACCAGCAGTACCCAATTGCAGAACAACTCTGAAAGGCTCAGTAGGGTTCCTGTGTGTGGTTCTGCCAACCCCAGGAGCCCAATGGAATCTTCTGGCATGACTGTTCTCCATTCTCCTGGCACTGCAAACCTGGATCACTGCACCCATCCAGGGACACTGCTGGGAGGCAGCTGGTGCTTCCAGAGCCCAGACCCCTGCACCACAGAGCAGGAGAGTGAAGCACCCACACCTCTCAGAAATGGGGGATACAAAGGCCAAGGCTGCCTGAGGAAGGGAGGCACGAGCCAGAAGACAAAACACAGCGTCCTCTTTCCTCTACAAAAAGTGATGATACTCTAAACAGACAGCAAGATCTGCCCGTGCTGCTGCTCTGTACTCCTAAAAACAATGCACTTCCAAAGCACTTTACAAATGCAGCATGGGAGCAACAATAACCTATATCCCCAAGGTTTATTGATTATGTGGAGGAAGAGATGCACAAGGGCAGGTTCTCAAGTCCCTTAATGACCCCAAACTGACCAGCACAATGTGATGTGACCTAGGTTGTGAATTCCCACAACCTGCATTTGTCAGCTGACTGCACATTGGTACATTAGGTAATTTTAAGTACTTTTCTGCTTGCACAGTTAATATCTGATTTACTATTCTGAGTCACTGTGTGAAATCCCTCTGTAGTGTGAAGGAATCAGCAGGAGCAGCACAGGAGGGGAAGGTGGCCCATCAGCACAAGGCAAAGGAGAGCACTTCAGGGTGGGGAAGGAATTGGGCAGGAGAAAGACAGGATGGAGGAGGCTGGAAAATGTCCTTAGAAAAGCCCTCCCTCCCTTCCACTGCCACAGAACCTATCTGTTACAGAAGCTCCAGAAACTCTATAGATTAACTTTTTGTCTTTTTGATATATCCCATAAAACCAAATATTTATTGAAAGCTTTCCCAGAACACCTTATACCCAATGTGTAATTTATAACCCCTCTCATCAGGGTCACCCACAGAGGCCTCAGCTCACCCAGTGCTTAGAAGAACCCTCTTTTGCCATCTCCTGGTGTGCCTGTACCCAGCTCCAGCATGAGCTGTCCTAGCACACACTGTGCCCAGGCCACCAGAGCCCAGAGGAACTGCTACCATGCTTAAACCAACACATCCTCCTGTTCCCAGGGCACAGGCACTCTCCCTACACAGATTCTCTTAACCAAAGCTCTGAAACTACAGACCCCAGGTCACCACCACCCAGCAGAACCCACCCCATCCCTGCACTCTGGGACTGCTGGGGCTTCACCAGGAAATTCCCTGCCCAAGGCTGGGGCCATGAACAGACACAAACACACTGTGCTCTCTTACTAACACTACCAGCACATCACATACCCAAACACATCTGTGCACAGACTTGCACTTCTATTTCTTCTATACTCTCACCATCTTAATTCTTAGTATACAGAGAAAACCAAAGAGTTTTCAACTGGCAATTCTGTGTAGATTTGAAAGGGCTTTTGAGGCATGGGAATGGCTCACAGGGACTACCAGCCATGCAGAGTGCCCAGGAACTGGGCAGCCCTGCACCACAAGCTACCTCTGGGCATGGTCACACAAGCACTGGCACTTCTCTGTGAGACAGCTGGTGCAGGAGGTGCTGCACTGCCACTATCAAGAGCTGAAAGCACAGATGAAGCACTGTCAGAGCACACTGTAAGTCAGGGGTAGTGTTAGAAAGGAAATGGGCACACTGGCATTTCAGGCAGATGTCCAGCTAGATTTCCAGAACTTTACAGAACCTTTTTCCATGGCAACTACTTCTCCGTGAAGCCAGAAAATCACTTAGTAGAGAAATTTACCAGTATATTAAGGTTTATTTTATATACACTAGCAAAAAAAAGCCTAAATTTACCTTTATAAATCATATTAATTTATAAAAGCTGTATCTTTGTTCCTAGATCCCACTACTCAATCCATTAAAAAACCCCAAACATACAGCAATGAAGTGCATTTACACATCATGAGAAAAGTTGTGTGCACATGGAATAAAAGTAAACACACAGAAGAGAAACCACAGCTTACAGAAGATTAACAGAAGATTATCCTCTTTGCTCTCAGCTCTTTGAAGCTCACAAATAATACAACAAAAGTCATGTAACTGAGTTTCTCTAACAGAAATTATGAATTTGTTAAGGGAAAGACATTTTTTTAATTAGTTCTGCCATCGAGAATGCTTTTCTTTTTTAACTGAACCTTAACAGCAGTCTCCCTTTGGAAGCTTTATTCCTTTCAAGGGTTGCTATTACCAAGCA
The DNA here is from genome assembly GCF_029582105.1 of Oenanthe melanoleuca. Classification (NCBI taxonomy): domain Eukaryota; kingdom Metazoa; phylum Chordata; class Aves; order Passeriformes; family Muscicapidae; genus Oenanthe; species Oenanthe melanoleuca. The sequence goes on from NC_079344.1 coordinate 18,728,442, forward strand.
GAAAAGGGGCAGGTTACTATGAACACTTCCTTTAAACATATAGGATGAGGAAAGCCTTGGAGTTTTTTCTCCAGTGAGACACAACTCATGAAACACATGGTTTCTCAGCTGGGAGCCCAGACTTGCTCTACTCAATCTGAGAGCTCATTTTGTGGACACACATGCTGGAAAAAAGCTGTGATTTGGTGCTTGCCTAATTTTGAGCACACCAGACTTGGTTCCTCCCAGGGAAAACTTCAAGTACTTCCCTCCAGCAGAATGCCTGTGTGCTGGGCTGGCTGCAGCACACACAGAGCAATGAAAACAGCCACTACCAGGGAACCCCATTCTTGCACTCATCTCACCAGCCCCAGTGAAAAGCAGAACTGAACAGCAGCCACAGAACCACAGACTTGTGGCAATGGGATAGACCTGTTAAGAGCAGACTTCAATCCACGTACCAAAACTCTGGGACATTCCCCATCTTCCTTTTCTCAGCCAACTAACAGCAAGAGTGAATTTGCCCTCTTGAGAGGGTACAACCCTGGCCCTGCATTGCTGTTGATACTGGGATTTCCCCCAATGCCTCTCTCTTCTCTTCTGTCTGGGTAACATTTGGTGCACAGACAAATCACAGTGATGTATGTAAACCGAGACAAACATACACAATCATCACACTAGTAAATCCTGCTCAAATACTTGGAAAAAAGCAAACAAAGCTGATGTGCACTTCACTTGAATGTGGACATTTTAATGCTGGAAAGTCACTGAAAGTGACAGAGAGCATAAAATGAGCAAAGTACCCTTAAGGCTTGTGGCTGTAAGACAAGCCTGGGGAAGCAGGAAGATGCTGTGAGAGCAACTACTCAGCTCTGCTGGCAGCTGCTCTGGTGGCATTTGCCAGCTGCTGGCATGTTTAGCCCCCTCATTTTAACCAAGCAGAAAGTCAGTGCCTGTTTAACTTCAACTCCACTGCAATTACCTGCAATGCTTTCAGAGCACCACCTTTGATCAGTTGTATTCTCCCCAAATATTCAGATTTTGTGCTGAAAGTTTTATGGGTCTTATTAACTCCTGAATAAATTTCTTTGTTCTTTAAGCTGAAGCCTTTCTGAAGAATGGTGTACCTATACTTACAACTAATGGGAACCAAATTACAGAATAAACAGCAAACATCCAAACTTAGAAGAGGGTACCTGCTATGGAAACAACTTTTTTTAAACACCAGAAACCCTGAATCCTTGCTTTGAGTTGAAACACAATAACTGACAGATTCATCAATCCTCAGCAGCTGCCTGTTACATCCAGGTAACCTAATTAAACCTGCCCATCTCTGGAATATCATTCTGGCATGAACAGCCACAGACTGCAGAATCTCACTATAACACATCATCTTCTCAACAAATGATCCCAAAGCTGACTCATGGTATGGGAACCAGTGGGAAAAAAAATCCCCTGAAGGGACCAAACGAGTAAATAAAGATGGATGAAAAAAAAAAAAAAAAAGTGCCATTTGCAATTTTTGCAGTATTTTGTAACCTCTTGGGAAAAAAAAATTACTTGGATGACTGAAAATTATACTCTGTTTTTCCTCTCTTAAGACACAATTCAACATGAATTCAATCTGGCACAAGGCCAACCCCAGCAAACCCAGCAGAAAGATACACCTGAGCTCTTTCCCAAACTGATCTCCGAAGCACATCCAGTTGCTCTGTGGAGCCACCTCTGTCTCTGAGCTGCCAAATGAATCCATATCCAAAAATCTACCCTGGTCTGTGCAGCTCACATGGTTGTCTTGTGGCCTCATTTTTCTTTGATCTAAATTCAGAGCATAATCAAATAGGTGAAGGAAGCTACTTCAGAAGACAGCAGCAGATAATGAAGTGAGTGATAAGTTTATAATTAATGAGAACAGCAAGTAGATGAAGTAGCTCCAAATACCTAATAAAGAGAGAAATGGCAACACAGCTTCAAAATGAGGATGGTGAGACAAGGAACCTGTTCTGGCTCTGTGAAACACTTGTTATCCTTTGCCTGCAAAATACTTCTGAACTAGTTCATCCCACCCCAGTAGAACTGAAAAGACCCATTCCTTCCTTGAGCCAGCTGAGTCCCAGCCTGAGGATGTGTCTGCAGTGCCACAAACCAATTACATACAATGAGTATGAATTCAATACAAGTGATTCAATAAATCATTTGAAGATATAACAGCTTTGTTTTTTGATGAGTAGTTTTTTGTAACCACCTCATTACTATCTAAATTTCCTACAGAATGAAGTTATTAACAAACCTCTCTGGATTATGTTTTCTCCCATGAAACCAGAAAAAATATTTTAAAATATTCAAGTCCAAGCTGTCTTCCAACTTAACAAACATAAAACTTGTTTTTGTGACAAGTAACATATCACAACCTGAAAAATAGCAATAGAAGCATTTTGGAATATTTCAGGAGCAGTCTAAATGCCTCAATACCAGTGGCTTCTTTCTGGAACAAAGCTGAAAGCTCAGAAAGGCAGTTTGGTCATTTGTTACACCATGACTAGAGCCTTTTCCAGTGCACACACATTTTCCATTCACATACATTTTGGCAAAGAAATTCACCATTTGTTTCATTCTCTGACTAGGTCTATATGCAGCAACCTGCAATATATAAACCTCCTTAATAAATTGTGAGCGCAGATAACTCCATTCTCAAAACAGGTCTTTTTGTACAAAACTCCCACGGATCTTTATTCTTGAAGAACATATTTTCATCTTAATCCTATACTTTATACCCAGTGACACTGATAACAAATGGATCAAACCATCCTGTCCAGTGCCTGTAGATTCAGAAATTATTATTTCTTTCTGCAGCTTTCCAATTATGATTTGTAAGCCAGTATCTTCCCTTCCATGTTTCCTTACCAATTCTAAGCAACTGATATACAGTGTTAATCTAAATAACATTTTTTTTAGTTTGCTAAGTAGAAGCAGCAACAGTACATGTTTGCTTGTTTTTCCTTAAAATACACTGTAATATGTTATTTACTTTCAAACTACTGTAAAACTCTTGCTAATTCTAGTGACAACATAAAAATACTTTGCAGTTCTGTATGTGGAGAAAGACTTTGGTTATACATACCTCTGAAAAGAAAACAGAGAGGATGACTAGGCTGATCCAGTGAATTACTCCTGCAAATTGGGAAGCACTTGAAACTGCAATTAACATAATACAAGGAAGGGTCATTAGAGTATCAGAGTGCAACTTAGGTTTAGCATTAATTAGCAACACCACAAGCTATGTATGGTAAAACTTGCTTGCTTAGATTTTGCAATGGAAGTACCAGAGAGAGGATGGGATGCAATGGACATGGAACTCCAGCCCTGCCAGCTGCTCAGCCTCAGCATGTTAGCAGCTCACTGACAGAGCTCAAATCTTTGGTGCTCTGCCACTGCCTCATGTTCTTACCCCATGTGCTGCTTTAGTATGAGGTGTGTGACTACAAATCCAAATCTAGGAACCAGCAAGGAAACAGAATGCTCTGCTACCCCCACATTACTCCTTGTGTTCAGTCTTTGACAATTCAGCTCACATGATGAGTATTTATCTGGAACAGGTGCTTAAAAACTAGTGCTGAAAATGGGCTTCAAAATCCATCTCACGTTGACAGAAAAATGCAGGAAATTGGCAGGGTCCACTAATTGAACTGCTAGTGATTCCTGCTCCCAATAGTTTGGGCTAAAGGAATGAGGGGCAAATTCCTGCAGGGAATGTGTGAGTCTCCATCTCCAAAGCAGGCAGAGCAGAACAGCCTGTGCTGTCCCACAGTGCCAGACAATGACTGGGTAAGGCAAGCAGTGGCTTTGCATATAGTGCAGGGCTGTGGCAGACTGCACTATGGCCCAAGAACACACAGGGCACACACTGAATGAAGAATTTCATTTTAAAATCAGAATCGATTCATATGGGAAAGAGAGGAGAAGGATGTAGGAAGATATCAGGACACAAAACTGAGTACTGGAACTCCCCCTGCTCAGCTCTTTTGGAGCTTGATGAGAGCTTTGCTGTGCTGCAGCACAGAAGCTACTTGAAGGTGAAACAAATGGGCAGAAGAGGAGCTAAGGAGGTTTCCTAAAGCACTTTGTCCATGGGGCAGCCAAAGGAACAGGAAACCTTGGGATGCACATAGAGGGCTCCAGCTGCCCCCCAGCGACACAGAGAGACACAGCAAGCAGGAATTTGGGATGGAACCCATCCTGCCGAGCTCTCAGTGCTCTCCCGAGGAGCTCTGAAGACACACGTACAAAACCTGATTACAAAACAAACAGACCTAAAACAAAATAGCCATTATATGTCCCTTGCTTTCTGGGGTTTCTAATCCTGGTATGAATATACTTTGTGCTGAAACATCCTAAAAGGTCTCTGACCTTTTCACATGTTTATCCTACAGTTTGCAAATGTGCTGTCCACCTAGGAAACCAACAGCTTTGTCCATGCATCATGTAACCAAAGACTACACTGAGAGCAGGAAAGAAAAACTATACTCTAAAAATATCACAGCCAAAGAAAACACCAGGTTTCTTTTGTTGTGGTTTTTGGGGTTTTTTTTGGTTGGTTGGTTTGGTTTTCTTTTAATAAAGGGAGGCTTCCTAAGTAATTACAGTCTATAGCATGGATTAGCAATTGTTACTATGGACAGAACTGACAGTGATATGCTGTAAGGTATCCTAATGCACTGCTCAGTTTTATAAAGAATAAGGAACCCTTTAGAACTGTAATTACATTTTTGAGAAACACAGTTATGGGCTAATGGCTTTTCAAAACCTTAATATAAGTGAAACACACCCCTTACAAGGCACAAGTGGAAAACCTAACCAAGCCAGCCTTTGTCTGATTAAAAACAAGACAGAAGGTATTCTAACTTGGTCAAGGCAAAAAACCTCATGGCAAGATTCATTAGTTAAAATGTTAAATCAGTAACACAAGTGCAGTGGGCCCTGAGCAAATCCATCCAGCAGGGGCCACCTCTGAACAGTGAAGTCACCTGGCTGCACCCAACACCTGCAGGTCCTGCACATGGTGTAAACTGCAGAGCTTTCAGCAATGCACATGCACCAGACACACAGGGGAGCACTGACTCCTAAAGTAAAGCTTTCTTTTGAAGGGTCTTCAGAAAATACATGGTGAGAAAATGGCTGCTTCCAGAGGAGAGTAACCAAAACTGTTAAAACTCAGAGAAATCAGCATCCACTGTCTCTAGAGGAAGTGAAAATTCTCTACACAAATAGAAAGATGTGACACCTCAATACTGTTGGAAGCTTCTTCCTCATTAAGGCCTTATACCCACAATTAGCATTCCTGACTTTTTTGAAAGTGGCAGACTTGTCCAAATCCTGGGCTTTCTCGTCCAAAAATGGCGAGTGACCGGAGAGCAGAGAAAGCAGCAGCTGTAACAGAGCAGCCATGCCCTGGCAGTGTGTGCAGGATGGACAGATGGGTGGAAATGGGACCAACAGCATGCAGTGACACAGTCATTTATTCATCTTACAGAGTTTAAGAAGCAGCTGCAATTATCAGTGAAGTCCCTTAAAGTCATCTTAATACAACTGCAATACCTGAATCTTGACTCCACTACGATCAATTGACAAGTTGTAACAGTAAAAGGACTTCAACAGAATAAAAATTTGGTTTGCTCAATTCAAAGTTGCCACAGGAGACACCAGACACTCCTCTGTGAAATGAACCTTGCATTTATGGGATTGTCTGAACCCCAGCTGCCATTTCAACACATCTGAGATTGCGTGGAGATACCAGAGGCTGCTCCTCAACATTTAGCTTAGGGGAAAGTGTAGGTGGTGTCTGTGGTAATGTCAACTTTGTATCATAAAAGGAAAAAAAAAAAAAAAAGAAAAAAAAAAAAAAAAAAAGGGGTGGAATGAAAGAAGAGTAGAGGAAAAAGGATGAATTAGGAAGCAAAACAGCAGCATTAAAATTTCCAATGTGGAACCTTTGTACAGTGAATTCAGATAAAGCAAAACTCCATTTAAGCCATTAATTGACTCACAGTGTGTTAACAAAGTAGAATGAAAATCTGTCTCATTTCAGAGCGTTACAAGCTAGAAGGCTACAATTTCAATTCCTATCCACTCGAGCAGAGGTAAATTAATAAGAGGTTAACACCAAGTACCCTATTTATTTATGTATGTTAATCACTTTTGTGTAGCCACATGTGATGGCTATCAGAGATTAGTGATGCACAGATTTTTCTCCTGTGCATATGTAACATGTCTGTAAAGGACAGATCTTTTCAAGTACTAATGACAACACACATGAATCTCTGCATGTACACTCTGCTTGCATCCTTTGAAAATTTGTCCTGTACTGAATTTGTTATTTGACCTAGCTTTGCTCAGAATAACAAAGAAGAGACTGACTTCACTATACCAGGGTTCCACAAGAACACATTTCTTACCTAGTCTAGAAATAATTTAAATGGTAGGGAAAAAACATCCCAAACATCCTCCCCCTTCAAAACCTCCCAGCAAGTTAAGCCTTTATTTCATCAAAATTTAAAAAAAAAAAAAATTAAAAAAAAAAAAAAAAAGAAAAGAAAAAACAAAATCCTCCTACTCACACTGGAGAAGCTTTATATCTATTAGGAGTTCCAGAGTCAGAAGAATCACCACCAATACTACACAGGCTACCAGGAAACTGTTGAGACTTGCACTGAGCAAAAATACCTGCCACACAGCTGCTCGTCTCCCACAGCACGGTTTTAGCCAGTTAGATCTAAGGAAATAAAATTAAGGGAAAAACAAGAAAAGAAAAGAAGAAGAAGTGAAAAAGGAAAAGAGCTAAAGAGCAGTGAACTCAAAACTGTAAGTTCTGCTGTTTTGGAGACACTCAGCAATAATGCCCAAAGACTTTGCAAAGTTCACATTCACTGGTCTCTTTACAGAGAGAAATATAAGAAAAACCTTCAGCCTGGGATCTCCCAGCTCTGGAGTGTGCTGGTGTCCAAGTGCCTTCAGTGCACTGAGTCATGCAGCCCTAATTACCACACACACCTTTCTGCTCTCCTCCTGTCTCTCAGGATCTCATGTGCTCTTATCTTAACATACATGCTGCATTCCTTTATCAGTGAGTACCAAGGCACAGCAGGACTCTGCTAGTTAGAAGCTAATGACTCTTTAAAAATCATTTCTCTGCTACTGAATTTTCTGGTCATGCACCTTTACCCTTGCTCTCCTATGAGACAGATCTGACAAGGGCTGCCAAATTTAGGGTGCAACAATCAGTCTATGACATCATGGAAAAGAACATCAGGAATCTGGAGAACACCAAGTGTAGCTCAGTAACTCCACAGCTACACTTCATAGGGCAAAGGGACACAGCCTGGCAAAGTGTCAAGCCTCTGGCCAAGGCTCTCTCCTTGGCTCTTTGTCCAACTCTCAACAATCTGTTTGTGGATCAGGCCAAGAATTACCTTGTTTTGGGGACAGCATGTACCAGGGACTGCTACCAAGCCTGCTTTGGATGAGGTCACCCTTTTTCAGAGGAAAAAGAAGGTTTAGGCAGGATGCAGGAAGCTGTGAGGAGGCTGAGTTCTGAGGACCAGAACTCTGGAGGGAAGCTGATGAAGCAGTAAATGTTCAACTAGCATTGTGCTAATGCAGATACATATTTACAAGAGGGTTACTAAATATTTTTTTCTTTTAGGAGTATTGGTAATCGAAATAACAGTAGGATGGACTTCAGAAGCATAAAGCCCATCCTGATAGTGTTCATCTCCCAACTCCTCCCTCCCAGTATCACTTTGATGCAGTATCACATCATTTCTCATCACAGTGTTCTGCAAGGTTGCTGTACTGGCTCACCTCAGAAAGTTCAGATGAGATGGTGGCCTGACACTTCAGATTTTCAAAGCACTGTAAATACACATTAGGTAATGAAAAGCTGACACGATTTATTAGCCAGGGCTTAAAAAGCTGCAAGTGTGGTGCAGTAACCCCACTGTCTGACTAAAATATCACTACACAGAAAGCAGGGGTGTACAAGAAGATATGGTGATACTGATCAATTCCTAATTAACAGCTCTAGACTCACTAACTCACACTACAATCAAACACTTGGAAAAACATCACAAAATGTTCTCCGGCATACTCACAAATGAGGGAGAAAGCAATGCCGAGCAGTACTCAGAGACTCGACCCTTTTGAGCAGCTTCTCAGAATTAAGCATATCAACAGCACTTGTAGTCAGATTGCCTGATTGCCTGACTGTAAAAGATCTCCTCAACTGACTCTCAAAGCTTCAGAGAAGATTTGACAAGTGTTACTATCAGCAACTTGCCCTTAGGTTAAACTTTGTTATGGCTCCAGCCTGAATACAGAATGCATGATTTCAAATAGGTTGTGTTAAAACATAAAGCAAAAAAAAAAAGGCACTGGGATAGGGCCTTTATGCCAACTTGATCTTTTAATGGATTTCATTTTACATCATCTCAAAACTGTAACTTGTTTTTAATGCAACTATGATTTTGGGATTTTTTTTTTAGATATTTCTAAAAACAATGAGGAGGGATGGCTCTGTTTGAACAGAACAGGCTTTAGTTCTAGTCTCTACTTACATTTATCTTCCCTTTTCCAAAAGATCCACTATGCCAGTATTTTAATATTGCAGGGCAGCTTTTCCTATGCACAGAATCATCAGTAGAGGGCCCAAGTACCTGCTTCTAAAAGCTCTGCATAGTCAAGATTTTCAAATATACCAAATGTACCAGTAAGAATAAACCAGCTTAATACTTGGCATACAATACATATAACCATGCTAATTATTACTCAAGCTGCTAATTAGAGTCCTAAATAACGTGGCATTATTCTGTCTACTCAGTATTATTACTCAATAACACCAATTCTAAAAAGCTTCTGAATGAAACTATCAGTTTAGAATTGAAAGAACAATCAGCTTAAGAAGTCAAGTGCAGCTCATGTGCACATTTCCACCTGTACCACACTCATCAAATATATACAGTGATTTCAAAAACACAAAAGGATTTGAAATTTAAGCACTGGAGAAGCACCTTCAGCTCTTCAGCAACCACCCTGACTCCTAACACATACAAATCTCACCTCTGTAACCCTTTCTGATATGCAAAGGCTCATCTATTGAGATGAGAAATCTGCTTTTTGGAGAAAAACAAACCCCTACCAGAATTCGTGTGGATTTGAACTTACCTTCCCAATTCTGGTCATTTCACCTGAGACACTGCAAAGCTACACTTAAAATTTTAAGTTCAGATTAAAAATTCAGCTACACAGAATTTTCAAAAAACCCAACAAACCAAAATATAATTTAGACAGCTTATAAATGTATAAAGGGATTTCATACCGACCACATACAAGTAAAAGACTTTCTTCCCTCGCTTCACACAAAAAATCCCAAACCAAACAAACAAAAAAAACAAATCACCAAAACCCCACAAACTAGTAAAGAACTCCCCAATTCTGTTCAGAGAATAAGTACACATTCTGTTGATGTCCTGACTGTGTTTGCTTGAATTCACAGACAAGTGTGACTTTGAAAAACTTTCCTGCATGACTTCTAATGGGTTTATCAGGTATTGCAGCTACTTTGTCTCTAAAACAGAAATATCATTTACCTTTCTTGCAATGCCTGGATGAAATAAATAAATAAATGTACTAGCACTGGTAATTTTCAATTGTTGGTGACACTGAGCTGTAAAGTTTTGTCCTAAGACATTAATATGTATTTAGTAGAATTTTACCAGGGGTATTTTTTTTTTAAAGATACTTTCACACATGGCTTTGTGCAAAACCAATCTGTCATCATCCTGTTAGTCTTACTAATAAACAGCTTGGAAGAAAAAGAACATAAGGCAAAACTGGGAAAGGTAGAACATATTTACCTGGTAAGGAACCACTACAAACAATTTTTTCAAGCTGTTAACAGCTGTCACTGTTTCTATTTTCTGGTCTTGTAAACAAATACCCCAAAATCTGCATTATACCTTACCCAGTCTTTTTTCTTTTCCTTTCTTTTGGCTAAACAGCAAGCGTTTGCACCTCACAAGATGGTTCTGATCAGAAAACAGAAGGATGGATGGGATCCAAATTGCTCTCTGAAGGAGCAGAAAGGCCATGCTCAGGAAGTGACAGGCTAAATAACAATACAAAACCTGGCTGAGCCATCAGAGACAGCAGAGCCTCACAGCAGGCTGCAGGGAGCAGCTGCAGGCCAAAGAACACACAGAGCTCTGCACCTCTTGTCTGCACTTCCACGAGCTTGCTTTAATGACAGAACTTCAACTACTGACAATGCTCTCATCTTTTTTCCCCCTAAAACTTGTACTATTTCAAATCCCATGGCACTTCTTGGCAGACTCCTGCAAAACTCTGCTGCTCAAACAGTAAGAAAGATTCCGCCATTTTCTCCCCAGACTCACCCATGGCCAGTTTATACACACTCACTCTGTGCCACTATTATTCTTCAGCTTGATTAGGTCTTTTCCCTAGCTGGCATTTTGTCCATGATGCATTACAAACAGTAATGGCAGCCACGTGTGTAATTCAGTTAAAGCCCATGCTTTTTGTAGAACAGACCCTCAGTTTCTGTAACTATCCTAGCAGCCTCTTCTGCACACCAATACAGACAACTGGAGCAGTAGATAATATTTTAGAATAGGCTTTAATTAATTACATGAATGCTTCCCAGCTCCATTTGAAGTACTTGAAGCTTTCTAGGATAATTTGTGCTTTCTTTAGAGGTGTATATCACACCATTTGCTCACAGACATCCTGTGATTACCAGGACTTTTACTCCTCTCACTAGAAAATTGCTTGTTAGGTTTCTCCTTTTTATGCTAAAATCTTTAGTGCAGTGTAACATCAGCATCAAAAATTCCCTTTAAGAAACATGAGAACAGCCATACTAGAGCATACTGAACATACAGCCTGGCATCTTGTCTCCAACAGTGGCCATGAGCAGATGTCTCAAGATGACTAAGAACACAGCAAACATAAATCCTTCCCCTGAACATTCTCACAGCATCCAACCCTTTTCCATTTGGTCACTGAGACAGATGTGTTTTCTCAAGTTGTACTTGGTAACCTTCAATGAATTTCTGTTCCACAAACTTGTTTAACCTCCCCTTGTGAGGACAAGCTGCTCTCAGCCACACATCCTTCAGAAAGCAGCTTCAGGCATCTACTGCCCTTTGTGCCAAGAGCAAACTCTTTTTGCTTCTTTGTAACTGGGCCTTAATCTATTAATGTACCTTAAAGACTGTATTGGAGGGGGCTGTGTGGGTGTCAAACCTATTTTAACCTCTCTGTGTCACAGACTTTGTAATATCAATCAAATCTCAGTCAAGCTGCTCTTTTCCAGACTGCAGTCCCAGTTTACACAGCAATCTCCAGCGGAAGATATATCACATCTTTGATCACTTTTGCTTTGATTCTTTTCGAGTTCTTTTATATCTACCATCTCCTTTCTGACAGGGATCAGACCTGCACTCGTGTTCAAGACGTGGGCAAAGCTTGGATATAGATAGGCACAACAACAGCCTCTTTTTTATTCTCTGCTCTTTTTGCTAAGCAATCCAAAGATCTGATTTGCTTTTACACTGCTGCTCAGCACTTAGCTGGCTTTTTTACAGACCTGCCTTCTAGACAAATATTCCTCTTTTCCACATTTCCCCTTTGTCCTATGGCTTATCCATACTCCAATTTTTGCCCCAAGCCATACCTTCCCCAATTTAGACAATTAATTCTAGTATCAAGCCAGACAAATTAGACTCATTTCCAGTCTCTAATAAAGAGTTTTGCGAACAGTGATCTGTAGGCTACAAATTCTTTCCTCAAAACTACCTGGGAAAAGCAAGTTCTGTTGGAAAAACACAGAAATATCTCCAAATTGAAAAACACCTAAAATCACTGAGCTAGAAAATGAATTGTCTTAGAGTACTGCTCTCTCTCCCAACTGATAAAAGACATGGGGGGGGGCAAATTCCAAGCACTGAGGTACTGGAATAAACAGAGTATTGAGCCACTCTGGAAAACATTTACCAAGAGAAAAACTTAAAAGGCTGTGCACAGAAACAGAAATTTCTAAATCACCAAACACCTCAGTAATATAGCCCAAAATTTCCTATTTTCTCTCCTGAAGAGCTCGGAGGTTCTGTTAAGCTGGACGCTCCTTTTCTGCTGCAGTGCAGCTCTGTGTTGGACCACAGCACTGAGAGCAGCAGTGATGAAGTACTGCACAAAGAACAGATCAGCGCTACAGCCTCAGTCACTGCATCCTCATGGCAGGATTTTGCACTACCTTTCTGGATTCAGACTAGGACTGGCAGCTGAAACTAAATTACAACTCACTTCTGTAAATAGGAGATTGTTCACTACATGAAATTGTTGTACCCTCCAAAACCTTTGCACTTCATCTCTGGCTTGGACCTCATTTTTCACCATTATTCCAGATCCAAGATCTGCAGAAGTGCACAGAAATTCTCAGAAAATGGACTACTTTTCCTTATGCCACCAGATAAAGACAAGAAAAGTGGGAAACTAGAGAAATGTGAGAACTTGATTTAGTCAAATTCTTTTAGATAAAGCACCTTTAAGATTAAGAAAGCACAAGTAAAATACCCCAAAAAATCAAAGTAATATCTGAAAGATGAATCTGAAAAAGCAAAATTATGGCACCTACTTGGTACAATTACAGAAGATTGAAGGAACAGACATCTTTATTTCCCAGGGTGAGTGAATACATTCACCAGCAAAGTCTTGCAACCAATTTAAAATGAGAGCTCACAACTCTTCTCTATATTAATTTCTGCATCTCTGTAAATCTCTCTTCAGTTTTGGTTTCCCTTCCTTTCTCTCTCTCCTTTTGGTTTTCTTTTTTTCTGATATTCCCACTGTTTAATGCACTTTCCAGCTGTGACCAAACAAATCTAAGGCTATGAACAGAAGATCATTAATTATTAAATTACAACAGCATGACTATTTACAGCTAATGTCAAATGAGTTGCATTAACTGTGTGAACTCACAAACTTTACAGCTTTTGGTGCAGAACACTGTATTTGAAAAGACCTTCATGTTCCAAATGTTTAACATTAAAACTCAAGAGCTGCAATTTAAAACAAATACAACAAATAATTGGGAAGTTGGTGTACATCTCTCCCCCCTTGTTTCTCAACTCCAATAAACACAGATATTTATCAAGAGAGAGGCTCATTATGTATCTGCATATTCACACAATAAAATACACTCTATAGTGTAACTATCTGTCAATTTTTTTATAATTTATTGTGATTGATACCTATAAACTAAAACTTACAGAAAATCTAGGAAGGAGAGTTTTTCCTAAGCCATGTATTACTTTCTGCATGTTGTCAGTTTTCCTGCTATTCTCCATCACTTTTATTGGACTTGATGCAAGAAAAAAAAAAAAAAAGCGCAGGACAGAGAAACTGTTTTTTGAAAAACAAAATACTTAATCGGAAAAAAACTACGAGTGGCATTTAAAGCAATGTTAGCATTTCAAAGTCATCTCACCTTTCTGGGTGATTTAGCCTCCTCAAATAAATGTTGGCATACTCTTCTCATGCAAACTGAGTTCCATGCAGCCACAGCCTCTCCAGGAAATTCAGGACCATGTTCTGTGTTTTGTTTGAGGGTTTCAGGCAGAGCAGAAAGGTTTTTCTTGCCTGATTACCCTTTCACTACTTACATGTGTGCATCAGGGGCAGGCTTAATGTGCCCCTAACCTGCAGTCCTTTCTTTGTTGCTCAGCACAGAGATCAGCATTGTCATCTAAATGTCTGACAAAACCAGCTCAAACTGTCCACAAAATTCCTTCAACAACACCAACAGACAGGAACCCACTGCCCCGAGAATCTAATATGAAAAGGCAAAGACCTTCATATCAAACTGGACAAAGTAAGACTTTTATTCCAGTATTAAAGCCACAGGAATGTCAGCTTACATACAGTCTGTCTAACAAGTTAAAGACAGATCATAACTTCATTTCCATTTCTTTCTTTTCTTGTGGGAGTGCTAGCTAGTGTGATGCCACCTGACAGTTTCCAGGCACACAACAAGGATTATGACCCACCTATTCCTGATCACCTATTAATATCAGCTTTAGTAAGAGAAACATTCCTTCAGATGAAATAAAAAGCTCCAGTACATAGCAACCAAGTCAAATTTGTGCTTGGACCCTGAACACCTTGTAGCCTTAAAGAAGAAAAGGTAGAGGAAAACCTTGTGTGCACCTTTGAGTGCACACAATCAAACCATTAAATCAGAGAGCTCCCTTCTTGCCCTCTTGCTCATCTCCAGTCTGGTGTCTCTCTTGTTTTTCCATGCAAGGAAATGCAGACTTCCTGGTGAATGGCCAGAGTAACCAGGACAGTTATACCATCCACCAAGACTGTGGAGAGATGCAGCTTGTAGCAACCACCAGTCTTGTCCAAGCACAGACACGTGCCAGAGCCTTGCAGTTAGAACAGCTCCAGCCTGCCTAGATCAGCTGCTGACCTAGAATATCACACAGAATACATGCAGGTCCATGCAGGCTGGCACCTCCCCTGGCATTCTCTGGGAAATGCATGCAGAAGGTAACACATGGAGTCTGCAATAAAAGGCAGACTTACAGGGAAGGAAATATTTCACTCTCTGCACAGCAGCACTGGGGTACCAGGGAGAGCCTCAGACACGAAGATGGATGCTGGCAGAAACTGCAGGGATCCTTGCCATTTTCTGCCACCTCCCGTGCTGCCCTCCCCACATCCCCCTCTTTGCACATAAGGGAGATGTGGCTGCCAGTTCCTGTATCAGACTGATCTGACCCACCCTTCCTCCTTCTAACTCAGATTGAAGCCAGTCACAATTAACAAGGCCACGTTCATAAAACCAGACATATTCCCCACAGGGCTATGAGGTGGCAGAGGGACAGTATTTTACTTTGCTGCTGGGCTTCTGAAACCCAGCTCTGCTCCTAAATTTCTCAGGATGCCTCTCAAAGGAAGAGGCCACCATTCCCAGATGGCAGCTGAATACAGCCAAAATGCATTGGGATGTCCAAACTTAAGCTCTGAACTTTCTTCAGAGAATGTTCTCTATATCTGGGAGGTGTGGAGGGCACCTGCTTATTTCCATTCAGACTGACAAATCCACAAAAGAAGTGTGAGTGAGGGGAAAGATTTCTGCTGAGGAAAAGAATGACAAGCCTATTTCCATGCTTAAGACTGCAAAGCTGCTCAAATAGTTACAGTGAGAGACCTGTGCCCTTTGGCACAGTGAAGAATTGAGTTTCAGATCATAAAAATCTATAAAAATGCATATTTGAACTAAACTGGTATTGACTCAGCACCAAAATAGCCTGAGGGTTACACCTGCATACTCAAATTAATTTTCAAGTACCTCATTTGTTATGCAGGATATTTTATGTTACAGTTGTACTGTACTTATATAACCTACTCGAAATGTATTTCCCCTTGTTTGGAGTAACAACTTTTTGGAGAAGTCTCATGAAGTCCAATTTGGAAAGAAATTAAAGGAAAGAGCCTTCTCCACATCTTGCTTCCTAAGTACCACCCAGAATACCTGCTGAGCTGAGATCAAGCAGGTTTCTGCTGATTACAGAGCACAGGTTAAAGCACACAGAGTTGTTAGGAAATGGAGGCTTGTAAAAAGCCTTTGAAAGTCTTCAACAGTGAGCTTTCTGACTGGGCAGTGCTCTTGCTGGACCTCTTGGACAGGGGAGCAGGTCTGTGCTCTGTGGGACACCTAGGGAGGGCAGGCACATGTCCAGGGAGGGCAGGCACAAGCCACAGACCCAGGGAGGGCAGGCACCAGCACTCAGCCCATTTCTGTCCTGAGGGATGTTAAATACAGTGCTCTCATTCCTGACTGCATCTTCCTGCAGACACCCAGCAATTGCACCCTTACTCCCCTCCTTCCCACACAAACCAGCAGTCTAGCCCAGCACTTCCCTGCCCTCACTGCTCTCTGCTGCAATTCAGGCTTTTCACTTCCTGTCCTAAACATCACAGAGATCAGTAACAGGCTGTTCCCTTCCTCACTGAAGTCTCTCAGAAGCTCCCCTCAAAGTCTCTTGTTCATGTGAAACACAGTTATTTCAATCAGTACTCCACGGCAGGTTTTCTGAGCCTCTAATCATTCTCACTGCCCTCCTCTGGATTCTCTCCAGCTGACCCAAATCTTTCATGAAGAATTTAGTGCAGCAGTCCACCTACAGCCACTTCAAGCCTGAACCAGGCATAAGAATGACTTCTAAAGTCCTGTAGGACAACAGTGCTTCATAATCTGACATTGGGCTATGTTTGGATAGATGCTATGAACTGATTACGATCTTTTATTGCAATAAACCTGGAACCACCATTCTGTGCAAACAGTAGCAGTATGTATATACTGTATACATTATCAAAGACAACATTCTCACATTAGCAAACTACACAATTCCAATTCCTGGGTGACAAGTACACTATCTGTGCTGGAATCAGCAGCAGCAGATGTTACCTCTCAGTCAGGAGATGCACAGCTCTGTACAAGAATCACACCAACCAACTCTGGTCATCCTGAAGCACCTTTCTCAAGAAGCCTTCACCAGACCATTCTGCTTGTCTGATAGTCAGGTATTTCATCTGTTTTTTTCTGAGATAAAGCTTCCAGACTGTGGTCAAATAGTACTATGAACCACTTTAATTTATAAACAGCCCTAAACCGGCCCAGATTAGTGATATTAGAAAAGGTCTATTCCATCCTGTGAGAATGATTTTACACAGAGTTTGAGGACAACTGGCTGCACGTCTCCTTAAGCTTAAGGTTTCCTGTTTTACAGGCAATGAAATTCCTGTAACCTAAAACTACATGACAAAAATCTGCCCCTTGTACTCACCCCTCTCTTTGGTACTCCTCATCCAAATTTGACAAAAGCTGGGACCCAGCCACAGACAGATCAAGGGCAGCTAAAGGTAGATCTCGATAAGCAAAATTAACAAGCTGCACAGGAGCAATGCTTTTGGTCTCTTCTTCCACTTGCTGGGAAATTATCTCAACTTCTGAAACACCACCTTCAATTGTAGGCCTGAAAACATAATAAATACATATATACACAGAAAAAATATAAATGAGCAAGCAAGTAAAAGGAAGCTAGAGACAAATACTTCATAGAATCCTAAAGAGCCGGCAACTTAGAACACCTCTGCAAGATCGTTGAGGAGGAGTTGTCATTAAAGAGGCAGATCAAATCTTTCCAAACTTTAGTAGATCTCACTGTGATCAACAGAAACCTCACAAAGGAGAACAACATTTCACTCTGCTGAATTTGCTTCAGAAGCACCAAATATAAATGGCTTTGTTATAAACAGAGAAAAAAAATGCATGAGCCTAAAAGGAAAATATTTATGCAAAACAAAAAGAAGGCATGTAACTATGCCAACTAAAGACTCACTGTTTTCTGAGTTAGACTGGTGAGCAATGAACAGCAAGGCTTTTTCACTATTATACAAAAATCAATTGTTAACTACTAGGTGCACTTAGACCTCTCTTCCACTGCAGATTTGAATACTGATTCAAATAGTTATGACAGATGGCAGCTTTGTTACATTCACCTAAAAAGGATCATTCTGTTACATGTTATTTCAAAATAGTTCTGAAAAGGAACAGTGATTCAGAATTATGGCCTTGTGTACAGCTTCTAAATCTGATTAAGTATTCTTACAGCAGCCCCCTACACTAAAGGAAACTCCACAGAGGTAAAACCAGCCTGACAATGTGTATGTCTCCCACATGCAGAACAAGACACTGCTGCTATAGGGATCCTATCTGTTACCAGTACTGCATGCACAGGATGCCTTGCCTGTAGGACACAGCTTGCACATCAAGGGCTGATCTTTGCAGCACCCAGAAAAGTCTGATTCCAAGGATGTGCAAGCACATACTCCTCCAGCTTTCTTCCAGGGGAGCCTGATAACTTTGGAAGAACACTCAGGCTACTTTCACAGGTTTACAGCAGGTGTGAAGGTATTCTTTTTCTTTTTTTTTATAGGGATATAGTTAAAAAGATCTTAGCACCCTTTGTTATTTGACCGCAAAAACTGCATTGCTGATTTTGTTTTAAAGAAGCTTATTAAAATCTTCCAGCAATTTAAGCAACCTGATTAGCAGTTCCTTTATTTTCCCTGAAAATAAGAGACTACTTTAGAAGACCACTTAACTGGTATATCTGGTATAAGGATACCATTTAAGGATGTGGGTGAAGAAACTAAAATTCTATGTTGAAAGTTTCCATTGGTCAGTCTTACCATTAAGGCTAATTCTTTCAGATGGAAGACTTTATTCTTGAATTAAAAGGAGCTAAGTGCTGCCAGAATTACCCAAGAACATAAAATGCTGCTATATGTAGAGCATTCGGCAGGGAAAGGCTGCAGCTGTGTCATACTGTGGCAGAAAAAGGAGGTAAAAGGAAATACTATTTGAAGAACCTAAAAGCTTTTATTTTATTCACGTGTAATTAATAATGGAAAGAAATGAGATTCTTTAATTTCGAACAGAACTGTAATTCTTCTGTAAGCAACCCAAAATCAGAAACCCAGAGGTAAAAGCTAATTTTGGCAAGAATTTTCTTTGATTTCCACCTTTAGTGCCATCCTTTGGACATTTACCTTTACAAGTCCAAGCTGGTTCAATTTTGCATAAAAGAGCATACAGTGATCCAATTTCCAGCATTATAAAAGAAAAAGGAAATGGGTTGGTGCAACCTTCCCTTCCCCATCAATACTGAGTTTCTGCATTCTTAGACAGACTAGATGACAGATAAAGTCTGATTGGACTGAAAAAAACCCAAACAGACTGGTGTTGGCAGACAGCTTTGATGCTAGGAAAAAGAAACATAAACAGATCTGAAAATAACATAACATGCTAGTTTTCAGCCAGTGCTGTTAGTAACACATCACACATGCTTACAGCATCATTCATGTATTTTCTGATAATTCATACTCTTTAGACAAATACAAAACCTTCCTGAAGTCACATCATTCTTCTCCAGGTAGCAGTTGTTCCCTTTCATTTGAAGAAATTTGTATCACAGGGTACTTACTGAGGATTGGTCATGTTGGAGGATGAAACCAAAGCAGCAGTGGTTCCAGGATTTAACTCTTCCAGCTGATCTGCATTACAGTTCTAGCCTTGCAAGATTAGGTCTCTGCAAGAAGCAAAACAAGGTTATCTAAAACACAGCTGAAAGAAATCCAAAGGGCTACACTGACTTCTGCTGTCATGCTGCAAATGTGTCTAATAGTTTAAGTCCCACCCCCCGCCCAAGATTCTTTATCAAAGTGCTTTTATTCCAGGTTCATTGCTCCATATTATATATTATTATCCATATACAGATTATTAGCTGTAAAGTTACAGAGCATTTACTTTTACACACGGACACATACATAATTCCATAAGGACACAGGCCTTCTTTTAAACCACTAAATTGCTGAGAAAATAAGCAAGATCAGAGCAGGAAGAGGATTTTCAGAGAAAGCTAATGGCTTCAGGAGAGTATATTCTATTGGAAGACAATTTTTTACCAATTCTATACTTTATAGACATAAGCATTAATGTTGCCAATGGAGTTTGGGGGTTTAGTTCTCCATTTTGCAGTTTGAACTGTTCCTGACTCCCTCTGCTATCTTAGGAAGTCTCTTCCAAAAATCATGTTGTCAAACGTTCTAGATGGGCTGTCATCAGGATAGTATTTTGATCAACAAAACCCACTTGCACATTTGGAAAAGGCAAAACCTCCACTTGTCCTGTACCTGGAGCAATGCATGGCCACCAGAGCAAAGGAAGACAAGTGTGAGAATGAAACCTACTGATACATAGTAGGCTTTGGAAGCAGGAAAAATGAGGAATACCACACAACAAACAAAAGCTCTTAAAAATCATGAGAGATCTTGTGAAGCTATTGTGAAGATTAGACACTACAAGAGTTTTAAAAGTAACATAAAAACAGACTCTTATTTTGATTAAACATAGGAAATAAACATCAGCAAATTAGAATTACTTAAAATAAATGCAATGATCACAAAAAAATGCTCTTACACTAAACTTTACCCTAGAGTCACTTAGAGGCTGAATTGTTAGTCAGGTATTTACAGTGGAGACATACAAATGCAGCTACATTAAGATCCTTAACAATCACTTCATATGAAAAAATAAAATTGAACTTACATCTTTTGTAGAGCCATTTCCAAGGCTTTATTTCACGTTCTGTAATTTTACAAAAACGCAAAATGTGGCTAATGCATTATCACATTTTTCAGATTATGTGCCTGGGCATGCAAGACAAAAAGTTCTACACTGTGATCAACCTCCTCAGGTAGATAAGTCACCCAAAAGCAATTTAATTTCATATGAAGAGGATAACTTCAAAACAAAAGACTTCACCTACTTTAGAAAGACACACACTCTCCATTTATTTACAATCTTGTAACACTTCTAAAGACAGAGTAAGAAGCAAATGTTTTTCCGATAAAGCTCTGCTAATACAGCAGAAACTTGATTTAACATCCATTCAAGTATCAATGCAAATCTATTCCCTGGACTTTGTATGTCTTGAATTATTTTATTTACTATGTTCCTAAGGCAGCAAAATACTAAAATATTTTTGTAAAATTAAGAATATTTCAATCATATAGAGCTTTCAGATAGCAATTGTTGCACCTACCAGCACAACAAAACTAAAATATAAGACTCAGACTTGTTTTGCAATGCTAGCTCCCTAAAATCTCATTTTCACTTGACATTTTTACAACACGAAACAACCCCAAACAATTTTCAATGAACCATTTTTCCCAAATCAGTTGTGCTAAGCACTCGGTATGAGAAAATGGCCAAGGCATGAGGTACGGTGCACCTGTCCTGTGAGACTGAGAATCCTGCTCTAACTGCTCTTGCAGACCTGGAGAATAAAAAGTACATGGGTATACAGCTGATTTAGGAGATGGAAACTGGCCTTAGAGGACAGACAACAAACGTACACATGGAAGCTTCTTAACTTAGTAAAACCTCACCATTTATTGGGAGACAGCACAGGACTGGTAACCCCAATTCTACTCCCAAAGGCGACTCAGAAAACAAAGCAGTGACAAAAACTGTACATCTAGACTTTAAGAAATCTTATTTTTTTAGATTAATCCTAAGATTCTAGGGAATGTGCCAGGGCCCAAATATGAAATATTTGTCCCTCCAGAAAAGGCTCTTGCTTTCCCAGAGCTGGAAGCAGATTTGCAATCACACAGAAGTGTGTTTTCCAGCTCGCCCCTGCTGGAGCTGGCAGCTCTACAGGTGAAGTTTGCTCAGCCGGGCCGAAGGAGCCGCTGGCAGCTCCTGTGCAGAGAGCAGAGTCCAGCTGGCACGGCAGGGATCGCACCATGCCACAAGGAGCTCACCGGGCCGGGACGAGCAGCGCCGGGACACCCGGAGCCAGAGGCGGGGACTCGGCTCTCCCAAGGACTCACTGCAACCCTCCTGCAACAAAAAGGGGCAAAACGTGAGTAACCGCGGGTAAAAATGACTGTGAGAGCTGGTCTAACAACTGAACAGACAGGCAGAGTCAGGGAATGCAATCAGAGGGCAGAAAAAATGTAATAGGCTGTGTATATGTATCTATCTCCTAAATGCATTACCGTGATTCTTGCTTCTTTCCAGGCTTTATACAAGCAACAGAATATCTTAACACATAGCGGTATTCTGGCAAAAACGTATTGTTTTACTATCCACCCTACCTCATCTATCTGTTTTTACTTCCTTTAAAAATCTCATATTTTATAGCAACATAAACCACTTGCAACTTCCACATGAAATTTCTGCGCAACTGAGTGGTGTTTAAAGGCAGCAGGGATCAGCAGGGCAATCTTATTATTTTAAACTTATCCTGTGCTAGGATTCCTATACGGTTTTCCTGTAGGCAAAGTGGAATGATGTTACTCTTCTCCCTGCTAACAAAGAGAGGCAGAGGGCAACTTTCGGGTATTCCATCCATCATCTGAGTGAAAATTTTTCCATATAGCCCTTTTCCCCACCTAAAACACCCAATGTTCAGTAGACAAAAATGCCTCATCTCCCATAGTCTCATCTGATGGAATTATTAACAGGTCTAGGGGTTTTGGGTTTTTCCCCACTTTATAGAACTGAGAGTAGGCAGCACACAGCACTTGCTGAGCTGCCACGTGAGCATGGGCAATGCCCAATCCCTGAGAGTTCAGCAATTCTGTCTGTTCCGTGGTGTTTTCCAGGTGAGATTGTTTTATGTAGCAGAAGCAGTTTCCAAAGTTTAACAGAAACAGTTTAGAAGGGAGATAGGACAGAAAGGAAAGAATTGTCCCACTAGCTCCCAGTGCAAGCTTCCAAGCAGTGTAACAACCAGAAACATTCACTGCACTAAATGACTGACATTTCTATGTACCAAGAAGACAGTGCAATCTGATGGGAAGCATCTAACCTTGCAGCTGGTAGCCCAGCTTAAAACATGTGGGATCACAGCTCAAATCTTAGCCAGGCTGATCAGCTCTGTACCCCTGTCTGGCATTGATGGAAGCTGCACCCCAACCACCGAGCTCTTTCTTAGGCAAGATCTTCCAAATGCTTACAAGTGCTGTCCTTGTGTTCGATGCCCTTCAGCTTTGCTGTTCTCTGCACTCTCACCAGCCATGCCAGGGCTCCCCAAGGCTGCTGCAGGTGCACCGGGGTTGTGTGCTGTTCCCTGTCCTGTGCAGGGGCACTGTGGTTTTGTGCTGTTCCCTGCCCTGTGCAGGTGCCCTAGGATTGAGGGTGTTTCCCCTGTCCAATGCAAGTGCCCTTGGGTTGAGGGTGTTTCCCTTGTCCAATGCAGGTGCCCTAGGGTTGAGTGTGCTGTTCCCTGTCCTGTGCAGGGGCACTGAGGTTGTGTGTTTTCCCTGTCCTGTGCAGGGGCACTGGGGTTGAGTGTGCTGTTCCCTGTCCTGTGCAGGGACACTGGGGCTGTGTGTTTTCTCTGTCCTATGCAGGTGCCTTAGGGTTGAGGGTATTTCCCCCAACCCATGCAGGTGCCCTAGGGTTGAGTGTGCTGTTCCCTGTCCTGTGCAGGGGCACTGGCAGCACCTGCTCTCAGCTCTGGGCTGTGCTGGCGCTGTGTCATGCACCGCACTGGAGCAAAGGTTCCTGCTGCTGGCCTTGCCCAGCACACAGCCTGCCCCGGGGAATTTGTTAATGGTTACAGCAACCTTCTATTGTCAGTCACCACACCTTGGCTGCAGCTCCCTAACAGCAGATAAAATCCAGCTGAAACAACAAAAAGCACAGAACAGAGCTTGGAAAAAAATACGTATGCTAAAGCATAGCACATAGTGTACATACTCTAAACTAAAACAAAAAACAAAACTCCAATATCAAACTTAAAAAAAAATATATATACTCCACTGGCACATGAAAAGCACAGCTTTTAGCATTGATTTAAGTAGTCTTAGAAAATGTGTCACAATGCAGTGGGCCCAATTGGGGGTGGGGAGTAGGAAGATGATTTAATTTAAGCCTTTTGCACCCAAGTCCCCACTAACTTGTACCCTATTAAGCTGAGCTGAAGCCAAGACAACATGATTCAGAGCTGTTTGCTCCACTTGCTCATGTTCTGAGGCGTATTATCGTGAATCTATAAGCTCCTGTACAAAATGAAGATGCTAACTTAAGTATCCAAGTTTGTGTCCTTACAAAGCAGCTACAAAACCAAATTCTGACATGTTCTTCTAATAAGTCCCCAATAGCACTTAAGACACTTGGACAGGCTCTGAGTTTGCACTCAAAGGAAATGCCACAGGCTCCACTCAAGGAGACACTGCTGTGGCTGCAACGTGGGATTTTGTGTTCTCAGCTCTGGCTTCTTCCTCAGCCCACATCTCATCCATTAAAAAAAAGAAAAAAAAAAGCAGGATGGTTTCCCTGATACAGGTCATAGTACAGCTCCAAAAATAACTGTGTCAGCAAAAGTGAGAGTGCAGGGCAAGGCGCTGTGCACAGCCAAAGAAACCAAGCACACAGAGCAGAAAGGCATGGTCAGAAATACTCAGGGGCGAGGTGCAGAGCCCTGGCCATTGGCAATGTTCAGCTGGAGCAAACACTGGCATGAAATCACTGGAGAGATGGGGAATGGCTGCACAGGAGGGGCTGCTGTGGGGGCTTTTCTCCTTCTGTGCCACACTGGAGCTTTTTACTCTGAATCTAGTCCACATCAAGAAACTGAATTTTGCTTCCTTTGTGCAAACCATTTACGTTCTTACTTCAGTCTATAAATGGAAAGCCTTATACACTTTAAAGTGTAAATGCAAATGATGGCTGCTCATGTGCCACCTGGGCAGCCCTAAGGAGGTCAGGGAGCTATTCAGAAAAACAGGGAGAAAAGGAATAATCTGAAATAAGAGTAATAAGAGTAGGGGAAACACCTAAACATACATTACCCTAGAAGCTTTCAAAGCCAAGCTGCAGGAGTGATTTATACATTCAGCTCTTGGGAATTAGCCAAGCCAAATTTTTTGGTGATGAACAGCATGGATATTATCCTGAGAATCACCACCAACCTGATGTGATCACTCATTGCTACTACTGCAAGTTGCATTTCTTCAAGAACTGAAATTCCCAGGCCCCCTGGGATCATAACTGTCATTGTCCTGAGAATTTTCATTAGCTCCAATCATCCACATTTAGAGAATTTTATTGGCTATGTATGCCAAAAGTGTTCCTTTCAGGAATCCAGCAACTTGTACTTCTGAAGGAGAAAAACTGACAAATTTGCAGGCATGGTTGTATAAGACAAGAATTTTATAAAGTATTAGATTAGTCACAAAATTATGAATGCAGATATGCCACACAGAAAACAAAAAGCAAATTAACTTCCTTGATCTTTAAGATCCCTATGCAATGTCCAAAAGAAAAGAGGCACAAGAGAAGGAGCTTTTTATTTCAAGGGAGAAGGCACATTGGATTTTGCATCTTTTTCATGGAGGGACTGACAGCAAAGTTTTAAAATACACCACATAAAAAAAAAAAAAAAGAAAAAACTCCTCCATCACAGGAAAGGTATTTAGATGGTGGAGGGAGGGGAAGGCATTCAATTAGGAAATGCCAGATTTGCACTTGCTCATGCAGTCATAATTCTATCCCCTTGTGGAATCATCCTGTATGCTGAAATTAAGCAGAACGCTGTTCAAGGAAAAAAAAACAGCGTGTAACTAAAGGCCCTCATTATTCCTAAGTGTAACTAAAACTTTCTAGAGAGAAGTCTAGATGGGCCAGAAAAGAGAAGAATTATCTTGTGCACAGTTACAATAATCTCTTCACAAACGTGATCACTGGTTGAATCCTGAACATTTCAGTATTACAAATCTGGACTACAGAACAACTAACAGTGCCAGGAACCAAGCCTTCAGAGCAGGACTAATCCAAGCCAGGCTCTGAGGAGAGCCCAGCCTATCCCAAGGAGCTGGCAGGTGTGCAGCACACAGCACTCTCAGACCAAAGAAACAGGAGGAGCTGCTCTGCTTGGGAAGGTTATGAAGAGACTCCACTCACACTCCTTCCTTATGCTCTCTCTTCACAGGGAAGCTGGGGAGGAGGGCAGGGCTTGTAGCAGGTCCTGTGACCTGCAAATACTCCAGCATCAGTAGGCTTTTAGCACAAGAGCTGCCCACAGCTCCTCTGGGCTCTCATTCAGTTCCTGCTACATGGTGCACACTGGCACTGCTGCAATTCATGCTTCTCACACACTCCCAAGGTTTTCCAGAAAAGGCACAGGTCTGCCCGGTGCTGCAGCAATACACAGTGTTGCTAATTCAGAAGATGTCACAGGGCAAAGAAAAGGTGTTCTCTGCACTGAGGGCCTCCTGCTTGAGGAAGTTTAATACTATGGCAAATACTGGGAGCAATATGGATCTCAAAGATGTGCAAACCTGTCCATCTGCAAAGGCTATCCAAATAGCAAGTTTGCTCTTAGCTCCTCAATAAACAACAGGCATTCATTCAGCCAGAAGATTATTCATTTGATCTCTTTCTCTGGAGTAATTCCAAGCATGCCATTTCCCTTCCCATTTTACAAACCACTCTCATTTAGCTGTAATAAATTGGTGATCCCCACAGTTATACATAGCTCCTGCATGTGGTAGGAAAAAGCCCCACACCACAGGGCTGTTAAGTCCAGAGAACAAACAACAGAACAATCACATAGCTAAAAGGTCCCTTTACAGATTTGTCTGGTCTACAAGCAGGCTGTTCTGTTCCCAGCAGGACTGGGCACAGGGCTGGCAGCTCACAGCACTTCCCTGCACCCCTGAGCACCTCCTGCTCTGCTCACAGCTGCTGCTGCTGGGGCACATTGTCTGGAACGGGACAGAGCAGCTCCTGGGCCACACAGGGCTCCTAGGGAGAGGCTCTGGCCAGCAGGACAGGCAGGATGCTGCTCCTGGGGTCACTGCTGGAAGCTCAGCATTGGTCTGCTTTTGGAATGTGTCCCTGCACATGCTGACAGCAAAGAGCCTGGCATCAACAGCTCCACTGGACTGAAAATATCTGACTTTTTCTGGTCTGGGAAGCTAAATTACTCTGGGCTCTGTCAGCATATAGTCAGATGAGCATTTGGACAAATTTCATAACACAGGCACTCCCCCCACAAACCATGATTTTTCACATCACTGTTTCTCAAAACAAACAATCAAACCCCCTCAAACAAAGAAACACATGCACACCCCTCCTCAAATCTCCACCAGATTATATATTAAAATATTAATTTTGAAACCCAAAGTTGGGTTCACATTTCCTTGGATAAAAACAATTGCATTTCTAAATTTAAACATTTGGGAATGACACTAACCTAGTCAAGTTGTATTAAACCAAATCATTACTACTGAAAGCAAATCAAGTGCTAATTTAGTTTCAAAGAAGTTTGGTTTGCTTTTGTCTGTCAAACTCCTGGATGTTTTTAGCTCCTGGAAGTGCAGTGAAAAGCCAAACCAGAAACCTGCAGCCACATCCTTTTGTTTTCAAGCCAAGCAAGATCAGTTCAGCTGCTCTTTAGAATAGTGAAAAAAACATCAGTACCCTTTTGAACATGCTAGAATTAACGTTTTTAGGTCTCTTTAGATACCCATCAGGTCATCTCTGATTAGATTTGGGTTTATCACACACAAACCTTAATTTTGTAGCCTATTAATGGCTTTTGAGGTAAGAATAGAAGTCAATTTGAACCCAACAGCAAATTTTATTTGGAAATTTCACCCAGGCTTTTAACAGAGCAGAGTAGCACAAATCCTGGAGACACCCTAAGTACGAGGCATGTTTCAATCCAGGGGAGTGACACTGGCAATCTGTCCTAGTGTCACATGGAAGTATCAGTGTCTGTCAGAAAAACAGGGAAAACTCACTTCATTTTCATTTTTATCCACCATATATGCTTGCCCATCTTACTTGGAGCTTAACTCTCACTTGAGTTTCTGATCATACACTTAGATTAATGTAACTTTGATACTATTTCAGCCATTAGCCTTCAAACTTAACACTCTTCCTCAAGCTATTAATTTTAATTTTCTTCAGATCCTGGGCCTAATGGATTCTGGAATGAAAGACCTTTAGAAATTTTAGAAGTATCCTCTAGTTTTCTGAAGAATGTAATGTCAACCAAAATACGAAAGATTCACAACACTATAATAAGAATGGGAGAAAGTACAGACATCTCCTAAGAAATTGTTATCATCTCTTGAAGCTGAGGATTTCAGTG
This sequence comes from Oenanthe melanoleuca, assembly GCF_029582105.1. Taxonomy (NCBI): domain Eukaryota; kingdom Metazoa; phylum Chordata; class Aves; order Passeriformes; family Muscicapidae; genus Oenanthe; species Oenanthe melanoleuca. The sequence goes on from NC_079344.1 coordinate 18,756,239, forward strand.
CATCTTGCCAATTATGACTCTGTAAGGCCCATGAATATTATGTTTCTAGCTAGGAAGGAGAGTGAGAATTTCTTTAAGACTAATTTTGTCTCTCACACAGTTACCAGTACAGAATCAAAACAAACCTAACTGGACTGGTACTAAATTCAATTATTAGACAAATCAAAAAAAGCATCTGGAACCAAAGATGTCATTCTAAGAACCAAGTAAATCACAAATATATTTTTGAGAAATACCTATGTTTTGTCATTCCTGGAAAGTATTATGGGCAGCCTTCCAGACAAAATGCAATAAATTCATATGAATTTATGGCTTTACTGTGTATCTTAAAAACAAGTGTATAACAATTAGCCCATTGATGTGAAATCTATTGCTCTTCTCTTGGACTGTGTTATGATATGCAATTCAGCTTTTGGAAACAAACAGCCCAGCTGTTCTGAATGCAAATTTACAAATAGTTGCAGCATTTAATCCTGGTGGTGTACATGGGACAAACTCCACTCTGCAAAAACACACTAAAATTCCTGAATTCACATCTGTCTTGTGCTTCAGAGGCAAGTTCTCATAGAGACACGGGGACACAAAGTAAAAATGTCTAATTTATCTTTTTCCCCCTCTCGAGAATACCTAACATCACCATTCCTGCCCAGTCCTCATCTCTTATAAACTCTGCAAGAACAGAGAGGACTGATATTCTTGTCACATGAGGAAATGCAGCATCACAAGCTACTGAATAAATTTCAAAGAAGATGCAGGAACACCCACCCATGAACTCCCTTTGATTTAGAGGGGAGAACTGTCAGCTTGTGCTCTTCCACTGATAACATTAGCATCAAGATAAACTCAACTTCCCAACTGCTAAAGGCTCACAAAGTTCACTCTTCACTAGAAAATTAACCTTATTATGACTCAAAACTGTGAGCCTAGAACCAGCACCTAGAACCTGTGGCACAATAATTTGGTGCTACTGCTAACAAACTAAGAAATCCATGTTTGAAGCAATGAGGATAGGGACCAGATATTAAATTTACCTCAGTATTCCCTCAGGCTCCTGCAGTGCACTTTGAACCACAGCCCTAAAGACAGCCCCAGAAGAAAACGAGCAAGGCAGAGGCACTGAGCAGTAAGAGCAGTAATACCTTGGCAGATAAAATATGGACCATGGTTCAAACAGAAGTCTTCATGCTCTGATGCTGTTTCAGCTGTTTGGACTTGGCTGCCTGAATGCCACTTCAGGTGCCTTCACAGGACTAGACCATGGCTTCCTGGATACCAGTTTTTACTTCATGGAGGAGAAAAAGAATGAGGAGAGAGAAAAAACCCAACCAAATCAAATCAAACCAAATCACTTCTCCGCCTCAGAAAAGTTTTGGTAATAAATTTCAAGAAACAGTAGTGATAAGAAAATCAAGAGAATTCTGCCCAGTACTTATCAAATCACAGGAAAATGGGAAGAAATAAATAGCATATACAAACCTCTCATGTATTTCAATTAAAAGTCATGCATGTTAATTCCTAGGCTGCTCTTTCAATATACAGCCATGGTAGTTCATTTGCAGTTAGGGAGATGACAGAGAAAAGTTTTTCTCATTTAAAATGCCTGCCACTAACTTCAAATCAGACCTCAGTGGCTTTTGCCAGTGTATTAAATAATTATAAACAAATATCTATTAAAGAAGATATAAAAATTTTCTACATGACAGTGCCTGCTGGAGAAATGGAAGCTTATGCAACAAACTCTGCTACCCTAGAGCTCAGCACAGGGAATATGTAAAACACATGTTTTAAAAAGCTTTGTTTAGTAACTGCTTTCTTCAAAACAGAAGATCATAAAGAAAACAGGAAACCCCCAACCACACTGCCCCACAGAAAAACTCTTTGTCCTCCATCCTTCAGTATTCTGTGGCCACCCAGGCAGAAAAGCTTTGGCCACCGTGTCACCCAGCGTGGCAGTCATCCTGCCACCCTCCTCAGCTCTATTTCAGCACTATCTTATTTAGTACTTCAAGTCCCATGACCCACATCCAATAAAGAGGTTCTGTCTAATACACTGAGCAGATAAAAGGATGATTTTCAAGCAAAGGTTATGCAAGAGATCCATACTGCAATGCAAGCCCCAGAACAGTAAACAAATGTCAAGATACAAATAAAACACGTTTTTGCTCTTCAACCTATAGCATGTACCAGTCACCTGCTTGTAACAGAACCGTTTGTTACAGCTACAAACACAGGCTTTTGTTAAGATTTATCAATTCATCCTTATTAAAAATAAAAAAAAAAAAACAAACAAATCAAACTACCAGTCTAGTCATTAAACACTTTTAGGAGATAGGAAGCTCAGAAAAACATGTTCAAAGCAGACAGATGAGAGCAAAGAAGCTACATCTGTATTAGCTTCTGGATTAAAATCCTGAAGGGCTGGCAAAACAGCTCTGAAAATTTTCAGAAATATTTTGCATATCACCATTGCAGTAACCCCTCCAACCCAGCCATTATCTGCTAAACAATCAAACTCAGCCAAAGACTCCCCGGCACCTTCAATAGAATTTTAAAAAGTTACTGAATACATACTCCCTAACTAAACACAAAGCCCAAGACCACATAAGCAACAGATGATAAAATCTGAATTAGTATTCAAGTTTCTGACTTTCAGTTTAGCATTCTGTTGGAAAAAATCCCGCCACTTTCCAATAGAAAGAAAAGCCTCCAGTACTGTAAGTGTAGGTCATTGAGGTTTTTTTTCAGATACGTATGAAAATATTCCAAAAATGAAATTCTTTTTGAAATCTTTTGAAATCAAAAATATAAAATCAAAATCAATACAAATTTTCCAATAAACCAAGAATATCTGCAAGGAATTAAGATGATACTGACATCAGGTGAGAGATTTACTGCACTTATCACTGCAAAAACAAGCACTAGAAATGAGACAATCTGCTGCAAAGACCAATATGGGATTTAAAGGGGCAGTATCTTGTGAGCCTTCATTTCTCATCTTCATAGCTTCAAACCACTGGTCCTTCGTAAAATATTCTCTTGTATAATTCTTCTCACTCCCAACATGCTCTTTTAAAACCCAGTGTTGACAATTGGCAGGTTATGAACTGTAGAGCTCACAACACTCAAAACATGGGGGGCAGAAAGCCTTCAGATGGTGCCGAGCATCTGCTCTCAGTGAGAGCTGACACAGGAGCCCACTGCAAACTCCACTGCAGCCAGCACGGGAAAGACACCAAAAGGACAAGGAGAATCCTGTGATTTTAAGGTCCTAGAAATGAACAGAAATGAACACAGAAAGCTGGCCCATACTTTAGCTATTCACATGCTACTTAGAGACACATTAGGTGATTTAGAAGGTGGTTTTTAAAGTGATATAACCCCTGCTCCGAAGTACTTACTTCAATTTGAGACATTGTTTGCAGTACTAAGATCACATAGTTTTGAACAAACAGATTAAATACCTTATCAACATAGGTTAGTTTAATACACCTACCACAGTGATGCTGAACAGAGAAACTGCAGGACAGACAGCATGAGAAACAGGGAATGCTTCAGCATAGGAAAATTTCTGTCTTGAATCAAAGATGAACAAGGTTTTGACAAGATACTCCATTAACAAGTAATTCAAGAGCTGGTAATATTGGAAACACTCTTCTACTGAGCACCAAACAGCGAGGTGTCCAAAGCAAGTGTGATGAGCTTCTGAGAATAGTGCCACTCAGAAGTAGTGTGAGGCAGCATCCAAAGGCTAAAAATACAGGCAGGTCAAACCACAGTTCACCCTGAACCAAGAGCAGAATTCTTTGGGAATGTGATAGGACCAAGGCAACCAGTGAGATTGGATAAGTTCAGGCAGCCCCACACTTAACACACATTTCACCACTGCCCTGTCCAGTGCTGCAGCTGCAGGGCAGAACTATTTCCTCCTGCTTTTAACAAGAAATAGCCCCTTTTCAAATGTCCCAGGGAACAGCTGCACTCTAGTGTGCTATGTAACTGCAGCATGCATCACATTTCATTCACATAAGGAGTCAACCCATTCATTTTCCATTAAATTAATATGCTGCCCTTTGTTCTGGTACAAAATATACGGCAAGCCATAAAAACTAAACATTTTTCCCATCTCTGCTTTCAGAGGCCATGGCTAAGTGAAAGAAAAGATTGCTTTGCTGTGTCCAGGCCAATGGATTTCCTCTCTGCATTAGCATTCAGTATGAGCACAGCTTGTGCTGGGCTTTGGGACTAGTTGCCAGGCTGCCCAGTTCAAAGCCAACTCAGGTACAGCTGTAAAACTGTGCTCTGCAATGCAGCACCAAATTAACTATTTAACTTAAACCCAGATCCATTTTCCCTACTCAGTGAAAAACAGCAGCTGACGAAGTATGGATCTGGCATTCTCTCACATGCAATAAGATTTGCTGCAAGTATCTAAAAATACCCTTCCTGGCTGGCAGCCCAAGGAACCAATCAATGAAAGTTCAAGAGGTGCATTTCACAGTCCAGATGTTCTCAAACTCTGCTCCATCGACAACTTACAGAGACGGCTGGTCACATTATGCTGACTTTTCTCCCCTCTGCTGTGCCAGTTTGTGTCCAGAAGACGAAAAGCACATTTGAAATTCTTAAAATACTTCTCCTTAAACATCTCCTCTTGCTACTATTAGTATAAAGATATCACAGCAAATCAATGGGATAAGAGGCTATCCCAGAGACAACTTGGTAGAGAGAACAAATCAAACTCGAAGTTCTGCAGCAGGATGAATTTAATGAGAGCCCAGAAGGCAGAAAAATTACAGGATCCACATGTACACACATACATTACAGATAATGACAAAAAGTCCACCTGGCTGAAATGCTTTTTCTAAACCCACCTACTCATTTCATCAGCAGACCCAGTGCTGAAATTTGTGAAAACTGGGGAAGGAAAAGAGAGCTTACCTGCTTATTTAAGGAAAAAACTTAGTAGGATTTTCCAGGCAAATAAATTGTAATCATGAACATTGTTCAGTCTAATAAAAAAAACATGCCTCAATGATTTCCTCCAACACTTCAACTGTATAATATATAACTTATAACAATCAGTTATAAATTATTATAAAAATTTAAAACTATATCTCAAAGATAAAAACTAGTTTAAACACGCACTTATCCAAGCACCAAAACAAACACAAAAGTATCAAAACTGACAAAAATCCAAGCTTGAAAATACTGCCACACTCCTTGCACAGGGGATACACAAACTCGAGCTATGGACATACAAATGCTGTCATCTATCCTTTCATTTGGATGTTAAATTAGCAATTAGCAACTCAAACACCTTTGACAGCACACACCATGACAGGCAAGAAGGGAAGCAGCTCAGTGGGCATGTGGGTCCAGCAGCTGCTGCTGCTACATACAGATCTGTGCTTGCTCGAGTCACAAGAGTGCTTATAGTTCAGTCCTTAGAGGGAAAAATGAAGGGAATATTTAGCTTGACACGAGGAAAATCGTTAGAAATTACATATCATGCAGCTTCATTGCCCTTAGCAGAGAATTGAAAAACAGGTCATGTATGGCATCTTTTATACATCATTTTTTTATTTTGATCTTGCCTTGCAAGTCCTTTGTTTCTTCTCTTCTTGCAAAGGCACACAAATCTGTGAGCATACCCAGAGCAGCCTCTGAGGCTCTTTTGCTGCATTTTCCAGGGAGCAGCCCTAATTTTGCCAAGTCAGAAGAATCACCAATCCATCACTTTTGCTACATGTTATAGAGCAGAGGACTAAAGCAAAATTCTAATATCCAGTGCTTTTCCATGAAAAAAGTGCTCTGCAACTTAAGTCTGTTCCATCTTTCCTTCCCTGAATAGAACTTTTGCCCTTGGTTTTACGTCTCTGCTTCAGTCACATGGCTGCTTGATGACAACAGAACACACATTACATTCTGTGCTTTTTTCCATCCTAAATAATCCAAACTAACTCCCTGCTTTTATTAAAGCAATTCTATGCACTACAATTTTTGAACACAAAAAATTCCAACTCTTGCCCACTCTGTCCTTTAATTTTCAAGTAACCATTTTTAACGTAAGCCACGGCACTCTATCCAGGTACTCAATTTCTGGTGTGAACAAGAATTTGTTTTCACCTGGGGGTTCATGTGTCTGCAGCACAGGTCAACAGCTTCATGCACTACACAAACTTTTCAGCATATATCCTACCAGCAGATTCCTTTACACACAGGCTTCTAAATCAGCACAACTCAAAACTATTCTGTGGCTAAATATGGGGCTTGGGTGAGAAGGGGAGAAGTGATTTCCTTAGTTCATCATCAGTCTTGTTGTCTGAGGGGTTACTGAGATCATGGATGCTGCTGCCTTGGTCTCTATTTTTCACAGGTCTTTTGGCAGATATATAGAGCAAGACAGATTCCTGTATGTATGATAAATGCTACAATCACTGCTATCTCCTTAGGGAAGGCAGAGTGCTGATCACAGCTCAAATGGGCATTTAGCTCATACAGAAAATACAACTCCTCCGCTGCAAGGCAGGCTGATCTTCTGCAGGCTAAATAGTCACAGACAGGGAACATGTGTTTTGGTTAGCTGACTATGCTGCACCTGATACAAAAAAACATTACTTTAGTGGGTTTGATCACTTTTGTTGTCCTTTAAGGCAATAATTTTATCACCTTACTGCTTTTCTTTTAAATTCTATCTTGGGAAAAAGAAAGTAAGATAAAACCCAGAGAAAGAAGGTCTGTTCATCATCACTTGCTCCCCAGCCTGCACAAAACTGAGTACTGTAGCACTGGGGACTCTACCAGGCTCACAGTCACCCTCAAGCATCAGCTTACAGAAATGAGTGCCCAAGGAACCTGCACACTTACTTGAGCTCATATTCTGACATATTTGTAAAAATTATCTGCTATTGACACTGCAGTCAATAATTTCATATTCCACCTTGGGATCTCTAAGGATTAAAAAGCCTAAGTAAATATTCATAACGCAGAAATACTTTCTCTCCTCTAGATAAGCAAAATAAGGTGTGGTGTGTGACACACAAAGACATGGCATTTCTCTCATAAATCCTATTTGCCTGTCATACTCTTGTTCTCCCTCACTATTTATTTTCTTCCCTTTTTGCCCACCAGCAGTTCAGAAAGCTTCCAAACTGTTTTATTCTTCAGGGCATTTTCTGTTTGGTTTTTAATACAGTCTATGTTTAAACAGTCTATATGATCCCAAGCACTGCTGCAAACACCCATACAAAGTTAAATTCAATAAACAAACAAACAAACAAAAAAAAATCTCTTCAACACCTTCAGAACTGCAGTTATGATACAGTCAGTGAGACATGCACAGCAGAACAGGCAGTCGACCATCCTAAAAGCTTTTCCTGAACTCTGTTCTATTTAGTTCTTACATCAGCTGGACAACAGATGATTTAAAATACAAGTATTCTATGTCATATACTTCAAACCTAGGCTCTGAATGCAAACAGTGCCATTATCTGCTTAACAAAGCCCAATTATTCACTGAATAATCAAGCTACTGTGCAAGTTCTGAATGCCTGTAATATGTTATTTGATAATATGGTGTCTTCTGACCTAGACAGTGCTGCCTACAGTATATAATTAAAGGTTTCAGATATATTTTGCTCCTCTTCTGCCAAATGTTGTTCATGCAGTATGCTTTATATACTCAGTGAAACTAAGAAAAACAGTCTTTTTCAGACTCAAGTGCTTTGCTAAACCATTTAAACATAACTAAAAGCCCCAAGGTCAGATGTCCATCTAGGGAAGGAAAATATGACCGATATCAGTTTTTCTTCCAATATCGAATCCTCCATTTTTATACCTCAATATTTCAAACAATGGCCTTCCCTTTTTTCTACCTTCATTCCAGGAAAGGACACTTGGCATCACCTTATGATAGCATTATAACCAAGATAAGTATTTAATTTCATTAGACATAGCCAGGAGAGAAAGCTCCTGCCCCACACAGCCATCAACAAAAAGGGAGTATGTTTAAAAGTGATTTTTAAAGCTTGTGAAATACACAGGCACTAGGGCATAAAGTCCTCCCTCTCTTGACAAAATAAACTGTGCAAACCTGTATTTGCCAGTCAATTTGTCCCATGTACCTTAATCCTAATTTGGAGGCATGAAGCAGAAGAAAGCTTTCTGACTTGCCGTGTTCAGTCAGTCCATGAAATCTCTCCACCAAGGCAGTGAAAGCACCAGTGAAGTGATCTTAGATGGGGCTGTGGAACCCTTCTCATACAGATACACTTCTTCATTTAACCCAGCAAACATCAGCCACATCCCAGCTGCTGCCAGTCACACAGGAACTCTGCATTTCCAAAGCTTCAAACAAATAACCAATTACTCTTTGTTTGCTAGTTCACTGTACCCAGCGCTTTTCAGCCTTGGCAGGCTACGAGTTACTCGGACTGCAGTCCCTGCCCCCAAAAACGGGAAATCATCTCATACTGAAAGAACTTCTCCAAAAGCAACAAGCCTACCTATGCTTCAGAATGAAGGGTGCACTCAGATTGGGTAAAATATCCAACTGCTAATAGGAAAAACACTAAGATTTTGCCATCACTCCCAAATTTCAGAAAAGCTGACAAGAGAGCTGCTGATGAGCATTTTTAATCAAAAGTGAATGTAATTCAAAAATAAACCACTTACAAGTGGGCAGTCCATAGTTCAAGATTCAAAGAGCTGTAACAGTCCCTGAGCTCCTGAGGGAATCCTTTGACTGGCACTCCAGGCCTTCCCAGCATTTCAAAGAATACTTTCATTTACACATCAAAACTCCTGCCTTCTGGCAGGATATGAAACCTGGGTACCAGCCTAAAAGCAGCACTTCAAGACAACTGTTATAGTCTTTTCCTTAGCTAGAACCTGGCTTTTTACCTGCACAGCAGTTACTTCTTTTTCTACAGCAGAGTAATAGGTGCAGGAAGAAGGCCAGTATGACTACAGTAAAAACCTTTAACTAAATATCATCTTTTTCAAATGCCAGTCTCAGGAATCACTATGGTGACTATCCTGACTTCTAAAACCAGAGAGAAACTGCTGTACCAGTTACCTCTATCTCATGAGAAGCAAACTACTAAAGGAATTCTCCCTCATTTTCACATTAAAAGCAATAGCAGGAAGACAAGTTTGGTGAAAATGTCCACAAATCTCACTCAGTATGTCATATCTAGATTCACCACAGATTTATCCACAACAAACTCCGAAATAAAGTATTTTTCAGAAAACTTCAATCCAAGTCATATGACATCATGCATTAAAAAACCTCAAACACTACTCGGGAAGTATTCTCGTACTGAGACGTTCTGAGCTAAAGAACTGGGGCTAAAAGAAAAGCTTTGAATTTTTCTGTGCCACTCCTCTTTTTTTTCTTCTTCTTTTGAATGGGAAAACAATTCCAGAGAGCACAAGTCACTGCACAGAGCAGTGCAAGGTGCAGCTGAGCAGGCATTTGGCAGAGCCAGCAGAGCCCTCAGTGCTGCTGCAGCCCGTGCCCGGCTGTACATCACCACAGCTCTCACCAGACTCTATGAAATACTATGAAATACAGACCAGAAGCCATGAAATATTTCCTCCTCCCCACATCTACTCAGAATTCCCACTGCCAGCCTAGTTTCACTGCTGTGTACTAAGAGTTTAAAAACACTTGGAAGACATACCAGTGCAGAGAATACCTGTTCAAAAACAATTCCTTCTGAGTAAATCTCAAACTCAGGATTTTCTTTTAAAAACTTAAACTGAACTTTTGTCATTGCATGTTGCAGTACAGAACAAAAGTTTTTCAGAAAGCTATCTATAGTCCTTTAAATAGGTACTTGCAGGAAAAAAGGCAAAAAATCTCAATACTTACGATGTTTAAAAACTTGACCGCACTTCTGTTCAAAACAAAATGAAAACTTTAAAGAATGCAGTAAACAAACTCTAGCCACTCTCCTCCACAAAGACAAAACTTTTTCCCAGTCCACAAGCACTTTCGTATCACATATCACAGTGGAATCACTGCAACAGTACTTCATAATAAGTATGCATGTAGCAATCAAAAGTGAGGATCCCTGATCTAAACAGCAAGGATGATTGTTCTAGATAAATAACTTTCTTCTAAATTATTTTCTGCTTGTATAGCCACATGCTCCAATTTAAAAAAAATGTAGACTTTTCCATGTGGCTGTATGAGAAACAGACTCTTAACTTATACAACAGAAAATGTTCAAAAGTTAACCCTCCTAAGTGTAAAATAAATTGAATTTAAAAACTACTTTAGCAGGTACTCTTGTCTGCAGATAAGGTATCAGAATATTACAGCATAAACATCACCTAATTGTTTTTTTCAGTGGTACTCCTTTAGACAACTAGAGGAAAACCAGGTTATTACTATTTCGATGCTTGCAATGTGAAATGTGATAACAAAATGTACACGTGCTCATGGTGCCAAAGACAGTAAGATTTCTCTTTGCCAGTGCTGATCCTTGATAGGCAAGTAAATAAGAAATATTGGGCATACCTAAAATGCACAGGACCTGAATTAACATCTGCTATGCATTTCAAGAGACAATGTGACAAGCTTGTGCTAGGATGCAAAACTGCACAAGGAATTTTTCATGACATACATACAGTATTATCTCTATAACTAAGGGGTTCCTAAGCATCTCTCACCATTAACTATATTCTCTTAAAAATTATTTAGACTGCAAATCCTCTGGGACAGGACTTGTCTTTTATCCGTACTTGAAGACTCTACTGTTCACAATGAGGATCCCAGCCTTATTTCCTTTAAATACTAGCATAGCACGAGTTGGGCTTTTTTTTTAATGTAGAAGATTGAAAATATTCAGAAAGAGCCCTTTGTGTTCATTCTGTGCTTAATTCACATTTACAGCTCAGTATAAACACTTCAGCTGTCATTCTAGTAACAGTTTTACCTACCTAAGAAATTCAAGATGGGGCCAAATCTGCCTGCATAATGATTTCACAGTAAGTGGCAACCAGATGGACAGCACACTGCCATATGCTCCCCTTTGCTCAGAGGTGGAAAAGTGAGCAAATGCGAACCACAAAAAAAGAACAAAGTAGGGAGAATAATCTCTCTGCAGTGTGCCTGTTCATTCATGTACACATCCTTTCCTACCAGGAGCATGCAGCCACTCCCCTGCTCCCCGCACCCCAGGATGTAAATTGAGGGGAGCAGGGGTGAGGGCAGCTCAGGAGAGCTGCTGCCCCCAGCACAGTCCTTGCAGGAGGGAGGAGCAGAGTGCTCCAGTCAGCAGTGGCGTTTCTGAGAGCAGCCAGGACACCAGCACAGGGCAGGGAAGAGAAGCTGCCCTGGGAAAGGGACTGGATTTCCCCCCACGGCAGCCTCTCTGTGAGCTGCACTCTTATGGAAGCACCAAGAGCTCTGAGGCTCAGGAATTGTGCCCACTCTGCAGCCTCCTCTCGATTCTTTCTGCCCAGAGACAACATATGTCAAACTTCTAAGTAAACTTTGGTGCTGCCCATGTCTTGTACTGCTCTTTAGCTGGAGGAGACAATTCAGCCATATTACCATGTCTTCAAGGAGTACCTGCCCTTTTGAGCTAGTCCTAAAAATAACACCTATCCAACTTAAACATATCTATTTAATTACACTACTGCTCCTGCTCTCAAAGTCCTTCTTAAGACTGAACAGAAAAGAAAAAAAGAGAGCATTCAGATTTCTGGAGGAGGCAGCTGATAACAGAAGAAAAACAAATATGTGCAAGAAAAATCTTTCAGATTGGCTTTTTTCAAATACACTTGTGCAATTAACATGTGAATTTTGATCCATATCTCACTTTCCTGTTAAAAAGTTGCTTTCAAAGCTGTCTACTTTTATCATTCTAGATAAAAATGCAATTATTTGCTATATGTGGGCTGTAAAATGCAGGCAGCTATTATATGCAGAGAAAAATTATGCACTGCTTGCTGAGACCCACCGCATGCTGCATGTTTACATCCTGTACGTTTGCTAACTTTAATTATTACAAACAGAAGCTCTTTAGTTCACTTGAAGAACTTTCTTTACATTTCTATTATCGGCTAAATTGACAGGTAGTCCAAATGGCTGCTTTTCTGTAAAGAAATCATTTGATAAACTTGAACAAAAACATTGAAGGAAAACTATAAAACAATTAAACAGTAGAAGTATCACTAACTTCAATATAACTTGTATTTTGCTATTTTTATACACGAATTTTCATTTTCTATTAATGGAAAAACCTGGCAGGCACACTTAAATATCAGACACATAACACTTTCCACTACAAAGACTTTCACAACTTTTTTGAAAAGCTCTGACACTTGCCTCTCTGCAGGCAGCCTTTGAAGTTCCCTGGAAGAGCAGAGATGCTCTTTGTCTGACGGCAATCCATTCAAGTTAAACTGAAGTGTTTTCCTCTGCCTGCCTGCTTTTTTTAATCAAGTATTCAGTGGCCTCTCCAAAACGACACAAACTCCCTGTACAGGGCCAGGCCCCTGGTACCTAGTCAGAACAGAGTCTGCTCTGAGCACTGGCAGGCTGCTGAGGTTAAACAGCACAGGACACAGAGCAGAAAGGAGGATGAAACAGGTCAAATCTCACCTGTTGTTCCCCTGCACAAAGCACAGAACCCTAAGGTCTTTCCCCCGGTCATCCAGTAACCTTATTACCAAGTAAGGCAATTACCTGAATTAGAAATCGCCACTGAAGGCTCAAATGCCATTTAGGGATTTTTTAAAGTCAACAAGAGAAGTTTATACCTCCATGTAGTGTAATTTTACAAAAAAAATAAAAATAAATAAATAAACCCCAACCAACCAAACTAAAGGGGCTAAGCTTCCCAGTACCAAGAGGTTTCATATTAGAAGCTAATTTACAAGGTTGTTTGGGCTGAAAGTAAAGCTTTTGAAAATTCGGAAGCACCACATTTAAAACAGCCTATTACTTTAGCGCCATTTGCATTAATCCTCCCCTCACCTATTAAGATCACATACTACTCTTCCTGCAAACCACTGCCTCATTCAGTGAGCAGGGTGGCTCATAACACAGAATTGTATTCGCACAACCCCAAATCAGGTATTTGCTGACTTACAGGTCTAACTTTGCCACCAGTGGATTTGAACATACATTTTCAAAGGCAGTTTCATTTGTGTGTAATGCTATAGGCACACACGGTGCTTTATAGATGCAAGAAAAGACATAAAAATTGCCCCAAAGAAATTTTAGTTGAAACACATCAAAGCAACGCTGAACTCTAGACATGATAAAATGCAAGTGGGACAGAGTAATAAAGTGAGAAACAAGCTGATGTTGCATTTTATAATGCTTAGTTGATGAGCATTATTAACAAGCGCCATTAGAAAATCTCCACTGCTACTCGAATTTGACTTCACTCAATTCATACAAACCCAGTGATTTCAATGGGATTATATGGAGGTAACAGGCTTCACCAGGACCTTATAACTAAATTAAGAATTAAACCCTAATACGTCAACTTGTCACACCAAATCCTAAGCCCAGCAAATGGGTGGGTTGAAATATGACAGAGACTGACCTAACTCTGCTGCTGCCCACAACACACCAACTAGAATCTGGAGGAGAAGAGGTCTCAGTTCACCTTGGACAGAAGCCTCTAGAGCCAATGAATGAACAACAGCAAAGTTCTACCCCAGAGCAATAAGAAGCCAACTTTTTACTATTTTTTTACTCTTCTCTTGCAAATAGCATTTCACCAAGTGTGCTCATATCCACTTACACTACAAAAATATTCCCAAAAGCTCAGAAATTTTTCCAAGTAAAAAAATCCAAAACTCCCCATTTTCTGACACTATTCATTCCAGATTTACCTCTCATATTGCTGAGCCTAACAAGAGTGTGGCAATACCCTGCAGCAGCACACAGTATCACTCTAGGACCAGTGAGGAGATGAAAAGCAGGAACCAAACCTCAGTGCTCCTCTCATATACCAACTAGCAATACAGATTCTTCAAATGGCACTGACTGGACACTTTTGATGTTAATGTATGTGGCGAAAAGGATTCCAGCTCAGTCTCCTATGTCAATATTGATTCTGCAGTGCTCACAGGAATAAGGTATTTTTTAATGTTAGTTAATCCCATTGTCCAGGAAGCAGTTTAGCTGAGCACCACTATAAATGAAGTAACACCCCATTTGTTGCTCTAATAAAAGATGCAGTTTTGTCCTGCATAACATAATTCAATTAATTCTTGTGCTATTGCCAGGTAATGCAACTAATTTAAACGAATACTGATGATGCAGGTAAATTTTAGTCATGACAGGATCTCACAGGGCAGTGCAGTTTCTCCTCCTAATCTGGACCTCATCACATGTAGTAACACTGAAACCACACACTTGATGATGCTGGAGATGTTGCTAGTTCTGTCCCTCTATGCTTAAAGTGATCTGTGATGCAATACTACTGCAGCGTCACACTCCACAGTGTAGAGACCATAAGAGACAACAGCAAGCTGCCAGGTAGCCAGGTTTGGGGCAGGCACCACTGAAGCCAAGCTGATGTAATAGCATACCAGTACTGGGGGCCAGGAGAGGCAGAGTGCAAGGAGCTGCAAGCACCTTGTACAGGGCACCTTCAGAACTGCAATCACACTTATCCCAACTAACCTCTGGGAACAGGCACAGGGAGAAGGGAGACAGCTACACTGCATGTGATGTTCTGCATTTATGCTGTCAGTCACCTCTGAAAATACCTCAGCTGAGTAGCAGGCTTGCACTGGTACTCACACTGCAAGCATACGTAGTTCACATCTTTATTTTCTGACTGGCCTTTTCATAAACCAGCATGAGTTCAGATATCTATCTCACCTACTACTCCAATTCTATGGCTGAAATAGCCGATGTGTACTCTTGCTTCATGTCCTTGTTGTCCACTTCTGTCTTTAGCATAATTACTACCTGCTAACCACATCTAACTTTGTGTGCAACTTCCACCTCTTTTTACCCTTCAGGCAAAACCAGGATCATGCCCTGAGCAATTCTGCAATACGTAGCATCAGGACAGAGCTGCAGAAACTGCACTTAGTTCAGAAACACAGAGGAATGAGTAAGATGAGTACGCACATGCACTGCTTTGGGAATGGGCTTCTCATTCACACTGTCCCTTCATTGACTGGACACACACTCTGCCCAGCATTTAGGAACCACAGCACGTTTGAAGCAGCACACACTTGCTTCTTATTCTGCATCCCCTGTAAATGAGAAGTATTCCTCCCCTTCTCTTCACGGAGTATTCTGCCTCACAAGACAGACATTTTTCACAACATCAGACACATTTTCCCATACAAGATACATATTGCACAATGCTAATAGCATCTATGTGCTACTATTATACAGTCTAATTTATAACCCCCACCTAAAGTGACAGTGGTAGCAATAACCCTTTTACAAGTGTCCTGCAGGAACTCACAGCATCTTCACAAGAGCTATCAAAAATGATTATCAGTATTGTTTCATCTAATCCACACTTGGTTAGTAATGTTATTAGAGCGCATTAAAAGCACACAGATTGCTTACCCCTCCTTGTGCAAATCCCAGTCATAATAGTTGCAAAAATAGCAGGATTCCTTAGAGTCACAGAGCAAAGCAGCGGGTTCTGACTGTGTGCCTGTGACAGGTGCCCTGCATTCAGACAAATGAGCCTTGTCTGCTGATGGCACTCACAGCTGTAAATACCCCTACACCATTACTTCTTTTACACAAAACATCTGCAGCTGTTACAACTGGTGTCAGGTGCATGCTCTAATACACAGCTTGTAGATCGGTTTGCTCTTAAACCTGCATATAAGAACCAACAATTCTGGAGACGCACTTTGCAGAACCTTTTCCTAACTTCAGTATATTAACAAGATCAGAAAGCATGCATGTTCATGTATTACTCTTTTTAAGAAAAGTTATTACGACACGCTGGCCTGTTATAGCTCATCAACCTCCAGAATTTAGATTTCATCTCTACAAATCTAACAAAAAAGGCCTATTAACTTTATTACATTTTATGGAAAGCAAACCGAAAATTCCCTAGTAAGGAGGACTCTAAACGGATTTCGACTCCAGAAAAGAAACTACTATTCCCTTTCTCGTTGGGGCAAGCAGTGATGCTGCTGCAGGACAGGGGGTTTCCGAGAAGCGATGCAGCACCTTACAGATCCACAGTGAAGACACTGCCGAGGCACCACCGTTGGGTGGTTTGCACACACAGATAATAAAAGCAACTTTCACGCTCAGGTATTACCGGGGCTGTTGGTATTCGGGTCCGCACACGCGAAGTTGTCCGGCCGGGCCCGTCCGGAGGCGCGCGGGCCGCACTGGCAGGGACCGCGATGCGTGAGGAGCCCCGGGCGCGGGGAGTCCCCTCAGCCCCTGCCCGCGGGGCTCACGCCGGTCCGGCTGCGGCAGCGCGGCCGCGGCCCCGCCACACCGGCGAACGCGAACCTCGTACCGCCCCGGCCGGGCCGCGGCTCGGCTGACCCCGCGGAGGGGGGCTCGGGCCCCGCCGCAGGCCGGCCCGCGGCACGGCGCCCTCAGACCCCAGCCCCACCGCCGGCAGAGTTGGCGGGAGGCGGCGCCCGCCGCCAAACTTTGTCCGCCGCCGAGGGGCTCCCCCGGCAGCGCGGCCCCCGCCACCGCGGCACGGGGAGTCCGCCGGGCCGCTCTGCCCGACCCCGCGGCGGCAGACGGACCGGGGTCCCCGAGCCGCGCACGGCCACGATGGGGCACGGCAGGGACCCGCCGCCCGCGCCGGAGCACGGTGCAGTCGCGCGGCTCGGCAGGGCAGAGGGGCAGAGTGCCGCTGCCCGCGCCGGGGCACGAAACGGACCGGGGCTCCCCGCACGTACCTGCTGCTACCCGCGCCGCCAGCGCCCCGCGCGGGACCGGCGGCCGCGCGGGGAGGGACCCGGGGACCGCCCGCGCGCGCCTCCCGCCGTCCCCGCCGGGTCGCCTTGGAAACGCGGGGCCGGTGCGCGGGGCGCTCCGCGGGAGCGCAGGGGGCGCGCGCGCGTCCGGCGCGCGTCACGCGGGCGCGGCCGGGCCAATGGCGGCGGGCGGCGCGCGCTGTAGTACTACGGGCCGGGAGCCCCCGCCCCGCCCCCGGCCCGCGGGCAGCGCGCGACCCCCGCGCTCCGGGCCCCGGGCTCGCCCCGCTCCCTTCCCGTCCCTTCCCGTCCCTTCCCTGGAGGCCGGGATTACATAACGGCGCCGGAGCGAGCAGCTGCAGGATTACACCATGCGGATTAGGGATTACGTTGATTCAGCAGATTGTCCTGTGCATGTCTGAGAAAGATTACACCAGCAGAGTTAAGAATACCCGTTTGCTGTGGTAAGCCGTGGTTTAAGTAGAACAAATTAACTAAATACAAAATTAAATGCACAAAAAAAAGAAAAAAAAAAAAAAAAAAGGGAAAAAAAAAAGGAAGTAAAACATCCCAAGGTTAAGAACGTGCTTTAAATGGGCAAAATGATAGAGAGAAATGATAGAGAGACTGAAATCCAGCTTTTGACAATTATCACCCCTATGCTTTGGAACAGCTGCTGTTTATAGAAACCAGCCATTAGCTCTGGATGAATCTTTAAAAGTCAAATTCGTTGTTAGGAAGACTCGTTACACTTGAATCCTGATGACTGCCACATGAAGCAAATATCTAAACTCTTAGGACATACATTTTTAGCAACTCATGGTTATTTAAGTGGCAATGGTCTATTTTATTATGCCACCATGTGCTAAACTGTCTCCTTGTATGTTAGTCTGTAATATGGGTGTTTTGAGTTCTGATTACTGGATCTGAGATTATTGACATTTAAAAGCTGACTTTATGAGAGACACTACCTCTCCCACTTAAGTATGAATAAAAATTAACCATGCAGAGACAAACTTCACATTAAAATTCATTTCAGTTGATTTCTTACAAGAGTTAGGGATGAAACTTGGAAACAAAAGTGCCATAGAAGAAATCAGTAAGCACACAGGATGGTAGAATAGAGGGTTTGTATTTCAAGGCTGATAGTGATTTTCTTTTAATGCACAGGTCTTGTAAAGTTCAGTAATTCCCCTCACATAATATTGGACAAAACCCTTACCTTTGTAGCTTTGCCCAACAACTGCATGAAGATCTCATACAACAGAACTGGGGTTTCAGATGGAAATTTGCAGTTGTTTGCAAACTGTTTAGGAAATTTTGGCAATTTAAAGTTTTCCCTGAAATTCACTGTAAATTTCAACACCATGACAAGAGTTTTACCCCCTGTTTTAGTACATAATTAATCCTAGATATACTTTAGTGGATAAAAATGAAAATGTAGACCTTAATTTTTGCTGTAGGGATTTCTAAGATAAGAGGACTCAGTCATTTGTTGTCATTTCAGAAAACTGCAATGGAAAGAATTTTGAAAAACAGTTTTCAAAAAATTACCCTGTCAAACAAAGCAGGTTGAGATTCGTCAGCTATTTGTCATCTATCTTTTGTCAGAATTTCCTGATATTGTGGTTATCCCATCCTAATAGACACTTCCAGTGTGTAAAACATTTGAGTAAAACATTGTTCTTACACGGATTTGTTATAAGATCTCACCTGGAATTCTTCCTTATAGAGATCCTCATTTGTTTCAGGCAGTTCAATGGATTTTTTCTGATGCCTGATGATTTTCTGAGCTCAGATGAGTTATGAGCTTCGGAAACTGAAGGTATGAGAAGTTATACCTAAGTGAGAAAAAACAGACTCCTTTTAACAAGACTTCAGGACAGTTCCTGGCTCTTGGAAAAAGTACAAGGTGCAGACTACTGACTGCTTGACAGATATCAAGGACATCTCAGAAGGAAATGTACATTTAATCAGCATACTAAGCAATTTTAATTTTTTTTCCCCTTCATTGTTTTCATGACACAAATATTTGAGCTCAATATTGGGGCAGAATGAGATTTTACCTTTTTTGATTTTTAGAAAGAATACATAGTGCAGTAAAATCCCATTCTCAAAGACAGTTTGTAAGGTGCAACTTAATCTAAATGTACAAACAATGTATATTTGAAATAGCCACATGACTGAAACGATCTGCTTTAATTTGGGGAAGAGTTTATACAGAGATTAATTTTAAGAATGTTTGAATAGCAAAGATCCATAAACCAAAGCCCAAATCATTATTCAGTGCTTGCTTTTTATCTGCCTCTGCTCATTAAGACTTACAGGTACTGTGGATGCTTAGGCCAGCTAACCAGTAAAAGTACACAAAACCAAGAGGCAATACAGATTCTGATTGAAGTAGATGGCGAGTAAAGCACACAGGTTCATTTAAAGACAAGTCTGACAAGTTCATGACTCGTTGCAATATATCTCAGTGTACACAGGTGACCTAACTTTAATGTATAAGCATTTTAAATGATGCATTATTATTATTAATATCAGTTTAGAATTCAAAGATGAGGGAAAGGGGTAGAACTGATAAGAATATTTTTCAACAAGCTGGCACAGAGCAACGCAAGCTATATTTAAAATTTCAGATTAAAATACTTTTAACTGGATATACAAAGTAACTTTTCACAAATTTCCAAGATGCATGGAAAATAAACATTTGACCATTCCTAAAACTGGATTTTTAGTTTCTGTGAGCATAGGCTACATCTGCATCTAGAGGAAGACTCAGTTTGGAAAACGAAAGGAAGGTGCACAGATGATCTTTGTGTTTCTCGTAGGAACTCAGTGCACATGCAGGCCTGAGTTAGGATTAAGTTTAGCAACAATTTCTGCTGTAGTTCTTCCTTTTCTTTAAATATATTATCTTATTCTCTAATAAGATAGGGAGTCCAGTTAATTCTCTTTAAAACAGTGATACATACTTGAACTTCTGTTCAGAGTGCAGTACCTCAGAGAAAAACATCTAAATACATGATTACCTAATGATGTACTTTTCAGTCTTAAAAACAAAAAAGTCAAAACTGTGAATGCTGTTAGCAACACCTCTTTCAAAAACCATCTTTAGACCCATATTGTGATACTTATTATCAGAACTTAAAAAATAAACTTACACTTTCACATTGGTGAGGAAGTATTTTTACTCCTGCCCTTTGTCACCCTCTATTTACTTGAATACACAGGCAACAAAGTTTGAAAATAAGTAACTAGTAGTCCCACGGCCTTCCTCGAGCCGTCTTGCTCTCTGCACTCAGCTTATAAACAATTTGTTGTACATGGAACAATTAGTCCTATTGCATAGCACATCCATTTGACACACTGATGCAGCAGAAATCCGTCAGCTTCCCCTAAGGGATTTTCTGCCAGATCATTGGATTTAAGCATCTCCTGAAAAAGTTAAACTTAGACCAGGAGCAGCACCAGAGATACCGAGGTACAAACTGACAGTAAGATGAAGGAAAGGAGATGAGAGATCTCCTTTCAGCAGTAGCAAAACTCAAGCTATTTTGTCAATTCAAACACTTGTATCCTAATTAAATATAGTACAGGAGCTAGTCTGAAATTTAGTTTATGTTTCCTGTTTATATTTTATGACAGTTATGGGATATTATGCAATTTTGTGGAGCTTTCTGTGAAAAGAGAAACTAAATGAACAAAGACTCTTTGCTCCAATAAAAAACAAATTTAAATCAGATTTTTGATGCCAGTGTAAAATATATGTATGATACAATTTATATGTACTGCATTTTATGAGTGTTTTGAATTCAGCAATAAACTCTAGTGCTGGTAACTCTAGCAAAATATGCAAGTGATCCTGTGAGCATGATGGGATGTTACCCTATTCTGTACGTGGGCCCTGTACACATGTTTGTTGTAACCTTACCCATACTGCACTATATGAAAATTTGAAACCTTTTTAACAGCACATGTAGAATACAGAGCTTGCCTGCTAGAAAAATGAATCACCAGGATGATTTATTTCTTTCAAAAGCAGGATTTTAGTTCTGAAGTGGCCCTGTTCATTTGTTTCTTCATGCCACAGGCTATGTTAATTGTTCTTGGTTCTGTTCACAGAGCAAAGTGTAGCTGTGAGCCAGCTCAAGAGGACGCCTTTGGGTGGGGACCTTGCTGTTACAGCCCAGTATCACAAGGAGCTGCCATTTCAGATTTTCTTGTATGGACAGGACACTTAAAAAGCTAGAGAAGCCACCTGAGGTCCCATGAAAACCAGAACCATCTACTTATAAAGTAAGTAAAAATGCATTACACTTTTTGAAATGGGCCTCTACAGAAAGTCAGCTTTCTGTCAGTTAAAGCTGCAGAATAGGCAATTATTTCTCATAAAGCTGGTAATTTATTTTATTTGATCATTTAATGGGGAAAAAATTTCTTTCTTCCAATATAGGACAGTTTGCTTAAATATTTACTTTGCATACACTCTGAAGGAAGAAAGAAAGAGCAAACATGAAAAAATGATCTATTATGTTAGTCTTGTTCAGTAACCTATTTAGTACAGTAAACTTGACTATATCTAACAAGAAAACACAATAGAGCTAAGGATACATGGTTAAAGAGTTGGCATGTCTACAGAATAAGTTTCTTTTAACAATGTCAAGTGAACATTGCTTTCTGTCCAGGCAGAGGGTTTCTGTTGTAGATTTTAAAAATCATTGTACAAGTTCTGATAAATTCACAGCTTATATTACTTATGTTACTTATATTACTAATTTCTGACATCCAGATATGAGGAACACTCAAGTGAAACACATATTTGCTCTGAGAAATGACAAATTGGAAATTTCTTTGTTGGTGGAATGGAAGAATTCCACCACCAGGATCTACCTGACTGTTTAGCAGTCTGAGGAATGGTTCAGTTGTGTGCACTGTCTGTCAAGGTGCACGTGTCAATCTCATTAGCTAGCTAGAATCAATCAGACTGCCTAAATGCATCAGGTATTACAATTCTGAATGAGCATGGCAGTTTTTAAAAAGTATTCATTGCTTAAACATGCTTTAGTCTGAATTTAGTTTTACAGACTACAACACGTGTCTTAGCAGAAACACTGAAAGTTGCATCCCTATAGCTATTTCTTCAGGGGAAAAAGACACCAGGTTCAAAAATTACATACTTAATTTACATGTTTGTCTTTAGGTGCTGTTGCCTCTGACCAAGAACAAAAATTGTTGTCGGAATAATATGCGAACAGGTAATTTCTTCCAAGTCTTTACTTGGATCCATACACCTATATCATTAGAATTCATTACACTTGCATTGATTTTGATAGCTGCCACAACTGATTGTCACAGCTGTTATGCAGAGATGCCATCCCTCACTAGAGTTTACCAGCCAGTGGTACAAATTCTGTAGGGAGATGCTTGCTTTGATCAATCCTAGTATTTCAGATTGTGATTGATTAGCGTGCAGTCCAAAGTTGCTTACAAGTGAGGAAGCATGCTTCAGCCCCCTGTTATCTTCTGTCAACATTTCCCACTCCTCTCTCTTCCTTTTTTGTGTTAGCAGTCTAGTATTTTAGCCTCTGGACTAGGCAAAACAGCTGAGCCAACGTGTGAGTTATGAAGGCTGGCTTGGCTCTTTGGAGTTAAGATGGTATTGAGCCTGCATTTGGGTTTTTTTAATAGTCAGGACTGTCAGGTTAGGAAGTTTAAATGCAAACACACTAGACAGTTCAGGGACACGGCACTGTACCAGCTACTAGGAAGAAAATTAACTCTATCCCAGCTCAAACCAGGACACCTGCATGTCCTCAAAAAGAATAATTAAGAAAAAGTGTATTTAGAGGTTGCTATTACCTATCAGTTTTAAATATTCAGTCTAGCATTAGAAAGAACAACCTAATTTTATTCCTCTTCACTTCTTCTGCCAAAATCCAACTTTTTTAAAAAGTAACTTTTGTGTCCAACTTCTCTTTAATTTCTCACATAGAGGGGGGTATCTAAATATATGTTATATACAACATACATCGATAGAGTTACATTAATTTCAAAGCTAAATCTTTTGAATTTTTTAAATTGCCCATCATCTCTTGACTTGTTAAACTTTTCTGTCTTGATTATGAAGTCTGACTGTAGCATACAATTGACTTTCAAAGCATACAATTTGCATTTTTAGATTAATATAATGTATTGACTTACCTCATGAAAAATCATAACACATTCACCAATGCTAATGCAATTGGGTTTTGGCTTGTATTGAACCCCTTCTGATTCTCCAGTATAGTGTTTTGCATCATTGACTATAGATTTAAAGAGATAAACTGGTGCTTTCACACTTCCCTGTTACAAATACAGAACTGTAGCTTTGAAATTTGCAGCAAGTTACTGCATTTCAATACCATAGGTGTGGAGTACAATAACACCTATTTTTGTATTGTAGCAAACCACAATTTGTTAGTAATATTTTTTCCTAGTGTTAAAGCTTCCTGAATTTTATTTAATTTTATTTTATTGTCTTTCATAATTCTAACATCTTTGTTATTATACTGTGTTACTCAGATAGTTTTACTAATCAGTATCGAAGTATTAATACACAAAACAGAATTAATGAAAATCACAACTGGATGGAAAAAGGGATACCTGATCTAGGTGAACATAGAGATTTCTTCAAGTTTCTCATTACTGCTAAAATTAAGGGTGCCATTTTCCCCTTAGTACTGGAAGAAAAGTCTGTCTCTAGGAAGAAATAGCCTATAGAAAAATTGTCTGTAATTACAATCAAAAAGGTTTCAAAGGCTTCCTAGGCACTTTTTGTTCTCTCTCTCCACCTCTCTCACTTTTCTCTAATAGACCTAAGAGAAAGTACCTGAGGTATTTTGCCAGAACAGAAATGTCTGGCTGGGCTGCAGAGCTGGTCCTTGATACAAAGATCACACCGTAACAGCGTTCATTCTCCCAGATGTCCCAAGGCCCGAGTGACTCGAGGCATTCAGCATTCCTCAGTACTCTGCCCCTATGTCAGTGTGAGACAGCTCTAGTTCTGCATAAAGATGAAGAAATAGAACCAATAAGGCAGGATTTTAGGGAGGATAACAAATTCTCATTAATTCTCATGAGAATTTCTTTAAAGCCTTTCCATGAGCTGTTCAAAAGGATTTTTCTGCAGGGCCTACCTTCTATCATCTTACCTTTCCATCTGGCAGAATTTCAACAGTTAACTCCCTCAGACACTTAACAGACTTGAGAGCAGGTCAAAGTTTAAAGTTTTGTTTTTCTCACTTGATTCTTAAAATGATATAGATATTCTGATACACTGTTGATGTGTTCAGTGGTCTCTCTTCATTTAAGGCAGGATGTTGCCTTCAAATGACTTGCACTCTCACAGGAGGTCCACTGTTACACTTGGATAGACTAAAACCACCTAAGTTGTAGTTCTTGTTTAAAAACCTGCTTGTTTTCTCCTCTTACCATTTTATTCCTGTTGCAATTGTACAGTTACCTATACAAAATAATTTAAGAAGTCATTTAATTGTGAGCTTGCAGTAAATGAATTGCATAGGAAGCTTCAGAGCTAAAATAAATTTCCATTTAACTTCTAACAAGGTAGGACAGAACACACATTTCTGTGCAACAAGGTTAAACATGAACAGTCTTTCCAGCCTTTCTTCTCCCCTCCTCCAGCTTCCTAATTTATCTGCACACAGGCATGAAGGTCCAGTTACCATTTGGATGCTGGCACTTTGGTAACAGGAACATGAAACTGAATTCCTCTTAGGCCCTGGGGTATAACTGTATTCATCTTAAAATAATGTAAGGATTTTACTCACACTCCTACATCACTGTGCTGTCATAGAAAGGGAAGAATGTAGAAAAAAGAGTGAGAGTGGAAGTGCTAGAGCTGGCCTAGAGCATAGCAGGATGCACAATGATTTTGTTGCACAGAGGTAGAAGTAGCTGAGCATTTCTGCCACTCTTAAAAAAGCCTGGCTTATTTTATATAAGAAGCTATAGAAGGTCTCTCTAGGGTAGAATGTCTTATGGCCACACTTCTTACTTTTTTTTTTTTCTGCAGGAATAAAGGGGAACCCTAACCCTTTTTCTTGAAGGACAAATAAGAAAAGTAAAATCTTGATTCCCCTTAACTCTGTGTTATGTATAGAACATGTCTTCTATGCATAAATAATGACACAGCAGAATTCTTGTTTTCAGAACTTCTGGGAAAAATAACAGCAAGAACACCTAAAGTGTGAAGTAACACATGACTATCACCCCTGTGATGTCAGAAGACTACTCTATTTTTGTTTTGATTGAGATACTGTGGTTTCATAAGATGGAAGAAATATATAAAAATATTAGATGCATATATATGAAATGAGTTACTGATGCATTAAATGTGTCATAAATACATTCAGTCCAACTTCCAAATTTAGACTGCTTTCAGGAGTGAAGTGGTACAGTTAGATATGCTTTTTAAGCACAAAATGGACAAGTGCTGCTACAAGTGCCGACATTAGTGTCCTGTATTTGGGGTGTTATTGGAACACCTAATTATGTTTAACACATTAAGAATTCATCTAAGAGTTAGGAAAAAGCCTTTTTGAGACCTATGGAAATGATATACTAGCCAGCAATGCTGTACACAAGTGAGTGCTTGTAGGCTGTGCCCTGGTGTGGCCACTGAGAATTGGGGTGGGGAACGCCAGTGGTGCCCCAGGGTGCCACAATTCAGCTTCAGTGCAGCCCAGAGCAGTCTCAGAACATCCTGGTCCTTATCTGGGACTATTCTGGGTGCATCTGGACTGACTGACTCCACTGCAGGAGCTGGTTAAGCTAAAGATATCTCATGCCACTGGAACAGGACAGAGCAGCCTGGACATAGGTCATCATGTAAATCACTGTACTCACTAGGGTAAGTGGTCATGAAAGGCAAAGGAAGCAATGGAGAATCCAAAAGTTCCTCTTACTGCAAGAGAAAGTTTGATTTATTCATCTAATTTAGGTGTTTCACATCTGATATGGTGATAAGTTGGTGATATTTTCTGCATATTGTTACATGGAACTGTTCTGCAAAGCAGTGCTCTGTGTTGCTGGCCTGGAAGGCAGGACCTATACCTTTTTTGCTCATTAGGCTGGTTTCATTATGTGGTGGTTTATTTCTGTGTTTTTTGGGTTTGAAGTCTCTATTTTTCTCAGTGTTTGTTTTGGTCTTATTTTTCAGATCATGAAGAACTCTGTGGCACCAGTTATGGATCTTTTTGTCTAAATGGAGGGATTTGTTATATGATTCCTACTGTATCCAGTCCATTCTGCAGGTCAGTGAAACTAAAGTTTGTGTGTTTAAGTATTGGACAGTAGCTGTCCAAAGAATATTTCTCCACTTACCTTCTTTAAGGAATCACTGCTAAAGCATGATCTAAAAGAAAATACCAATTACCTATTATTTACCTAGCTTACAGAGACATGGCAATAGGAGAAAAATAAATGTGTGTACTTGGTGTATACTTGCTTGGCAGGTGGAACAGTATTCAGTTATGTATGCATTCAGGCTTATATCTATTTAGAGCCACATTTTCTCATTACAGTACAAAAATAACGAAATACCCTTTGCCTCATGGAATATAGACTGTGGGAAAGGCATTCAGAAAGAAAAAGTACAGTTTTTCTTACAAATTAATTATATTGCAAAAAAATTTGCAACAAAAATGGCCTGACCTGAACAAAATGCAGACACACACACACAAAAAAAAATCTTTTAAGGGGGGAAAAAGAATGTAATTCCAGACTTACTATGTTCTTTGAATCTTGCTGAAATACTCAAAGAGCAGCTTTATAGTGACAGCCAAAGACTTCTTGATACAGAAACATCGAGGCAGCAAACACAGATACTTCTTACACCACTCCATAACAGAACCATTCTTCCTTTTGAAACCTATGTAGCAAACTGGAAGAGAAGCACTTCCTGGTTTTGCATGTGGATACATTCCCTGCACAAATACTGCCCTATCTTTTTATTCTCTGATTTACCAAGATGCTAAATAAATCTGTCACTTTTCAGGGTCCTGCATTTACTAATTCTGAGTTATCATTCATCAAAATAAATTATGGTTGGTTTCATGGGTTTGCTTAACAAAAAAAAATAGGCATTCAGACAAGTATTACAGACACTTAAGGATATTACCTTTTTTCTTTTATGGCAACTTCTGTTCCCTCTTCTGTCTTGAGCTATAACTAGTGATAACTGGATAAAACAGTTCAAGAAAGAAACATCTTTTCCCAGATGCCTAATTATACTATTACTTTCTTTTGTTTGGGACAGTTCAATCTAAATACTTAAGCATATAAACTCATTTAGTTAGACAGTGAGAAAAGAGGTAATTTTATGGTAAATGCTCATTGAAAAATATACACAGCATGTCACTGTCATTGTTCAGTGTCACAATGAATCAGATCCAGAAGTGAGATTAAAGCTCTGAAGTGTGGTATGATGATTTATTCTATCTGCTAAACCTCTCAAGCTTATGAAGGATAAAATGAATACTACACAAACAAAAAGTAAAACTTTTTGAAATACATGTTTTTTTCCCTAGAAGGAGTCCTGTATTATTGTACATAAATGAAAAATGAATGGTTAAACTACAAAACAGCAGTTACACAATTTCAAAGCACCCTCTCAACTACTGCTGGATTGCGTAACAAGGAAGGTGTATTCAATGCCATAACTACAACTATGAAATAACAAATACTTGGAAGAATTCATTCTTCAGGAGCACAAACTAGTCAGCATAGATCATTTCCACTTTAACAGCTCCAGATGAAGTAATTTTCAATTCAGGTACTATAGGGTTTTATAATCTGCTGAAGCAGAAAAGTAACATCTTAAGAGCATTTTTGTTTTACTCAGGCAATCTTATTGCATTTAAATTATCAACTATTTTTTTCTGTATCTAGTGGTTGATTATGAAGCTAGATGGGTTTAAATAGCAGCATTCTATTTAAGCACATCCTCATTCTAAGCATGCTCCTTAATCAGTCAGAGAAGGCTAATTATAGATGAGAAAGGTTTTGTTTACACACAGATATCTTAGTAATCAGCAGTGATGTGAATAGAAACAACAGAAAAAATGCATCACTATTCAGCAGAATTCAGAAAATATTTGGTGCTTTGGAACTTCATGACTGGCATCATCACACAGTTGCGCAGTTTCTTTGATGAGGGTTTCTGCCAAATCCCACCCAAAGCTCCCCAGTGTTCTCAAAGGATCATCTCCTACTGAAAGGAAGCTCAAATCACTTTTAGAATCAAGGGCTGAATGATTGTTATTTAAAAGGAGGATATGGAGAAAGAACAGACTGGCAAACTGTAAAAATACCTTAAAACACATTTGCCTTGACATGGTACTTAGTTACACAAATGTGTTGTGCTCAGCAGAGCTCAGAGTCCAGATTACCCCGTGCAACATCCCTGGAAGCAATTTCACCATGTGACTGAGAAAAATTCATAATTCTTTAGAAATATGTCTTTTGTAACATGCTAAAAACGAAGAGCTGCTGTTTACCTTTGGAATTTCAGTTATTTTTATCATTCAGGAATGGATATATGCAAGGCAGAGATTTAATACCAACAGAATAGTAGTTGACCCCCTTCGTGCGCAACAGTCGCAGATTTTAAATGCAGCTGATGTGTGTTAAAACATGAGGTTGCCCAGCTGCCATCTTCCCTCAGTGCTCCCCTAACAATGAGTTAATGTTCTCAGCAGCAAAAGGCACACCTGTCACCATAAACCAGATGAGCTCAAATCCAGGAACACTCAAATGAACTAAATAAACAGGCAGTGGGACAGAGAAGGATGGCAAAGTAGCTGCATCAGGTGTACCATAAACCACGAGGCTGAAAGCTGTTTGTCTCAGCACCTGATGCACAGCTGTCCCAGAATCAGTAATTAATGTATGCAGAATTAAGTGAAGATTTTGGTTTCTGAGGGGAAGCTCTGGTGCTCCCATTTTTTTCTTTCACTTGGCAGATTTCTGGGAGCTTTTTTTCTGTATTTCAAGCAAAATACAGATGGTATAAGACAACACACACAGAGCTGTGCTTCAGAGGGCAGTACACACAGAAATGAACAGTGAATGCTCTCATTTTGGGACAGGGATCCTTCTCTGGGGAGGGCTAAATACTGCAAGAGGCACAGGCACACCTTGCAAATCTCCTGAAATTCCTGTGTATCTTTCAAGGATTTCTCTTCCTTTTTCCCTTCCTTGTTTCCATCCTAATGGAATGTCTCCTTCACCTGTCCTGTGGTAATCCAGTAAATCCCATGCAAACTCCTTTTACCACTGTCTGTATAGTCCCTCTTTGCCTGGCTCTCTGCCATGGGCCCTCCATTCCCCATTTCAGACATCCCCACAAGTCACACTTGCTGTGCTCTAGCCTGCAAAATATGCACCCTGCCAGGGAAGGGCCTCCCACTCATCTGGGCTTTTCTTCTTTCTCTGCCTCCAAAAATACACTTCAGTCTACCTCAGGCTCTTCTGAAAACAAACTGTCTGATTAGTATTTTTCAATTCTGCTTTTGGCTTGAAAGGTAGTAATAAAAGTTAGAATACACACCAAAAGTATAGCTAAAAAGAGTCAATAATTAAGATTTCTTTTTAATGGGACATAAAATATAAAACAAAACACTTATGTGTTTGAAAACTATTAGCAATCCAAATTAATATAACTGCCAGATATGGAAAACTTGCCAGAAAAAACACATAGCTAAGGGAGGGGAGAATAAGCCATTCTTTTAGGGCAGAAGAACCCATTCTTTCAACTTCTCTCCAGTAGGAGCATTTCATTTTACTCTCTGTGTATAGAGAGTAGCAGTTCTGAAACTTCTCTAAATGCAAAACTATTTTTAAAAGCTGCTTAGGTGTCCTTTTGCCATTGCTTATTCACTTTGGCTCTAAATTCTTTTTCATACTTCCTAGATGTTCTTAGACTATATGGATTAGGACAACTTTTAGGAGTCTGCTACAGACTGAAGATTGTTGATTTTGAAGTTATCAGCCATGTAATCTGAATTGCATTGACAGGCAGATATTTTCTCATCTTTTTCTGCTCAGAGCTCTGTATTTACATGCAAGTAGTCTTTATACCAATAAATACCCAAGATTTTCATGACTAAAGGAAGACTAAATGAAAACTAAAGTCAACACCCTGATAGTATACTGCAAAGCAGTGAGAATCTTTGTGCTTCTTTGACTCAAATTCTACTTCCTACTTTTACAGTCTGGCAGATACTTCCTTACGATGCCCACCTTACAGTCTGGCAAAGAAAGAGACTTTACCCTCTTACTAATCCCAGTGCCATAGGATCATTTGCACTGTCCAACAAGCAGCATCTGAAAGGAGACAGCAGTGTTACTACAAGGCCATTATGTTTTAGTTACTAATCAGATTGTAAAGGATCAGTGTAATTGCAGACCTGCTGGTCATCTCCTGACATCTTAGCCAGTGCAGGCTGTTTTCTTCCACCTGGCATTGATGCTGATGTGATTAATACCCTGTGCCAAAAGGTTCTATGGATTTCTTTCCATATGCTGGTGTTTTGTCTGGAGCTCCTGTAGGACATTTGTGTACAACAGTTAAGGCTGGCTCATCTCATCTGACAAGAGGTGTGGGTGTTGTGCACGTGTGTGCAGTCATCTAAGAGAGCAGAAATCTGGATGCCAGCTGAAAATGGGAGGTTTTAGTCACAGAATTTCCTCAAACATTGAAGGCTGCTGTCTTTCAACTCTGAATTAGAAATTCCATTTTCTAAGAGGGGGAAAGACCTTTATTCCCTTTTAAAAATCAGCTCTGGAGTGCTGCACAGTAGGGCTGTTAAAGGCAGCAGGTTAACACGTGCAGGTGATGTGCTCCAGCAACATCTGGCCAGTGAACACTGAGTGAGTGAGTGCAACTCCTCCTTACTGCAGCCTGCACCAGGCTCCTCTGGGCTCTGCCCCAACTCATTGCAGTGCAGCTGCACCAGTGCCTGCTGTGTCAACAACCGCTCTTGATTGTGCTGTACTTGTAGACACCCATTATAAACAAGATAAAGGAGCTGCTCCTGACCTTTAGGGCTGTGTCTAGTAAGATGGAGTGCCTCTAGGAGACGCTACAGACACCATAGTTGTGCCTTGTGTTCGCCCCCCCACCCCGTGCTTGTTAGACACTGTCTCTGTCTTGCTTGCAGGCACTGCATGTGTAACCCCACTGAAATGACTGGAGCTCTGCTAGTGCAGCAGGATAAGCAGGTCTGAAAGAATCCCACTGCTAATTACTGAACTCTGCTTAGTTTTTCTCACCTATTTTAGCAAAGGACTTCCAGAAGAAACCTTTCCTGGTTGTCTTAAAGCATCAGTTGCTTCTATCTTTAACACAGGCCTTTACCTATTTGTACATCAGGAAAGGTGACTTCACAAAAAACTCGTTCAAGCAATATTTGAACATCTGGATTTTCAGACATAACTTTAGCACAGTTTGATCGCATTAGCTGTGATATTATTATTTAAATGTAACCCAGAGATATTGAATCAATATCACATCATAATTTTCCTGTTTCTGTGAAAACCTACATAATTTTTAGGTTATATGACAGCATTTTTTAGATAGCATGGAATCACTTTCAGCAAGTGTGTCAACTGGCTGGCCTAGAAAAAGTGGACGGGTAGTTTTGTAGTCTCTAATGCATTGCTCACAGTTAAACAGATACTATCAAACTAGCTAGTCATGTTTCTACAACTTGTTTTTGTTACAAACATGCAGAATTAATAAGTTCAGCATCCAGGATATTTTAAGTTTGGCACGTGCTTCTTGAGTATAAATTGTTTTTCTCTTTGCTATAGCCTTGGATTCATATCACTATAGTTTTCCCCTTACCATCTTAGGCCTTCAAGCTCTTTTCCCTCCTTAAGACTTGTGACTACCTTAAGAATCTGGTTCTGTTTTCTGTTTTGTAGGAAGTGCTACAATCTCAGTGCCCTGTTGCTGTGCTGTCAACACATTACCAATTCTTTTCCTACGGTCTTTGCAGAACACGAAAGCAGCTTCTGTGCACTGTTCACACCACCTCACTCTCCTATATCACAACAGTTCAGTAACCCTCACCCTTTACCTGATCCTCTGTGCAGCTCTCTGCAGCTACAACTGTCTTGTCTTCCTTCTGCTTCATTCTGCTCTTTAGGCTACTGACTTACTCCCTTTACACTCATTCTTTAAAACTTTTCCATGAGCCTTTATTTGATGCCAAAACCTATTTTTTTTCTTCCTGTATCATTTTAGCCTTGCATTATTCTCCAGTTTTCATTGCTATTCAAGAATACTCCTATGAATTTCTTATTCCATTTTCTTTCCCTGTTATTCTATTCAGCTTTCCAAAGCATTTCTCTCTTAGTTGCTAGAGAACAATGCCCCACTCAAACTACACTTCTATTCTTAAAGTATTCTACAGTATTTCAGAAATAGACCACTGAAAAGCCACTACACTTAGAATAAATATCTGGAACATTATCTCAAGCAATCAGAGCAGTCTGCCTACCCTTGCTTCTCCCAGCAGTGAAACATCATGACTTTGAAAAGCCTCAGATTGTCCTTAGTAAATGGTGTCTGTTTGATCAGTTGCATAGCTTTAATATACGATGATAATTAGATGTCTTTTTTTAGTGTATAAATCTTCCATTATATTTCCAAAGACAAAGAATTAAAAGGGGAGAAACTGTTTGTGCAGTGGTTTAGGCCAGCAATACTGAAATACTGGGCCATAACCTAGAGAAACTGTAGTGGGAGTCAATCAGGCACCACGTCAGAAAACTCACAGAGATCCTTTGGTATTAGTTAGAAATGCTAAACATTCTTTTCTGGCAGTTCCTTCCCTCTCCACCTTCTTATCTCTCATCGGAAATTATACCTTGCAGCTGCCAATAGCAGTTGAGAACTTCAAGTATGTTGCAGAGTTTAGCCCATTTTTCTCAGCTGGAGCCTGAAATTGCTTATGTCACAGATTATTATGACTTCAGTACCAGAAATAGCAAGAAGAAGCAAGATCTTTAGTAATACAAATAGAGAGAAGCAAATTTGCATATATAAAAAATACACACAGAAAGTAGATATTGATAGGAGTGCTTTTCATTTTCTGTAATGAAATCAATTCCTTAAGAAAACTTAGCAGAATAAGTGAGAAATACATAAGAAATGAAGATTAGTTTAGCTTCAACCTATTTTTGACTGAATATGAATTACTAAGCCATTAATTTTATTTCTTTTAAATAAAATTTACCATTTTACCATGGTAAAATACCATATTTGTTTTAATCCTTTCTTCAGAAGAAGTTTTTAGTAGCTCAACATATAAGTATAGCAGAGAACACTTCTACCTAGGTCTCTCCAAGAGGGGGTTATTCACCAAGCATGTAACATGTTCTGGCATGAATTATTACACTGCATAAACGACTTTTGCAGTTTAAGCTGTACTGTGTCTCAATGAATTCCCATTTCCTTGATCTCTTTAGCTGACAGTACTATCTTCAGCAAAGGAACCCAGAAAGTTACCTGTAACAGAAAAAAGCAAAGCATGACTACTGTGTGAGAACCAGGGGGATAACATAGTTAACACTAAAGAAGTAGGCTTAATTAATTAAATCTGTCAGTGATGAGTATATTAAACCTAATACATAAAAGCAGTGTGGATCAGAATGTAAACTTGATGCCCAACATACCTAATTCCCTTTGTTCCAGAAATACAAGGTGAGAGGAAATGCTGTAAGAAAATTTACTGTAAAGCAAATGTAATCTTTGGATTGTGTCAGAACAAGTTCTCTGCCCAGAATAAGCCTTTGTGCTTTTCACTGTAGATGACAAGCTACCATCTAATCTAAATACAACTTGGTTTCCCAGGTGTATCGAGAGTTACACAGGAGCTCGTTGTGAGGAAGTTTTGCTGCCCAGCATCAAATCCCAAACAAAAGGTGACCTGTTCGCAGCTTTCTTGGCTTCCCTTCTTCTTCTAGGAGTTCTTGTAATTGGAGCATTCTACTTCCTTTGCAGGTAAAAGTGATTCATAAGGCTGAAGCTATTCAATCAAGTAGAAATTTCTTCTGGTAATCATGTACTAATTACTTGAATGTAAAAGTACGTAATGAATTATCCATAAGGTTGTATGGTTATTCAGCATAATGAATGTGGATGTGTGATATTACAACTTGTTGTTTGTAATATTTGCTTACTTGCTTCAAGTTTCCTCAGTGTAATTTTTAAGCTCTTACTTACAGTTGCTTTGTAATAAATACACCCCTATCTGAGATATTATCTGGAGTTAGTACTAACATTTTAAAACATTAGTCTACCTTATGTGGTCCAATGACTGAGATGTACCAGTAAATTAACAAAGTGCTTAGGGATAAGTTCCTACTGAATTGGCAACCAAAGCAGCTGGTGCCATTAGCTCCTACTTCCTCTGCCACTCCTGGTCTGAAAAGGAAAACTAACAAAGAATGAAATTAAAGACTACTTCCAGGTAGATGTTTCCTAGCATTTAGGACAACTCAGAGAGCTCACTAATTTGTCCAGGGTGATCCATGTTTGAGTGGAAGGCAAACACCAGTGCTAGACAGGGTTGGTTTTAGTAGCATTTCAGACATATTAGGACTTGGAATGAAAACACAAAAGCTGTTACTGGGATTGAGGCAACTCTTTGATGCTGTACATATATCACTACACTTATACTCAACCCAACAAACTTACCATCTTCACTTGCAATGCAGGTCAACTTCCTATGTCTTTATCTTTAGAGTACAGCACTTTCTGTAAGAACTCATTTTGCCAGATACCATTAATATGTGTTTATGCATCTCTATGCCTGTGTAAGGCAGCTGTAATTCTTTACCATCACAGACTTGCAGCCTCTTCTCTTTCCTCCTATACTGCATTTCTCCTTGGTTATGATAACTAAAGGTTCTTGCAATTCTGTTCTTTGTGCTGCCATGGTCACATAGCCAAATCAACCTTTCTGATCTGTGCCTTTCAATGAGCGACCTTTGGAATAGCTGGTCTAGTTTTACCTCAGCTGCTGTCATGGAAACCCACTGAATGCCAGCTTCTCCCACAGCTGAATGTATTTAGAAGAGATAGAGAGCATTTGATAAAACAGTTGGTATAAAAAGCCCCTTGTAAAGGATACCCCCCCACATTAGCAATTTTAATTAAATCTTGCTTTGCCATGGAATGCCACAGTGGTTGTTCGCTAAAAAAATTTGCAAATTACTATAAACTTAGAACAAAAAACGGCTTAAACTAACTTAAGAAAAATTCATTCAAGTCTCATTGAGATACAGACAGCATTTCTTTAGAAGTAAAATTGTCTCTGAGAAAATGTAAAAAAGTCTTCAGAGAGTAATGTGTTAAAAGATCCCTTTTCTCTCACATACAGTATAATCAGGGGAAACTGGAGACAATCTACTGAGTTTTATGGTCCAAGTAGAGAAGCTTAGAGTGACAGCAATGACAGGTCTGTGAAAATTCTTTTATTAGACAGAATATCAACTTATCTTTACTCAAGCTTTACCTAACTGGCAGAACAAGTAGTGGTGCCTCTTTATTAGCAAAATAAAAAGGGCAACAACTCAGTTACAACATAGTGGCCCTTGAACCCTATTTTACACACCAGACGAATTTGGGAAATCTCACAAAACCATTATCAACTTCTCTAGTACAGATAAAAGAACCTAACTGGCTAAAATGTCTTGTCTTACCTTTACACTTAAGAGGCTGATGTAGGATGATCATCTGCTAGAGAACTCATCTATAAATGAAACATTTTACATCTGTAAGTCCTTATCTCTTGGCTGAAGCAACCAACAACTTGAGAAGTCTCAAGTGGATACTTTAATCTACTCCCCTCTTTTCAGCTGAGTGAATGAGGATTATTGCTAAGAGTTGTCATTAATCCAGACTTTTTTCTCAAACTTCATCTATCACCTGTATCTTAGAAGAAGGTGGAACTAGGGCTTATAAGGGTTAGCTAAGAGTCTGCATCATCTTTGACTTGGCCTCCTGACAGGATATATTAAGTTTAAAATGTTAAGAGACATACTGTGCTAAAGTTTCCACTATTCCACTTTATTAACAAAGACATTTGATCCACAATCAGAGAGCAGAAAGCCTTTTCCCTGAACTGTGTTTAGTGAGCATTTCCATGGCTCTATCAGCAGAGGGTTCCAGTGGGGTTTTAGTATAAACAGTAATGTAGTCTAAGGGGTGCAGAAGATGAGATACTAATTGAAGTTCAGGACAAGGAAACTGAATTCCTAAAATTATACATCAAATCCTTTGGAATATCGAAGTCAGTGCTCTATTTTCTTGTCTGTATCGTCGTATCTCCCTTTCTTTCCAAGTTTTCTTTCTCTCAAGCTATTTGGGGCAGATTTGAGGACAAAGCATGTGCAAGTGCATTTCATGCTCCCTAGAAGCAAATCCATTCAACATACAAGGGTGGAGGTTCCATTGCTCTGCATATAAAACTAAAGCATAACTAACAGTGGAAGTAATCCATAAAAGAGCAGGGCTGTGCATGAAAGCTCTGGGTAAACAGAGGGAAATACTTCTCCTTTTACATTTAGCTGAGTCATCACATTTTTATCAGCTGCTGATTTATTTTTTCCAATCACAGAGCACATGGAGGCAGGGCAAATGCAGATCTAGCCGCTCTCCATCTTGAAACAACTCCCCACTCTCTCCAACGAACTGTGCTGATAAAGCCTCTCCTTCAGCATGGGCAAACTAGGGAAGTGTACAAAAGTCCCTGCTATTACACTGCTGCTGAGGAACAAATGGCATATTCTGCTTCCAGCAATTCACCCATCAGACCAGGTCCATCTGGTTTTCTTCCTCCAGAAACATATTGTAGCAGGGTTACTGGAAGAAGAATAACAAAAGTAGCTGATGAGAAGAGATGCCACGTGAGCCAGCTTTTCTTTAAAAGCAATAGAGAAGCCTAAATGCCACACATACAGCTTAGAAGAACAGAGCAAACCCTAGGGAAAATCAAAATAAATCTGCAATTAATTTCTATATTTCATCCTAAGTGCATACTAATGCCAAATTACCTGTAAGGTAAGTGTAATATTGAGGAACAGGAACTCAGCCAGCCAAAACAACAGGGTCTAGGAATAAAGCCATTTAAGCTGTCCAAGACAACAGACTTTGTGGAGGAGTTACATCACCACAGGACACAAACTGGACAGAACAGAGAAGAGCTCATGACTCTTCTCAAGAGAGCAGATGTCTGATTACTATTAAAAGAAAGGGAACTAGACAGCAAATGATCAGTTCCATATACAAGATTTGCTTCTCCTCAACAAAGTATGGAAGATTTCACATCCTTTCCAAACACTAAGAGAATTGATAATAATTCTGTGCTATTTACTAATTGTTTAAATAAAGACCTAAGAAATCAGACAAAGAGGAACATTACTTTCAGGAGAGCAGCCATGTACTTCCAAATGCTGTACTGCCCTCTAATCTCTGTTCTTTTCCTTCAAATACATGCTTCTCAAAACCAATGAGTATTAATTACAAAGTAATTGGAGACGATCCATGTCACTTTTTTCCAACGGAAAAATCATTCCATTAATTTGTCTCTTCCCTGATAACTTTTTTCACTCTGTATGTATTTTTCTCTCTCTCTCTGTTGTCTCCTTTTTGTTTTTTATGGTCAGGAAAATTTCCATTCCAAGGACAAGTTCTTCAGAGTGTGGTGCCAACCTAGTTGAAACTACAAGCAGCAATGGCTGCAACAGTGAGTACAGTTTAAAATAAAATGACCAGACTCCACAAGGGGTGTGGGGGAGGAAGATTTTGTTAGTCACGTGTTTTGTTTATTTTTCAGAAATAACAACAGCCTAAAGCATTAGAGTGGAAGAGTGGTGGGGAAACAACATGCAGAGCAAGCCTAAGAATCTAAGTTGAAGAGGGTGACATGGTGAGTAAGATGAGGGAAGAAAGTTGACCGAAACAGAAGGCTGACATGTTGGAGAAGATTACATCTAAAACTTGAACAGTTGCACCTAATGGAGTTTCTGTGTACTTTAAAAGCTGTATCAATTATACAGAAATGACTGTAATTTATGTTTGAATTTTGTGACATTTTTTATGGTTTTCAATAATGCACAGGTAGATGCAGGAGAGAATTTTGGGTTTTACTACATGGGAAATAAATACAGTATTTTTTTTCACTGCACAGAGAATATGAGATATCACAGGATTTTAGTGTGAGGTGGAACTATGAATTTTTGATAGGCGTTTTTAATTTTTCACAGGATTTGCCCAGAGGAGCTGAAGCTTGTCTTGATTCAATAGTTTCAAAATTTATATTGTTATACATGTCCAGAATCTGGCTTGTTTCAGATACCCATACCAGATGCAGGGGAAAATCCCCAACCTTTCTCCTAGCTAATATATATGGTTTGTTTATTTTTAAAAAAATTGTAACACATCATCAGCATGAGCTACCATTGATAGTTTATTACCACATAATAAACTTCCTGGCACATGTTTTTATACAAATTAAAGGGAAATATTAAGAAAAGAGTTATGATGGTTAAAAAGGTTTTTTAGGTAGAGTTTGGTGTACATTCCTAATACTAAGCAAGATACTTTCCTTGATGGTTTTTAATTTTGTCTGGCTTTCTTCTGAAAATCTCGCTACCTTGAAAATTCTGGTTGATATTCAGATAACAGAAATCAGGAATTTTGTTCGTCAGATCAATTTCTGACACAAAATATTATCCAGACAGGTGTCTTGGCTGAAAAAACGCTGCCCTCTCCAAAGATTTATTTCCTTTGCTCACATAAGCATCTGTTGATCACACTAATATATTATATACCACACTTTGGTCCCTTACAGGATTCTTTCGTCAGACAAAGAGAGGCCACCTGCCATGGTCCATGTCTTTTTTTTGCCTTCACAACACAAAGAGAATGTCTGGTTAGTCAGAGGCATAGAAAATGTGAACTGAACAATTTTCTTTTCAACTTATTTCTAGCACTGAAGGCTTAAACCAGCAAAAAAAACCCAGATATGTTTCCATAATGGCACATTACCAAGCAGGTCATTATATGGGATTTATAAGGTTGTATTGAAGGGAAGATTAGCTGAGAAAATTCATGAATTGAAAGGAGAGAAAATTCGGAACAGAGATTTCTCATCTCCAAAAGAAACAATCTGAAGATCTATAAAAACATAGGTGCAGAGAAAATGTTGAATAAGCTCCTATTTGTAGAATGCCTACTACATGCTCTGGTGTCAGAAAAAGCAGTGTGTACTTTGTATCAATGTAGACAAAAGCACAGTGAGATGGGGAAAAAAAAGGCACATGGGTACAGTGCATGAGATGAGAAGCCAAAGAGGAATCATGTCACAATGGCTACTGGAACACAAACCAGAATAATTCATGACCTTCTGAAAACTCCTGTCAGAGAGGTCAAAGTTAGTGCTCAGCTTGTGAAAGGAGAATCTGAGGGCACCATAATCAGGTAGAGGACCTGATCCAGAGACTAACTTGTATAAAGAACTAGAAGATCATTTTCTCCCCAAATTATCCAATCTTACATGTTATTTTCTGAACTTCAAATCTTTAGCAGATAAGCTGAAGGAAGCTGATATTCTTGTTTTAAAAGCTAGGAATGGTAAAAGTCATTTTTCAACACATAGGCCACTGCTGTACAGAGTTCAGAAGATGTGTAGCAGTACTGATAGCTACATTAGAATCAGCGTTACCTGAAGTACTTTGCACAGCCTCAGTGAAAATTAATGAAATGACAGCTGGTAGATCACTGCTGTGTTATTGATCATGAGACAGTCTGGCT
Source organism: Oenanthe melanoleuca (assembly GCF_029582105.1). Lineage (NCBI taxonomy): Eukaryota > Metazoa > Chordata > Aves > Passeriformes > Muscicapidae > Oenanthe > Oenanthe melanoleuca. Next base: position 18,796,032 of record NC_079344.1, read on the forward strand.
TACAGTTGGGTGTACTGTCTCCACTGAAGAAGGAAAAGGCTTGTGGTCATCTTAAGTGGCAATTCAGGAAGGAGATACTAATAGAAAATAAAAGAAATAAATGGACTGAAGTTATTCTGTATAAGCTCTTTGAATCCTCTCAGCTTTCTAGACAGACATGGAATAATTACTCATTTTTACTGAGCTTGGTTGCATTATTTGGGAAACAATCTGTACGAAAAGTGGAGCTGAATAAACTGATCCCAAGTTTAAAGGCAAACAAGCTGATTTATGATTCCTGCGAAGGAAATGATACTGGCAATTCTGACCACCTCAAACCCATTGCATCTGAGAACATTTCAGCTGCTAAAATTATTTCAGTTCACAAACTTTGTGACTATGATGTTCAAATCAAAATGATATCAGGCTATGAATTCATTTAAAGTGGTCAAATGACACACAAAGTACAGGGTAGGCAACAGTATATATAATTTAATAAAATAGTGCAACACTCTTCAGCAATGATTGCTTACAAAATTAATGAAGTAGTCAGTCCTGTGAGTGATTAAGTTAAGGAAGCTCCAGTTCCAGTGGATCCCATCTTGCAGTTGGAGTCACTGGAGTCTTAAAAATTACTACATGTTTATAAAAGAGTGAGTAATAAGGGCTCTCTCCTGTCTGTTTGACTCCCATTTTCATGAAACAGATGATCTCATGTCTTTGAAATTAGCTCCCCACCTGCTGAAAGGTTATATAGGAAAGAAACTGGAAAAGACTAATTTCCTAAGAAACACAATCACTATGATTACACAACAATCTATTAGTGTTATGGCAAAAATTCTTTTATACCTGGGGATCGTGTTATCCTAACAGAACCTTGTGGTAAAAGTCTCTTCATAATGTATTGCAAAAACCTTTTGATCACTTGCAGAACTGACAGGAAATCTCTTTGTAGACCTGAGAGAGGTTGCTTATATGTTACTCAATATAGAATTGGTTTTCATTAGCAGCCTAAACAAACACTGGAACAAAGTACAGTTAAAGTTACAGTTAAAGAAGAAACTCAAATAGTTATTCAAAGAAAATGAGGATTTCTCTGTGCTGCATAGTCTTTTGATTTATAATGTTAAGTATTAAGCTGAAAAACCCAACAGAAGTCCATTTGGTAGCAGTCCCCATTTATAGATACCTTCATTGTTGTGCAACTCCTTCAAAATTTACTGCACTAAAGGAAAACATTTTTCCTTCTGGCCCTGAATTTTTGAAGAGCTGTAGAGAGGCTCTGAATGTGTGACTCAGTTACTTGAAAATGGAAAGCCAAGAAATAGGGGATAGAACTTTCTCACAGCAGGAATGGTCATTATTCTGTGTAAGTTATCTGCATATGCTCATCCAAGTCTGTTCTTGCTCTCCTATAGCCTTTTCAACATAATCTGTAAGTCAATAGATCCATTTTGTGATAGCAGAGCAGGCAATACAAACCCTGTGAAATACCAAGTCAGTCTCCTGCTCAGTTCCATCTTTGACACTGATACTCCACTAAACCTTTCAGCAGGAACCATTTCTAGAGCAAGAAAAGGGCATGTGAACAGAACCTTGAGCTGCAGAACCTGAAATAACAAGAAGATACTGCTGTTTTCGTCCCCCAAATTAAAGCTACAACCAATTTTTAACACTTTTCAATGCACCTCTATGTCAGTATCTGTAGCATTTTAACTCTTTTTTTCAGGGCACATTAAAAGAGACTGCTTTCAAATTATCTTCTTAATGCAAGGCAAACCATGGGCTCTAAAAATCTGGGTGAGCTTCCACTGGTAGCATTTTTAAGAGAGCTGAGCCACTTGAATCTCTCTTACGCATTCTCCATCACATAATTTGCTGCCCTATCATTCAGTCATTTTCAGCAGATCTGAAGATTCTAGGGAGAGTTCCTCTTTTGAGAGGATTATTGTTTGCCGTCACTGTTGCCATATTGACAACTCACCTGAGTTTATTTCAAAAAAAGCTGTTTCTAACTCTCATAGCTGTGAAAATTTATCATGGAAAGGTGACATGACCTGCCACTGGCTCAGTGATGTGAATCTCTGAAACACTTATTTTGAGAATTTTGTGCTACCTGCTAATGTCAGGGAAGACATACCTGTGAAATGTAATGATGACAATTTATACATTTTATTTTAAAAACGTTTAGAAGCACAAATCCCAATGATTTAGGATTAAATTTTTTTCTCCTAAATTATCAAAGCACTTGGGAGAAAAAAAAAATCGAATTAGCTATTTCTCTGCTGATAATTCTAATATATATATCCAGGTGATATCACTTCCAAATAATCCAAACCTATTTTAGGCATTTCCCCCGAGTTTCCAGTTTCTCACTGTAGCAGTTCTCTTGAGAATAACACCCCACACTGTCCTGAAGTGCTGGTAGGCATGAAATAATCAATTAAAAGGCCCTCCAGTGTTTAAACTTGTATTTGTTTGACCTAAACCAGTAGTACAGGAGCAATGCAGAGCAGCAGCAGAAGTGAGCCTGGTTTACCTCGCTGCACACCTCGGAGCCTGCAGCTCAGAACCCCCTCGAGGGTTGTCTGGAGTCCTGCTGAAACAGCCTCTCCTGGAGCTGTGTCTGGCTGAGAAATGGACTTAGCAGCAAAAACTGCACATGGTAACTAGACTACATTTGTGTGCAGACCATAAAACTGCTGTTTTAAGATTAAATGGATTTTAGAAAGCCACCACAAATTAATAAAAATAAAAATCTTCTCCACCATGTAATCATGAAAAATAATCACACAGTGGAGGAAATAATTACTTTCTTAATATTTGCAGAGTGCTCAGAGACTATAGTATTAGATCCTATAAAAGAACATTCCATTTAACTGCACATTTAAGATCTTTGTAACTCCTAACTGTGCAAACTTCTATACCTCCAAATGTTATTTTTCTCTATCATTCTGTTGAGTAAAACAGAAGCAGGTATCTGAATGACAAATGGTTTTTGCTTCTTGTCTCACGGGGCCAAACAACAGAAAACTTAATTCCAATTTCTGATATGAAAGCTAAGAACTCCCACCACAGAGCTACTTCCAGTAGAAAGAAGTTCTCAATTTTTAGAAAGAAAGAATAGAAACCTGGAGGAGGTAATGACACTGAGTTTTGAAGTAAAATTTTAACTAAAATTAATTCAAAATCATATGTAACTATTTGTTCTTAAAAATTTTACTCCTCTTTACCAATTTATTCTCATTTTATTAAAACTACATAGTACAGAAACATCCTATGAGATCTTTGGATAGTAACTTTAAAATAGAAGTTGCAGTAATAGCTTTATGTTTGGTAATTGCTACTTAGGTGGTGTGAGCACAAGGTTATACATCACACTGCTTGCCTATTGTTTTTTGTGTTTTTGAAACCTACGGATCAATTAATTGAATGATGCATAAAGAACAAACGTGCAGCAAAACATTTATATTCAAAACACTGGAAAAAACAATGTCTTTACCTTTAGTCAGCAAAGCTATTACTCCTCCCTGCAGGTCTTGTAACTTTGCAAGTTTTACTTTTTTTGTAACAAAATCAAAATCCAGGTGTGGCCACTTAGGGACTCTGTTCTCTTGTTGGAAACACGTTACTGTGAGCACTGTAACAACTGCAGATAAATCTTATCTTTACTATCTTTGGAGCAGTCCCGCTATTTGCCTCAATCACTGAATACTCATTTAAGTGACTTTACCTATTTTAAAACCTCGTGCTTTTTTCTTTTGAGTGACAGATGTATGAATTTTGGCACTGCAAAACTCTATCAATTATCTCTGCCTTTTGGTACATGCACTTTGTAATCAAATATATTTGGGGTTTTCTCAGGAGTTGTTGTGGTTGAAGAGCAAATAACAGCATGGAGGCAAAATTAATTTGGATAGCAAAATACTTTAATCACAGATATTGCAATTTCATCACTTACACCACGTCCCTGTCACATGGAAGGCAGGATGTGGCTGGGAGAGACAGTGTCGTGGTTCAGCCATGTGCATGGTTCTAGGGTATTTTGGGCTCATCCCCACACCTGATGCTGGAAAGAAGGATTGCTGGGGTCTGATGCAGAAGCCCCAGCCCTCTACCCCCTGTTCTGTACTGTGTTTACCTCTGAAGCCTCCTCAGTGCTGCCTGTGCCCTGCAGACCACCCCGGGAGTTCTGGTTAAGCTGTGCCATCATCTGAGCTCACCATCAACTCCTGTGACCTTCTGGCTGAGTCTGCAGTGCTACTGAGGACACGTGGCTGATCACTCTCCAATTCTAACACAGCAACCTGCTAACCTTCCTAGACTGGTCAGCATGGCTGACCAGGAATCTCATCTGCCTAACAGAAACAAAACAGCTCCTTCCTGTCTTGTTCAACATGAAGGTTATGCAGACACTAAGGGCCAAATGGGACATGCTGGTTATGCTAAAATAACACAGTCACCTCCCACCAAGGGGCTTCTCTGAAAATTCAACCATACTCCACTTCCAGATACCTTGCCTTCTAAATAAAGTAACTGAACATTGTCCAAGTCACACCCACATTTACTAATCTCCCATCCACAGACGGCCACTGGGAGTTCACAGCACATCCTACCTTCTAATTAAAAAAACATAATCAATACAGCCATGGGGAAGTGCTGTCTGCACTCAGCACACACTGACACCAATAGTTAATGCCCAAGACAGATACATCACTACTAAAGCTTGTCAGGCCAAGTTCAGGAAAAGTTTTAACTAGACATGGGCATAAAGCTGCTAAGTGAAGTTTTCCTTGGTACATTTAAAGCAAAAAATGTTACTTTGTTGTACAACATACAGTTAAGTATTTTTGTACTACACTGAAAATGGGCCAGCTGATTTTGTATTTAGACATCTGGTGATAGGGTGCAAAATTAATCTTATTTTCTTGTCATTCTATTACTAAGTGAAAATAAAAGGGAGGAAAGAATTTAAAAAGCAGCAAAAATATTAGCTATACTGAGACTATGCTGAATTTACTTACTTGATACTGCATGCCAGCTGCAGCAATCAAAACAGGTGAGTGATGTAAAAGCATAGGAAAAACAAGCACAACTCTTACTTAAAGTCTCTATATAAATATTATATAGCCAGATCTTGTGTGTCCCACAGCCCCAAATTAAAGAGAAAAAACTTTCTAAAGAAACTTAAAGATAGATAAAACTTATTTCTAAGCATTCTGGATTTAAAAGACTGTAATCACACTATAGGAGAAGAGGCAACCACTACTATATTCTGAACCACACAGTTAAGTAACTGAAATTCAGTTCAAGGTGCTGAGTCCAGCTAAACTCTTAGCTGGACATCTTTAAAGCAGAACTTTTTCTCTAAGAATAGAAGGCAAGGTATTTTGACATACTTCTATCTTTAACAAGTACCTTGTTACTTTTCTCTAAAAATTTTCATTGATTTTATCTAGTAAAACTGTTGTTTTGTGAATAGGACCCTAGGAAAGTTCTGCATCTCTCTAGAAATAAAATCCAGGAAACGGTAGATTTAATGTATCAGTAGTTTTCCTAGAGTGTTTTACATTCACAGAGCACATCAAAGTATTGTTTCTTTGTACATTTGGGTTTGGGTTTGACATTGACACTAAATGGGCCAGGAGGGGATGTCCTGCTCTGCTCTGGGGCAGTCTTCAGCCCTGAGGGCAGTTTTGGGCACCTCAATGTTTAAAAAAGACATGAAGTTTAGAGGGGGTCCAGAGGAATGCCATGAGGACATGAAGGATCTGGAGGGGAAACCTTAGGAGGAGTGGCTGAGGACAATTGGTTTGCTCAGCCTGGAGGAGACTGAGGGGAGACCTCACTGTGGTCTTCAACATGTCTCTCATGACCAGTGACAGAACTCAAGAGAACAGCGTGAAGCTGAGTCAGGGAGGTTTAGGCTGGGTACCAGGAAAAAGTTTTTCACCCAGTGACTGGGCACTGGAACAGGCTCCCCAGGAAAGTGGTCAGAGCACCAAGCGCTCTGCCTGAGCTCAAGAAGAGTTTGGACAATGCTCTCGGGCACACACTTGGTGGGGTGTGCTGTTCAGGGCCAAGAGTTGGACTCAATGATCCTGATGGGTCCCTTCCAATTCAGCACATTCTATGATTTGTAGAAATAATTTTCATTTTGGAAGAAAGAGGCTTTCTTCAGTTGCAGAACTCCATCAAATATAATTTCCTGCAAATCTGATGTGTACAGGGGATTACACAAAATGCAAGGCTTTCTCACAGATATTATAGTAAACTCTATTCCAACTACAAGACTCAATAATATTACCAAAATGATGTTTATGTTTTGGAAAGGGGCTTTGACTGCAAGATGTCCGCTCTTCCAGACTTCCCAGCTCTCTGGAATGAAACAAACAGCTCAATGAAGCATTAAACCTTACTTATGCTTGGTTTGCTTTAGTTGAACCAAGGTGAATAAGAGTCATAACAGTAGTATAGCCATGGAGCAGGTCATCCTTTATGTCATTACATTCTCTTAATACGAAATTCCCAGTAACTATCCGATCACATCCTATTTCCCCATGTCCAAAGAAGCCAAAGAGGGGGACATTTGGAAAAAACTTCCTGAATGCATCTGCTTCCATATTCCTTTTGGTTTTGTAATGCCGATATCCTCTGCCAACACAGGCAAACATGAAGCCAATGGTGTTGTGCTCAGGGATGTTTGCTGCTTTGAGGCGCTGCATGGCCGCTTCTGCTGTCCTCTCGTCGGCCACGTCCTGGTCTAACAGGACAGTGGCACTCTGGATCTGGGCGCCGCTGAAAGCCAGCCCAACCACACCGCAGGCGTCACCGGGCTGCGCGTGGCTGCTGAAAGGCAACAGGCACCGAGTTAGAGAACGTCTGGGGGAGCACTCCTCACCTGACTGCACTGCTGCTGCAGCACACGTGGGCTCAAAGCAGCCAACACTGCAGTGACTCTGATACCATCCAGAGTTAAAAAGCAAACCAAGGAATTCATATTTTAGCACTGTTTTTGTGTAGCAACCTTTCGCAAGGAAAAGCTTCCACATCCATTACTAGGTATGAAGCATAAACTTGTTTCACTCATGCCAAACTCAGCAGTTGGTGTATGCCACAGCTCTGCAATTCCAAGGAAACCACCAATTAAACTGAAGACAAGCAAAGGCACTGAAGATTTATACATCGAAGCAGGGCAGCAGTCAGTAAAGGTTTTGGATTCATGTTGCTTTAAATTGGTTGGTTGGGACAAACGGGGTTAAGTAGTTCCGTACTTAACCTTTATCTGCAGTGACTTTATTTAAGGTCAGCTCCGTTATCTGAGACAATAGTGCAGCTGGCAAAATCAGATGCAAGAAAAACATTGGTATCAGAGCGGACTCCTGATCCGCAGTGGCACGAGGAGCCTATGGACACGGCTGCACTGTGCTTCACAGGATAGGTGCCATGTCCTTCAGCAGCCAGGATGGCTCAGGTGAGCTCCTGGGGCACAGCCCTGCCGTGTGTGCAGCTGCTGCTCTGTGCCCTGAGCCAAACCAGGCAGGTTCACAAACAAATCCTGGGCTCTGTCACAATTGGAACTCATTTACCTGTGCTTCAGAGAAGAAATACTGACTGCAACAAACACACAAAGGTATCTGAAGCTGGGAATCTCCTTTTCAGTAGGTTTCCCCTACTGGGTTTCCAGAATCCAAATTGTATAACAGTCAAACAAAGTTTCCAGCTTTTCTGGCTATATCAAGTGTAGCAGTTGGGATATTTTTCTCTTTAAGGAATTGTTATTTCACTACTGGTAAAGGGGATTTTCCATATAACTAGAAAGCTATGAATCTGCAGTGTTTCTCTCATTTTAAGTCTTTTTCATCATTTACCTCGAAAAAAATACCTACTTCTCAGAGGTCAGTGATGTAAAGCTCTCCACTTGTCCCCCTGCCAGGATGATACTTTTCTCATTCAAAGGATTTACTATTTGATGAAGAAATCGAGTAGCTCCAGTCTTCCAGGAGTTGTAGCCAAACAGAAGCACAACACGGAGATCTGGGTTATTCTTCAGACCTACAAACAAAAGCCAACACTGATCCCCTTATTTTTAAATCCTGCATGCTGAAGTCCAATCACAGTTTCTCCTCAAATAATGTATGACACCTCTCTCTGAGCAGCTCTGCTCAAAACCTAGCGAGGTAACTGGAAAGTGATACTCAGGGTAACTTATCCTTAGCACTCCAGAAACGGGGAGGAGCAGAGATGCACAGTCACCAGCTGGAGCCCCAGAGAGGCTCTATGAACTCTGGAATGGAAGCTGCTGGTTCTACACAGAACTCTGGACTGGCACCTCAGAGAGCAGCACCTCACAAAAGGCCATGTAAAGGAGAGAAAAATGACATACCTGCTTCAGCAAATTTACTTTCATCAAAGACCCTGTTCTTCACATCTTTAGAAAAATGGAAGGTATGGATTTTCACACCATCAATTTTGGGAAACAACAGAGCAAATCCAGCTTCACCCTCTTCAATTTCTTGAGGCTGATTGCTGCTCGAACCCATCGGGGTAACTAGAGAGACAAAACCAAGCATCTTGTGTTTGGAGATTCTAACACTTTCATTTACATTCTAGCATGGGCAGAAAGAGGTTGAACAGCTCAGGTGATATAAACATGATAAACTATTTCCATAACTTATCAAACTGAAAACTGGTGCGATTTTTTTAATGTTTTGGGAGGATGAAATGTGGAAGTCCTGCTGGCTACTGATGACACTGAAGTCAGCTTTGACACAAAGACATGGATATATTTACAGATATCCCCCCAGGCACACCAAATATCAAATATCAGGAAAATAAGAACAGTGCAATATAAGCCTTCCTGCCAACTTCTGCAGGCATACAGACATATCCAAGTTTTTAAGGTGTCCTATAAGCATATGATGACAGTAAAAAGCAAACTGACACAAAAATTTGGAGTGTATTATTAAAATACGGCAATGACAACAATCAAATACCTTACTTATGACAAGGGAAGTGAATTTAGAGGTGAAAAACTATAAAAAACCAACTTTCTATTGATAAAAGTGAAGCATGAGAAAAAGCCTGCCACAGGAGGCTGTGAATTTTCCAGTTCTCGCATATACTAGGCCATTACAAACAGTTATATGTCAGGATGCCCTGTAGTTAGTCACAAGATGACTGAAACGTATACATAAACCCAAGCAACATTCAGTAAGTACATTAAGGTGCCAGAGAAAAGTGCCTGCCCAATTAAATCAACCCTTTTAATTATAAATGCAATACATGAAGTAAGCTCCATGTCACTTAGCAGTGACACTGTGAACTTCTTAAAATCGAAGCCAATCTGAACAGAGTGGAAGATGACACCTTCAAGCTGACCTCTCAAAAACCCACGTTTTGCTCCTACCTACAATTCCTGGTGTGACCAGTCCAAGAACCTGGCATCGCTTTGGCAACAACTTTTCAAGTGCGAGTGCTGTTTCTTTACTGTTTCTTTTTCTGGCTGTTAAAATAAGAAGAGAACAAAATCACCATCAGTAAAAGCGTGTTATGAGCAAATCCCAGAGCCAACCCCATCCTGTTTAACCAATGCTGCCCATCAGTGGCCGCCCTGGTAACAGCAGGTAGGGCTGTGCTGCTCCCTAATAGCACAGGGCTGCTGGCAGACAAACACACTCAGCATCCTCCACAGGAGGGAAAGGAAAGGGAAAAGGGAAAGTCTGTGCACATTAACACAAATCTGTGAACTGCTTCATAGCACAAAAGCGATACTACACAGTCATGGTTTCTGCAAAACAGTTCCTTCCCACTGGAACCAGAACTGAGAGAATTAATTCTCTTTCAGCTGTGCTCTACTTACATCCCAGCATATCTTTTAGTGGGAGCGAGTTAAGTCCAGGCTTTACCTTTCTTTTGATCATGGCACTCCTCGTGCCCACTGAAGGTCTCTGTGTCGGCAATGTAGAGCACGGTCTGGGGCAGTACGTGCACCTTCTGCAAAGACACAGGCAGAGGAGTACACGACAGGGATGGAGTGGAGGAGAACTGGGGGCAGAAACCGAGGAGAAACTGCTCCTGCTCCACCGCCAGCCCACGCTGGTCCCTCCCCCCTCATCACGCTCCTGTCAGCCAACAGACAGCCTGTTATTAGCCTCAGAAGTGTCCAGGTTTAGCTAGTGAATTGGCAGCACAGGTGGGAAGCTGACCCAAACCTCACACGAGCAAGAACAGCTCTGCAGACTGGCCCCATGACTCTGCTCCTTCTTTTAGCACTATCTAAACTCCTCGCATTCGTGGTTGTCGGGTACTGCTCCATCTGTGCTGATGCTGGGAAACAGTGCAGAGATGCTTCAGGCCTTCCTTGTCACAGTTAGTTTAACACTGATCTGCTGCGGCCTGTCTACCGCTTAAAATCCTGACATGAACCTTTGTGTAGGGAAGACTCAGCACCAGCTTAATACTGGAAAGAAATCCTGGCAGACAGAGAAGCCCTGCAGTGTTTATTCAGTGTCTCCCAGCCTATGAGGAATTACCTCTTAACAAGATTGCCGCGATGAATAGATGTGCCCTGAACTGCAAATCCTGGGCGTTTTGAGCGGTGTATTAACACGCAACACTTGAACTGCCAGAACCACCTACGTTTCCAACCACGTCCCTCGTGCCGGGCGGGAGGAAGAAGCGCATTCAGTGTTTAAAGAAGGCGCCGAGCTCGCGCCCCTCAGGCCGCCCCTCGTGCCCCTCACCTCGAGCTCGCGGGCCAGCGCTCGCACCAGCGCATGGTTCTCGGCGGGGCCCGGCTCCAGCGCCGACACCCACGCGATTCGCTGCCGCGTCCGCAGCGTCCGCCGAGCACACTCCCTCCATAACCGGCACACGCTGCAACACAACACGGACACACCGCGTTGACCGCGCCGCCTCCGCCAAGCGGAGCCGGCCGCCGCCCACCCCACGGCGCCGGCCCTTACCAGGCGGCGCGCAGCAGCGCCTTGGTGGGCAGGAAGCCGAGGACGCGCTCCACCACCTCGGCGAGGTTGGCGAGGACGTAGCCGCCCTTGGCCGCGGATTCCATGGCCCCGCTGCCTCCCCGGCGCCCTGCGTCACCCGCGCGCCGCCGCGCTTGAGGCAACTTCCGGTCAGCGCGCGCGAGCACAAACTGCCGCAGTGGCGCCGCCTACCGGAGGGGAGGAACCGCCTCGCTCTCACCGCCCCCCTTCCCTCACACCCCGCGCCCCAGCACGGACACAGCACTTCGTAAAATGCTTTTTATTCATAAACTTGATGCAAGTTTACAAATTACTGTACATTGCCAAGGAACTCTGCCAGAAGAAACGGAACCCAAACCGAAGCATGCGCCGCTGGGCGGAGGCCGCCGCAGCCGCGCCGCGCCCGGCGCTCGCCCAGCGCCCCGGGCAGCAGCACCGGGGGCCGGCAGCGGTGCCAAACCTCGCCCCTCCTTCCCTTCGAGCTAAAAACTGGATCTAGAAGCAAATGCACAAGGACCCGCGGGCGCCTGATATAGAAAAGAGCACAAGTTCGATAGTCAACTAAAATAAAAACCATAAAAACATGCTTCTGCACTTCTGGAAGTGCTTAATCCATGGAACACAGCCTTCGCTCGGCCCCGAGGGGTGCATGGGCCTAAGGACTGGAACTACAACCAAAATAGAGTTGATTCCGGTAAGGCAATGAAATTGTGTGAGTACACAGACCCAGATTCATCTCCTAATAAAGAAAGAACAGTTCCCATTAGTCTTTCAATAACAAAACCACCGTCATGACTATGGCAGCATTTCTTATACCTCTGAATTGGATGATGTGTTTTTGTACTTTATTGTAGCTTTTATATAAAAAAATTTCATTCAAGGACTTTCATCTCAGTTTGTGCCAATCACTTTATAAGTTCATTAGTTTAGAAATGATTGCAACAACCCGTTAATAAAATGGAACGCCTAAAAAGGTTTTTAGTATTTTAAATAACTTCAAGCTTCATACTGTGGGCTCTTCTTGTTAAGGAGGTTGAGCCGACAAGTAGCAGGAACAGCCCAGCAAGTTCTGATGCCCCAGTGGAAGTGACTAGTTACAAGGTTTTATTGGCACAGCCTTGCTCTGCATAAAAACAGAAAACTGAAACAAAATAAAGAAAAACAAAAAATTAAGATAATCTAAACAAAGAGCATCTTTTCCAATAAACAGTTCATATTCTCATACAGCCATGAAAAAATGTTTAATGACTTAACATACATGTGTTTTTCCTATATCATTAATTTGGAAAATACTACAAACTCTGTCATTTTAGACCAGAAAAACTACTGTGATTTGCAAGACCTGACATTTCCTAAAACAGTATTAAACAATGTATTAAATTTCTTGGCTTTAAATGAAACAATACAACGCAAGTCTCTGCAGTCTGCATTTTGCAAAAAGTAAGAAATACAGAGAAGTGTGTGAACAACTCACTCCTATTGTATGATCTTTAGTAAGTTGATAGCCTGCTGCAGGGAGAGCTTATACTTTCAAATAAAAAAAGGGAGAAGGGAGGGCATGGCCCAAATCTGCTTAATCCATAAGAACAAATATGGTAAAGGCCCAAACTGCTCAGTCCAGATGCCTAAGAAGAGCGGAATGGTAAGGCTGTAACTTATACTGTACGTGTCAGTTGACAGATTATCCACTAACTTATCTAATAGCTAAAGTCCTCAGTACAGCTGTTATAGGGGCACTCATAGCTTGAGTCTGTGTGTTGGAAAACAAAGAGCTTGTTTTGTTGACATTGGTCCAGGTGTACAACAGTCCTCAGCATTAGCCATCTTCTTTAGGAGGAGTGTACCAGCCTGTGGAGAACAGAGACACGTTAGGCTCCGATGCTGCTGCGTCCAGACCATCCCACTCTCCACCTGTTGGGAGAGTGAAGCCTTCCCTGGCTCAGTCCTTCCCTCAAAGTAGGCCAATCCAGTGCCCTAAATGTGAGCTGGCAGCAGTGGAGACATATCATGTGGTACATTCCAGGAGCAGACCGCAGGTTTGGGTGTACACACACAATTTCTGTGGCAGCAGCTACCCTGAGCTGGACAAGCTGAACACCAACAAGAGGAAGCTGCTGAAGGAGGAACACTGCTCTAACCAAACTTAATAGAAGAGATGTAAACCCCCCAAGTCTTCAAGCTACTTAAAACAGACATACAAGCAGACTGCACTGAGACACTTACATAAATCCCATTTTGTGTACAGCAGAGCCAGGCAGGCACAAGCAACTGAACAGTTTATCCTACTTCTGCAAATCCTACCGTAGGAATAAGCTCAGAAATGTCAGTTGAATAACTGGTCTCCTGACAATTTGACATGTTTAGCAGCTGAATCATACCTGATCAAATGTGCACTGCTTTTCCTAGAGACTTCCAGAGCTCCAATCTCAATTCACCCAGCCCCTCTTGTAACATTTCCTTTAATGTGTGTACAGTGACAGGGCCTGTTTGGGCTGTCCCAGAGAGCATGTAGCAGCTCTAAGCTCAGGACACCTTTCACAGCAGCACTGAGTACTGTAAATGCTTTGTGTACAGCTCCTGAGGCAGGACTGATCACTTGTAGCACAAACAAGTAAACTAAAAGAGCAAAAGGCTCAGTTAACATCAAGATCAAAATACTGTAAAATTGGAGAGCATGTTAAAGTCATTCTCTTTGATCTTCCTCCCAAGAGTACACGTGTTATGTTCTGTGTTAGCAGCCGGGAGACTGAGGTGCTCACTGCAGTTACAAACACATTCACAATAACCTGGATACCTTGAGGACACTGTGTCCAGCCCAGAGCACAGAACATCACGGGCTCCCTCATCACAAGACCAGGGTACCAATTCTGTTGACTACCTTTATGTAACAGGTAAGCTACTTAAACCTTCTATGGCCTCAGGCTTCTCATACTGCCACAGTAAATTCAATTACACCTGAAGCACTTGTATACAGGTTTTATGCAGCAGAAAGACTTAAATAGAGTAAAAAAATTTCAAACTGAAAGAGGTGTCTCCCAGCTAGCACACCTCACTTGGACTTCTTGTACTTTTTTCTTGTATTTTTTAGTCTCAGGTTTTCTCCCCCTACTTTCTCTCTTCCTTAATGATTATTTCCACTAGGTTCTTGACACATTGAAACAAAAATCTTTCATGGAAAGGGATAAACTTCCAGCAGATACTTGACCAATATTAAAGGAGTCCTTAATAATGAAGTTTCTAGATCAATTGGCTGAAAATGAATTGGAGCTGCCCTTCAAGAAGGGGCAGGAACACACATACAGCAATCAAGAAAGCTGGAAAAGTTGCAATGATTGCAGTCAAGTTATTTGAACACTACTGTTTTTCTATTGCAAAAAGAAAAGGAAGAAACATTTATGGTGTTCCCAAGCCAAAGTAAAACACTTTTTCACTTCAAGTTTCTCTGTGGCCAAGAACCAATTTCCAGGGTGCTGTCCAGACAAGAACAAAGCAGCAAAAACATACATACCATTTTTCTCATGTATTTGTACTAGTGACTTATAGGACTGCTGTGCTCTTGCTAGATTATATTGATTCTGAAAGGAAAAAAAGCCAACATCAAAACTTGCATCTAGACATGCAACACTCAAAAACAGTTCTAACAAGGAAATTCAACAGTGGGCTTAATAAAGTTCATGCACAATGTTAGAACATTCTTGGCTTTCAAGATTCCCTTCTCAGAGCCACAAATTCTAAATTCTCCCAATTCTGATCCTCCCTCCCTTGCCCATACAAAGATAGCAAAAGCCTACCCTGCCCATCCCAAGGCTTTATCTACCTCATATGCTTGTAATCACAAAAAATTTTTAATTGCCAAATCCTCATACAGGCACCAGACAATTCAAAATGCATATATATTTACAATAGAAATTCTGTCATTAATCACCTTCTGTACAAGTCAGCAAGGAAATGGAAGCCCACAAGTGATTTTTGTAATTGATAAACTCAGCACATTTACCTTATTGGCTCCAAACTGTACTCTGGCTTTTCCTTTGACTAAAGTGGCATTGATCTGCATGATGACTGATTCTATTGAGTAGGCACTGCTCCAGCCCTGGAGGAGGAAAGGAATATTAACACACAACATGTACTTGCTTCTTGTGTTCACCTTGCAAATCTATTTTGGAATGTGTGCTTTGGGATTCTTTTCTGCGTTCTAGTTTTAACTACTTTTCAGTTAACTTTTATTTTCCACAGAAAATCTGTAAAATTATATACAATCCTAGTACTAGAACTTGTAAGAAGAATGAAAAGGCTGAATCCCATTTCCAAAGACAGAAACAAAAAAGCTCCATCCTTACAGCATTGACACATTTTCAGCAATTCTGTCACAACAGAAATCACAACTCTGTTTTCCAGAGGCAGAAAAGACTGATCACTAATGAAGTCAATTCATTAGAATTGGAAGAATTCTGCTCATCTCTGGCATTGCTTTACCTTCCAGAGCTCACAAGACTTTCTGCCAGAGCCTGCAAGTTACTTCATTCATTTCCTTATTTCAGGGAGAAAAATCACTATCTACAGAAATCATCTATGACTGTAATTGTCTGTATTCCTCACTTTTCCAGAGCTGACTTTATGCAGTTGAAGAGGCTTCTAGAAAAGAAAACATGTCTTGCTCCCCAGAATTCACTCTTCACACTGCCTTCCTCACAGAAATTTTGAGCTCCAAGCTGACATGCTTGCACTTCCTGCCTCTTCCTCACATCTCTTGTGAGCCATCCAAGGCAGAAAAGATTTCAAAAAAGATCAGCACGGCAAATCTTGTGGGATTGAGGTTTTCCACCACGTTTCCTTTGGAGTATGCAATTTATTCTACACAGGGATCCTTGAACTCAAGGGAAGCACTGATTTTCATTATTTTCAGGCATGTTTTATTACCCAGATAACAGAGCTCATATTCACCTGTTTAGTAAGAAGTTCCATGCATAATGCACCTCCACCTAGGACATACCTAGAAACAAATGTGAAAGAAAATATACTTGACATCAGCAGTCAATAAAAAAAAGTAAGTGTTCACAGCATTTCAAGCTCTTGCCAGCTTGGCTGTTCAATTCTTTGTTCATAAAGCTGAAATGCCCTTCAACCAGCAATAAATTGTAACTAGTTAGCCATGTTATACTTAAGCAAAGAAAATTAGCACTGTGAGACAAAAAAAAAAAAAGCTGTTTGCTAACTAGACTTAATTTAAACCAGTGACTGAGCTGGTCTGCACAACTGCAGAGACCATGGAAAAAGGAAAGTTGATTTTTATGGCTACTCTACATACATGTAATACTTATGTGTAACTAAAAGAAACCAATAAAATTCAATTCTGTAAAGAAGTTTAACACCATTTCAAACAATGTAGACGCACTTATAAATAATGAGATAAGCAGGTCTTTTCTTGCTCTTTTCCTGCAAGTAGCTTTTAAAAATTTCAAAAACCTTTTATCCATTGTGCTGACTGAGGTTCAGCAGAACACCTGAGCATGACAAAACCTGCACCAAGGGAAGAGAATTTACTACTGCCAAAATGTATTCTCCTCCACGGTCCAGACATTTAAAACTCATATGTTCATATGACATTCAGAGGGAAATGACCACTTTTTTCATTCTAAAAATAAGTCTGAGTACAATCAAAGTAGAATTCAATGAGTTTTCTGGTGTTTGAATCTGCTTGTTTAGTTTTGAGAGAGCAGCACCCCTCATGAAACCTATTTAACTGAACTATTTACTGAATTCAAGAATACATGACAATTCAATCCAATCAGAATCAACACCAGCTATCACAGACTGCATTTTCAAATACAGATATCATTTCCTATCACCAGCAGATGCATAAAAGACTTAGAAGGTAAATTTAATCATCTCTCCATGGATATATACAAAGTGCCACAGACAGCACTTCAAACATGCTTTAGATGATATTTGAAGCATGTTTTCAATTAAATTTAGTGGTTTTGGATTAGCATTTGAGGAATTTTAAAACACAAACTTTATGGCAGTGTTACCAGAAGAGAGAGACAGTTCAGACTCTACAGCAGACTGAAGGCAATACAGGGCTCAAGCCCCATTCAAAGCACCCTACACCAGGAGAAGGAACAGCAATGTTCAGCCCCACAGGGGCCACTTCTTACACATTATGGCAGGCACAGAGCTTTTCAAGTTGTGACATTTTTACCACAAAGTAGAATTTCTGTAGGACACCTCAAACCTACCCTCCCGTGAGCACAGGAGACACCACTCGCACAAAGGGAGGATCAAAAGGGAAGTTATCCTGAAAAGAAGAATAAAATAACAGGCTAAGGAAAATGCTGTGATGTTGCTTCCCAACCTTATTTGTGAAGTCAGTTTTTCAGTTCTGTAAAAGTTCACTTTCCATAGTACTGGCTGAAAAGCATTTTTTTGGGAAGCTTCAGTGCCAAACTTTAAAGTTAGTTTTCTTTTTTTTTCTTCCCGTTGTTTAATGCTACAGATCCATTACTACCCAAGTAACAGCTGAGGGTCATTTCAGTCACTTTCTGTAGTAAGCCATCAAATTTAAGTGCAGCTTTCCATCCCACAGACACTTACCTTAAAAGAAAAGTTGAGTAAAATGTATTCTACACCTTCTTTTTCTTTTAAGACCTGAAGATCACTATGCAGTGGGCTATCAGGATCAACTCTATAAAAGCAGCAGGGGAGAGATCATGGATGAAGTTAGTATTTTCAGTACCTTCCAACAGTAATTCCTCTTAAAGACTTCCTATGTACTTGTAGTTTAAGGTGAACTGTAGGAAATTCTTGCTCCTTTTTCCAAGTAAAAACTTTGCCATGAGATCAGAATGAAAACGTGCTACAATGTACTACATTCCCAATGCTACCAAGTGTTGCTTAAACACAGCACAAAATAATGTTTGTTTGAAAAAAGTAATTTTAATTCTCTTCAGCTCAGTTGTGTTCAAATAAGAGGGGGAAAAAACCAGGAAGACTGTAGTCATCTAGTTTTCAGCACATAGTTAGTGAATCCTTTATGGAATATGTAATTGTAGTTCTGCATCAGCTGTTGAAAGTAATCTGCATCAGCAAAAGTACTAAAGCCAGCAATTCTGCTCAGCAGAATTTCAACAACTGTTTGATCCAAAATGCTGGTGGTGAGCAGCCTGGCCATTAATTCAGACACTACTGGGTTAATCCCACCAAGCTCTGACACCCCAGCTTGTAAATACCAGAGACTAGTCAAAAACACCTGCAGCAAGCCAAAAGCAGACATTAAAAGGAGTGGAAGGCCATTAAATCTAATCCTCTGCTACAGCTGAAACCACAAAGTTATTAGATATCATTTCAGAACTTCTGTCCTTATCCTACCAGTGTGAAGTTATTTCAGAAAAAAAACCTTCCAGTGCTTAGGAACCTCTCATTTCAAGCCATGGGCCAGTTACAAGGGACTTATTCTAGTTACAACACTGGTCTTTCTTCCCACAGGCTCCTTCCTCTGACATCTACCCCTCAGCTACTCTGCACACACTGCATTTGCTTCCAGACACTTTTTGCTGCAATAAACAAATAATACTTCTCTTAGACATTCTGGAAGACATTTGCTACATGCACTCCACTTCCTCTTTTCTGAAGGCAGAAAATGAGACCTGTTCACAGCATTTGAACAGAGGTTTCAAATCGCTGCACATGGTTTGAGCACTTGGTTAAGGAAGTACTCGATAGGAAGGCCTCTGATAATGCGACACAGATTTCTGTGATGTGTCATTTCTGCCATTTTCAGCTTCAAAACATGCCCATGATTACACTAAGAAGGAAACAAAACTATTTCAGCAGCTGCTGACCCAGTTTGCACAACTCTTACCCCTAGGACAAGGCATCAATTCTTACAGGCAGGTCAACTACTGTGCTGAAACAGCCTCTGTCCTTCTCCCAGGCTGAACCCATGGAAGCTCCTTCCTCCAATCCAGATATTGCAGCCACCCAGCACAGTTCGGGTAGGCTGTTCCTCTCTTTAGGGTACTGTATAGGGATCCTCCTATCAGGAGGAATCTCACTCTAAAACCTCTAGGATTGAAGTTATTTGACTATGGATGTAACAAGGTGAATTATGTATTGCTTTTTTTGCTTTGTGTATTAGGTGATGACAGAAGACAAGGTACATATAATTATATAACTCATTTATGTGATAGCTAAAAGTTTCAGTCCTATGTGTCTTTAACTGTAGAAATAAACTAACAACACTCATTTCTATTCTTTCCTATATCTTAAATGAAACTAGAAGCTGGATTTTCCTGTCATTAAAAAAATAAAAATAAAATCATGCAAAAATTCTTGAAAAAAAATTTGTCATTTAAGGCTGCATATTTTGGATCAGTTTTAGAATTGAACAGTAGTGACAGTTAATGCAATACACAGTGTTGGCAGTGAAAAGCAGGTCTGTCTTTTTGCCAGCTCAATTCCTGCAGTTCCATCTCTATACATTTCTAGGTATCAGAATTACAGCCACTATTTAGTGGCTACAATTACCATTACTGCTACTACTATTGTAACACACTATGTTATGTGCTCTGGCTAGAGATATTCATTCATCAAGAATCTCTCCCGCAATAATAAAACAGATTGTTCAGAACATGTAAAAAGTTTATTAACTTACTTGAGAAGCTTAACGTGCCACTCATACAAGCTGTCATTTACCAGTTCCACTGAATATATCCCTGTAGAAACAGCAGATGGAATTAATTATGCACTAAAAGTGTAGATAGATAACTTAGCAGAAACATTCTTTGTTTTTAAATATGAATACTGTCAGCAGGTGTAAGCAATGGGTAGGATACTGATTCCGAGGCACATCCTTCCTCCAGTAGCAGATGCATTTCTGAGCAACTACAAGGAAAGTGTTTTCACTTCTGTTAAAAAATTCCACATTAATCACATTTTTGTTCTGATACTTCATCATTTCACCTTCAAACCTTCCACAACTACAGCTCCAGCTTGTTTATTACTCACTATATTTTACACCCAGTACACTCCCAATGTGTTTTTAAGACACTTCACAACACAGTGCGAGTGTGCAGCATTGTTTCACAGGTTCTCATCAGTACAGGCACACCAGGACAATGTATGCAGCAGAAACCCCAAAAAAAGGAGATCCTGCAGTGGATGAAGCACATTCCCAACAGCTGAGTGAGGAAGCTGCATTTGAAGAATGGAATGGGCTGTGGGAGCCAGCTGGTGACTGTTTGTTTGAAGCATATTAAACAACAGTTGTGCATTTCACTCCCAGGCAAGGATGGAAATGAACTGCCATTTTCCTGTATATTCAGAGCTTCCTCTCTGCATAAATTCACAAGCAGCTCTGAAAAAAGCAATAAATCTTTAACCACGAGATTTAGAGCATGGCATCAGTCATGTATAAAAGTTAAATCTCTTCTTTCACAGAATATTCATGCATATAGACTAATCCATTAGTATTAAACTTGTTAATTGGCCTAATATTTAGCAGCATCTTTGTTGCTGACCTAATTAGTTGGAAGCCATATGCAAATCAGGAACCTGCCTAGGATTTCTGATAGCAATACAACCACCAGACTGCAGTCACCACATTCTGCCCAAGGAACAGAGGGTATTAACTTCTGAGTTTTATTATTCTAGCATACAAATAATCTTGCACTTGAAACTTATAAGCATTAGTACTTGGAGTACAGATAATATTTCAAGCTGTCCAGACATCTTCATTTCTAAAGCATTTCAAAACCTGGCACACAAGTTAAAGTACCCATGCTTGTTTCTCCTTACTGAGTGCCGCTAACAAGTGGGTACTGCAGCCAAGAGCACAAGTTCTAATTTT
This sequence comes from Oenanthe melanoleuca, assembly GCF_029582105.1. Taxonomy (NCBI): domain Eukaryota; kingdom Metazoa; phylum Chordata; class Aves; order Passeriformes; family Muscicapidae; genus Oenanthe; species Oenanthe melanoleuca. Next base: position 18,816,843 of record NC_079344.1, read on the forward strand.
TCTATGTCTAGAATAACAACGTAGGCCTGAACACATACTCACTGTGCTATCCATGTCCCTTTTAATCAGCAGCTACTGCAGAGACATGACATCTGTTTGAGGATTAACCAAAGGAGCTATCAAGGCCTTTTCCAATTCCCCAGATCCAAGGATGCTATTTTCTGAACTGACCTTAGTGTAAGTCACAAACTGGAAGAATTTCCATTTGTACTGCTCTGATATAACAACAAGAGTCAACACTCAGAACTCTGCTCATTGTCAGCTCTCATTAATGACAAGTCTATTCCATGTTTGTACCCAGAATATTTTCTTCCACCTGCACACAAAAAGGAGCAAAGCATACTTACTGCAGACAAGGCAATAAGTTACAGCATGGCTTCTAACACTGTGCTAAACAATGGAAGATCACAAGAGAACTTCCATCCCTTTGCTCACTCACTCAGCCTCCAGCCCCACTCCTGCCCTCCCTTCCACCCTCCTGGGCCTGCTGTTCTTAGCCACAGTTCCTGTCCCAGTCCTACAGCTCCTAGGCCCACACACTTTACCCACAGAACCACGAAGCAAGCCAAAAGTAAGAAATTTAAGTGTAGAAAGAAAAGCAATTCCTTTCAAAACAGAGGCAACACCTTACTTAGGGTAACATTATTTTATCAAAAAGTAAATCCCATACAGCCTTTGGAAAAATTGTAGTCTATATGAACTATATATGAATAAAACAGATGCTAAAAATACAAACAAAAAAATTTTATTTAATATCCCCAAATTCTTTGTTTCTTGTTCTCCTTTCCCAATCCCCTAAATTACATTAAGTCCTTTGTGAATCTCCAATCCAATATGTGGAAATGAGATAATCTTGCTTTGCAGGACTTGTGGCTCCCACTATCTGAACAGGTTAATGAAACTGCCTAATTCACAGCAGAGTATCTTAATTTTCTAGAGTATTTTTTGCTTCTGTCAGCTGGTAAGAAAATTATTTTCTGTTTTTTTAAGGGCAATTCTTCCCCTAAATTTCCCAGGTAGATAAGGGACTTTGCTGTTGACAGCAAGTTGTAATCTTTTGCTTGAACTCAAGCAGCACTGCTTCATTTGATAAAGGAAATTAATTTCTAAAATAGATACTACCTTGAATGCACACCTATAATTGAAGCCACTGTCTTTTAATAGTACTTTCAATCTAATAGGAAAGAAAAATATTTGAAGACCATTGCTACAAGTATTAGTCACTTCACAACTCCCAGTGCTATCCTACAGTCAGTCCTAAAAACATGTAACCTCATGCAAACTTAGTCATCCTTACTCAACTAAAACTCAGCCTTAGCCTTTCTGACTTGTGTTACAAAGAAATGAAGACACTGCTAAATTACCTTGCAACAGTTACCAGAACATGGGAGTTTCACAAATGGTTCCCTTTGTGCATCAGTAGAAAGAAATTAAATTTAGGGTAAAATGGACCCTGGGGCAACACTCCATACAAAAATGGCATTAAAAAGTCATTATTAGCTGCCACAGCGTGTGCACATGGTGCCAGTTACCTGACAAAAGGCAGAACTGGGCTATGGAAGCAGGAATTCTGTGCAAAGGAAAAGAACCGAGAACAGAAATTCACTCAAGGTCAAAGAATAAATGAAAGCATAAGGAATGAGTCTAGGTAAGTTTTATAACAAACAGCACCCATTTACTGGCAAAATGCATTAAATGTGTCAGCAGGACAGTGTTTCAAAGCAGAATTGCCATCATCTTTGTAGTGTCAACCTCCACTTGACACTACTTCAACACAAGCCATCCAGTATTGCAGTATTTTTACAGATTTCCAAAGTCATAAGCTCCAAGTTACTGCACTGACCCTTTAGAAACTCAACATTCTGTAAAGTTTAGCAAGATTTGCTCTTGAACATAATACAGAATATGCTTTCCTACATGGAGATCAGACTTTCAGCTCATTAAGATGTGTTTATCTAAAGCCAAAAAAGGCATTACTAGAGATACTAAACCTCCCCTCAAACCACAGCTGCCCAGGGGCCCTACCTGGAGCTGACTCCAGGGGTACCAGCACAGGACTGAGCACCCCATAGCACTCCTTACAGTCTGCTGTGTTATAGCCAGCTTAGCTCTAATCACCAAAACAAGCCCTGAAGGGCACAACTGGGCAGTAAAGCATCCCCCATGACTTCACACAGATCTGCTTCCAGCTCCTCCCTGGAGCCACAAACCCACTCCTTCCTAGAGAGATGTGGTTGGGGCACCCTGGCAGCACTCAGGGGCAACAAAGCTAAAAGGAGGAGGCTAAATTAGATCAACACTAGGTTAGTTCATCAAATTTATATCCCAGACATTTTACCACTGTCCCCAGCACTTCCATTCATGAAACAATTGACCTGAAATTTAAATATGACAAATCAAAATAGGAACCTATAGTCTCCTCACCTCTGCTCTCTTACACAATCCAAATTGCCAAGTGAGATTTAAGTCCACTAGAAATAAATATGGGCAGAAGTTCAGGAAAGTGAAAGGGTATTTAAGTTTATACTGACTCTCTAATGAGGCATTTCCCCTGCTGCCACATCTGGCTGCAGTGATGGAGCTGTCTATTTGCAGACCTAGACAAACACAACTTTCCCAAAAACTATGTAATTTCTATTTCTCATATGGCAACATCCAGACAATTCAATATGCTGAATCCTTTGTTGAGCTAGTTCAGCTACAGCTCCTATAAGGAATAAAGGAAACAGCCATCCACTACCTAAAGATAAGATCATTATTCAAACTAATTTAATATACAAGCTTCTTTTTCACCGTACTTCACATCATTATTCCACGGAATATATGTTCTGACTTTTCTCCACAAATAAACTACTTTATGTAGTAAGAGTATATAAAATGAATCTATGTATTTTTACATATGTGCACACACGAACACACATGTATATACAAACACCGTGCAACAAAACACAGAAAAGTTAGCAGGAAGTATTTCCCTAGAAAATTCATTTAAAGTATATATTAAAAAGGGAAATCTAAGGCATTTTACCTGTTTTATAACTCTGTGATCTATATATATCCCTGAGTTCTTTCATAAGTCGATCTGAAGCCTGAACTGACCCAGAGACTGCACCCTGAAACAAACAAAAAAAAAAACTCCAAATAAGTAAAAAGTCATACTTAAACAGCTTTACATTACAAAGTTACACTAACTAGAAGATATTGAAAATATATTAATTTCTGAAAAATTAGATATTCTAGTGAGCAAAGTTTACTCCAAAGAAGCAAGACCTCCCTCCAAAGAAGCACATTAATATATACTACTAAATGCTATAGGTGATAAAACTTTTAATCAAGGTACAATGGGCATTTTCTGTAAAGGGCCTAAATCTCTGGCACTTTAATTTCCAAGATGGATGCACAGTACATCTCAGAGCAAAATCTCATTCTACATTCTGCTTTTACACATTGGGAAGTAGAGTAAGCCTAGTCCTAAGAAGGAGCTTTTACATATAAGGCTTCATTGCTTTCTCAGAGGTATATTTTTATTTGGTTATTGAAAAAGGCACAGGAGTTGGGAAGTACAGAACAGCAGCTTCTAGAGGAATAAGACCAACCAGTGAATTTAGAAAATTCAAACAAAATAGAACAAAAGTAGTATTTATTGCAATTGTGTGAAAAAAAAATCAACATCTACACAGTAGACGACAAAGGTAAGTAAACCTTAAAATACAAAATATTTCTTGTGACTTGTTATAGTTCTTGTGATTTACGCAACCAGGGCAAAATCTCTTCTGTCCTTTCAGAGCTCAGTTTTGTACTGGTCAGCATCCCAAAGTGAGAGAAAACTTAACACAATTTTCTTGTGCATTATATGCTTTCTCTGCTTATATATCCTACCCAAAATATCACTTTAAGTTCAAGAGTTTTGATAAATAGAGAGATACAATTTAGCATTATAAAATGCGAAATACAGAATAGGAATAAGGACTCCAAATGAGCTGAGGCAGTTCCCACCCCAAACCCTGACCCTGTGACACTTGGGCTTTCACCAGCAGTGTATTTTCCAAGGGTGGATCATTCCATTGGACCTCTGCAGTTCCCTTCTGCTCCTATTCTTCAGTCATTGCCACTGAAATGCAGGCTAACACATTGGCGCTTATAAGCATGGCTGGGGAAGAAATCATGACAAAAAAATAAAACTGCCCCACTACCAAACAAAAAAGACTCACCTAGAATAATTCAACCTGTCTGTATCAAGTACTGAATGAGTAAGCTGATGAGGCTGCTTTTTTACTCCATCTAAAAATTCAAACTTATTTCTTCAGCTTCTTTCCAGAAACTATGAGCACCTACAAATACATCCTTTTTGGACAGAAGTGTCAGAAAAGTATTTCTGGAAGAATATGAAGCAGCTATGACCATTTTGCCTAATACCTGAAGTATCATCCCTATTTGCCTGAAGCCCATAGTGATGTAGGATTAAATTACTTCTTAATAAAAATAAAGAATCCATAACAGTTACTTGATGGTAAAGCTCCGACAGTCCTCTGTCTTGTCTGTCCAGTAGTATCAAATTCTACGTTTAGTTTCACACTAGAATCTGTAGACTTTTCTTTTAGGGCTACTCATTTTCATAGACCTTTGGATTTAATCATGCAGATTTCTGAAATTCCACTAGTTTTTCTTAACAGAATGGTATGAAGGATGAACTTTGTAATTGAACATGCAAAATACAGGCAACCCCTTTAATATGATTAAGCAAAAGCTACATAAGAAATTTCTCCATTTACTACGCCCCTCTCTATAGAGAAGTATCAGACAAAGGAGGGATCTCTTGAACACCAAGTACATGAAATGGGAAAAGGTTGTTTGTATGCAGTATCTGCATATCACTACTATTAATGCCCATTAATTTAGAGATTAGCTGAAAAAGGAAGCATTAAACTTAACCAGTTAACACAGCAGTGTTGACCACCGTTCTTGGTATAGTTGCTGTGCTTTGTGAGCTTTAAGACTGAGACTCATCAGCATGTTGAGTCTGGTGGAAAGATTTCACAGACAAGTGTCAAGACTTCGGTTTTCTTCTGAGCAGAGCTGTGCAGATCCTTGACCCTCCCACTGTATTTCTTACTGAAAGAATGGATTTTCTTACACTTTTCACAGATTGCCAACCAATAAGTATAGGCAATTTAAAAGCAAATTTAGATGGTCAGAGACATCCTGTGGAAAGCTACCTCTCTCACCACATCTGTTTCCATCCAATTAAACTACTGAATTTCTATACATGATGTTAGAAGTTCACCTTGGCAAATGAAAATTTAAGTATCTTCTGTACTGGAGATGTTTAAACCCCAAAGCTTAACACACCCACATGCCCCTGACCGCCATTAAAACTGCTGATAAATGAGGCAGTATTGAAGAGGTCAGCTGTAGTGTGTAAGCAAACCTCAGCACATTTTGGCTAACTGTTTTTCACCCTTTTTTCCCTAGAAGTTTCTGGTTGGGCTGCCCACTCCTTATATAGCAGCATTAAATATAGTTACATTTGCTACTCTAAAGAATGGATGGGCTGTAAACCAGTAACCTACAATCAGGAGAAAGAGGATAGCAAGCTTAACTTAAGCAGTTTAGCACAGGAGCTTATTTGATGTGCTCTGAACTACCCTTGGAGAAGGTAACAGCTAAACCTGCTGGGAAGCCTAGTGCCAGCCACCACTGCTCTGTGAAGCATGTCTCCACCCTGGTGTCACTTGAGGGTTTTGGGGCTCCTATAAAGTGCAATTCAGAGGAGAGTACAACTTGCATCCCACCACTGCACGATACAGAGCACTGAGGTCAGTTTTGACTACAGTGATACTAAAATTAAAAACTTTCCATAACTCACAAGCAAGTTATCATTTCAAAGACTGAACTCAGATATAAATAACAGTATCCTTCTGGAAAAGTGGGACTTGACACTCCAAGGGAGATAAAGTTCCCATTTCTCAAATGGTGACAGTAAGATTTATAGGTGCAACTGCCTCAGACAGAAGTGGTCAATCATGGGATCTGACAGGTATCTGTCACGTGGGGCTGATGCCAAGAGCAGAAAGGCATCATTTCATCTGAAGTAGCTAAATGAGCTGCCAGACCTGATTCAAGTGACTTTTTTCCTAATAAGTAACCAAACAGGCACAAAAATCTCACTGAATCATCCTGTCCTGTACCAGCATATTTTGCAGCTCTCCAGAACAACGAGCAGGTAAGCTGGAGAAATCCCTACTACATGAGGCAAACATCTATGCTGACAACAAGCCAGTTGCTGAGAGCTGCAAATAACAGAAATATCTGATGCAGGAATTCTCACAGCCAAAACTGTTGGACATGAAAAATATTCACAAGATCAATCACTACTGTCCTGTTCTCAAACTCTTCCCCCAAGGATGAGCCACTGCTGGAAATATGAAACTTGTGGTGCAGCTGGACCAGCACTTGCCATTGCCCTGCTGTACTAAAGCCACAGAGAGAGCTTTCTCCCTTTTAACCCTCAAAATTCACCCATAGCCTGCTCTCCCCCCCAAGTTATAGGGGATAGGAGGTGCAGTTCACTGCAGCTTTATATCCAAAGATCTGATTGATTGCTTTGTCTGATCAGAAAAATACTGTGAACGCATCAGAACACTACAGGAAACCTCCTCACTCAATATATTTCAGAAGATTTAGCCACAAAACCAAAAGTTACCTGCTGAAACAAAACATGAAAACTTCTCCAAGATAAACTGAAATCTAAAATGACTCAAAAAAGAGATAAGAACAAAAGTTCCGTTGTCACCGAACTTTCTCCATATTTGTGCAGACCCACGTTCATTCCTGGAAGTTAAAGTAGGTTCATACTTCCTTCAAGGATTAGACTCAAAATAGAAATGACAACTTAGATTTCATAAAATCTGAAAATAAAAGTAGAAACATTGGAGACATCTAACGGAAAGTGCTTAAACTCCTCAGTATGAAACAGGAAAAGCTAATAGCATTATCTAAATAAGAAAGGCATTAATCTCTAAAATGACTGTGGGAAGAGACCTCTGAAAAGCAAGCAGCAGCAAGTTGTTAAATATTTGAAGTTAATAATTCCAGTTCAAAGACCTTTTTTAACTCCAGGTAAGCAAGTGGTTTTTTAAAGTTATTACAATGTTAAGAAGAGGATTAGTTCTTGCTCCAAGTTACATACTGTACAAGAAGCCAAATTTATTTCCTGATGCCAGCAAGAAGAATGGGATTAAGGATACTACCAAGGAAAGAACTCATTTACAAAATTAGTAAATACACATTCTTAACTTGTACAGCACACAAATCCTAAACACTCCTATGACAACAGCTTGAAAAGCAGAAAAATGTCTTTAAGCTATCAGGAATAGATGAGAATTGAAGTGCATGCACTGCTCAGCCATGAACAAACCTTGAGCCTGGTCTGTAACTGCAGCCAAGGGAGAGAGGACAGCCCATGGACTTGGGCCAAAGGACATGCAAAGAAACTGAAAGGTCTTCTGGCTACCCTGGGCACCAGTCAAAGCCCTGTATTATGCTACACATTTCCTTTTCCAACAAGCAGCATGTAAATGGCATGGGTTTGTTTTTCTGGCCTCAGCTGAGGAAACAGAGTATCCCAAAGGGCTGCCTGGCTCCTGTGAAAAAAAATCAGCTTTAGCCACTGCATTTAGGTTTGTGAAACTCATAGTGCCCTCTAAGAAACCCAGTTGTGAATCTAAATTTTGCTTTGTGTTAGGATACTCAGCATACTTCTGCTCTCTTAGAGAGCACATTCTATTAAAATTAACACTTTCTGTTAGAAGCCCCCTGTTTTGGCAGCATGGAGAACCAATAAAGTGCTACTGGGTTAGCTCTTTCCTGGGTCAGTAGCACAGCTATAGCTTTTGGTTCTCCAGCACCCAAGAGTAAACCCTGACAAGTCCTTGGAGAAATTATTTCAGCAGCACAGCTATTTCTGGTGACCCACAAAAATACCACAGTTCCTCAGCAGCAGTTGAATACCCTGCTCCCTGTACTCAGCTGACCTTGTTTATGCACCAGCATCAACCAGAGTCTCTTGGCATGAGAAACAGCTATTATGTAAGTTGAATCTGCTGTTGTCAAACAGAAAACCAGCAGTGCTCATTTCAGCTCCACTAAATGTGGAAGGAAAAAGCAAAAGGAAAGGCAGTATTCACCAAATAGGAAAAGAACAGATGGCAAAAGAAAATCTGCAGTTTTAAGAGGCTTTCTGCACCAAGGAAAAATGCTGACACTACAAAAACCTTTCTTCTGGTCTACCAAATTTTAGGTGATTGTAAAGCAGGCCATGCATTTCAGGCTGCAAGAGGATGCATTTTCTTTAACAATTAAAGACTCTTTACTCTTAGGAGTTCAAGTTATACACACAGAAACACACAAAACCTTACTAGGTATTTCTCAAACTGTGAACATTTAAGTTTAAACAAAACTAATTATGCTTATGGTTAGCCAAGTCTCAGAACCTGACTTGGCTATACAGCCAAAGCAATTTGGGACCTTACACTGACCTGCTTTTAAACCCTGCAACGCCAATCAGGTTTGGATGCTAAAATTCTAAAACCCTTTGGATGAAGCAGATCAAGAACAGAAGTATTACATTTTTTACACATTTTAAGCCTCTGAAACAAAAGCTTTGATTTCTTTGGGAATCAGTGTAAATGAAATTAAGGTTGTATGACATCATCACACCCTCTTACACACACCTTTGAGAAGAAGCCCCTCTGGAACCTGACACTAGGGACAGAACACTTCTAAGCCTCTGGAGAACAAGCACTTTTTCTACAACTGCCTGCTGGTAAGATCACTCAGAAAACTGACAACAAAGCTACAGACTGCTGAAGGCCACTTGCTTTACACATGGCAATAAAAAACTGCATAACAATCTAACACCTGTCAGTAATTTGCAGGTGGCACAGCTATTACTGAAAAATAAACTCATGCATAAAATGGATTTAAAGCACAGGTTTACCAAGTATTTTAAATCACCCATGACTTTTAATACAGGTAATTTTAATTATGGCTTTAGCTTTTTTTACTTTAAGGGTTTAGCAACAAAAGTCACACTCACAGCCTAAATGCATTCTGCTGATTTTGCAAGGAGAACTAATGTTGGTAACAAAGGCACCGAGCAAGAAACAGAGGGACAGCCACATGGACACCTCTGGAGATGAGCAGTGAAACAGTCAACTACAGGTTAATTTATGTCTAGGTGCATGGCAGTGGGCTTTCTTTGCTAAAAACCATCTTTATCTTTAAAGTCAGAAGTATTGCAAAGAAGAAGTATGGAATCATTAACTCACATTTAAGTGATCTTGCCTTTGATTTTTTCTGATTTTTTCTAAGATTGCAAGGTTTTCTTTTTCAATGCCTTCATCCTCAGACTTCTTGCCATCAACAGGTTCCTCCTCCTTCATATCATAGTGATCCAGATCTTCAATGTCCTACAAGAGAGAGAAGTTGATTTTAAGTAACTGTCCTCTGCCCTTCATTCAATGAAACCCTCTCCAAGGGCATATGGGATACAGTCACATACTACACAGCACTATGGATTTGTGATTGTTGGATGCCATTTCTGTTTTGTTCTAACTTCACCCCCAGCCAACATATGCACTGGAAGCACAGGAAGCCTTCATAATACAAATGAAACCTGAATTCACAACATGTTTCTGGTTCACAGAAACATGCACAACCTCTGCAAGAAGATAGGACTGTAGAGAATTAGCCCAGTGAAGAAGGTGGCAAACGAGACTAGAGAATCATAAAGCACACCAAGTTAAGGTGGCTCCAAGATGTCTCCAAAAGCAGACTCTCGCAATTAGAATCCTAGCTATGCTACACTTCTCCAAGCAGTGATTAACATATCTGGCAGTGCAACAGCAACCCTTCAAGAAAGTTAAATATTAGAAAACTAAGTGTACTTTATTCAAGGTTAACATTTCAGCTGAAGATTAGATACAGTAATTTTGGAATCAGGACATAAGACAAAATTCTCTGGTCAAGCATTCTGATCACACAAGCCAACACTTCGGTCCCATGTTCTGTTCCAAGGCACTAAAACCTCTCCACTGTATCCTGAGACAGGATATCTTGCATGGAAGGAAAGCTCAAATTCAGGGACGCCCTGTGTCACAAGAAACACACCTGGTGCATTTGACAACACTGTTTCCTTCAGCTGTAATAGATTTCACACTGAGTATTCTTTGAAATGCTTATGTTCCTCCAATGATAGAGCTGAGGAACTGTAAACTGCTTCTCCATATAGAACTGGGACTAGATTACAGGTTACAGATATCACTGCCACACACCGTGCCTGCTGACAGCTGAAAAATAATGGCAGACCATTTCTTTTCTGTAACCCAAAGAGAATGCAAAAAGCTACTCTAGCAGTCTACAAGCAATCAGAGCCTCATGGCAGCAGGATATGGGACACACCATCTTTACAGTAACATCAGCTCCAGCAAACTTAGTCCGGATCAGGCTAAATATGGTGCAAAAAAGGCTGCTTCAAATTAATTTAAGAACTTGGTAACATTTAGATCCTTCCTATAGGAAGATCATTTATTCAGAGTTGCTTATTCTTAGCATACCTTCATTAAAAATCTAAATCTGAAGTAATCAGAACAGTTCTACTATAAGGCAATCTATAGTGGTGTAGAAAGCAAGCATCTTGGAGCTATTCCAACACGTAGCAGAAGCAAGCAAAAAGGGCGGTTCTCACAACCAAAAAGCTCATTAAAGAGTACCATGTTGCCAGACATGAACATAAAAATTTAGTGCATCTGTTTCGATATCCTTCCATTTACTTTAATTTATTACACTCAAAAACTAGCTCACCCACTTAATGAGTAAGCAAACTGATTTACTCTTAGCCAGTCTGCTTCAATTTGGGAGGCACTTCCAACTGTATCAGAGCCAGTTCACATGCTGCTTGAAATAGGAGTTAACAATGCAAAAACTTACTGATTTGGCACACAATGTTATGTATTGTTTGACTAAAGCACAAACAGATGTCCAATTCTCTGTATCCAAGTACCTCACAGCTGAGATCTAGGTTTAAGAAGAAAATTTCACTAGTTTTCTGGTTGAAGGGAAAGCTGACATTCAGGTTAACATCCAAGTTTTAATTATCTTTTCTGTTGAGCTCCAGGGAGGTTACATTTTAAAGTTTGGTTTAATTATTAGCCAGATATTGCAGAGCAAAATGCCAAAATTCTACTAGATTAGGACAACAACCTCATATATGGACATACTTCACCCATATCTTCTTCTTCCTCCTCCTCTGATGTAACTTCTTCTGTTGTTCCATTCTGCAATACAACAATGAAGGTTCTGCATAAGTTCTGCTTCTTGCTTTCAAAATCAGCAAGTAAACTCTCAAAGAGAGTACACAGTAAATACAGTAAATACAAAAGTTACATGATAAACTTCAGTCCTTTACAGATAAGGGTAAGATGCACAAAGATGCTTTCCTGGAGTGACAGTGAAGTGACTTTTGCATGAAGCAAAAACAATGTCTCAATTTATTCCAATTAAGTAGAAAGTTCAGATTCAGACAAGGAACATCCTATTCTGAGACAGTGACAAATGCAACAAACAAAAGTGGGTCACAACCCATGGAACCTTAACTATGAAATCAGATCATGGCTCTGACTAGAATCCATCTACATGCTACACCCTAGGACAAAAACCTCAACCAACTTTAGACCTCTAGAGCTTAATGGCTTCTTTTTCTCAATAGAACTCCCATGCAGCCACTACTATCATCATGTAGCTACTGCTATTAGACTTATCTGAGGAAATACCAAAACAACACACAGAGTTCATTTTTATGACTTTCTCTTTCAGGATTCCACTCCAAGCTCAGTCAGTAAGTCTGAGCTGCAGAAATTCTCAGGAGCATTCTGATGTGCTTGTCCTCTGCTCACTCTTCCTCTGGCAAAGAACGAATGACACTGCTTCAGACAACACATGGGACCAGATGAATCTTTGGTCAGAGTCACTAAGGCCCCTCTTATTTAAACTTGAAACTGTCTGACATTTCTGGCTAAGAAACCCTCCATGAGTTTCTTTGAGTTTCACAGCACATGTGAGACCCTCCACAAAGCTGCACCCTAACAGCACAGCTCATTGCCTTGCAGCTGCTCTGCTTAGTGGGTAGCTCACAGAGAAGACTTATAGGATTACAGTTTGGCAAGTGACCAAAAAATTAAGCAAGTTATTTGTCATTACTATAGTATTCTCACCACAGGAATGCCATCTGTTACTCTACAGGAGTATTTTAGCTATCATGTCACCTTAATGCGTGCAAGCAAAAGAAGATCCCATAATCTTATTAAAAATGCAAAAAAAAGAACAGCTACTGTTGGTTACCAGCTGTGTTTCCAGCACAATACAAAACATTTTGGTTAAGAAGAACACCTCACAGGCCTTCACAGTTCTCAATTTTTCAAGTGCATTCCCTACCCAAAGTAGCATATGGCCATGATATCCCACATCTCTGCAAGGCATTGAAGAAGGAAAACAACAACAGTAGTTCATCCAAGCACACACTGTGAAACACTCTCCAACAGAGACAAATATTCCAGAAAAAGTAACTTTGGGAAGCACTCTAAGTGCACAGAAATTGGCTTGAACAGTGTTTAGGAGGGAATTAAACTTGACAGCATTGGTTATCACATACACACCATTCAGTGATACAGAAATTTCAAAGGGAATTGTGTAATATTATCATATTATTAAATGGATTTTGCAAACTGAATTCAGATTGAAAACACTGTAACACAAGTGCTTCATAACTCAGTTCTGGTTTACACAAAGTTTAATCATTGTCATTATCTTCTTTCTAGAAAAGCAACTCCTTTGCTGGCATAAGAAGGTGTCCACAGATTTTTAATTTACCTGTCCAGCTGGCAATGGCTGATCTAACATTTCAACATCTGGATGCTGAGGAAGGTTATATAATCTGCAGAGGTCACATATTAATCGCTTCAGCTGCTGAAGAAGCTACAAAAAACAAGAAAACATGGATATGTTTATGCAAACCAAAGCACACAGAAATGTATTTTGAATTTTCTTCACACATTGATATTGAAGTCAATATACAGCATTGAAACCTGCTCAGGCTGGAATAAAATTTCCTCTGTAATCTTTGCAGTAAAATCCCCAGAACAGAAACTCAAGGACGTGGCAAGTTAACGATGACTCCCATTCATCTTCCTGTACCTAAGAAGAAAGCCATGAGCAGAAAAATAATTTGCCCTGACAGCAGCATCTATTGCAAACATAGGTCATGTGTCTGAGCCACACATCACTACGGAATAAGCAAATGGTCACGTTCCATGAGACAAAGTGGGCCATTCTCATTTCCCAGCTTAAATAACCCCATCTTCAAAAAGCCAAGGAGGAGCAGTCTGGTTTTCCATAGCTGGAATTCCTTTACAGGGCACACAGCAAGGCAGCAGGAGCAAGACAAGCCCGTCCCAGGAGCCAGGCAGGCTCTGAGCTGGAGCCCAGGCCCTGTGCTTGCTGGATCTTGTGTCAGTGACAGACTGTGCCTCACCCTATCTCTGATTTGTGTTTCCAACCTGTAGCTTCTGTTAACTGCAACCTATGCAACCCCTCACACTTACTAATGCAAGCAGAAAAAAAAAAAAAAACTTACTGCTGCAGAAACATTCAGATTGCTCTTTGATTACCACACTAATTCAGTTCATTTCTACAGCTGTTTACTTTCTCTAGGCAGCCTCAGATTCCTAGTTAAGGCCAAGACATGAAAGACTATACTGCTGCATGTCCTATCTTCCCTGTCTTTGCATAGCTATGTCAGGAAAACAAGACAAAACAAAAGACTGCAAAATCCATTTGTAAAAGGGTCAACACCTCATTATTTGCAAAATAATACTCTAGATGAAGCTTGCAGAAATTATACATCCATTTATGGACTTTTCTTCCAGATATCAAGGAGATTTGTCTTGCCACTTGTCAAGGGCAGTGTGCAAGACAGTAATTTCTGCACACACACTCCAAAATAAATGCCTAAAGCCTTGCTCTGGTCAGTTTAAATGCTCTCACCTTACCCCACTGGAAGTGAAAAATTCAGTCTCTCCAGGGTTAAGAGCTCATTTCCAAGCCCAAAGCACTAGCAGTGATAGGCAAATGCTGCCCTTATGCTATCTGAAAGCTTCAGTGCTTTTCCCTTCTACAGCAGAATTCCACACTGTGCTTCATAGGAATGTTATTTATCCATCTGAGGCCATGAACTGAGATACCAGCCTGCATTACAACACTATCACACCATGTCTGCTGTTCCTGCATCATCCACGGTCGTCAAATCAATCCAAAAATAAAGCAGATAATCAACCTAACTCAAAATAAAGCAGGTATCACCAAAAGGACTGGGGCACCAGCACCACCTTTCTTAGGGGTATATACATGAGATGTCTTGGCAAAAACCTCTCTGTAACAGTTACATTTCTCAACAGTATTAAGACTCTACACTTGCTTGAAGCTTCCTGGGTATCTGGAACATCAATAAATCTTTTAGCAGACAGGAATCAGGTTAATCAATCAAAAAGTCAGCTGCCAGCTCTTAGAACTATTATTTTCAGTATGTGCAGGATGCTTGAAGTTGCACTGCTACATATGTTAAGAAACTTGTTCTCTGCACAAACACTGTCTTACAGAGAGCTGGAGCATTAACCATACAATTCCAGGAGCTGCAATTTTTCCCAAAGAGTCAAGAATTTGTTTACATCTTCTGTGAATCATATCAAAATAAATCTAAGTGGTGAGGGAAGACTGCCACTGTAGGCATTGGGCTGTATAGATAGCACTGACCTTGGAAAAGCAGATGAACATAGTATTGCATGTGCCTTGACGGAGAGACAATAAGGGCTGGAGAGTTAAGAAATGCTTCCTGCCCTGCATCCTCCCCATGACAGGTCCTGTCAGCTGAACTGAAACTCAGAAGGGATTTCTGCAGCCAGGACCTAACACAGTGTGAGCTTCCCTCAGTCCCTAACACAAGCAAGGAGCAGGAGCACCCTCAGAACAAGGAGGAGCTGCCACAGCCTGGACTGAGTTACAGCTGTCCCTAGCAAGCAGCCCCAGCAGCTTTGCACCTTCAATCCCACTGGCACCACCCGGTGCCCCAGCACTACGTAGCAGCTTATCAGCTTGGTGGCAGATCAGCTCCTGCGTGCCTCAGCATCATCTCACCATGGAGGGGGAGGCAGAGACCTGCAGAAAGCAGGTATCTCCTTCCTTGGATTCTACACTGCAGCTCATTTCTCTAGATCAGCTGCTTTGCTTGAAATCAGTGTCTACAATTTGCAAAGGTGGTGGCAGAGCAAGCAGCCAATCCTGTCTGTACAACCCTTCCACTCTTCTTACTTATTGCTACATTTTTTCTCCACAGGAGTTAATTGAATGCCATTGATCTTTCTGCCATGGAGCACCACTGTTATCCCTTCTCCTCTGCTCATCTGTATGAAAAATCATAGGATAATTTGAGCTGAAAGGAACGTCTGGAAGACACCTGATCCAGCCCTCCTCTAAGCAGGGCCTGGCATGGTTTGGTCTGTGTTGGTATGTACATGAACAGACTGTCAAAAGGGAGAGCAGATTTCTGTCATGTATCAATAGTTTAAATGTATTTTCAGGGTAACTTCACAGGCTTGACTGAACACACACTTGGAGGCTACTGAACAGAAGTGAGCTATCAGTGCACCAGTAGTTTCCCTGGAATAGAAAGTGCCTAAAGCACAAAGCAAACAGCAACCAGAACCCACAAAGTAAAGGAACAGTGTGAACAGCCTGCAGAAAGGAAATGTCCAAGTGACCAAATACAACACATTCATAAATTTGTTACAATGACCATAATCAATATCAAAATAACAAATTACACCAGTAGAATACACATCCTTTGTAATTTTTAATGCTTCAGGAGTTCTAAGTGGTTCTTCTGGACACCATAAGGCTGGTTAAGAAAATAAACACCTCTTGGAATTTTGTTTTCTATCTTAATGTCCTGCACATCCAATAACAGTTTAGAACAATTTTTTCTGAAACCCAGCCTACACTCAGAGGGTTTTTTATGTATGAAGAGACCTTCCTAATGCAGGATGAAAGCATTCACAATTTTAGGATATCTTTGATGATATTAATACCCTGCTGGGTTTGCTATGAAACACCCAGTTTTCCAAGAAAAATGAATTTAGGAAGCACAGTTTAAGCATAGAAAGACTTATCTATTCTATGTGCCTCTACCTACACCCACAATATCTATATAAAAATAAATGCATCAATAAATCTTAGCCTACCACTGAGGAAGTGCTGAAGAAGGGTACAAATGGAAACGGAGGGAAGCAGTAATTGTCACTTGGAGTGTGGCCACCACTTGGCTATCAGGTAGCAGTGACAGCACCTCCCCTGGCCTCCCCCACACAGCACCCTCGGGCAGTTTCACAGCTCAGCAAAGCTGATTCCTGCATTTTCACTCCCAGTGCACTTAATGTGAAATATTAACAAGCAGCAGTGTACTTCAAGACAGCAGCTTACCCAAGCTGTAAACATACTTATGCCAGGAACGGTGTACTTACTCTTGACATCTTCCATGCAAGTTTAAGATCTAGAATGTGAGAACTAAAGCTGCCTCTCTGAATTTAAACCCATTTCCCTATTTTATTTAAAAAGCAAACCTCCAAATAGTATAGAGTTCTAACAGCTCATGAAATAAGGTTTGAGGCTTCAGACTTGCATCATGTAACTTCCATCATATTAAACAGAACAAGAGAATTGCAGTAACATTTCTTTTTTGCATAGCACAGCCACTAGAAAGCAGATGGCAGTTTCATACTTAAGTCTAAAGCGTGGCTGATTTTCAGAAGGAAATTCAGGAGACACTAGGGGCTGAAAACTCTGTAGCCTCTTCATCTGCTGACTGGAATTTGCCCAACATTGACAACCAAGCAGAGCTAAGCTGTCCAAACCTGATGATATCCATGCTGATCACATTCTTAATAACCTTTCAACATTTTTAGTGTTTTGACAAATTTTCATGGCAAAAGCAGCATGCAGGTACAAGGTAACTAACACAGCTTCAGACCCACTGAAGATATTTCAGGAAACACATGTATGATTTCAACATCATAAACCAGCCTTCGTTTTGCCATGTCAAATGACAAGGCTTCCACATGTCAAACTTTTATGCCTGAAGAGCATGTTCCCAGTTTCCCAAGAGCTGACACCTGCCCCATGTCACAAAGCACGTAGAAAGGGCAGTGCAATACCAAAGGCTGAACAGGCTACATGTGCTAGCACTGCTTTAGCACAGCTGAGCTCCCAGAAGAGTCCAATGCCTTTTCCATTCAAAATCTGACTGCTCCAGTAACTGAGTTTAGAGCAACGCGGCACTAAAGATCCTTCACCTGCAGTAAATGACACGAAAGCTAGTTTGAAACATTCTAGATTATTATAAATTAAACAAAATTAATTTTTATGAGTCTCTGATAAATTAGAAGCCTTTGGACTTTCAAATGCAGTCCCCATCCCTTCCTACTCTGCTGCAAAACATCTGAGTGAGCTGCTCCATTGAAAGGGAGGGAGTTTCATGGGGAAGAGTTGCAGGGAGAAAAAAAATTAAAAAGTTGCAAGCCATGTCTTTAGAGCAAAAAAAGAAGTCAGATTTTGCAGTGCACCTATTTGTCTCTTCAACCACTCCCATGTGCCTTCAGCTTGGCATAGCCCAGTGCAAGGTGGCTTCCTGAGAAACCAATGGGCCATCACAGGTGTGTATTACATCAAGCCAGCAGCTTTCCCATGGGCAAGTACAATCTTGACAGCAGGAGCTGTTTTCTTACCAGCTACACCATCAGCCTATGTACATGTGCAATTCAGCCCGGCAAGCCCCATGCATGTTTACAGCAAAGCTTTCAGCCTCTTGCAGGCAGCTGCACACAGGAAATATCTTTCAGAACCTTCAGGCTGAATATCAGCCACACCAGCTTTAGGCTGTACAATTTTCTGGAAAGTGTCTTTAAGCAAAAAGCTCATTTGGCCAGATTTTCTGCTACTGCCCCTTTCTGCGTCTTTCTAGGCAAAAAAACCTAAAGACTAAGATTTATAAGACTCTTCTGAATGTAGTTCAGTCTAAATTTTAGATTGAAGTAGAAAATACAGAGATGTACATCTTGTGCACTCAGATCCAACAAAATGCATGAAAACACTAATGCTCCTCTACAATTATTTTTAATTATGGCAAGGCCCACAAAGACTCTCACTTTTATTAGTTTCCTAATTATTTCTGCTAGAAGTCAAACGCATCTTCAGAAAAAGACACTTGCACATTTCTATTTAAGGCTAAGTATCCTAGATGAACATTACCCCAGTAAACAGAACAAGCAGAGGTTTTCCTAAAAAAGGACGTTCCAAATTTTTCCCAAACCAGACAAATGCTAAGCACATAACCCATGCAATAAGCAATGTTCTGCAGACTGATTTGTTTTGTATGCATCACATTCATGCCCACCAAAATAAACACAAAATGTTCATATCATCTATTAATAAAGATCATCTGAGTTTGTCAGCATGCTGCAATACTCCTTTTTGTGGCACAAACTGCATTTGAATAGAAATTTATTTCCAAGCACTATTCAAGGACAGCTTCCTACACAGAAGGGGAAGTTAATTTTTATATTTATGTCCCTTTCCCCTGAGCTCCCATTGCTACATGAAAAGGGTATTTAAGTAAGATAGAAGGCTTGAGAGTTTTCTGAAATACAAAACCATTAGAATCTGTACACAAAGATTTCCCTGAAGTAGCAATTTCCAAAGTCACAATACTGCTTAAATGTATCAGTACCTAAGGAACATTCTGATGAGCTAGAAGCTATCAGGTCAAGAAGGAAGGAAAGAATTCAAGAAACCAAGAATTCTTGGTATTGTAGTCATGTTCTGGAGCATATACATTGTCAAGAGTACAAGGTTTTACCTCTGCAATTGATTTCTGTGCAAACAAAATGCTACAACAGCTGTTTTATTCAGCAGTTTTAACATTCATCTACTTCACTGTTTAATTATTTTCAGAAAACTTCACACTTTATTTACGGGGACTGAAATTTTACTTCAGTGCTTAATCTCTAAAAGAAGTTATCTTTTCCTTCTTGCCTCAAATTTTTTGGATTACTTTTTTTTTGGAAGAGAATGTTGTGTTTATAAAATCCTCCAAATAACTCTAAAACTGAACTAGTTGACCTGCTTGTAAATGTGATAAAGCCAAGCAAATGTACAAGCCCAAGTAAATGCCCAAAATAACCAAAATACTTCACTCACCAGAGTATTGCTCTTCTTAATATCTTCTAAACGCTCTAAGACTGAAGTCAGGTTTGGGTCATCTGATTCTACAAACCATATTGGTGATGAAGAGGGGTAAGATTCCTGTTAAAAAAACAAACAAACAAAACAAGACCCAACAAATAAGCAAAAAATCCCAAAGCTTTTAAGTAATTTACCCCCAAACTTTCAGAACACAGTATTAATATCATATTTTAGCTCACTCTATGTCAGGTAACAGAGAAGCTTTTAACATCACATTTTTAGACAATGCAAAGGAAATTGAAAGAAATCTAGCCAACTGGTTCTTCTAGTATTTCCACCTATTTTTGTCTCTCAAATGATGGATATACATCAGAATTGGTGCTGAAATGTTTAAAGCCTTGGGGGCAGGTGGAGCAGGAGGGAGAAATTTAAAAATGCAGTATGGGTGATAAGTAGCAAGAAAAGTAATCACAAGTAGTACATGTCAAAGAATAAAGCTGATGCTGATTTTTCATACAAACACAGCTTCTTGCAAAGGAAAGTTGTGAAAGCAATTAAACCTGGAGTGTTTAGACTTCCTCATCAAACAGGATTATTGAAACTCTTCCAGTACTGACCAACAAATGAGAGCAGTACAACCCCAATGTCCTACCCTGCAGGACTGTTTCACTGGCAGGTCACAGTGCCAAAAATCTCTAATTCCAGTTTTCTCCTCACACAGGTTTGGTAACACTGTGAGGATGGAAGATACCATGTAGCTTCCACCTCGACAGTAAGTGTACCTTCATACTCTTGAAGAGTGTGGATTTTAATTGTTGTTTTAGTTATTTAAGGCATCCTCCACTTCTCACCCTTCCAATTAAATTTTAGTAGATGAGGACAAATTGCTGAACCTTGGTTTTCTCACCCAGATATTATCTTTGTATCCCCGGGTCTTACAAAATAATGAGAGGATTTTAATTCATTTCCCTCACTGCAGCTGAAAAAGGGGGGGAAAAAAAAAATATCCCTCTTTCTCATTCCAGAGACAATAAATTATGCTTCGTTCTTCAACAGTTAGCAGGCAAGGCCTAAAAACTGGAGAAAAATACAAGCATGTCAGAACTGGTTTTTAATAAAGTGTATTTCCTAAGTGACCTCCTATCTGAAGTGCTGAACACCATAAACAAACCCATACAACCAAAGGACATCAGCTTTGGCCAAACAGACTGACACCATACTCCAAAGAAGATCTACATACAGAGCTCTAAAATTCCCACCTGCAAACTGAAGCCTTGGCATAAACACTTAACAAGCTCAATCCCCTCAAGTACACTTTTTTCCAAAAACACAGCTAAATACTCCTTAAAGAATCCATTATATTCCCAGTATCTTTATGAAAAGACAAAGTGTTCACATCTTTCATCCTCACTTCAAAGCACACTATACATACTACACTATACTTTGCTTGCTCTTAGCATTTTTTGATGGGAATGTTGGTGTAACATTCCCATCAAGAAATACAAAGAGCAAGCAAAATCCGTTCCAGGATTCACCAAGCCATCTGTTTCTTAAAATCCTCAGACTCAATAGAATAAAAATATTCTCCAGATACAGTCACATTGGGACTGGGCACACATGCACCATTCTGCTAACGTATATTTTTGGTTGCTTTTTTTTTTAATCAAATATTTTAAAAATTATGTTAGTACAGACTAAGTCCAAGTCTATTAATTGCAAAGATTTATAGAAGACAACCACCTGCTAGTCCTCTCTTCTGAATCATACCTGGAAAATGAAGACTGCTTAGAGAATGGAACTCAACTCTTCCCTGTCTATATTCCTTTTTTTCTGACAATTTTATTTCTCCTTCCCCATGTGAAGAACTTAAGAAACAACCCCACAGTATGACATTCCTTATTGCAACCAGCATCTATTCCAGTCTGGGGGTCTATAAAATGATCTCCTCCAAAACACCCACAGCACATCTGTCAACAGCCAGGGACAGGACTGACAGTGCAGATCTGTGACCAAGCAATCCCACTGTGAATTTAAATACACTGCAGTGGCCACATGAACTCTTACTCCATTTCCTGTCCTGAAAGCAAGCCCTCCTGTAGGTGAGAAAACCTACAAGGACTCAACACTGCCTTGATTATTAGGGTACAGCACACATGAATGACTATGTCCTAAAAACAATTATTCCAATTTTTAGTCTGATCTAGATTTTGAAACATGAATGGGAAGAGTGCACTTCTCAGAAAGGCTCTTCTTTAACACTGCAAGCATATTTACTCAGCTGTATCAAAATACTTCAGGTTTTAGATTTTTGGAATATGACTATTTAATTGCACATTCCAACTTTAGCACAACGGATGTTTAATAGTGAAATACAAATTCAATCAAACTTCCATTTTGTTGTGACACTTCTTAATTCTTCACACTTCCCAATAAATATATTAATTTAATTTAAAAACATGAATGGCATTAAGTCTCTTTAGATCTGTAAGTAATCCATATTTTTGGAACAGCTGACTTCCACACGGATGTGAGTCACTGTATTTTGAAATACACAATTCACACATTAACTTCAAACGTTCTTAACCTGAGATATAAAAAAAGCTCAGGGGTTTGTAATAAACCACAGCCGGCAACTTAAAGCTAAGCTTGTGGCTTGTAAGGTCAAACAACTGAACTTCACACAAGCTAATTCTGCTGAGAGAATTAAGGCAGCTTTTTTTTCCTGTATCTGCATGCTGTAGAGATAAGAGGTGGATTTGAACTGTCGTGTCTTGTAGGGAAGAACACAGGCTTTCCAAACACCATGAGAGGAGCCCTAAAATAGCAGTTATTTTCCTAGTAATTGTCAGTGGCTGAAAAGTGACTGCGGCCTTTCAGCAGAGCTGCCATGCAGTGATTTTGTGCCTGTGATGTCTCTCAGCTGCACAGCTCTCACCACACTCAGTATTGAAGAGGTTTTATGTAACTGCTGCTTTTCTGCTGCTCTCCACCAGCCAAGGCAGTGCTCCTGCCCAGAGCTGACATCACAGGCAGCATGTGTACAGCAGCACAGACACAATCACAATTCACAGCATCATCACTTCTAGAGACTCTTTGTATCAGCACAGCACAGACTGGGAGCTTTGGCAATGCAAATGCTTCTGTCACAGAATGCAGCAAAAGAATTCAGCCCACTAATAAACACACAAAATACAAAGAGAATAAAGCCCTGCACTCCTGTCACGGGAACAATTTCAAACCTGATCAAAATCATTTAGGAAAACCACAGTGTTACAAGAATACACACAGGATCTCACTGCTCAGACATTCCATTACATCCTCTGCAAGAGCTCTACTTATATTTAACAATTTTGCTAACCAAAGGAGGAAAAAAAAAAAAAAAAAAAAGGCAGTAAAATGTGACAGAAGATTCCAGGAACACACACATTAAGACAGCTTTTCCTGGGCAGGATCTGTCATCTAAGTATATCCTATCTAAGCTTTCTCATCCTTAACAATAAGGCTGTTTCCTTGCAATGTTATATAATCTTTATCCTGCTTTCTAAAGCTACAGTGACACAATTTTGACATTAGTAAGAGACTTCTAAACAAGACATTTCTAAATGACTACAATAGTGTTAGAATTATTAGAATTGCTAAATCAAAACAACATAGCTTGCCCTCATCCTTAACATTAGAGTAACCCGTACCTGCAGTTTGCTACAAGGTAAAAGAATAATCATCTCTCCTTGTACACATCTGAGCCATTTTATCACAGCTCTGGTAGGAAATGGTAGGAAAACACATTTAAACACATGGCTACTGCATTATGATTTAAAATCACAATGACATGGTGACAGTTCTTAATTTTCTTTAATTTCCTAATCATACTAGATGGAAAAAGTGTGGGGATGGTTTCTTTTAAAAATCCTTAGCATACTGTCTGAACAAATTTCAACCAGTTTTATTTCTTTTTTGTTGGTTAGTTTTCAGAAAATCCCCACCATAGACAGAACCTAGTTCTATTCTTTTTATACCAGATACAACTAGAACTTAGCTAATTTTCCTAACAGTCCTTCTAATAAGGATTTTCTCAGTCCCCAAGTTTTTCTTCACCCTCTTTTACTTAGAAAAAGCAGATCACCAAACTTGCAGGTCTTTTAACCAGCTCAGATACACTGAGAAAGCTAAAAGAGACCATTCTTGCTCACTCAAATCTTGGTAATGAAGTAAATCCTAATGGAACAAGACATCTCAGAGACCTAATGCAATCTTCTCAAAGCGAATATATTAGCAGCTTTAAACACATGCAAAGTTATTGATTTCAAATCTCAGATGGCTTTCCAAATTTGGCCATTTAATTAAACAGCAGAATCAGGCCTTTATTAAGGGTCATATACACATCCTGCATTAACATTCAATAAATACTGAAGAATAAACAACAATTAGCTACACTTCAGTACACATTATTTGCAATTGTTAGTCAATCATTCACCACTTATTTTTCCACCTGTATCAAGCTGCCTTTAGAGGAAAAAGCCCACGAAGTTAATATTAACAAAAATATCAGGATTTAGGAAGATATTCTTAAAGCTAAAGTTTAGCTTGGTGACCATAAAACACTAGTACTTACAGCTACTTAAAACAGCATTAGCTGTGATTACACAACTGACAGATTGTTTCCCACTAGTAGAGGCCAAATTTTCCAAAGGCAGCTTAAGAAGCAGTAAGCATTTTCTACCACTACCAGCTCAAGTGCCAGTGAAATCCACAGGCTTAAGAATCTTTAAAAGACAGCAGATTGTCATCTGACCTCTCAAGCAATCCTTTAAAATAATAAAAAAAAAAAGAAAGCATGAAGAATCACTTTCAATGAAAGTACTCCAAACCAAACTATTTCTCAGAAACCTCCACTTATTTAAGCCCCCCCAAATTTTTATTTTCAAACATTCAGACACCAACATCTGCTGTGTTGTACAGATCAAGTGATTGAACATTACAATGCTTTAACACTTGCACTTTTAGGTATGAAAAATTCGTCATTTCTTAAAGAATCCAACATGTCAGTGATCCAGAGTTCCAAAAAAAAAAAAAAAAAAAAAAAAGCGTTTGCAATGGAGGGTTTAAAATGAAATTTAGTATTTGTGGTAGCAAGGAAGCAAAGTGAATTTTAAATATCACTACCAAACAAGAGGAACTTGCTTTAACTTGCTTTTCCTCCTGAATTTTAAAATGGTATATAACATGCTACTAACCTGCCCCAAGGCAAGCCTGTATAGCTTTCCTTGTCTTCCACCCTCCCTGAAGCCTGCCAGGCTCAGTTCACTGAGAACTCTTGTTACAAGTCCTGTACTTGGTAAGGCACCGAGTTCAGCTGTGTGAAATATACAGCTCTCCACAACACACTGAATTAGTGCAACTCTACTCGCAAATTTCATGGCTGTATTGATAGCTACAGCCTCTACACAACAATCCCAGGTGAATCCCATCCTTTAGTAGGATTCCTGGGACTGCAAGAGCTTAATCACCTTGCACCTTTAGGGAGGAAGGTGAAAGAATCCCCTAATCCTGTTCTGTGTCAGCTCTGCTAACACACTCAGTGCTGCAGAGGCCAATATCTCCAGGAGCACATTAAATCATCACAATAACAGGGTCACAGCTGGCCTCTCCCACACTCTCCAGGGAAGGAGGCAAGTGTAGCGGAGCACCTTGTTTTAGAATCGTTCAAGTCATTAAACACAGCCACCCTAGAGAAGGGAGGGTCAAAGGTGTGTGCCTCATGGAGCAGAAAGAGTATAACAAACCACAGTTACATAGATGCCAGCAAAATTCACTCTGCAACCACAAATTGTCTCAGACAAAAATACAGATCTCTGTACAAACAAGTCCTACCGATCGCAGAAGGTACCACAAAGTAGCCAGGAGGAAATGTTTGTTGTGAGAATACAGAATGGTTCTGGAGAATCCTTTTGTCCTTGTGAGAGCAAAGCCACTGCCCTGCTGTCACATCAAGTGTCACAGGCACAGTGTGGGGCTCCAACACTGCACAGGGATCACAGCACAGCTCCACATCAGCTGAGATCTTACACCATGGAACACTTATTGTAAAATACAGATTATTCAGCAGCATCTCTAAGGGCCAATCTTCACTGACAGCCGCCACAGAACTTAGGAAGTATCACCAGGGACAGTATTTCAATGGCAATTCACCAGTGTACAAATTGCTCCAAAATCCAAGCAATTAGTAGTCTGCACTAATTCATTGGCTCAACCCAAGCCCACAGAATTCCCTATAAATTATGGAATCTTTAACTTAAGATTTTTATACACCCAAGACAGAAAATAACATCTTGAGGAAAAAAAAAAAAAAATCCTGAAAACTCAAGCAACTTCTGGTTTCAGATAAACAGTCACATACAAGAGGCCAATAACTTCAAAGTTTGTGGAATATTCTAAGACACTTCAGTGTTTTACTTCCATATCTCTCTGTCCAGGCACACACATCTCTCACTGCTCAAAACATCACTACCTGATAAGAAGCCAAAACATCTACAACTAAAGCAGCAAAGGCAAAGAACACCACTTCAAATGTTCACAAACATGAATGCAAATGTGGCATCATAATTCTTACATTTCTCCTGGCCAAGTTTCTACAGCCAGTTGTTCTTCAAATTACCTAATCTATGCAAAATGTCCCAACTGCCAATTCTCATACATGCAATTGCACATAACCCTGGGAAAAACAGGTTTATCAGATTCTGTTATCAGTTGCCACCACCTCATTCTCTCTCCATACCAAGCAAAAGGCAGGAGGCTACTCGTCCAGTGGAACAAAACAACACAGAATTAAAACATTAATTCAGTGCAAAAAAGAAAAAAATGCACTCTTCTGATAAAACAGCTACTGTTCTCCCCTGTGAAGCAGCATTTTACTCTCCACATCATCATAATGCAACATGTAATCTTTCCACTCAAGGAAATTCACAGAAAAAAAACCCCAAAACACTCTTACCACTTTCGTCCAGACCCAAATTAAACTCCACCACATGTTACTGAACTGCTGCTCCAACACAACCCAACACTACAGGGCCGCATTAACAGCGGAGCAAGTCAGCTGTGCAGTCTCCAAAAATGTGCACTATTGTGGAGGGCCAACCTAAGGGAGCTAAGGAACATCGCTCTGCCAATGTTAACAGCAACAAATCAAGTTGAACATCCTCCACACTCCAAACTGAGCAAAGCACACCGCACTGCTGGAGACTAAGCCACTTGCTTATTGGGAACATGGCTGTAGACCCAAGACTGGGTCCAGGTTCCGATTACAGCACCTCAGAGCAGCAGGATCAAGCTGTCCTGCTCCTCACACACAAAAACCCACAGTGTGCTTGTGCCCTCAGCTGGCCAGGTGTCAGAGGCTGGTTTTTGGGAGTCCTCACACACGAGGGGATCTCTAATGCACAGTTTACACATGCACTCACACTGGCAGTGCTTTATTGAGAGCAGCTACACACATGGGCTCAGGAGAAAGGTATTTTGTAAATCTGGTTCTACAACACTCTCCTTACTACCAGTACAGAATGTGATGTGTCCAAACTCCGCAGGAAGTCTAGTTACTTGTAACAAATTATCAAGTCATTCTAATAATCAGGAGATATAACTTACCCACCTCTGCAACTATCAAAGCCACTTATCATCAAAACAAGTGTCACAAAGCCAGAGTAACAAGAAATGGCTTGTAGTATGGCTAGAACAGAACTGGTTGTAACTAGTTATGACATAGCCCTCTCTCACCAACTCAACTCCAGAAAGCTTCCTTGCAGACCTGTTCTCACCTTTATCACTCACACAGTTACTACACTCAATGCAAAGCCTGCTATCACCTCTGTTACCACCCAAAAAATCCAGGCTTCTCCTTTTTCCTCTGACGTCAGGAATTTACATCTTTCAAGTGTTCTAATCGCTCAGCATCCCCTTCTATCTGTGCCCTTTTCCTCTCTGAGAGCAATCTTTTCCATCCCTTCCCTTTGCAGACTTGCTATACTCCAGACCCACCTGCAGGTAGAAGTTTTCATTCTCACCCATGGCTGAGAGAGGTCCTACTGCTCCTTACAGCTGAGAGCATTCCAGCCACCACTCACCAGGCTCCCAGCTCTCCCCTCACAGTAACACGGACACAGCTGCCCTGATGCTGCTCAGCCACAGCCCTTCAGATTGGAGCCTTCTGGATGGAGCTTTGTCCCCTACACACAAAATTTCAGTACCATGGAGTTCAACCAGCATTTACCATCAATAAGTTAAATACCACAACTCTTACCACAGTTATTTCCTACTTCAAAAATTCAAGGAAGCCTGTGGTATCTTAAACACCACTGCTCATGAACGCTTTGATTTTTTTCTAATGCCACTATACAAGTTCTAACAGAGCTTATGTTCTGCCTTCCTGAATACACACTGAAGAAGCTCCTGCAAGACCTCCAACTGCATTGAATTCTCCTGCTCCAAGGGGGCAAAAGATTGTGAGGTCAGAGAAAAAGGCAAATACAATTCATACTAAATCTTCAGAAATCATCTATTAGCTGCTCTACAGCTCTTAGTGCACCAAGATGTCTTGTAAGCAGGAGATAAAGGAAAAAATCCCCACATGTAAGGTCATTATTTTTATACCATGCTTAGAGTTTACAGCTGGACACACGGCATCAGTAAGACAAGCAATAGCTGGTATGCCTGATTCCGGAGACCAGCTGGGAACTACTGTGATCATATTTGCTTCAAGTGTACTGCATACAGGCAGACTGATTGAAGATATAAATGCTAAATAGTGCCTTCTTAATATAATCAGTCATTCAATTTTCCAGTTGTCTTCCAGGAGCTGGTGAAAGGTCGTTTTTGCTTCTCCTATATAACTTGTAGCTGAAGAAAGACAGTAGAACAAATACTAAATCATCAACTGTCATGTCTCTTAAAAATTGAATATTACCATTTAGAGAAAAAAAGCCCCTAATACTCCAGCCAGGAACTCAGGCATTTACAACCTTTCAATACCTCAAAAAGGCAAACAACCTGACAGTACTGAACAGTTGTCCACAATGAGGCACAACTAACATAGTAGTAATTTCTGTTAATCAACTTGTATAAACATTTGTTCCTATCAAGAAATTTTATCTCCTCTTTTTCTTTCCTAATAATAATACTATTTAGAGCAGTGTCCCCGTCTCTGCATCTTGCAGTCTCCAGGAGAGTCAGATTTCTCAAGTACCCAAACTCCTGGCAGTTAAGCATGGTGCAGCTGTCAGTGTAACAAGCAGGCAGGGTGCAGGCCCAGGGGCCTGGTGCCACCCCAGGCACTGCAGCCAGGAGAGGTCAGTGCCACCCTGGCTGCAGCTCTGCTGGATCCAGCAGCTTCCACTCAGTGCTGCGGCCCTGCTGTGCCAGGACAGCTGCTCCTGCAGCTAAACCAGACTGGGAAATAGTCCAGATCAACAAGAAGTCGCTAAGAATTTGTACATGCCAGCCAGGTCCTTAATGCAGCAAACTCAGATTCAGCCACCTGCCAAGGCACACAGCCTCTGCGGGCCTGCAAGAAGAAGCACTATTACACTATTGCAGAGTGCTCAGGACACCATCACACCTCCTTCTTACCAACAAGTGCAGTTTTCAATACATGCTCAGGATATCAACAAAGCATCAATACAAAAAACCTGAACAGCTCACAGGAGGAAGGCTATTAAGCAAAAAAGAATGCAATTCTTTCTACAAACCTTCTTGAATTATCAAAGTGCACAGAGCTGTTTCAAGGACCACAATCCCAGCTCTGAGGTTACTGTATCATCAACTCACATGAGCAAGCCACTGGAAATGAGCACAATCTACTGTACGTTGAGACCTCAACATATGCCAGCATTTCTATTTGAAGCCCTCCACTGTGGCTTTCTAGGATATTTCAGGAGCACCTCATAGCTTGCAGGGAGGACAGAACATCTTGAAAGTCCTGAAGTACTGGGTAGAGCCTTTCACACATCACACAACCAGACTGTGGTGTCAGAAAGGTCTTGTCTTCCAGACACAAAAGATTCTTCCTACTCCTTTCTGTGATATTCTTTTTCCAATTACAGTTTTGACATAAAAAGAAATCAAAACCCTCACTACTCTTTTAGTAATTTTTTGTTAGCTTAATTTTGATTTGCTAAATAAACTCCTCTTGCATGTTATGTTTGATAATAGTTGCATGAGTGTCTTTTTTAAAAATCAGGTATATCTAACCCTAGGTAAAAAGTACATATTATCAAGATAAAGCCATGTATGCTTTCATAAAGTCTTGGCAGCATCTATATGCTGCAAGACAAAAGTCTCAACCTCACTACAGAATGTTTAATGATGTACAAAAAAATTAATCCATGGTCAGAACAGAATGCCTCATTCATTGTGTGGTCAGCTCTGTGTACAAATAAATAATATTTTAAAAAGGTTACCAGCTGTCTAAGCATTAGTGAGGAGTGAGTTCAATATGAAAATCCTGTGCCTTTGAAGAACTGTCCCAGGCTCCAATACACTCACTCTGTACATACCCAACTTGTCAAAAGCTTCACAGGTAATAGCTTTTCATCCCTTCTGGTTTTAAGGGAAAATAAAGTCTTCTCCCATCAATTGCAGTTATCTGCAGGCAGCAACCTTTATCAAGTCTTTCATAGCAGCTTCTAACTCCAATTTAGCAGCAGGGTATTTTTCAGCAGAAGCTGCTTCTTTCCAACAGAGAAGCAGGAGTTTACTGAGTCAGCCACATCACCTGGACTGAACTGCTGAAGTATGAAGGGTATCACTGCACATCACTGCCCTGTACCTGTGTAGGGCAAACCTGCTCCCACTCAGGATTGGCACAAACTCTACCTGCAAGGGTCACTTGAGGATACAGAACTTCAACAGGAATTTTATGTATGGGTGGAGAGATTAATGCCCAGTTTCTCTTTAAAGAGAGAACAAAATATACAAAATATTTTACAACCATCCAGACTAATCCTTTTCCTTGAAACAACAATGAAAAGACTTCAGTGTAGAACAGTTCTAACACACCCTTTGCAATGCTATGACCTAGGTCTGATAAGGTACCAAACTGAAACCAGAGATTGTACTGAAGGACACTTACCTAAAGTCATGCTCAATAAACACTCCTCTAAGTAAGGCCATAGGATTGATGCCATTTCAAAACACAGGAGGAACAGGACAAGGTTTATTGAACTTGATCAACTGGAATAGTGCTGTAAACTAAAAAGGAAACCTGAGAAAAGCAGAACTAAAACTCCAAATGGAGACACTGCTGTTGGCATAACAAAATGGGAATGTGAAGGTACACAGCCTGAACAAGTTCAATAATTAGGCAGCACTCAGGAATAAGCAGCAATGTTTCTGACAGGGGTGACTCCACCCTGAAGTGCCTCTTTTAAAATAATCTGATTAACCATGTAAGCTCTAATACAGGTCACTACCAGAAATAGTGAAGGACAGACTTGGACAAAGTTGGCTGCTACTTTATAAACAGAGGAGCTGTCAAGCAAAATGTGTCTTGCTTTAATTTCAAGCAGGGTTCAGTGTCACAAGTACTGTATCCCTGAGATGCTCCAGCCAATACTAAACTTCGGTAGTTCTACAAACTTACACTACAGAGACAATCAGCAAATAATCACAGCAAGAAATGCCAGTGGCAGACTTCTCAAACTGTGAATTTTAGTCTAGAAAACTTGTGGAGATCCACACACTTCCTAAGCAGGTATGCTCCCTCACCTCTCCAGTGGAATATTTCCTCTTCCCTCTAGGCTGGAGAGAAAAAAGATTGGTTGAGAATATCAGAGACAACTTAGTTATCAGATCTCTTTTTAGCTACTGAAAACTTCCTTCCCTACCTAACCTCAGCATCTCTACACACTGCTAGACAGCTGTCATTTTATGTCAAATACTGAGGTATGCTAACAGAACCACAAAGAAAAGAAGTGGCGATTGAGTTCTGTGCTCACTCTTCCTCCTTAACAGGATTTTTGAACATCCAGACACAACCCACTGCATGCTTTTGCTGAGAAAAGGAAATACCCTGGCTGGATCAGTATCCTAGGGGTTACACCTGCTAGAAAAAGCAAACAGTTAAAATTGCATATTTGCTCTGCAAATCCAGAATGCTAAGACAGCAGCTCCTGATGCAGAGTCTCCCAAAAAAATGTATTTACCAAAAACTTCACAGCCTTACCAGTCTTTGCATGCTACCACTGCTATTTGAAGTTCTAGTTCCCCCGTACCTGCAGCCACTGAAGGACAGTAAACAAGACTTAGGCTCTTCTATTTTCCAGCACCCACAAAAAAAGCCCTAAAATACCTGGAGGCAGCCCGGAGTTAGGGTCAGGAGAACCCCATTCAGTGGGAAGACTGAAAAAAAAAAAAAACAAACCACACAACACTGTGACACTTTAGAGTTCTAAAATCTGTGTCAAAGAACTAGGACAGAAGCCCAGAGATAAGCTTTCTCTTCTTGGCTCTATCACCTGCTGCCCATTTGTTTCAAGGGAGCCACCTCTATATCTCGGGTTGCCCTGTCACATTTATTTTTAACAAATAGGGAAAACAGCCATCTGCCTGGAAGAGCAAAAAAATGAGTCAACATTGGAAAGCACCAAGCTGCTCACACACAACTGTAAACAGAACTTTCAAGAAACTCAGACACAGCCTTTCATCAAAGCAGAAGTCTCAGCGCTGAGGTTTCAAACAGCACTTTTCCTGTTCTTTCTGCAAGTTCATACGCCACAAGTGTAATGGCATGTGAAAGATCTCCTGACCTTTGGGGCAAGTGACTGTAACAGCAGATTGCACTGTTTCCTCATTAACACAAACATGACAACAGTGACCTCCATGGTTCCTTGCTTGCTCAGACACACCTCAACCAAAGGCCTACAGCTGAGGGGGCACAATCCTCCCAGTAAGAATTATATCGAAAGTAGTTACAGTGAACAGTCTCA
The DNA here is from genome assembly GCF_029582105.1 of Oenanthe melanoleuca. Classification (NCBI taxonomy): domain Eukaryota; kingdom Metazoa; phylum Chordata; class Aves; order Passeriformes; family Muscicapidae; genus Oenanthe; species Oenanthe melanoleuca. The sequence goes on from NC_079344.1 coordinate 18,849,161, forward strand.
GGAGGAAATAAACACCACAGCACAAATCCTGGGCACAACTTCAGGCCTTACTGCTGGCTCGGCTGTTAGATGTGACTTGACAAAGAAGAAATAACCCATCAAATTCAACTAGCAGCTAAGGATGCACAACCATCAGACCTTTCATTTTATTGTTTAGAGAGACACTTATGGAATAATCATGTTGTGTGGAAACAAAAAGACAAATTTCTCTGCAGTGGAACACTCTCTACTGAATAAAAAATATTTATAGGAAGTCACACAATCCATCATCTGATGGGTCATGGAAACAAGAACAACACATCTTGTTTATTTTACCATAAAACCTCAGAATCTTATGTCTTATAAGCGTCCAATAAAACAAAGACCTGTCCTTTGACCACAGAAGTGACTCCTCATGACAGTTAACTGTGAAAACTGAAAGATCCACTTAACAATTCACCTTTAATTTAATAAAGTTACTTTAAAGCAAGTGAGAATCTGGTCATCATTATTATTAGACTTGTCTGGTTTGCAGACACATTTTCATCTTTCAGTATACAGAAATATTCACACTTAGACGAATGTTTCAGTCACCATGGTGTTTGAAACTTTCATACAAAAACCAAAAGAAGCAGCAGAATTTATCTTCCTTAAACACAAACGTGCTATTTTCACCTGAAATTTTTACATACGTCACTGTTCAGTTGAATCTTGATAAGTCATTTAAATTCACTTATAACCGCAACCAAACCAACGAAAATGAACCTCCAGCACTTTCCAGTACATGAGTCACAGATGCCAATACAACCAGATCTTTCGGCAAATTTAGGCCCTAAACTTCTAAAGGACCAGAGGATTGACCATGTCACACAACACTGAAGGCATTATTCAGCTTCTCTTCCACACATTTAAAAAATATTAACCAAGCGAATTTAAGGGTGGGGGGGGGGAAATCGCACAGAAAGCTGAACCTTCAAACCCCGGGCAGGCAGCAGAGCCCAGCTGGGACACGGCTGCTCGTACCCCGGGCGAGTTTCAAGGCACCGTTCCGATAACACGGCCCTCGAGCAGCAGAGCAGGGCTCGGCGCTGCCCTCACCACGGCGGCACGGACAAGTTCGGCGTGGCCGCGGCCCCTCGGGGAGGCCGGGCCCGCCCCAGGCCGCGGCCGTGTGGCGCACTCGGTAAAGCTCCGGCCCGCGCTCGCACCGCCGCTGTCCCGCCAGCCCCGCGGGCCGGCCCGGCCCCTCCGCTCCCCGGGGCCCCTCCGCTCCACCGGGGCTCTGTGCCCGCTGCCCCGGGCCCGGCCGCCCTTTGTTCCGGCTCCCGGCCCGCGTCCTTCTCCCGTGCCCGGGTTCCCCGGAGGAGCCCCCGGAGCACAGAGCAGAGGCCGGGCCGCAGAGCCCCGTAACTTTGCTAGGGCGGCGGCGGGGAGTGCGGCCGGAGCCCCGGGGGAGCGGCCCCCGTGCTGAGTCACCCCGCGGGGCTGCGCCCCCTCCCCGCGCCCCGCGGACAATGGCGAGGGCGGGCCGTGCCCGGCCCTGCCTGGCCCCGCACCGTGATGTTGCAGTGGATGGTGAGCGGCGGCGGCGGCTGCGGGCTGGAACCCGGCGGCGGCGGCAGGAGCACGAACTGGCAGTGGAGCTCGTCCAGCTTCCAGGAGACGATGCGGAAGCGCTCGTGGTCCTTGTCGAAGATGGATTCGAGGAACTTCAGCTCGGCCTTGAGCCCTGACACCGACATCCTGGCCTCATCTCCGGGCCCGGGCCTGCGCTGCCGCCGCCTCGCTCCGACTCGGCCGGCCCGACCCTGGCCCCGGCCGCGCCTGCGGGGCGGAAGATGGCGGGGCCGGGGCAGCCCCAGCCGGCGGGGCACGGCGGAGCTCCCTTTGTACCGGCCTCCTGCGCCCGCCCGCCCGCTTAAAAGGGCAACAGCGCAGCCCGCTCCCCTTCCCTCCCCTCCCCTCCCCTCCCCTTCCTCCCCGCGGGCCGGGCCAGCCGCGCCAACCGCCCCGCCCTCGCCCTGCCCTCCTCCCGCTAGCCCGGCCCCGCACCCCGCTCCTCCCCCGGGCACGGCCGGGCTGGCCCGCGGCACCGGCTGGCCCCGCTGGCCCTGCCCTGCCCGGCTCGCAGCCCCCGCTGCCGAGCCGCTCACCCGCGCCGCTCCTCCTCTCGCACCGCTCGGCCCTGCGGAAGGACACGCGGGGCTGCTTCCTCACCGTGCTTCTGCTCTGCTGAGAAAAAACTGCAGCTTTGGGTTTGCACTTGTTATCTCAGAGTCCTGTCAGATCTTCAGAACTCCTTGGGGCTCGGTTGACTTAAGCCAGAAATTCCTGTCCTGGCATTTCTGGCGCATCCATACACATAAAATCTGGTGTCAGTCACTGCAGGCTGGAAATCAGCAATACAGAGGCTAAGAAAAATTGTTACCACTCTATTTAAGCTCCCCTGTAATTGTTTGTACAACATTTTATCCCCAGAAAAAGCATCACGATGCATGAGAACATCAGTGGTGAAGTGAATGCTTGCTACATTCAGAGATCAAGAGGTACTGCCTCTTCCTGACGCTGGAAATACCATCTCTGCACCTTTATTTGTCCCTTCCCATCTTGGTTTTGCATATAGATAGTTGTCAGTTCTTCAGGAACATGGAGCAGCTCTCACATGGCATGAAGTGTGATACAAGCAATGTTGTTTCACCATGTCCTTCATGTTTCCCAAGGGCTATTAATTAATGCAGTACACACATAAACCTGGAACAGGGAATTGCCTTTTTTTGAAAAATGATATTTATATAAATCTTTAATTCCAGACAAACTGGCAGCACTTCACAAACCACAAGCTGAATCTTGTCAAGTGGTGAGAATTCTAATCTTGATCCAGAAAAACAGTTATGCACATGCCCAACTCCAAGCATATGGAAGTCTTAGTGATTTGTGGGCTTGAGATTCCTATCCTTCCCAGCAAAGAGAGCTGCAAAGAACATGCTTTGCTACAAAAGGACTCGGGAAGGATTGACACCGGTTAAATACTCTGAATGAAAGGTACCAGAAAATCCACAGGATTTTTTAGCTGTAATTTGAAAGACTCTGATTATACAGTGTGTGCAACTCAGCTCTCCCAGACAGGCTGAACTATTGCTTAGGCTGTGCAGCCTGCAAAGTGAAGCCAGAATGGATATAACTGTTGTGTGTCAATGCATCAGCAGGCAGGGCAAAGAACTTGGAGATAAGGGATGATTTACATGTAAGGGCAAACTAGCTATAAATAAGCAGCAGAAAATGACTGTATTAGAAAGGGAGGATTTGGAAGAGCCTCCTGACAGGAGCCCCAGAGATAAAACCAAGCAGACTTTGTCAGGTGTTGCATGGTGTGATGCATGGAACAGCAGAGGAGTGAATTTGGTGACTCAGCCCAGTTTCCCTGGTACGATGGGATTTTGGCTGGAACGCCTTGCTGCAGTGAGGGTGAGTAGGCTTAGCAAGTTCAAACTGCACCTTCTGTCATGCCTTACCAGAGCTGCCTCTGTCAGTCCCTCTGCTTTTTCATCCTCCTTGAGTCCTCAGCTACCTTCTCTCTGCTCTGCCCTTGCACTGACTGTGACACCTCACTTGTTGACAGCTGCACAGCTGAGGTGTGTGCGTGTGCTGGCTGGGGAGCTCTCTCAGGCACCCACTCATCCAAACACCACACTAAGGTCTCCTGAGCACCTGGCAGGCCAAACAAATTGTTTAACTGGCCAAGTGTGTTCTGCAAACCCGGTCTAGAACTTTCCCCAGCTCCTTCAGTCTGCCTTTTTGTTTCAAGCTTCTAGAAGTAACATGTAGCTGCACAGCCACCGCTCCCCTGAATTCTCCTGCCCTTCTCAGTATTTAGTAGGCATTGTGCAAGCTGTGAATTAGTTTCTGTGATAAGACCTTGAGAACACATCGGGGCTGTCTCCTTTTCCGGAATTCAGAGGCTGCTTCAGAGGTGTGAAGAGCTATTTGACATGTCTGACTCATTCCTATTTCTTTCTTCAGGACTTGCCATGGGACATTGACATGAATCTCAGGCTGGTCATAAGATGATTCAGGAAAGCCCAGAGTTTCCCAAAGTCGTTGTACAAGGGCAGGACCTGACATCTCAGGTTAATTAAAGGTAATGAATCTTGGTACAGCCCCTCAGGAGCACTCTGTCAGATTCCAGTAGTTACAGTTGCTCTCAAGTTCCTTGATCTCTATTTCCTGGAAGCACCATTTTTTAATAACTTGTGTGCACATCTTCAACATTACCTCTCTCTATCATCCAGCTAGATTACTTCTCTCAGGGGCTGAACTTTGGCCAAATTCCTGTTTTGAAGATAACATACCTTCATAATCACTTTTATTTATTTTTCCTCCTTTTTATTTAAATATAGGAAATTTTGTTAGAGTCTTTAACTGAAACTCTCAGAAAAAACCCAACAGATTCCTCATTGCATTCTTGGGTAGAAAAGGAGACAACCAGTTAAGACCAAAGCTGTCTTTCCCCTTAGCATTTACTGCCAGCCCTGTTTCCAACAGATCAGACAGGCATGTCCTTGGCAGGAGAGAAGGCAGCAGCAAGGGGCAAAGGGAACTGAAGGAAATATGAGCTCAGGATGGGCCATTAAGAAGGAGATGAAGTAAAATATAGGATGAATGGGCTTTGATGAAAGCAATAGTTGTCTGGGGCTTGAAGAAAGGATATTCCAGAGCAGAGATGAATTTCAGTTTGTGTTAGTCCTTTTCTTCCTGTGAATGCCTTTTCTAGTTCTGCTGTATTTCCCTCTTTACCCCCGAATGAAGCTCCTGTACATTCAGTGGAGTGTGCTAGCAGAGGATTGATTTCCTTTTCTGAGAGTTTTGTTTTTTGACCTCACTTCTCTCATTTACAGCCTAGCACTTAGAAATGGTCTTTCTGTTTAATTCTAACGTCACTTTCCCAAAAGAAAAGTCAGGCACCAAAAAGGAACTGCCATTTCAGAAATAGAGAATGACCAGATCTTTTGTAACCCTGAACTTCAGCAGACAGAGAAAGTAAAGGATAAAGTTAATGAGATAGGAGGAGGTGTAAATTGATTTTACTGATGGATGATGCAGTTTGATAATAGCTGATCCCCAGCTAGACTCTTGAACTTTTTCAGATATCAGCAGAACCCCAGACCAGAACAGACAAATAATACCTGACACCCATAAAGAGAAGGACAAGAGAGGGACCCTACCTGAAACCCTGGACAAAGGCAGACAGAGTCAAGAGGATCCTGCTTTACCAAGATACAAGTCAAGCTGTCCTGCTTGCCAAAGCCAGGCTTTCACATCATTCTGGGCTCACAGCACCAGTGTCATTGCTTCAAAAATGAAGTCCCCTCCAAAGCATTGAGAGAAAAACCATACATCAGTGCATGAAAGCTGATGGAATGGCTGGTTTTAGGAAGCATCATGTGCAGTGGGTGGGAGATTGATGAGTCCCTCAGACACCAATTTCACTTTTAAACTTTAACAGTTAAGGACTGGCGTTACAAAACCAATCTATCCTAGAGCAGCTTGGGACAGAGAGGGATACTGTTGCCCAGACGTTCAGCAGTGGGTGTCAGGATGTCTGCAGGCACTCCAATACCATGGCCATGAATTTAACATCCAGAATATCCAAGTTGCATGATTTTACCCAGAATGGGCAGAGCAGTTTTCAAGTCCAGTTCTTCTGAGTCCATCCCTGTGGCTGTCAGCAATTAAGTCAATTGTCCCTTGTTTGGAGTGCTTTGGCTCATCCACTGAGGAGTGTTTGCAGCCCTGTAAAGAAGCAGCAATAACCTGCTGGTGGAGATGGCATTACTGTTTGTGGATTTGTAGCTCTGGCTGTATTTACATCTATAGCTGAATAGTGAATATTTCTGAACTGTCAGAAGCTGGATGGTGTCTGCAAAGCAAGGCAAATTATATGTTTTTATTCTATAGGAAAGTTGTGGGAGTTAATTTATTACGAGAAAGGTGCCCCAGGAAAGCCAAACCATGCTAATCACAGTCTTGCAATGCTGTAGATAGGGATTAGAATCCACTGGACAAACACATCAGAAACCAAACTTCTTGTGCATACAGTGAGGGAACACATCTATCTCTCCCCTTAGTGGCTCACACAGCTTCCTGAAAACAGATAAAAACCACATCTCTGAAAGCAATAAGGAGCCATGCAACCATATCTGAGGCATTCACCAAACCAAGCCCAGGATGCAGCCTCACCTGATATGTAGGGAAGGTCAGACTGGGGAGCTAAACCAGCGGTTTTCAATCTTCTGCTGATTTGGAAACAACAAATGTCTACAGGCCACAAGTCAACATCTACCAAGCCCCAGTATGAGATTTTTTACACAATCTGCATCTGCTAAATTTTAAATATCAAATGCACAAAGTTGAGTTTGGTAGATACAACACTGTTATAAAAAAAAAAAAAAAAAAAAAAAAAGAAACAACTAAAAAAATTTTTAAAAAAAGGTAGTGAAGTACATCTGGAAAACGAACCCACATAGCTTTATTGGTGAAAGAAGGACAGAAAATATAAGATTTTTTTCCATTATAAAGCTGACTTGAAGTCATCTTTCCTCAGAATGACTGAGAAAAATTCATAGAAAACAGAAATCTCAGAATCAAATGCAAGACCAAACCTCAGAAAAAAAGAGTGATCATGGCAATTAGTTTCTGTAAATCTGACTCTTTTCCTGCTACAAACAAATTCTAAGCACAAAAAGCTGCTGAAGCAGTTGAAGGATAACAGACTCAAGCAGTTATATGTGCCCTGGAGTTCATAAGGAAGGGAACTTCCTATAGACTTAGATCAGTGAGTAAAGGGAAAGTAACAGAAACAACATACTTGGCTTTAAACAAACATTTGGAAGACTGAATCACAGAATTCTGAATATAACTACTTCATATCTCTTTTGACATAAGAGCACCCACATAATTTGAGAACTGGCTTAAGAATTATGAATAAGGAATAAAAATAGCAAATTAGTGATCAGAAAAAGGTACTTAATGTGTTTAAAATGGATCATGGTAGTGCTAGAGTGTTAGAGGTCAGATCCAGACTTTCACTGTGATTTAGAAGAGACTGTAATTGATGAAAATATCAGATGACATAGAGAGACATTTTGAATAGCAATGAGGACAAGAAAATAATTCCAAGAGGTGTAGAAAAATCAATTTTAAAAATCAAGTTCTTGATCTGTAAAGCCACAAATCTAGTGATTCCTGCTCTCCTATAGAGTACATTTTTATATCACCATCACTTCAGCTCATTCTGTAACACTCCCCCCAGTTTCCCAGTTCCTTCCCATGCCTCCACACTTCTTACTTTCCACAGGATTCTCCATACTCCCACCCACAGTCACCACCTGCTTTGGCTAGGAGAGGCAGAGCAGCTGCTGTTGCTGGTTTCTGATCTGCCCTGCTTGGTACATTCTATTGTGTTCTTTACCTAGAACACTGCAGCTGTGATCTTGGCAGAAAATTATCCAAAATCACAGCAGAGCGTGGGACTTGGAGGACAGATTTCTGATGTGAGACTTAATAGCATGAAACACCAGAGCTAGATTCTCTGATGCAGCCAATGTCCATTGGGATACTCCTTTACACACCCCAGTCCTAGCCCTGGCTTGCACTCACTTTAGCTCCAGGCACAGCTGAGCAACCTCAGAACAACATCTGTG